>NC_136065.1:1750144117-1751344117 GCF_964261635.1 Lissotriton helveticus | reverse complement strand
GCGGGCGCATCCCGCATTTTTAACATTGCGGCGGGCGGTGTTTTCAGCAGCATGAGCTGCAATGTTAAAAAGGCATTTGTGCATTTGCATGCACAACGTGGCAGGCACGGCGCAGTGCCTGCCACATTGTGCATGCAAATGCAGGGGGTACCATAGGTATCCTTTATGTGCACCCTCACCCCCCAACTCCCTGGGGGACGGCAACGGGCTCCCACATGCAAACGCATGTTTCCGCCATCGAAAGGCACATCACCGGCTCAATCTTGATATGGATGGCGGTGTCTTCAAGACACCGCCACCATATCAATCGCCCGCCATTATAATAGACCCCTTTGTCTTGACATCTCAAGTTATTTCTTGATTTTTCCTTTTCCTCTGCGGGTTTTCATTTTGATGTTGATCGCTTTGCTGGTGATTTGACTTGTTGGTTGATCGGAATCCTGTCCCGAAGATAAAAAATCCAAAGAGGTTGTTGTTTGATTTGTCTCTGTTGTTTCAATACTTATAGTTGGTCTCTCTTGTCCCAATGTCACTGTGATCGGTGCTCATGATGACTCTATTTACTTTTCTGAAACTATGCTTTCCACTGAAGGTGTGTTGGTTTTCTTGATATTTATTCTTTGAGCATACAGCTTTGCCCTTGTATACGTTTCTTTTAATTTCTAGTCAATGATGGCACACTTAAATTTGCGTCATTTACTCTCTTCCAACTCCTTACCATAAGTATCTAATATTTTGTTTAGACCTTCCAAGGTGTTTTTCCAAACAAACATCATTTTCCATCCTGCGTTCGAATTCACTCTTGATATTGTAAATTTCTTCTTTCTTCTTCTAGACATTTGATGGTGTGTGATAATTCCTCAATCAATAATAAAATTAGATCCAGAGAACATTTATTCAAAATTGCATGCCATTTTTCCATAAATTCCTTGTTGTATTGAAATCTGAATACCATGGGTTTTATAGCTAACTGCAATGCCCTCAAAATTATCTTCACTCTGTGGTATTGTATTGAAGTTGATGCATGTAGACATTGATTTAATTCCCAACGTAAGCTAACTGTTTCAATTGCTATGAAATTGGTCCCCCTTGTGCATTGAAAGGCTTTCTCTCTTGTATACCTGAATATAGTTCTATAGCTAGTTCTGGTGTGTATACCTTGGTACTTGCTCGATTGTTGCTTGAGATTGACTCAGATGACATATTTGTATGGTCGGTGCTGCATTACTAAAGAAAGAACTTGTGATATAAAATGTAAATGATTTGTGCACTCTCTTTTTTATCTATATATTCTTCAGTTTTCTATTTTTAATCAATTGCCTGCATCCTTGCAATGCATACTGCCAAACGTACATAAACCATAACTACTAGAATAGCCAAGAACCACAGGTGTCTTTGACTTAGAGAGCACTGCTTAAGAATTTATAATTAAACATAGTACAATCTCAAAACACATTATGCGTTCTATATGCTTTTGTTTTAATTGTTTCTTTTGTGTTCTCTTTTTGTATCTTTCTACAAAAAATGATTCATTATCCCTATTCTGATATAGAGACCGATCCTATTGATTTCAGTTGTGTTTGTTATTTTCCTTTGAATCTATAACAACAATAACTTCTTGTACCATTTTCAGTTCAAGAATGATGTGCCCACTGCATTTCAGGATGCAATCCCTTCTTCAGGGGCTCCCTAAACAAAAAAAACAATTAATAAGCAAGTTGAAATTATTCACAGCATAAACATATAGAATGCATAATGTGTTTTGAGATTGTATTATGTTTAATGATACATTCTTAGGCAGTGCTCTATGAGTCCAAGATACCAGTGGTTCTTGGCTATTCTAGTAGTTATGGTTTACGTACTGTATGCAGCTTACTTTGCAGGGATGCACACAATTGATTAAAAGTAGAAAGCTGAAAGATATATAGATAAAAAAGAGTGCACAATACATTTACATTTTATATCTAAAGGTTTACTTTGCAAGGTTGAAAAGGTAGTTTAAAACTGCACACATACAGATTTTAATGGCAAGACTCAGACTTGTTGAAAGTGCTACCTAAGTGGGTGGCACAATCATGGCTGTGGGCCTACTAGTAGTATTTAATTTACAGACCCTGGGCACAGGTGGTGCCACTTTACTACGGACCTGCAAGTAAATTAAATATGCCAGTTGGATATAAGCCGATCTAACTTGTAAGGAGAGAGCACAAGCACTTTAGCACTTTAACACAGGTTAGCAATTGAAAAGCGCTAAGGCCAGCAAAAATGAAGTCAGCAAAAACAGGAAGTCGGAAGGCAAAAAGGTAGGGGGAAAGCACACTAAGGATGCCAGGTCTAACAATACTTTATACAAAATTCCGACACAATCCCAATCAGATAGGTGTTTTAGCTGGCAGATGAGTGCTTGTAGCAATTAATCAAAAAGTGGCTTGCAACAGAAAACGTCGAATGCTTAGCATTGTAAAGGTCTGCGTGCAACTTTTGTTGCTTCACTTCTGTGTCTGTGTGAATGTCAATAAGTGAGGGTATGAGTTTCTTTTGCTTCCTGTGCTTCTAAACAGTTTTACTCTAGAGGTATACAGCAACTGCTGTTTGTAATTCACAGGTTTACGCACCTATGACAAGGTAGTTATCTCAGCAGAAAAAGAACTGTGCTGCATTACCTTTTTAGCATAAAGCCGATTAGTCCTTGCCCTACTTGATGCAGACTAGAGAGAGCAAACCATGACTGTTATAATGAATATCCTGTGGCATGAATACTCTCTTAACATATACTCTGCCACATGATGGAGTGGCGCATTTATATCTAGCGCACCTTTGAAACACCACACACAACAAAGCTGTTTCCAGTGAATCTTAATAAAGTGACTGCGTCCCACTCCAGAATTTGTCTACACAACAAATGGTGTATGGGTGGTAGAAAATGCCCTTTGAGAGTCCTGTCCACAGATGTGCCTGTGTATTTGACTTGATTCACATCTATGTTTAACCCTTAAGTATTGATTCAAATATTTTGATGTAGGTTTAAAGTGCCCTTCTCACAGGCAGCTACAGAGATTTAGTTGTCTCACTTACATAAAATAAATAGACCCCACTCACAAGTTCATGCAGATAGGATAGTTGTTGGGATAGTAGTTAGTAGTGGTAACTAGTGCACATTATGAATGTGGAGTAGTAAACCACTTGGTTTATTTTTCACACTATCTTGATTGCAGCTCCAACTTCATTTTGCGATGTGAGCTATTTATTAATGAGTAACATCACAAAATGGGCATTCATACAGAGGTGCATTAACTCCTTAATTCTCATTAAAGCAGAAGGCAGGAGTCCTTTTGCGATAGGTTTGATGGCTGTTAAGAAACAGCAGACCTCCATCCCTGCATTTGCATTCACCTTGAAAAGGACAGGGGCTGCTTAAAAAAAAGTTTTCTATTTAGTGAGTGATATTGGGGGGAGCATGTGGTGGTACCATAGGTCTTCCATCCACAAGTTGAGCAACTCAGCACAATAAGGTAGCCCATGAAGTTAGTCCTCTATGCCTTTGAATGTGCCATCTTTCAGTTCTTTAGTTCACCGGAAACAATTATTTTAAGTAACTCTACTCAGGCGGAAGCAAACACCAGAAGGGTGAGCGAAAAAATATTTACAAGTGTTTCCTTTCCAGTCTGTAGTCATAGAAATAGAAAATAGCACTTTGTGCCTGAACCTCCAAGCCCTGAGGTCTGAGGTCTTACCAAATGTGTTCATTTTATCTTGTCTCTGTTTAAGCTGACAAACCAATGTATCCCTCTGCACGACACTCTATAACTATATGTGGTTTGGTAATAGTCAGACCTGGGAGATTGTGTGTGGGCGCATCATTTATATAACAGTAAAGTCTTTCTTTGGCCTGTGGGCATAAGCCCTCTGGCAAGAGCTATAATACTTGTAAATTGCATGGAAACAAACACTTTTCTATCCTTGTTCTTTGAGGAAGTGTGTAGATGCTGTCAGGATTTTTGATTCACTACTTTGTGGCTACACTGTAGTTAAATAATAAATGTATTTTAAGATCTCCTATAACTCTAGACAGTATGAATGAAGATTAGTGATGAGGGAAATCACAAAATCCGTGTGAGCAAAAACACCCACACTGCAAACACGAAGGACTCACAGGGGTAAACTAGTTTTCACGACTTAATTCTCTTCCTTTTTTGGTAGCTTTATAGGAACAGCAATAAATATCACAACAGAAGTTAATTAAATATAAATATTGATTTTACAATGTCTGCTGCAAAGTCATCCTGTGTACCCAGTGCACCCTTATTTTTTGCTGACTGTTACTAGTGGTAACTGACTCTTACTATCCTTGGGCTCCGTCTAACCAGACCCACGGCCAGTGCTACATGGAAAAGACAGTGAAAACACATAAATGCATCAGGCTACACTTACCATTGGCATGACCTATCTTATAAGTCCCTAGTAGATAATAGGGCAGAGCATTAAAACTACCTATAAGTCCCTAGTATATAATAGGGCATGGCAGTTTAGAGGCTGGAACTCCTTTCTGCACTTGCATGTGTGCACTGCTGAGCATCTGAGGTCATTTTAAAATCAGCCCTACCTTGCATCACTGTTTGAAAATATAAATTAACTGCAAACTCGATTTTGGTGGTTTAGGCAGCAATAATCTACAATATTTTTGCATATTCAAAATAGGTCTCTCAGGGGCAGGGCTCATGTAATCATGAGCAAAATCCTTATAAAATATGTTTTATATGGCCTGGGGATAAAGAAATTGCAAATTTCACTTCCCCATTGTAGTAAATTGCCTCCTAAAATCGACTTTGGTGCAAGGAATACTGTGGAGTGAAGATATACACCATTTGTGCATATTCGGGACCCACAAGGTCTTCCTTAGGTGTCTCAGGAGTGGGGGCCATGTAACTATAAGCAGAGCCCTTACAAAAGATGTTTTAAATGCCCTGTTGACGGGGAAAATGTTCATTTCAGTTTCCCCATTGTTGAAGCCTAGCGAGAATGGCACTGATAAATCCAACAGTAAGCTATTGTTGAATTTATCCTAATGTGTACAGAAAATATGTTATAATACTTTCTTGTCTGTAAGCCAAAATACAGCCTTCCTGCAGTCTTCTCTGATTGGTCGGTGTTAACAGGATTAGCCAGGCTGCTTTTATGAAATGATAAGTGGCTCACCCAGGGAGAGGTGGACAGAGCTCTGCTATATAGGAATACCAGAGCAGGGGGCTGGGGTTGTAAATGCATGAAACTTTAAAAGAGGAATGGGACAGAGAATGCTAGGTCCATCTACCCCACCCCATCTGACCCAGCCAGATGGGAGGCTTAAGGAAGGAATCTGCAGATGCTGGGGGGAGATGTGTGGAAATGAGCCATACTGAGAGTTGATTTAGTTTGCTATTCATGCTCTGCTGAGATTTCACCCTTATTGGCTTTGCCCCAGAGTGGCGCTACTGGTTTCTAAATGCTAGAAAGTGTTTAATCTTTAAAAATTCATGTCTCTGGTCCCCTACTTTGGATTTTCGTCATATTGGTGTAATTTTAAAGATACAAATGTTCCTATATTTCTATATTAGTGTGGGATTTGTATTGTATGTTGTGTCTTAATTAGTAATTGAATTGGTGTTTTTAAATACCTCTCTCCTAAGTTAAGCCTGCCTGCTCTCAGCCAAGATCCTAAGGGTTGAGCATGGTATTAATTTATTGAGACATATACTGAGCCCTAGACGTGTTAATGACCTTATTGTCAGTGGTAAATGCATATGTGCCACTACTAATAACCCACTTTCCAACAAGTGTTCTATAGATTGTTTTTGTTATATTTAATAATTATATTTTTATTGTTATAGTACAAATAGGAAGTAACATTTTTCTTGTTGATATTGTAGTTATCTGTATTTTTGTTATGTTTAGTGTGCTTTCTTGTGGTGACAATATTTATATATAGTGTGTCTTTATTTTTGCTTCTAATATTTGGGTATTTTAGATATTTTTATTGCCGATATTACTGTAATCAATAGTATTGTCTACTATTCTTGACTATAGGATCACAATATCAAGGTTATCGATTTTTGGGACAATATTTGTGTAGTTCAATATTGTTTTCTTTGATAATCTGTGATCTACAAGTGGTAAATACCTACAATATGGTCATTTACCTGGATCAGAGACACAAGTTTATGCTGTTCCAAAAGTGCACATATTTGGAAAGGGCGTGCTAGTTTGGCCCGTTGCCTAAAGTTGCATTTGAATAAAAAATTAAGCAGCTTAATCCTTGCAGCAGTTACACCTAAACAGTCTTAAGGTTAGATGGGTTGATCTTTAGGTTGATGAGAAAAGTACAATTGCCTTATTCCATGCAGATTGACGGTTCATCTTTTTTATGTTCTTGGAGCTTAGAAAAATCAGCCTGATCATTTATTGTTCAGCAGATATACTATTGATGGTCCTTTTCAAAGATGCTTTTTTTCCCTGGACAGATCAGGGAAAGAGGAGGGCTACTTAGTTCACCACCAAGTCCAAAGCTTTGTCCTCATGTTGTCTTGAGGAATCTCACAACTTTTGTGCCATTTTAAAATCTACTTTCACTTAGCAATTGTGTTCACAAAGTCTTTCATATGCTTCTCCCGTTTAATGTCTTTCAAACAAGCACAGGGCTAAGAGAAAACAGGTTACCAATTGCCAAGAATTTAGAGCCAGATGTAAAAAAGGCCTTTTGCATTTCTTAACGGGCCGAATTGCAATTATGGTCCATTAAGAAATGCAAAACAGCCTTTTCCAATGTACAAAGACCTTTAAGGAACTGCAAAATGTGGTTTCTATTTGAACTCGGGAATCCCAAATAGGTATTTCCTATTTACAATTTCTTAGTGCATGTATAAAGCATTTTCTAAATGCAAAAGAGGCATTTAGGAAATGCAAATACCATTGACTCAAGGTTGATGGTAACCATGATCCAGACAGGTTTCTGTTTAGATGTAGCCAGGATCTTTTCATGAAGTCTTTTATCTCCCTGATACTTAAAACAGGAGGCAAGCACACACAAGCCCTTGGATATTCTTCACAAGCAGGATACCATAGCAGGGGAAAAAACGAGTCAGTCCTTTTCCTGCACCACAAACAGAAGCAGCAGCTAGGCCTATCCACCATCATACAGAAAAGGCAGCTCTCCTCACACAGTTCTTACACTCTTCTTCTTGGTAGGGTCTTCTTGTTTTTTGAAGAAATCTAAAATCCTGTGGTTTTAGATCGAATACTTATATCCCATTTTGTCATTGTTTTCTTTGTGACAAGTGTCTCTGAACCCAGTCCAAACCAGTCCTGTCCTCCCTGGTGCAGCATGACCACAGGGGCTGGAGACAGCATTGTGCAAGGAGACACAGCCTACTCAGGTGCAAGTGAAACATCTCCCACCACTCAAAATGTAGACCAGGTCTATTCAGCCCAGCAAAGAGTCACCCAGACAAGGCAGGGCACACCTCAACCCCCACGTGACTGTCTAGAGTGAATGCAGATCCCCAGCTCCTGTCACTCCAAAACCAGATGCTGAATACACAAACAACCAGAGTCACACAGAATGGTAAAGTAAGAAAATGCCTAGTTTCTAAAAGTGGCTTTTTCAAACACACAATTTAAAAACCAAAGGGTGTGTTAACAAATTCAGAGTTTAGAGAGCTTAAACAAAATGTTTCCGTTGTGTCCCTATTGAAAGTTACACATGCAAAATTGTTACAGTGCAGCCCCAATGATAAGCCTATGGGATAGACAGCCTTTCAATAGTAAAACATTAAATACACAATGTTTCACTATCAGGACATCTCCTATCTTTTACATACACTGCACCCTTCCCATGGGGGTACCCTGGCCGTACCTTAGGGGTGACTTACATGTAAGAAAAGGGAAGGTTTGGCCTGGCAAGTGGGGGCACTTGTCAGGTCAACATGGTACTTTACAATTGTCTGCGCAGCCACTACAGTGGTAGGTCTGAGACACATTTTCAGGGTGGCTCATGTGGGTGGCACACCAGTGCTGCAAGCCCATTAGTAGCATTTGGTTTACAGGCCCTGGCACACTCAGTTCACTTTACTAGGGACTCACCAGTAAATCAAATATGCCAATCATGGATAACCAACCATATCACAATGTATGCAGAGTGTACCGTTTTACCTACTCTACCCTTTCGCTATCCTACTGAATCCAAATAACTGACTAACACATCCACCACTCAAATTACTTTCATATTTCCCTATACTAATTTACCATTAAAATTCTACGGGTTCCAGAGTAGCGTACTACTCGCAGAAAATAACACTACAACCCCCCATTAGGGGTAGCAAGCCTATATAAGGCAAACCGTTTTCCCTTCTCTATCCTTCCACTATCCTTCTCAATACAAATAACTGACTAACATATCAACCACTCAAATTACCTTCCTATTTTCACTATTCTATTTCACCACTAATCCTTTTTGAGTCTCGAAGTACTGTGCTACTCTTTGAAAAAGCGCTTCAATACCCCATCAAGGGTAGCAAGTGCTAGATAAATGCTAAACTTTTTCCCCTCTTCTATCCCTCCACTATCCTTCTCAATCCAAATAACTGACTAACATATCCATCACTCAAATTACTTTAATATTTTCACTACTCTAATTCACCACCAATCCTTTATGGGTTCTGTAGTAGAGTGCTGCTACTTGCCAAAAAAGTGCTTTGACGCCTTGTCAAGGATAGTAAGCGCTATATAAATGCAATTACAATAGAATAGAATACATTAGTACTGATAAGTGATCAGAATCCTATAGCTAACAACAACAGGGTCAGAAAAATAGGAGGCAAATGGCAAAACTGTTTGGGGATAACCCTGCAAAAAGGGCCAGGTTTAACTGTGGCAGACTTGTAGGGTAGGGCTTGACGCCATTTTACGTCGCCATTATTGCATGAGATTCTTAAGAGGAGGTTATGAGAGTAGAAATTACCTACAGTAAGTAGTACTCCTATCATTTTGGTGCTAGGAACATCCTTTCACCAAGCGTCTCGACATTCTGATTTTTAAGATGTATTATTTACAGAATATTTCTGTAAAAAAAAAATGTCTATCCTTTAACCTGGTTCAGCGAGAGGGTATTGAGGTTGCAACTTTTTATGCCCTCCTTCTCAAAGGTGGCCTCTGATATTGCGGTGAATCAGACGACTTTCGAGCACAGTATTAGCAGGTTCTAACCACCATGTGATGGGACGTGCCAGTCTGGTGAACGCCGAGCTTTGTATAGCACTTGTTCTGATGTGATTGACCTACATATCGGGTTATATATTATAATAGATGCGTCCGTTCGGCGACTGCGGTATTCCAAATTAGCTTTATGCTGATAGACTATAAGAAAAAACACAAAAAACTGGCCCGGTATCTTGACAGCAGATGGAGTTCCTCTTGATAGATTGTCTGGGACGCGCTGTTCTCAAAGGAGAGTGCTTAAGAAGTAGGCGGCGTTTCGCTTTCAGTGGATGTAGCGGGCAGGCTGAAGAGAGGTGCAGTAACCTTCAACTAAATGACGAAACTGCTAACAATGTGTCGCCTTCTAGCTCAGAATGAGGATAATAAAGCAGATGCGGAGGCGGGGTGTCAGCCCGGGATAATAAGACCTGCGTGTTCTCTCTGTGCGGTTCTGCCAGTCTCCAAAGAAACATGCCCTGTAAATGACTCGTAATCTCTGCCGGGGCCGTGCTAGTTGTCCCATCGACCTGCCGTATTTTCAAATATACAATCTGGCGACGAATCTCCGAAGCCGAATTTCACCTCGTCCCAGTCGCTTAACAAAGATGCCACTGCCCCTGGTGAAATGACAAGGGCTCATTTGAATGCTATTGGGGTAGATGACTATGGCAATTATCAGGTTTTAATGGGCCTCTTAGGGATCTGGGCCCCTGTGCCACTGCACCTGCTGCACAAAATAAAGCTACGGCTCTAGTGCGACCCAGTGTTGCTGGAAAAATTTTCAAAATGGGATTGCGGACAGTGGGGCACCTCACTAATGTCAAAAACATGATTTACTGCTGTGAAAATCACTTCATAGTCCTGTATTGCAGTTTGCAGTGTGGTGTGCCCTTTCAAATATAGATCGTGGTGGACGTTGTTAAGAACATGCATGCCCAGTTGGATCCCTAGATGGACAGAACAGATTCACTCAGAATTCGGTTTTGATACCTAAAGTCTCCCAGAGCTCTGTAATTCAATGCCAGAGATACTCAGAGCTGCTCCCTGCAATACTCAAACAGGCTCAGAACACCATTCCCAATAATAGTCAGGCTCTTTCATTTTTTGGATTTGGTAATCCAAACCAATGCAAAAAAAAATCTCCCATTATTCCATAAACATACAGAAAGTTATTTTAATAGCAGCTTTTGATTTTGCCCTGCTTCTGTCCTTGACAAATCATAGTCTCATTCAGAGCTCTGCTTTGGACATCTCATCATGACCTCAGGATGAGCATACATGCATCTGCTTCACTCTACATAGTGAAGCAGATGCATGTATGTGGTATTTGTGCAGTGTGAGCATGTTCAAAAGGCATTAGGGCACTGAACAGAGTCAAGGGCAAGCATATAGAAAATGAGTAATCAACCAATCAAACAAGTAGTATTTGTATAGTGGAGGGTATCCAGGCACTGAACTGCAGGTTTCAATTGAAAAGACAGGTCTTGAGTCCCTTCCTGAAGTGGTTCAGCCAGGGTGAAGTGCCGGGGTGGAGGGGGATGGTGTTCCAGGATCTGGCGACGAGGAGGGAGAATGAGCATCCTCCGGAGCAGCTGCAGTGGATACATGGTGACTGAGCGAGGGCGATGTGTGCAGAACTAAGGTTTTTGGTTGGCTGGTGGAAGATCAGGCAGTGGTTCATGTAGTCAGGTCCTTGGTTGGATTGGCTGTGTAAGGGCGGCGGGGGGGTGGGGGGTGGGTGAGGAGCTTTTCTGGTTGCAGAGCCAGTGGAGGTTTTTCAAGTGCTGGGTGATGTGTGTCCTCTTTGGGAGGATGAGGATCCGCCTGGCTGTTGCATTCTGGATTGTCTGGGGTCTTTGCATAAATTTGTGGTGGTGCCAGCATAGCGTGTGTTGCTGTAGACAAGTTTGCTGGTGATGTGGGACTTCGTCTGAAAATTTTGCAGGGCATGCAGATCATGTGGAAGCAGGCTGAACTTTCATGGAGAGTTCGCTGTCCAATATGATGGTGAGTAATGGGATAGGTGGATGGGGTGAGGATTCTTAATACTTTGTGAAATAGTATGCAGCACCAAACACCAAATACTATTGGATGACCAATTGGAACCTTAGACGATCAGCATTAGAAAGCTCATGTAATCACAGAAATGTAGCCAAATTAAAACACTAGTGAACAGCAGCTATTATAACGATCTTACATATTGTGCATGGAAAAATAATACTCACAGAGAACATTGTGCAACATTTAAAAATATTGGCATGGTTGACTGTGCAGTGATGTAATGGCATTCAAAATTATTGTGCGTGTTAGAAATGGGATTTCTGGTTTGCTAGGGAGTCAGGGCAAGGGAATTACACACTGACGATAACCCCTGATCACCCCCTTGGTAGCTTGGCACAAGCAGTCAGGCTTATCTCAGAGGCAATGTGTAAAGCATTTGCGCAACACACAAACACATACACACACACAGCAGCAACACACTAGGCACACTACAAAAGAAACTCCACACAAGGTTATATCAAAAATAGCCTTTGTATGATCATAAACACATTAGAAAGATAATCACACATTTACACTGTGCCAACTGGCACTAGACAATATTCACAGGGGAATTATATACAGGACCAGGCCAATTGTGTCACGGTCAGAACCATCAGAACAGGTAAGAAAGTATAAAACACAACCAGTAACTACTGGTATAATAATTACCTAAGCATTATCACATTAGCTTTAGACACCATCCTGTTTAAGAAAACAAGGGACCCCAAAGGGAATACACTAGGGACCTTGGGTGAGTAATTGTTACTAAAGACAGGGGTCCCTAAACAACGAGTATACGTCAGGTAATCAACATGTGCTAAATAGACAATATGTTCTTTGTCCAGCCGGACAGAATTTATTTTTAAAATATGCTTTAAGTGAAAAAATGTTTTACAAGTGGAGCTCAACCTGCGACCCACACATACAAAACAAGGAACAAAATTGAAGGGAGGGGGTTCAGACAAGAAGAAGGAAGGTCTGTTTTCTAGTATTCGGTAGAGAGACTTGATTTTGTATAAGTATCATTGTGCATTATATCACAGTATTTAGTGCCATATGGTACATTGGTGTTGACGTATCGTTTGCTTAATTCAGATACATGGGACAATTAGACACCATCCTAAGCATAAACACATTACCCAATATGCCTCACCAGCATAAACACATTATGCAATCATCTCATAAGTCTAATTGCATTAGACAATACCCTCATCAGCATAAATACATTATGCATAACTCACAGTAGAGAATAATCTCACTAGCATAAACCACAGTATGCAAATAACCTCATACATAAACCATAGTAGAGGCAACAGGGTGTGTAAATCACAATAAATGAATCACATTTCCTTGCACCACATAAATCACAGTAGGGCCTGGTGCCATACAAACCCAACAGTCCCCCTGGCCAACTGGCCTTCTCAAAGGGGCTCAAACGCCCTATGTCAAAAAATGTCAGGGCTGCTGCCAAGGCAGCAGAATCCAAAGTGTGGCATTGCGCTAGGGCAGAGGAGTGCATCTCACTCCTATCTCCTTTAAAATGCAACCCAAATAACTGTGGCCTAAACATTGCAGCTGGCGCTACTTACCATGCAGCTGTGAATCCAATAGGCCTGACACCACTGTGCCCTCTATTGTCCCACTCAGGGACTTCTGAGTCAATTATGCAAAATGTTGCAGCTGCCCGCGCTGGTGCGGCGCAGCTGTGGCCAACATGATTGGGCCCTGGCACGACTGTGCCCCTTCAGCCCCACTGGGCCTCTTTAGACTCAATGTGCCCCCATCGGCACAGACATGGCACTGGCACTACATGTGCCATCTGAGCCCCACTTCGGGACTCCTAAAAAGGAAAGTGCAGCTGCCATCTAGCAAGCGGGGCAGCTGCATAGAAATAGCCATGAAGGGAGACACAGGCACCTCGGGACCCCCACTGGGGACCTGTAACTCCTTTGCCCATCGTTGGAGCGGCCCACTGTTAGGTGGGGCCGCTCAAATACCCAAGCACCGGCACAGTGCCTCAGAAGGTACCACCACACTGGAGATAGCCCCTACTTACCGGGGCTGAGGGACATGCCTCAGCCTCTGCTCCATCCTGGGACGGGCACCCTGGTATTTTCTTCACCGCTGATGCCGCGGGGCTCTCCCTCACACACGGGAGCCTCGCCGCACTAAACCTCCTCCTCTGCATTGCGGCCGCCACAGCGGGGTTCTCCCTCACACATGGGAGCCCTTCGTCGTCACCGGCGCCGGACTTCTGCTCCCTCTTCCGGCACTATGTTGCGGGACCCGTCCATAGTCAGGCGGATGCGCCTAACTTCCAGGTCGCATTCGGCAGCTACCCAGCAGTCTCTCTTGGCAATTTCTCCTTATTCGGCGGCGATGCGGGGTGGGCACCCGCTTTTCAAAAAAGCATGAGAGCGGGGTGGGCAACAGCACTCAAAAAATAAAATCATCCATGCAGGGTGGGCACCTGCGATTCCCAGAAATAATAAAGTGGGGTGGGCTCCCGCTCAGTAACACGAAATTGCGAGTGGGCACCCGTTCGGAATGGCATCATGGGTGAATCCCGCACTCTGGGATTCCCCCTCCAAGGTCTACAGCTCAGCGCTGCGCAGCCCACGCTTTTCCTCTCTTCGGGCAAATCAAAGTAAAGCGAGCGCTGACAGGGCGCAAAATGCAGCAAAGGTCCTGGGTCCTGGACCAACAAAGGAAAAGGACAAGGGTCCAAGCAGAAAGTTCTTTTATGGATCAAGGGGGCCATGCTGGGCCCAGGGAGGCAAGCCCTCATGACGGTTCCACATGGGCCCCAGCAGCAGCACGCCCCTGCAGGAACAGCACCGAAGTACAGAACATTTTCATGGGGTCACAGCCCCTACATTTATACCAAGTATTCCTTTGTCTGTAGTGCAGGGCATGAGGGAACCAGATGCAACTGGTTCAGGGGGAATTGGAGCACTTTGTTTTGCAAGCTTCTCTTCCCCTTTGTTAGGTGGGGGATCATCATCAGAAACCCCACAGGGGCGGAGCCAGCATTCACTAGGACAGGCACCATCCTATTCAGAGTCAGGGGATTACCCCTCCCACTATTCCCATCAAAGATTTCCCATTCAGCCTAGCTCTGACTCACCCTGCCCCTCCTGGAGCCACACACACCTCCCAGCCCCTGTCACTCACAAGCCAGATATGCAATTCACATCAGGCAGGCAGACACATAGCACACAGAAATGACAACTTCTAAAAGTGGTACAAAAGGGGGTGGTGATGGACGGAGCATCTGAACCAATCAAACACTCACACCCAGTCAACAGATCTGGGTTTGATCCATCACCGTTCTTTAGCCCACTCCGTCCATCACCACCCCCTTTTGTACCGCTTTTGGCCGCCATAAGTGTGGCAGGGTATGCTCAGACGTGAGTCCCTTGCTCACTTTGCCACTGGATTCAAGCAAGCCGGGCTGAAGACGGCTGGAATGCCAGAAACCGGTCCTCGGAAGCTTGTTTCCGTTCCAGGGAAGGCATGGCTTGGCAGTTCGGGCTGGACTGTTCCCATGAGGCACAGGGTCAGACTGATTTGCATATAGCCATGTCTGAACTGGGGTGGCAGAGTGGGCTAAAGAACGGTGATGGATCAAACCCAGATCTTTTGACTGGGTGTGAGTGTTTGATTGGTTCTGATGCTCCGTCCATCACCACCCCCTTTTGTACCAACTTCTAAAAGTGGCATTTCTCTCATAGTCATAATAAATCTGCTCACACAATTGCGCAGCATTTATTCTCACCATTTATACATACTAGACTATACCACACTGCTCCTCTCATAACAGGAATTACCACTGACACACATTTTCAGGGAATCCCCCATGCATTCCTATGGGAGGGCAGGCCAACCTTACCAATGTAACACAGAGAGCGCAAGCACTTTACACTGACCACAGTGCTAAAGTGCCCAGAGACCTAAAACCACCAGGTCACAGAAAAAGGTTAGGAGAATGTAAAAAGTTTTGGGGTGAACCTGCCAAAACGGCCAAGTCGAACAGTGCCTGTAAGAAATTGGGGTATTATGCAGGATGTGAGGCCTGCACAAGTAATATTTCCACAACTTCCACTTACGTGGAACCAAGGACCCCATTGTAGCACTTGACTCTCTCAGGGTGGCAAAGCACACAGTCCAAAGTCTGCTCAGGGGAGGTGGTGAGGGCTAGTATCACCATCCCCTGGCGCACAATAACAACACTCAATGAATGTTTGTCCAGTCAGTGCTTTTTCTTTTGATAAGGAAAAGTACATTTATTGCATACACACCCTCAATACATTAATTTTCAGATATATACATCAGGTAGATAGAAATGCCTTAGGTGTCATTCTGATTTCAGATTTGACCCCATAATGGGTTATGATTCCCCACAATGACAGTACCCCCCACCTATACCAAATAGAACATCACAATAAAGGGGGGTATTACATTAAATAAAGCAGGCTGATGTGCTTTGTCAGGTGGTCATTACAGCAACATACAAGGCAAATCTACTGGACTTTGACAAAGGCCACCACATAAAAAAGATCAATAACCACATATTAACAAAACCATCATTGTATCACCATATTCATAACCATGTTTCAATGCAACTGTTATTACCAATAAAGCATTTCAAATGTTATAAAAAAAACATTGTCAGCGCGCTATGGTTAATAAAACATTTAAAATAAATATAAAATGCTTATGTCTTTTTATACACCTTCAGACCCCATCAAATGCAGCCCCGAAACCAACTTTAGGAAAGCACTTACTCCCAGTTGAAAAGCCAAAGCTACAGCCATAGGAAAACTTTAAACCAATGGTGAACATCATGGGGTGTCATAATTTCTTTGATCTGGTAGATGTTGGGTCACTTTTAATGATTTTTTTGATGGGAGACTGTTGCACTTCTTTAGCCACCCTCACACTCTCTTTTTAACATGGGTAGGGTCCCTGCCATTCTGGAGCCAACACATTCTGCAACTTTTTATGCAAAACTGAAGCCCCGCTGGGCATTATGGGCCCTGTCTTTGCGAAATTGAGACACTGTCTGTCTAATATTTAAATGAGCATAACACCAGAGTGTTTAACAATTCAAAATGTATTACAAAATAATAATACCTCCCTCCCATGCCATTCGTGTAGCTTTGGGTGGCCCAGGGAAGTCTGAATTGACACAGTGTACTGATTAGCATTTGCATTAGTACTGGCATTGGCAGAGCAGACAGGGGCGATGAGTGGTGCTAGCTGTGATGGCCCCGAAACTTACTTTTTTACAATGAAGCACTGCTTCAGCACCGAGTTCACATTATTGCTTGTGTGTGCGCTGTTTGTCCATATGTGCGGGAATTTCACAGTGAGGTAGATCTAAAGCAAGCCAGCTGGGTGCTCTGATCTTTTGCTCTGTTATCTTTTTTATGTAAACCACAAGCAAACTGTTCACCTTTTCCTGCTGTTCAGGTGTAGAATGATGAACAATGCAGATTACCGGCTTCATAGCAGGCTTTTCGAAACTGATCTATTCTATTGATCATTGCACTCTGCTATGATGCCTTCTGGCTGGGGTTTAAATCTTAAAAAATCCTCCTTTGTTTTAATATTTTTGAAGGGGTGCTTTAATAGGCAAGTGATTTCCAATGTCAGGTTTCAAGTCTTCCTAATCCGGTAACGTATTTATATCTTTAAAATAATTTTAATGTTCATCTCGGTAAAATATTTTTCTAAATACGCATGTACCATCTTGTTCCATGTAGAAGTGTGGCTCACTGGTTAGAGGAGGCAGACCCGGACGCTGAGATCAGACCCTGGACCAGGGTTCAATTCCCGACGCGGCAGGGTCTTGAGCCCAAAATGTCCACGGACTCGGTAATTCTCGCTTCGGTGCCTACTCGAATCACAGGTTCACACTCTGCAACTCTGGGCAATAGCTTGCTTAATCTCCACTACGGCCCCCCGTGGCGGGATGCCTGCATTTCACCTTGGGGATACCCAGTAGGGGCTATCTCACAGGGAAAAACCAGGGCGGGTTCCCAATGCAAAGCGCTTTGAGACCTGGCGGTGATATTGCGCTATATAAAAACCCATCCATCCATCCATCTGTGGTAAATAAATAAATAATACCCTATTTTTGACTAGACTTATAGCATAACAGATAGCTCAATAAAATAAGAGTCAAGATTCGAGGTAGTAGGAGTTTCTGCAGGTTTATTACAGCATAAGGACAGGATCAGGACAACCTGCATAGGAATAGGACAACTGAGGCCCAGCAGGGGAAAAGAGGCCCAGCAGGGGAAAAGAGGCCCAGCAGCTGCTGGGGCTAGGTCTGGGATGAGCGCGCTAACATTTAATAACAAAACATTGACTTATATACATAGCGCAAACACATAGCATTACATTGCAATAGGCGTAACAGTGGGTGGAGTAGAAGGCGTGACGCGTAGCAGTCGCGAGAGATAACAGTAATAAGAGGTGTAACTGGGAGTTTTCTTAGACATGTGATGCAAAACGTAACAGAATATGTCATGAATGGGCGGAAACATTGGAGGGGGCTACCTAAGGAGCCGGGACCTCTAACCTAATGGTGCGCGAAAACTAGCAATGACGTGTTACTAGGAGAAGCTGGGGGCTACGAACTCTGTGCTAGGAGCAGAGACTAAAGTCTGGAGGGTCGGAGCGACATGTACCTAAACCCTATCTGGTATCTAATGTTTAGGGAACATGTTGATATAAACTAGAAGTCATGAGGGGAAAAGCTAACTTGATTCTAAGACTGGACCATGCATTATTCTATATGTAGTGCGTGAAGAATATTAAATGACTATTAAATACAGTATTTCTCTAACGTGGAGACGAGAAGGCTAGACAATGACGGAAACTATTGATGCAGTTCAGTAGCTTAGGAATGCAGAGGAGGAGGACTGAACTGATAGCAGGAACTATAACATACTTTTGGCAGACTCAGAGGCAGAGCCGGGGTGCACCGGGCACTGCAAGGCAGGAAGTAAGTGAAGGGTCGAGGATACAGGTGGGGGCTGTATCGCTCCTCAGCGAGGCTTTCAGGAGACAGGAGCTGAATCTGTGGTCCGGGCCCTTTTGAGGCCTGGAAACGGAGACTTTATAATTGAATAACGTGCACACTGAGAAACGTGGCAACATTACTTACATAGGCCTGATATTCGTAGTATTCACGAGGACTGGAAACTAACATACTAGAGGTGGACACAACTGTAATTGCGTCTTCAATCAGAAATGGGGAATAACATATGCATATTGGTCATGCACACATAACACATGATGGATGAGGCGTAGGGACACAGAACATGGCAAAATTTACTTTTCCACATTCCCTCCTTGTCACTACGTTTCCATCAGGAAACATCAATATTCATGATACCGTCTATCATTTCATACAGTACCAATTGCTCGTCTCGAATTGTCTTGGAACGGGATTTAGAACAGGGCTTGGGACTGGGAATACAAGAGGTAGCACACATGCTGCAAATCGCAGGGCCACATTGTATACAGAGGCAGCAGCTAAATATGATCGCTACTGCAATACCTAAAAAGGACAGGACTTTCCATCCCCATGCGGAAATTACATTCCAGAACCAACCGGACCATGTCCAGGTGCCTGGATCTTGGTGTAACAGATGGGCAATTTTATGGAGTCTGGTTATAGCTGAATAAACAGACGGCGCGTTATTTGGAATGAAAATGCAACAACTGGATCCGAGAATTCTACAGGCCCCGCCCCTATCGGCCAGTATGACGTCAAGGACGAGACGATTCTGTAAAACGACAATTCTCATAAAGGATTGCTCTTCAGTTAAATTACCTAGAGCGGAGGCAGTCTCATCTACTACTGCTTCAAGGGTTCTTGTTAACCTACGAATGAGCTTACTATTTACAACTGTACCTAAATAAGGGAAAACACCTTTATCTATATCAATGAATTGCTCTGCGGCGGTTTCAGTATAATCGACAATCGGGAGATTTCTCTTGTGTCTAGTGTGTACTAAGAAAGAATTCCTATGATAGTCAGGTGGGGCTAGAAAAACAGGTGGCAGTAGGAAAGCAATGTAACAGGTTCCCTCCCAATCGAGGGGCAGACGGACATATGCAGTTTGACCACAAACAAAATAAGAATGACGTGAAGCTTTAAAAATAGATTTCCTACTGTCACTATACTTGATAACAGTAGTACATTCACTATGACCTATATGTACAGAACCATAACTACGGACACATAATTCGCCTTTGACTGGTAGTACTGAAATAGCGGGTGAGTCTGGAGTAGTATCAGACTGAACATTCAGAACCATGAAATTCGACGAATAATTTCCTAAATTATATACTTCATTTTCTAAATCTAAACCTGTTCTGTGGGGGAAACCTTGCTTGTCTGGGAAACATGTACTGTTAAGAAAAGACATATCTGTTGAGGATGACGTTAACATGGACCATGCTCCACACGAACCATTGTGTGAGAATGGATAAGGAAAGAGTGGCAGAACTCCCTTCGGTGTCTGGAAAGGGGGGAGTCGACCACACACCCAACAATTTGTGGCATTGCTGGTCTGGTGTGAATAATGTAACATACGGATAAATGTGTTATTACGCATGGCGAGGCGGTATGAATATTCGTGAGGAGGCAGATCACTAAACGTGTGCTCTACTGTAGCATGAGCAGACATATTTACATGAGGAACTGGAAAACACAGGAAAAGTGCGTAGCTGGTGCAGGAAATCATTATGCTGAGAAATAATACGAAACTCAGAAAAACGATACATTTGATTGAACTTTGACTGACTCTCTCACTATGGGGGTCTATTTTATACATGTCAGAAACAGTCTAACCGTTTCACCTAGGGGAGGACTTATACAATCAAACTGGCTGACTTATTAGACCTGAGCTTTAACTTATACTCCTGTTGCGGAGTTTTCTCTAACAAGGGAGGGGTTGTAATAATGTCTTGTGCGGGACAGTCCTTTAAAACAATGTTCTGGCAATCCTTCGAATCCTGGGAAATGTTCTTGGAAATGTTTTTGAAGACTGGTTTCGATCCTTTGAAAAGTTTTACATGAGAAAGGTGGACCCACCCCTTCCTGCCTTCCAACTTGACGGCAGTTCGGGTGGTCAAGAGGACCTGACGTGGCTCTTTCCAACGTGGTTCCAGCGGACTTGATCTGTCAAAATTTCTGATCATCACAAGGGAGCCTGGAACGATCTCGTGCGGTGCCACCTCGGTATTGTCTGGAAATGCGGCGGCAACCTGTGAACGACATGAGTTGAGGGCAGACATCAAGGAAGCTAGGTAATCTGTCAGCATATTACATGAAACATCGGTAATACTTCGGGGTCTAGGAGTACCCCACATGTTAGGGGGGCGGCCGAAAACGACCTCATACGGGGACAGACCTGATCTGGAATGTGCGACCATACGCATGTAAAACAAAGCGACTGGCAAAGCTACTAACCAGTCCACACCCTTGTCTTTACAAACTTTTGCTATACGGATTTTCAGAGTCTGATTATGTCTTTCGACTAGTCCAGCTGCTTCTGGATGGCGTACACAATGGAACTTCCACTGGTACCCTAACAAAAGGGAAACATGTTTCATGAGTTCGGATGAGAATGGCTGGCCGTTATCAGAATATACGACTCTAGGGAGTCCATATCTAGGGAAGAATTCACGAACCAACTGCTTGGCAGTGGTCGCGGCTGTGTAATCTGGGACTGGATATGCTTCTGTCCATCTGGACAAAGCGCATACAACTACAAGGACATACTTGAAACCTCGACATCGCTCCATTTGAATATAATCCATCTGGAGGACCTCAAAAGGGTGGTCAGGGGGCTGGAAACCACCTTGTTCCACCGGGACACTTTTACCTGGATTAAACTGACAACATATCATACAGGTACGGACTTTCTGCTTGGCTGCAGCTCGTAAATGCTTGTTGAACCAAATGTTCTGGATACTGTCTAACATAGCTTTTTCTCCTAAATGTGCTGGACTATGTGCGGTATTGATAATGACTTGAACCATAGAATCGGGGAGAAACCATGTGGCTCTACCCTTCGTTAACCATCCTTGATCTGTCTGGACCCCTCCTTGTACAGACCATTTCTTGATTTCATCGGGAGTAGCATGTAACTGGATATCTATAACATCTTGAGTAGGGTCCTTAACTGTCATGCATGTAGTCAGATCTGGAGTATGTGTCAGATTAACTGGAATGTCCGGAGTCTGTGCTGTAAGCTTGGCTGTGCGGTCTGCTAAATCATTACCTTGGGAAATAATGTCAGTAACTTTCGTATGTGCTTTGCACTTCATGATAGCAATAGATGTCGGTAAATGTATGGCATCTAACAGGGCTTGAATAAGGAGACCATGCTGAATCTTGGTTCCATGAGAAGTCATAAAACCTCTCTCCTGCCAGAGCACTCCGAAGTCGTGTACAACTCCGAATGCGTAACGTGAATCTGTGTAAACATTAACTTTCAGGTTCTTGGCATGTATACAGGCTTGTGTCAGAGCGACTAGCTCTGCTGCTTGAGCGGACAGAGTATCAATACGGTGTGTTTCAATAACTTCAGTGTCAGTAGTCACTGCATACGCGGCGACTAGTTCTCCTGTACTAGTTCTCATACATGAACCATCCACATAAAGTGTCAGGTCAGGATCTGGTAACGGAATATCTGTCAGGTCTTGTCTTGGCTTTGTCGTAATGTTAACTACTTCCACACAATCATGTGTGTCTGGATTTGAACTAACTGATGGTAACAGTGTAGCAGGATTCAGGACGTTGCAGCGTCTAATTTCTATGTGTGGCTGGAACAGTGTCAATTCATAACCTGTTAAACGTGCAATTGTCAAGTGCTGAGTTTGTGTTCGGTTTAAAAGAACTTCTACTGAATGTGGGACTTGTACTGTCAGGGAATGTCCTAAAACTATGGAATCACTTTGTCTGATAGCTAGTGCTGTGGCTGCAACTGACTTGAGGCACGCAGGCAACGCCTGGGCGACTGGATCTAATGTGCTCGAAAAATAAGCACAGGGCTTGTATTGACCTGCTTGATCTTGTGTGAGAACAGACAATGCTGTACCTTCCCGTTCAGTAACGAAAAGTGTAAAAGGCTTACTGTAGTTCGGTGTAGCTAGAACTGGAGCTTGACATAGGGCTTTCTTTAACTCGTTGAAACTAAGTGTATGGTCAGATGTCCAAGGGAGGACAGTCGATACGGCTGCCTCCTGTGTCGTTAACTGTATCAGTGGCTTGGCTAGGAATGCATACTGGGGAATCCATTGTCTACAATAAGAAGTAAGGCCGATAAAAGCACGTACCTCCTTCTGGGTTCTGGGCTGGGGAAGACTCGCTATTAACTGGATACGGTCGGGTGTCAACTGCCTACCCCTCTTGGACAGCAAGTGTCCTAAGTATACCACTTGCTGGACACAGAATTGAAGCTTCGAAGGTGACACCTTGTGCCCCATCTCGGCTAGAAAATACAGAACTGTAAGTGATGCTCGCTCGCAGTCGCGTTCAGAACGGGCTGTGATCAATAGATCATCGACATACTGGAGCAGGGCAGTGTCAGTTGGCATGTGAATGTTGTCTAGTTGTCTCTTGAGTGCTTGACTGTAAATACTAGGGCTTTCTGTGAAACCTTGAGGAGCGCGTGTAAACATATAGCTCCTTCCATTTAAACAAAATCCGAAAAGAAACTGGCTGTCTGGATGAATTGGAACACTAAAAAATGCATTCTTGAGGTCAATAACAGTGAAAAACATGGCTTCGGAATCAATGGCTGTTAACAGGGAAGAAATGTCTGGAACAACTGGGTACTGAGGAATAATACATTTATTAAGCTCTCGTAAATCAATCACTAATCGATATACTGGCGGTGCATTTGGATCAGTACGTTTCATGACTGGAATGATCGGAGAATTACACACATTGGAGTCAGTTTCTACAACTACTCCTTGAGCCATGAGCTCGTCAATAATTTTGGATAAGGCTGCTACAGCCTCAGGTGGCAATCTGTACTGCCTGATTCGTGGTAACACTACACCTGGTTTGAGAGTCACACGATAGGGTGTGATTTGCATGTAACCTACATCAGTTGGACCTTGCGCCCATAAATGCTGCGGAACATTAGACAATCTTGAATCAAAATCTCGTAATACATAGTGACCCTTAAAGTCACGTAGGAACAGACGTATTCCCTCTGGGGAACAGCAAATAACTGCACCTAATTCTTTCAACGTCTTAATGCCTAATAGATTTTCTGGACATGACTTAGTAAGTAACAGATCAGTAGTACGGGACAAGGGACCTACTTCTAGAGTAACTGGCTTTGATATCTCATTAACTATGGGTTTTCCTGAAAATCCAAGGGAAACATTTCTTGAGCCTGAGAGCGGAGCCCCTGGAACTTCGGCATGACTAATTGTGGTCCTACTTGCCCCTGTATCGATCAAAAACTTTCTGTCTTTCCCTAATACTTGACTATGAACATAGGGACCTTCTTGGTCTACAGGTATCTCGATGAGAGGCAAGCCTACCTCCCTCTCTAGGCTGTTTCATGAATATGACTGGTACTCTGGATACTCGGACTGTGCATACTGGTACATCTGCGATGTAACGTGCTGTGTTGCAGCAATAGGCTGCGGTACTGTAACTGTCTGTGGTGCATTCTGTGACTGAGGAGTCTGTGAAACTTGTTCTTGTCTCGGCGGACGTGGTCTTTCTTTAGTCTTACCAGTAGCTATGTTGTGCTTCAGAACTGCACACTCGTTTATAAAATGACCTGGCTGTTTACAATAGTTGCAGTTCCCTTTAACGGGAGCCGCAGGATGACTGGCTTGATTCGGACCCCTCTTCTGACTGTCTTGAGGAATAGATTGTGCAACTAGCACTTTCATTTTCGTGTCTTTCATACGTTTTCTTTCGTGTTCTTGCTCTTCTCTAATTCTATTCTGGTGATACTGGAGCATCTGGAGCATCTGGGACGGAGTATTTGCTTGCCAGGTGCTTTCGACTTTCAAAACTCGGTTTTTAATCTGTGGACTTGAATTCTCGACTAATTTGGTAACGAAAAGATGAGGGTATGACTCACTACTTGTCTTGAGACCACTGTTAATACTAAAACATTTTTCGAATCTAGAATAAAAATCACTAATATCCTCTTCTTGTTTCTGTTTACAGGCTGAGATTGCATCCCAGTCTTCTTTCCTAGTTGTCAATAATCTGGGTAAAACTTGAATCAATAATTCTGGTAATTCTTTACATTTATCTCCAAGACCGGTACCTGGTACTCGTGCCTTGTCTTCAGCTTCTAGAGCTGTCCAATCGATCTTTTTCTCTCCCACCTCCCATTCTTTTTCCTTTAACTTTTCATACACCCCTGCGGGTAGCAGGACCTTTAACATTTTAATGATATCTGGGTAAGTGTATTCTCCCATACGGAGCATGTCTTTTAATTCTCGATGGAACCCTGCTGGATCTTTGTCATGACAGGGGATTAATTTCTTCATTTCAAGAAGTTCCATCTTTGATATCGGAGTGTATACAAACACTCGTTGCATTACGCCACCCGCCCCTTGGACTGGGTGGACTTCTCGTAGCGGATTCTGTCTGTCTATGTAGAATGGTTTACTTTCCGGGGGTGAGACATGAACAAAATGCGGGTTCAGGAACGTTCTATACTTGTGGCGCTGTTCTAGAATGACACTAATTAAATCGGTACCTAGACCTCTCCATCTGTACTGGAGTAACTCGTTCAGGATATCATGTAACGGGCCTGGATCAGAATGTTGACCCTCATACAGGGTAATGAGGTGCTGGATCATATACATACCCACCAGTCGTTGCTCGGCTGGGGGCAGTTTCAGAAACATTTGTGCCACTATTTCATCTGGAAAAGTGGTAGAATCAGTAATCCATCGGACTGCTGATCGGGCTAGTTCTTGTTCGTGCATGGTACTTAATTCGCTATAACCGACTCGTGATTTCAGAATGTGATCGGTAGCTTGAAATACTTGTTCTAGAGAGCCTCGTTCTGGTGCTGAATGATGAAACATAGACTTAGGTTCTGGACGTAAATGGCGATCTGGAAATCTGGATTTTCCTACATACGCTATTCTGGCGGGATTCTCGTCTTCCTCTTCAGGATCAGAGACACTTTCTTTCTCGCTTACTTGTGCTGCTTTACGCTGTTCGTGTAACCTTATTACTTCTTTACGAATTTTCTTGTACATACTTTCCATGGCACTAATGGTCTTGTGCTTACCCTCGGCTATATTATCACTCCACCTTGTCAGGATTCTCATTTCGGCGGGATCTTTAGACGGGTAATCTTGTTCTCTTATTAGACAATTGATCAGGAACTTTAATATCATGAGCTGAATCTCGGCTTTCCTTTGAGACATAATCTCGCCAATACTTTCTGGATCATCCCCTGTACGGATGAAACGATATATTCTGTCTAGATCTTCTTTCATATTTGGTAAGGTGACTAGATACTCGGTCACCCTTCTTACGCGTACGGAATATAAAACCATATTATACTCGCCTGGGACTGTGTCATAGACACATTCGGCAAGGGCTTGTCTGATTTCTGTAACAGACTTATTACTTTTTGGAGTACGCTGTGATGCTTGAGCATGTAATTCGAGTGCTGACAAACGCTTGTGAGGCGGCGGGGTTTGAGGAGGACCTCCTCCTGCGGCCCCTAGACTAGAATCGTCGACTGACATTCTTCGTGCTTGCAGGGTCGGTAATTGTAACGTGGGCTGAACTTGTATGGCAGGCTGACCCGGGGGTACCGTAACAGGTACTCCGGTGTCTGGAGAAACGGGAAGTGCCTGATTTACAGGGACAGGCGGAGCGCGAACAGGATTGGCATATTCTGGGACTGTGTCGTCCAAATAGGACGAAATAAAAATATCAGCTGCGGTCGGTTTGTGACGTAACTTGGTCGGAACTAATGGTGGCGGGAAATTACTGGGTGCCTCTGGGGTCGCTTTTGGCACTCCTTCTGCAAGAAGAGGATACATACCCTTAATAAGGGCATGCCTCTGTCTGTCTGACTGTTCGGCTTTAACTTGTTCACCTATCTCGATTAATTCTCTTCCTTGGGCTCGTTCTTGGGATTCTCTACTTAACTCTGACTTTCTGACTTCCTTTTCCGTTCTTCTATGCGCTTCCTTACGCCATAACTCGATGGCATCTTTCTGTGACTGTCTGGCTTTCTTTTTCCATAATGCTTCCTCTACTCGCATGATACATTCGGCATCCCATGTACCCGATACGGGCCATCTATACTTTTCTTCTAACTGTTTGGTATACTCTACCCATAAATCTAGATACAATATGGCGCTTATGCCATGTTTCTGATACATAAAGTGACCTGGACTGTCCCTAGGCGGAACAGGAACTGCTGCTTCCAGCAGACCCTTTCTAGTTTTTAACTGACGTAACTTGGAAAAGAGCGGCATTCTAAACTTGAATCGGAACACAATACAATACACGAAAAACAATAACAATTGGGAAAACAATTCAGGCATACCACGACATTGGAAATACATTGAACAACATTATAAATAACAGTTCGAACAGAATACTACCTGAAAATACTGAAAACAGAAACAGAACAGAATTCTCGAGAACGGAACAGACTAGAGTTACTGGATGCACTGCTATAACAGTACGGAACATACCGGTCCCATAAAGGAACGCAGCAAGACCCGTATCCACCTAGGTGAACACTTCGTTTGTGGGCTTGGGTACCACCAACCCACGGACCAGGAGTCAATTTAGACTGACCCTGTCTAGACACTACCCCAGCAATGGTACTCACCGGGCAGCACGGAACGGAAGGCCTCGGACTGGACTGGACGACGACGACGAACTTCGGACTTCGGACTTTAGTTACGGGTGGGCCTCCGGATACCTCGGACCTTGGACTCTCGGCTTGGGCTCTGGTCGGGACTCGCCGCGTTCCTCCACCGTCTCGTTCGGATGCTGGACCGCCTCCTCCGTCTCCTCCGTGGGCCTGAGGGATACTTGAAGCAGAAATATCTGCACTTGGCCAGTATGGTTCCGTCACGACTGCAGAGGGTCAGGGGGTCGGCGTGGCTTCACCGACGCGTGGGGAAAGGGCAAGTCCCTATTCGGGCGCCATTATGTGGTAAATAAATAAATAATACCCTATTTTTGACTAGACTTATAGCATAACAGATAGCTCAATAAAATAAGAGTCAAGATTCGAGGTAGTAGGAGTTTCTGCAGGTTTATTACAGCATAAGGACAGGATCAGGACAACCTGCATAGGAATAGGACAACTGAGGCCCAGCAGGGGAAAAGAGGCCCAGCAGGGGAAAAGAGGCCCAGCAGCTGCTGGGGCTAGGTCTGGGATGAGCGCGCTAACATTTAATAACAAAACATTGACTTATATACATAGCGCAAACACATAGCATTACATTGCAATAGGCGTAACAGTGGGTGGAGTAGAAGGCGTGACGCGTAGCAGTCGCGAGAGATAACAGTAATAAGAGGTGTAACTGGGAGTTTTCTTAGACATGTGATGCAAAACGTAACAGAATATGTCATGAATGGGCGGAAACATTGGAGGGGGCTACCTAAGGAGCCGGGACCTCTAACCTAATGGTGCGCGAAAACTAGCAATGACGTGTTACTAGGAGAAGCTGGGGGCTACGAACTCTGTGCTAGGAGCAGAGACTAAAGTCTGGAGGGTCGGAGCGACATGTACCTAAACCCTATCTGGTATCTAATGTTTAGGGAACATGTTGATATAAACTAGAAGTCATGAGGGGAAAAGCTAACTTGATTCTAAGACTGGACCATGCATTATTCTATATGTAGTGCGTGAAGAATATTAAATGACTATTAAATACAGTATTTCTCTAACGTGGAGACGAGAAGGCTAGACAATGACGGAAACTATTGATGCAGTTCAGTAGCTTAGGAATGCAGAGGAGGAGGACTGAACTGATAGCAGGAACTATAACATACTTTTGGCAGACTCAGAGGCAGAGCCGGGGTGCACCGGGCACTGCAAGGCAGGAAGTAAGTGAAGGGTCGAGGATACAGGTGGGGGCTGTATCGCTCCTCAGCGAGGCTTTCAGGAGACAGGAGCTGAATCTGTGGTCCGGGCCCTTTTGAGGCCTGGAAACGGAGACTTTATAATTGAATAACGTGCACACTGAGAAACGTGGCAACATTACTTACATAGGCCTGATATTCGTAGTATTCACGAGGACTGGAAACTAACATACTAGAGGTGGACACAACTGTAATTGCGTCTTCAATCAGAAATGGGGAATAACATATGCATATTGGTCATGCACACATAACACATGATGGATGAGGCGTAGGGACACAGAACATGGCAAAATTTACTTTTCCACACATCCATGTAAATGAGTTAGAGCGCGGGTACTCATAGTACGCCGAGGGCCGCCAGCGGCCGAGCAAGCCTGCCTTGGCGGCCCGCGGACCTTGAAGACATTGTACCTGTGTTGTGTTTTTATTTAATTGAGTGTCAGCAAACACCGCCACAGCAGTGAGGACTCGGAGACACTCTGCTCTATCGGGGCCGTGCGATTCGGAATGGCGGCTGTGGTACATGGCTGCTCGTCACCCTGGGGCAGGGGTTCTGTAAGGATAGTGAGGCAGAGGGCAGCTGGGGCTAGTGAGGCAGCGGGAAGCATCAGTAATAAAAGATGGGAGAAGTGTAGAAAAGAAGGTCCTTTCAGCAGCTGTAGAGACGCTGCAGCAGTGACGAGCGGCGCCTGAATGTGATGTTTGTGCATGATGGGGAGGACATCTTATGAACCGGAGCCTGCCTCTTGGTACTCATAGGAATAGTGGTAGTTTCTAGAGAACAGTGGTCCTGAGTAAACAATTATATTAAAAAACATTCAATATAGACCTTGTTGGGTGCTATATGTATTCAATGCCCAGCCGAACAAAGAGTTTTTAATGTTACAATGTCTCAAAGTTAAAGAACATAAGAGAAGAGCAATATAACTCGGTGTAATACTGCACCCAACATGGGGAAGGAAGTGAAGGGAAAGAAATAGTTATTACACAGTTAAACAAACACAAAAGTTACAGGCAAAACATTTAGGAGCTGTGCTGTCAATATTCCAATAAGGCAAGCTTAGCCAAATAGTAACTGCAGGAATTAGACACATTAGATTATAGTGGTACTATTTTGAAATGTCGACGTTTCGATCCCAAGCTCCTTAATTAGAGGGATCATCATAAAGACTAGAATAAAATAATTGCCTGGTGTATAATAGTGACGCCACAGTCCGTAGAACGAATATGGCGCTTCTGGTCAAGATGAGTCTGACAGCGGGAAAGTTCTTGGGAAGCCCGAAGGCTCGTGTGAGGTGCGGGTGGTTGCCACTCTTCAGTATTGGATGCCTTCCTTAATATGTAGCGGGTAACGGTGCTCCGTCCTTGGCAGTGCAGTCGGAAGCTGCCGAACCCGGTTATGTTCAGAGTGGGGGTGGCGACATGTGGATAGTGGCTCACTCCTTGGTAGAGCTCAGTGGAGTCTCAGGCGTGTGTAGCAACGATGTGCTGTCGGTCCATAGGCACAGTGTCTTGAACCCTGGTGGAGTGGTGGAGCAGTAGTGAAATGAGCATGCACGGTTTCCTGGCTGGCAGACTCGAGTGAATCGTGCATAGGCCAGAATGCACTTCTTCTGCCTCGTTGTCAGAAGTGACAGGTGCAGCAGCAAAGGGAGGCCAGTAGTGAAGGTCGCTCCCACAATAAAAAGAAGCATAAGTTAGATTTTGGGGGTATCAAAGGGCTGAAGAAGACTATGAGAAATAAAAAGGGACTGGAAGGCATTTGAATGGAAGACTTTGTTTACACTTGATATGATTGATTTAGAAAATGGATGAGGATGTGTATCACAGAGCAAAAATGAGTGGGACGTAGACATGGGAGTTCAGGGTCAGTAGGGGGGATTCAAGATGGAGGGACTGAGAGGGTTTGAAGGTGGTATGAGAGCTATGATTGTTGGAGTGGAGAGTAGGTCTAGGCTCCAGCAGAGGATAGCGCACAGGGCAAGAATTAATGTCAGGGTGTCTGTGGGGGGCACAGGATATGCAGCACGTTCAAGCTGGTGCGACGTGAGGGGAAACACAGTAGCAGTCAACCTGGCAGGTGAGACCAGGGGTAGTATGCAGCTCCCAGTCACACCTATAGCAGCCTGCAGGTGGTAGTTGGACAAAATTAACAAGTAAATAGTCTTTTAAAGACCTGTGAAGTACTCGGGTGCGGCTGTGTGTGTGCCCAGGAAACTGGGGTGAGGTGACAGCGGGTGGCAGACAGAAGGAGACGGAGGGACGGAGAATGAGGGAGAAAGACAGAGGAAGGGACACAGAGGGAGGGAGACAGAGACAGACAGAGGGAGACAGAGAGAGGGAGAAAGAGAGAGGGAGACAGACAGAGGGAGAAAGACAGGGGGAGACTGACAGGGGGAGACAGAGAGAGAGGGAGGGAGACAAAGCGAGGGAGACAGAGGGACAGAGACAGATGGAGACAAAGAGAGAGACAGAGGGTGATAGACAGAGGGAGACAGACAGAGGGAGGAGTTGCGACAGAGGGAGGGAGACAGAGGGAGGGAGACAGACAGGGAGACAGACAGAGGGAGACATACAGAGGGAGACAGACGGAGGGAGGGAGACAGAGGGAGACAGAAAGAAGGAGACTGAGAGAGAGGGAGACAGAGGGAGGGAGGCAGAGGGAGACAGAAGGAGGGAGAGGGAGACAGAGAGAGGAAGACAGAGAGAGCAAGACAGACAGAGGGAGACAGTGGGAGGGGGACAGTGGGAGGGAGACAGAGGGAGGGAGACAGTGGGAGGGAGTCAGAGGGAGGAACACAGAGACAGACCGAGGGAGACAGAGAGAGAGAGGGAGACAGAGGGAGAGAGCTAGACAGGGAGGCAGAGAGAGAGAGCTAGAGAGGGAGACAGAGAGAGAGAGGGAGACAGACAGAGTGAGTGAGACAGTGGGAGACAGAGAGAGAGAGAGAGAGAGAGAGAGAGAGAGAAAGATGTGTGTATGCAGAGTCTGGTGGCTTAGTGGACGGAGGCGTCCGCTGCAGGGGCCTGTGTTCAACCTCATGGTCACAGTTGTTTTTTGTTCTAGCTCTGCCCCCTCCCCCACTGACCCTGCCACCACCGGTGCAGCCCTCGGCCACAAACCACACTGTAAAGTTGGCCCCTGAGAGAAAGTTTGTGAGTACCCATGAGTCAGAGGGTGAGTCGAATGGCAGTATCAGCCTGTATTGGGAAATATCTGCGTCTTTGTCTTGCTTCTGTGACCTGTCTATTTCTTTTGAAGTTAAATGGAAACAAATATTTTAATAGGATCAAAATAAATCTGACTTGCACTTCACTTGTGTGAAGTGGAAGTGATCTATGTGTGCTGAAACCCAATGTCCACAGGTTATCATTTGTGCTCTATATAAGTTGAGCAGTAAAACTGCAGTGGCCTTTTTGAGAAGCCATTTCAATGGAAATTGTGCTCTTCATAAATGGCAGTGCCCCCACCAGGCTATGCTTTAATCATGCCTTCAGCCTCAACACACATTTCACAGGGATCTCTAGGATGCACTCCTGTGGTTCATTTCACCACTGAGACCCAGGTGCCTTTGGATGTCCTATTTTGTTTGGCAGTAGCTTGAAAAGGCAAACCCTCGGAGGTAAAAGAAGGAATTTGGACGGAATAATTTTATGATGTCTTGAATGGGGTGATGAGGAAAAGGGTAAAAAAAGGAAGGAAAAGTTATTGAAAACAAATAAAATCTAATAGATAAGATAATTGGTAATTGGGTCACAGGTTTCATTATTTATGCATCTATTAAATGAAGTAGAACTCCTTTGACAGCGCCTCAGCTAATTCCCTACCTGGCAGTGCTTCATAATTAAGGCTCCCTGTTTTCTGTTTTTACTGATTTTTACCGATAAATACAGCTAGAAAAAATTCATTTTCTTGTATGTATTTTTAAATGTGGATAAAAACGGAAATTGGGTTGCTTTTTGAGTACCTCTAAATACACTCTGCCATGACTGCCAGGCCAATAGATATGTGTATTGATAGATAAGAGGGTTAAAAAAAGAAAGGAATTTTAGTAAAGAGGCTTCAATAGCAATAGATATGCACAAGGTTGAAATGTGCAAATGTTCATATTATAAGTGCACTGATTTATATTCTGCTGGTGTTCACAGCATTGCAACCTGGCAGACATTCAAGTATGATAGCACATATTGGTTAAATTAATGGGAAATATACAAATTTCAGCCTAATTTTTCAACAAAACCCAAAATAAATATGGGTAAATACAGATAAAATTAGAAAAAAAGAAATATGGAAAAATACAAACAGAAATGGAAAAAATAGATTCCATAAAACCGGGAGCCTATTCATAATGCAGCATGTGATTTTCTAGAAAATGCCTGAATTCTGTGTGCCACCAAATTCAGAGAAGGGTAGAGTGACACACCTGTGGTTCATTGGGATTAAAGACAAATTAATTGCTGGTTATGTTATGGAAATGTGTAGAGCATGCTCTGACCTGTTTGGGTATCAAGGAGCTTAAACAGGACTAAAAGGAGGGAGGCCCCACATAGTTATTCAAATAGCCAGGTATGCAGTCATACAGAAGTATACAATCGCTCTGGTCTTCTCGATTTGGGCATTTCCCCCCCCCCCACTCCGCATAGGATCATAACAAGAAGAAATTCGCCTGTTTCCAGTTTAATTAATAAGCTTGCTCCAAAGGCCTCTCTTACAGATTAAAACATATGTTCTTTTTTGGTATGTTTTTTTTTTGCATAATTCAGGGGTACACAAAAACGAAGTTGTTTAAAAAGCACATCAGGGAAAGCAGCAGCAAACCTCCAAGCTGCAAGTAGACTAACTTGCAGAAATCTCAGTTCTTCATTAGGATACATGCCTTACCACTCCTATTGGATACATACTACCATGGGCAAAACGCAGACACTCTATGTTATGGTTGCTGCATTCCTTCAAGGGCCATCCCAGGCTCAGGTATTCCAAAGTATGAAAAATCAGTGTTAGCCATCCCTCATTTGGCAAAAGAAGAATTTGAAAAGGAACTTATATTAGGCTGGGAGTGAAGGACCATTGATGGGTCTCAGTTTGCCAGGGTTCATATGTTCTCGCTTGGGACTCGTTCCAAAGAAAGAGAGTGGAAAATACTGCCTTATTCACAGTTTCTGCTACCCCTACGGATTTTCTGTCAATGATGGGTGGAAAACAGAGCAGTTCATGTTAACATATACTTCCTTTGATCATGCCATAGAAAAACTACAGAAGTTGGAAAAAGGTGCATTAATAGCTAAATGTGAAACAGAATCAACTCTCAGGCTCTAACTAATCCACCCTTAAGACTTCAGGGTCATGGACTTCACATTTGAACATAAATATTCATGGAAAATGTATCGGGTGCTCCATTGCATGTGCACATTTTCGGACTTTGAGGCATGCAGCAGAAATTTATAGGAAATAGCAGAGCTCTTGGGGTTCTGCTATCCCCAGACAAGACCGTAGGCTGAACCACAAAGCTCTTCTTCCTGTATATTGAAATGCTTCTATCAAGGGCTCCTGCTCCTAAGGCCAAAAGTGCTCTAGTGGAGGAGGCTCTCAAATCCTGTCTTGGCACGTCTAAAGTTACCCTGCACCAACAACAAGTCCCGACAGGGTAGTTACATTTTGCCTTGCAAGTCATCCCAATGGGTCATTCTTTTTTAGGGAATATGGCATGGCGATGTCTAGGTTAAAACTTAAACAGCACTACAGCAGGCTTTCCTGGATAGTGATGGCTTGATATGCCATCAGAGGGGGGACTGAAGGGAGGACATGAATATCGATGCCAATTTTATGAAAGAATACACTAGTAAATTGATATGGTCCCATTCTCAACCTCAAATTATAATCTGGGCTTTTTCACTGATACAGCAGATAGTGTGGGCTCTGGGGATGTTTCCAGAACAAGTGGTTTATGGAGCATTGGCCGACAGAATGGCAGGAGAGGGGTCTAAACAGGAAAGTACTGTACTCGAACTCTTTCCAATTATAGTGGCAATAAAGGTTTGAGGAGAGCATTTGAATGTGTACAGCATAGTCTTTTGGTCATATGACATGTCAGCAGTCACAGCAATAAATAATTAGCACACAAAGTGCCCCTACATACTCAGGATGTTAAGCGATTTGGTGCTAGCTTGCCTATATCACAACATCCACTTTGTAGCAAGACATCCCCCAGGGGTAGACAACACTAAAGCTGATGTCTTGTCTTGCTTTAAGGCAATATAAGTCAAGGCCCTACTCTCAGAGGCAGACAAGCTGGAGGCTTCTATGTTGCTTGATCTATGGAGGCCCTACCCACTCCTCCGCAGCAGTCTCCTTGTCATTTAGTTTCCCCTGATGGTAGAAACTGCACATTTGTGGACAGCATAAACATTGGGATGGTGCCAGACTGATTCTATGCACCCACACAGGATATGTTGTCCTATAGATCAGCCAGCTCACAGTGCTACAATAAGCCCCCAAAAACCTAGTCGGCAGCAAATGGTTCTAGCAACCACAGAAAATAACAACCCTGGTCCCTTGTCGGGGTGACAAATGCAAAAACAACACTTAATGGACGGAATGTTGCACAATGGCAAAACATTCACCCAAGTTACAGATCTGGGTTTAATCCATCATTATTTTGCTCACCACGCTACCCCAGTTCAGACATGGCCATATGCAAATTAGTCTTGGCCCTGTGCTTCATGGGAACAGTGCAGGCCGAACTGCCAAGCCATTTCTTCCCTGGACCGGAACCAAGCATCCTAGGACTGGTTTCTGGTTATCAGCCGTCATCAGCCAGGATAGCTTGATTCCAGTGGCACGGAGAGCACGAGACTCACGTCTGAGCATACCCGTCCCACTCGGGGTGACAAATGCAAAAACAACACTTAATGGACGGAATGTTGCACAATGGCAAAACATTCACCCCCAGTCACAGATCTGGGTTTAATCCATCGTTATTTTGCGCACCCCGCCACCCCAGATCAGACAGGGCCATATGTAAATCAGTCTCGGCCCTGTGCCTCATGGGAACAGTCCAGCCCAAACTGCCAAGCCATGTCTTCCCTGGACCGGAACCAAGCATCCTAGGGCCGGTTTCTGTCTATCAGCCGTCATCAGCCAGGATAGCTTGATTCCAGTGGCATGGAGAGCACAGGACTCACGTCTGAGCATACCCGTTCCACTCGCTGTTACAAATGCAAAAACAACACTTGATAGATGGAATGTTGCACAATCGCAAAACATTCACCCCCAGTCACAGATCTGGGTTTAATCCATCATTATTTTGCTCACCACGCCACCCCAGTTCAGACATGGCCATATGCAAATTAGTCATGGCCCTGTGCCTCATGGGAACAGTCCAGCCCGAACTGCCAAGCCATGTCTTCCCTGGACCGGAACCAAGCATCCTAGGACCGGTTTCTGGCTATCAGCCGTCATCAGCCAGGATAGCTTGATTCCAGTGGCATGGAGAGCACGGGACTCACGTCTGAGCATACCCGTCCCACTCGGGGTGTTAAATGCAAAAACAACACTTGATGGACGGAATGTTGCACAATGGCAAACCATTCACCCCCAGTCACAGATCTGGGTTTAATCCATGGTTATTTTGCTCACCACGCCACCCCAGTTCAGACATGGCCATATGCAAATCAGTCTTGGCCCTGTGCCACATGGGAACAGTCCAGCCCGAACTGCCAAGCCACCTTGCTGACCTCAAAGATTTAACCTCACCAACCTGTTGGGAAGCATGAGCAACATCGCCTCACCCATCTGGTTGCCAACCCTACACACAGCACAGGACTCATGCTTGACTCAATCTTTAGTGCCAGCAACAGAATCAAATACAGTCATATCAACAAACTCACCTAGACCAATCACGCCATAAGCCACTTCACTATTGCAGGATCCCCATGCACCACCACCAAACCGCCCCAGCTCCTCTCACGCAGCTGGAAAAAAGATGCAATTGACGGAAGCCCTCAACACCACCCATTCTGACCCCGCAATCAACCTGGAACAGGCCGACAAGAATTCTCTGCCTGGATCACCAACTGCGCCCACAGAGTCCACCCTATCAAGCCCACCAATACCAGTAGATCCACCAAACAAGCCAGCACGTATACACCAGAACTCAGGACCATTAAACACTGCAGCAAACACCTAGAAAGATGATGGTGCACCAGCAAAGACCCCACAGACCGCACCACATTCCAGTCAGCCCTCAGCAAAAAACATCAACGCCTGAAAGACACAACAAGATGTGCCCTTGCGTACAGCATCAAAACCTGCTCCAACCACAGCTAGGAACTCTTCAACATTGTCATAGAGCTATTCTGCCCCTCAGCAACCGACAATACAAACTCCCGGTTATTTTGCAACACTCTGGCAGACTACTTCCACAACAAGATAGCCACCATCTACAGAAACTTCAAACCCCAACCCACCATTCTTGACATCCTCCTCACACCAGTGGACCCCACTCACAACCATCCGCTCACTGGATGGCAATAGCTCACCACACAGTGCTCCGCAGCCATCATAAACTCCATCCACACTATAGCACCCACAGAACCCTGCTCTTACCACCTCTTCTACCTCTGGTGCAAGATGTGAACTCACCTCCATCCTCAACACATCCACCACCACAGACACCTTCCCCAACCAATGGAAACATGCAGAAGTCAGATCCCTCCTCTAGAAACCCTTCGTCAACCCCAGTGAACTACTGATCCGTCTCTCTGCTTCCCTTCTCAGCTGAAGTTCTTGAGACCCAGCGCTCACCAATGCAAAGGAGGCTTTGAAAAAACTAGACGCCACACTCAAGGATTTTGAGATCACAACTCAAACTAGGAAATTAAACAAACTGGCCAAAGACATTCGCCTATACGATATGAAAAAGACATATCCGTATCTGCAAGAGGATTTCTACAGACAGGATAACCAGGGCTGTTTCACCAACAGAGGACGGGGTGGATATAGAGGCAGACGGAATTACACCACATTTTCTGATTCATCCCATAGCTCCGAAGGAGATGGAGATCAGGCTGGTCCCAGTGGCAACTACGCATATCAGGACTACAATTATCATGTTGTAATATCTTTATTCGGCAATTTATCACCATAAAAGAATACATATACATATACAATTCCAGATTACCAGTAAAAGATTATAAAATACAATAAAAACACGGGAATCTCCTTTCGATAAGTTATTACACATCAGGTTCAAGATCAGCCTGTAGGGCCCCCCAGGAGCAATTTTAGTAAACGGGAGCGTATCAACCATGCATTTCCCAGAAATTTGGCCACCCCACAGATCATAATGGCAGATGAAGAATCTGTAGAGAGGACACGGAGGGCCTGGCTGTGGCACCTCAACCCTAGTTCCCTACAGACGGGTTTCAACCAGAATTTCCGTGCCCCTTTGTAGGCTGGACATGCGAAAAACAGATGAGCCACCGATTCCTTTGGGGCCGCGCAGCCAGGGCAAGTACGCAAGAGGGCATCAGAATTCGACCATCTCGCCGTGAACTTGTGCACCGGGAGCGTCCCATAACGCAATTTTAGGTACAGCGCTCGATCCAACGGTTTAGTTATCAGGTCTAGAAAGGGTTCCAATTTCCTCACACACTTAAATAACAAAAATTGGTCAGTAAGAGAACCCACATTCATAGCCCTCGTGGCCTGACTCTGTACCCAGTCCCAGTAAAGTTTTTTAATAACAGCTTTGGGTGGCGGAGATTGCGACTCCCATGCCTCTCTTAGACCCAAATTAAAGGCCAGTTCTTTCAATTTATTTAGCCATCCTATTTTGTTACATGTGTCCAGCAAGAGCAGATCGTCCAGCCCTTCTGCATACTTTGCAAGCTCCTCCGTTCTTCTTAGTCGGGACCAGAAAAGCAGCGGGCGTAACCTCACCAAGTCCTTTAGTGTTCTTCTGCCCAAATCTAGTCTTAGGGGGATCATAGGAGTTGAAGCGGGAAGAGCTACCACTTTCCTAAAGAAATTGTTTTCCGCTACCATCAGATCTGTAACCCCTTCGAACCCCCAAAGTTCGGAGCCATAAAGTGCTGCCGGAAGAATCTGTCCCTCATAGATGGCCATAGCTGGAGAGACCGGTTTACTACTTGATTCCCGGAGCTCCTTCAGCGTCACCCCGGATACTCTACGGTGACTGAGTAACATTTTGGAAAGATGATCCTTCCAGGTCATACGGCTATTTATCCGGACTCCTAGGTAGTCAAAGGATGTGACCAGCTCAAGGGGGGCACTATTAAGCACAAAGTGGTTTTTAAATCTTTTTGAGGGGGCAAAAGCCATCAATTTGGTTTTCGATGTGTTGATGGTTAAGCCTCGAGTAGTGCAGAAGGAGCTAAACAGGTTCAAAAGTTTTTGTAAGCCCACCGGGGATTTGGAAATTAATAGGGTGTCGTCCGCGAAGAGAAGTGTGGGGATTCTCTCCCCCGCCAGGGATGGGGCATCCGTCTCTTCCCCCTTCAGATGGTCCACCACTCCGTTTACAAATAGGGAGAAGAGGGTCGGAGCCATGACACAACCCTGACGTACTCCTCTCCGCACAGGGATCCTATCTGTTAATTGTCCCTGCGATCCCCATCTAACCCGCGCATAATTCCCCTCGTGCAGCTTCACAATTAGGTTCAGAAGACTGCTGGGAAAACCCATCTCTCCGAGTATTTGCCAAAGTTTTGCACGAGGGACCAGGTCGAATGCAGTCTTGAGATCTATGAAGGCCATGTACAAACTGCCTTTCTTGATGGTAACCGCCTTCCAATAGATTGCAAAAAAACGAAAGACCTGGTCCATCGTGCCAACCTTCCTTCTGAACCCCGCTTGTAAGTGGGAGAGGACACTAGCCTCCTCTATCCAGTCGCCTACTCTTGAGATGATGACCCTGCCGACCACTTTCTGGATGATGTCTATCAGACTGATAGGTCTGTAGTTCGCAGGGTCATCTCTTGCCCCCTTCTTATGCACAGTAACTACCTCGGCTCCTTTCCAGGAGTCAGGTACCTGATGACCCCTCGTGATCAGATTCATTATTCTGGCAATTAGTTTAGCCCAGACTTCTGGCTCCGCCATCAGCAAATCTCCGGGGATCCCATCCTGCCCAGCGGCTTTCTTAGGGGTAAGGTGCCTAATTGCCATCATTACTTCTGAGGAAGAAAATAACAGAGCAATGTCCTCCGGATGGACCCCTTCACCCCACCCGTTCACCCCAAGACTCGATGTTTCCTCTAAGTCGCCATATAGGGATGAAAAATGAGTAAACCATTGCTGACTAGTTATATGAACAGCCAATGGTTGCGATTTACCCTGCCTCGTTTTATTAATCAAATCCCAGAAGAGATTCGGGTTCCTACTACTCACAGCCGAGGAAAGTTCCTGCCAATGCCGTTCCTCCCACTCCCGTTTGGCCAATGATAATGCTTTCAGATAGTCCTTCCTGGCCGCTCTAACCAGTAAGGGATCACCTGAAAGCAGAGCTCTTGTCAGATTTTTCCTTGTGCTCTTACAATGATCGGTGTACCATGGTTTACAAAGAGTAGAGGGTATAGCGGGAGCCCTATTGCCTTTCCCCTTCGAAATGAAAAATTGGCCAACTTGATCTATTGTCGCTTTATAGACAGAGTCAAGTGAGGGGTGTTGGGGATCGATGGTCCGATTATCTCCCTCCCAGATCTCTAAATTAGAGGTCAAACCCTCAATCAAGGATTTGATGATACCTATATCATCCTCCTTGAGGTTAGCCTTATCCCATTTTAATCTACGGTTATTATTGAATGGGATCACCTCTTTAGTTGTTTTTAAGGAGTCGCTCGCCCCCCTGACGTTAAAAACACCCCAATTGAACTTACAGCACAGGGGGTTGTGGTCACTATCCTGACTTGGAGAGACCTTCATATCAATAAGGTCCGCCCAGAATCCAACATCCATTAAGATGTAATCTATTCGGGACGGCCCTGAGAGTCTATTAAAGGTCACTGCCCCTGACTGGTCGGATAAGGTCCTGCCATTAAGGGCTCTTAGATTGTAATCCCTAGTCAGTGCGTTCATTTGAATGGCCCTGGGTGACCACTTCTTGATAGGGGGGAGGGAGAGCGTTGGAATGGACCATTTCGAATCCTCCTCTTCAATTCCTAAGGGATCGTCTCCAAGGAGGGGTTCGAAGGTACAATTAAAATCACCCCCCACAAGGATTTTAGCCGAACAAGAGCAGTTGGCTAAGGCCGAGTCAAGAGCTGATAGGGTCGAAGAGGTAGAGTCGCCTGGTGTCCCTCTAGCATACACATTAAAAGGTCAAGCCTGACTGCGTCCTCCCGTCCTCTTGCCGAAAGGTGGAGTATATCATTGCACTCCACATTGTGGCATGTGACCACCCAGTTCAGATCTATTTTTAACCAGACTATAAGCCCACCCGCTGGTCTGCCCTTACCTTTGCTTACAGCAGGCACAAAGTGGGTGGTGTACCCCGATTTGTATAGCGGGACTAAGCTCCATGTTTCCTGAAAGAGGCAAACATCAAACTGCTCAGTGAATGTATGCCACTCCGGAATTTCGAGCTTCCTCTTTAACCCGGCAATATTCCAGGAAAGGAGGTTTATTACCCGCTGTCCTCTAGGCATAGAAGTATTACCCACCACAAACGAACTCTCATTAACCACCCTGCTCGTAAGACTCCCCCCCTCCTTGACCAGTGAAGCGGTGGTTGTAGAGCAACCATCCATAATAGTCAAAGGCCCGGCTAGCCTAGGATCTTCAATGAGGTCATTGGTGATGGCCATATGGGCTGTGGGTAAACTAACTTCTCCTGCTTCTATAGTCCCACCGATTAATCCAATATCCTCTGCTCCATGGAGTTCATTCTCCCCCCCCCCAGGCCCCAAACTTCAATCGCAGTCTTCCAGCCCTGACAGCTGAGAAAACCGATTGTAAGTATCCAGCGGGGTGAACGGTATCAGGTGATTCATCCTAGGGCCCGAGTTCATCGTATGTCTATAGGGAACCATAGACCAAGCGGAGTGTAAATCAGGCATCCTGGTGGACTGATGCCCATACTGGGGATGGTTGTTAATATAGGGTAGTGTAAAGGGCGGCCTAGAAGACTGAGGTCTATTAGCGTATTTAGTGGTAGTGACTTCAAACCTGGGATAAAAGAATGTTAAAGCCCGTGGGGTGATGCCAGTTTCCCCGTTCCCAGGTGGCCAGTTTAAGATATAATCAACTGCCCGAGGGTCTCTAAAGTTGACCACCACTAAGTCCCCCTCTATATTTTTCGTAGTACTCCCCAGCCAATTGATCCTTCTGACATGAACTATGTCCCCATCTATATTTGGCGCTATCGGCCTATGCATCCTCAACCAATGGATGATTTTATTCTTGAGGTCAACATATCCCTCCTTCTTGTTTCCTGTTAACTGTGGCACCCCCGTTAAAATCACAACATAAGGCGCAGCTTCTGGGGGGATCTCTACTTGTGGGACCCTTTTATGAGATGTTCTACTATTTTCACCATCCCCGTGTGCATTCTGGATGTTGCTAGTCGAAACCTTTAAGGTTGGTTTGGTGGAGACAGCACCTGATACAGTGGCTGGAGCCTTTAAATGTTTGGGCGGCGATGGGATTTGTGGAGGGGGATCAGCTCTACCCTGAGGCTGGCTAATTTGCTTAATCTGAACAGGGACAGATGAATTTCCAGATTTCTTTTGGGGTATAGTGGGAGGGGGCCCTGTCAGGGGTATAGAATGCACCGCCCCACTTCCTTTATTAATAGTAGCAGTGGACATACTAGTTATGGCAGCTTCCAGTATGGTTAATCTAATTTCAACCTTTTTGATAGACTCATTGATAGGAAGGAGAAGAGATCTCAACAAAAATTCCAGGTTCCCCGTCACTGAGGAGAGAAGTTGGGGTGAAGTAACAGATGGGGTGGCTCTATCGTTGTTAATTGGAGTCGCATCATGTGTGTCTACTACAACAGGGCAATGAACCGGTATAACCGCACCCTGTGGTGTATGATCCTGCGCTACAACTGGTGGAGTCTCGGTTGTAAAAAGAGTTTTAATCCCTTTACCAAAGTCGGTGTGCGAGGTTTTGGCTGTACCTGGTACCACCCTTTGTTTCTTCCTTCTTTTACTAGGGGGAGGGCGGTGGATCTGTGCTACAGGTAAGGACTTAACTTTATGCTGCTTAGGTTTAGAAGTCTCAATAACACGGCTACAGCTAGGGGTAGGTGAGATGCTTACGATATCGTCCGAGGGCAAACAAGGGGTGGCTACAAAGTCACGAAACAATAAAGGGACTCCGTCTTGGCTTGTATTAACCTCGCTCAAATCAATCAAATCAGTCGAATCCCCCTCCCGGTTCAATGCAAGAAAACTATCGGTGAGGGGTCTGTGTTTCATAATCTCAACTGAGCGGCGCCGCTCTGCCCTACGCTCTGCTAGGATAGCGTCCTTTTCTCCCTCACTCTTCTTAGGAAAGTAATTCTCCAATGAGCCATTACGTAATTTAGGATTTTTACCCGGAGTAACCTCTTCTGTTGCCATATCCAGCTTGTGTCGAGACACTATCCTCCGAACTACAAGATAAAAGGGGTCAGGCCCAGCCCGGCCTCCTGCGGCCCCGGACGGCCACAGACGGTCCCGCCCTTGTCCCGGGCTTCTCCCGGCGCCCTCCCGCGCGCTCCCGCGCAGCGGGAAAGGCTGCTTCTTTTAAGGTGAACTAGGGGGCGTGGCCGGCAGGGAGAGGAGCCCAGCTGACACGGGCGCGCGGGGACTCCTGGAACTCAGAGTCCACCCGCTCTACCCTCGCAGCCCTGCCGGTGTCCCAATTAGCCCCAGGCAAAGTTCCACACACTGCTAAACCGCGCAGCGGGTCCGGCGAGCAGCAGCGGCTAGCAGGCAGGATTCGGCAGAGGTCCGTGGTCCGAGGTCCGTGGCGTTGCAAGGATAAAAGTAGATTCCCGCTGGTGTGGGGGATGAAGGTAATTAAATACCGCTGTGTTGGGGGCGCGGCCGGCAGGGAGAGGAGCCCAGCTGACACGGGCGCGCGGGGACTCCTGGAACTCAGAGTCCACCCGCTCTACCCTCGCAGCCCTGCCGGTGTCCCAATTAGCCCCAGGCAAAGTTCCACACACTGCTAAACCGCGAAGCGGGACCCGCGCAGCGGGTCCGGCGAGCAGCAGCGGCTAGCAGGCAGGATTCGGCAGAGGTCCGTGGTCCGAGGTCCGTGGCGTTGCAAGGATAAAAGTAGATTCCCGCTGGTGTGGGGGATGAAGGTAATTAAATACCGCTGTGTTGGGGGCGCGGCCGGCAGGGAGAGGAGCCCAGCTGACACGGGCGCGCGGGGACTCCTGGAACTCAGAGTCCACCCGCTCTACCCTCGCAGCCCTGCCGGTGTCCCAATTAGCCCCAGGCAAAGTTCCACACACTGCTAAACCGCGCAGCGGGTCCGGCGAGCAGCAGCGGCTAGCAGGCAGGATTCGGCAGAGGTCCGTGGTCCGAGGTCCGTGGCGTTGCAAGGATAAAAGTAGATTCCCGCTGGTGTGGGGGATGAAGGTAATTAAATACCGCTGTGTTGGGGGCGCGGCCGGCAGGGAGAGGAGCCCAGCTGACACGGGCGCGCGGGGACTCCTGGAACTCAGAGTCCACCCGCTCTACCCTCGCAGCCCTGCCGGTGTCCCAATTAGCCCCAGGCAAAGTTCCACACACTGCTAAACCGCGCAGCGGGTCCGGCGAGCAGCAGCGGCTAGCAGGCAGGATTCGGCAGAGGTCCGTGGTCCGAGGTCCGTGGCGTTGCAAGGATAAAAGTAGATTCCCGCTGGTGTGGGGGATGAAGGTAATTAAATACCGCTGTGTTGGGGGCGCGGCCGGCAGGGAGAGGAGCCCAGCTGACACGGGCGCGCGGGGACTCCTGGAACTCAGAGTCCACCCGCTCTACCCTCGCAGCCCTGCCGGTGTCCCAATTAGCCCCAGGCAAAGTTCCACACACTGCTAAACCGCGCAGCGGGTCCGGCGAGCAGCAGCGGCTAGCAGGCAGGATTCGGCAGAGGTCCGTGGTCCGAGGTCCGTGGCGTTGCAAGGATAAAAGTAGATTCCCGCTGGTGTGGGGGATAAAGGTAATTAAATACCGCTGTGTTGGGGGCGCGGCCGGCAGGGAGAGGAGCCCAGCTGACACGGGCGCGCGGGGACTCCTGGAACTCAGAGTCCACCCGCTCTACCCTCGCAGCCCTGCCGGTGTCCCAATTAGCCCCAGGCAAAGTTCCACACACTGCTAAACCGCGAAGCGGGACCCGCGCAGCGGGTCCGGCGAGCAGCAGCGGCTAGCAGGCAGGATTCGGCAGAGGTCCGTGGTCCGAGGTCCGTGGCGTTGCAAGGATAAAAGTAGATTCCAATTATCAACAACCACAGTCTTTTTTAGATCAGGGATCATGGAGACCACCACGAGGTCGCGGTCACCCCTTCCCGAGAGGAACCAACAGAGGTCAACAGAACAACAGTGGAGACTGGGAAAGCAACAGGGGACGGCACAGAAGCAAGTCAGATTCAATCCAGAAGAACATGGAGAGAGGTCGACCCGCCGCAAGAACTACAGGTGGTAAAGGAAAACCCTGTGGTTAATATATCGAGCCACACTCTGACAGATAAGGAACTGGCAGTACCCAGTAGGGGCCTGTGCTATGTTCCGACTGCGGTACCCAACTCATTTAATATCAAAACTGAGCTGCATAAATTCTTTCGGAAAGTGAGGTTAAGATACCAGTTCAGGAATTTACCTCCATCTGGCACTAAATCACATACGTGACTGAGAGCCCCCTCTACATACGTACCACCAGCGCACATGATGTCAAAGAAGATCCTGACTTATGAATCAGTTGTACTGAGAGATGTGGAGGCCATTCTACAAAAGAAGAAGTACACCAAATTCAATATCAGTAAGAATGAAAAACTTGCCTTACAGAGCCTAAAAGAAAAGAAGGAGGTCGTTATCAAACCGGCCGATAAAGGCGGGGCCATTGTTGTACAGGATACCAGTGATTATAAAACAGAAGTGATGAGGCAATTGAATGATGGAGTAAGCTACAGAAAACTGCCTGGCGACCCGTATAAGGATCTGGCTTTAGAAATCTTGCAGGTTACAAAAGATGGCTTGGACCAAGGTTTCCTAACAGAACAAGTATTTCATTTTCTAAACCAGAAGAATCCCCGGTTGCCAACCATATATACATTACCAAAAATACACAAAAACATGACCAGCCCTCCAGGATGCCCAATAGTCTCTGGATGTGGCTCCTTATTGGAACCTTTATGTCGGTATATTGATTTCTTTCTGAAACCAATTGCTGAGGCCACTGAGACCTACCTACGAGATACCACCCACACGATTAATATTTTAGAGGCAATTTCCTTTGACCCGACAAGCCAACTTCTGGTGACAAGCGATATCGTTTCCCTTTATACCAGCATTCCGCAAGAGGAAGCGATAAGTGTGATCACCATAGCTCTGGACCAAAGGACAGCTCCAGCCTACGTACCCACTAAATTCGTCATACTGTTACTGAAAATCGCCATGATGCGGAACATTTTTGTCTTTCAAAATTACTTCTATGTATAGACAAAGGGAGTAGCCATGGGGGCGGCCTTTTCCCCCGATCTGGCAATTATCTTTATGGCAACCTATGAACGACACTTTGTACTGAATACCTTGAATCCATTTAGAACTAAGATAATAGTATGGATGCGGTACATACATGATATCATCATGGTTTGGGAGGGCAGCCAGATTGAGCTATCGGAATTCCATGTGTGGCTAAATGAAAGATCTTCAGACATACAATTCACTGTCGAATCCAGCCCAACTACCATCAATTTCCTTGACTTAACTATCTATGTGGAGGAGGAGAAGCTGTGCATCACGCTTTACAGAAAACCAGCAGAAAGAAACTCCTTACTGCAATATTCTAGCCATCACCCGAGGGCATTACGAGATAATTTGCCCTTTGGGTAATTTCTCCGCATAAGGAGGAATTGTTCCAAAAAAGAGAACTATATGACTGAGTCGGAAGACCTTATTCAACGTCTGGTTGATCGCGGATATCCAAAGAGGATGGTAAAACGTGCTAGAAAAAGGGCATGGTTCAGTCCTCGTGAATCCCTGTTACAAGGGAGCAGAAGAGAGGAATTGGAGGGTGATCGCCTGATATGTGTAACGAAATTTTCCACAAAGAGTAATGAGATCAAAAAAGTGGTGAACAAATATTGGAACTTGATTAGTGATGACATTGGGATTAATATTCCACCTATGCATTCGTTCAGAAAAGCGAAGAACATTCGTGAACATGTAGTCTGTTCATACCTAGAAACACCAGCACCACCGTCATTAACTTCAATGTGGAACCTACAACCAATCGTTAGACATCATCGATGTGGTTATTGTAAAGCCTGTGCGAATACTATCCAATCCAAAGAGTTTCTATACAAACATCACAAAATTGCTTTGAAAGACCATACAAATTGCAATACCAGGGACGTCATTTACTGTATCTTATGTCCGTGCGAGATAATATATGTAGGGCAGACACGGGCAGAAAGTGAAATCCAGGATCCTCCAGCATAGCAGCCGTGTCACATGTGAAACTGCCGGTGCTCCGTTGGTGGATCATTACAAAGCAAAAGGACATGGACCAGAATGCCTCAAATGGATCGTTTTGGAGAAGGTGAATCTAGGCCCGAGAGGTGGCAATATCAGCTCACTTCTAAACCTGAGAGAAATTAAGTGAATCACACGTTTCAACTCAATTAATGAGGGCCTCAACAAATTGGACAGTAGCTTTATACAATTGGCAGCTATGTAGATACATGTCTTCCTGAATACACAGGATCCCCATACACAAAAAGACAGGGTCCTGGTAGTCAATGTGTATAATACCCCAGGTCATTAGTATGTTCCTTTCTACTCCCATTTGGTTGAAACACTCAACACAGAAACTGAGTACGAAATGGTTACATGTATTTAATATGGTGCTAGGTATAGGGCAGTCGTCCACTATATCCATGTGAGGCCGCTATACTCCTATTTTTCTGAACATTCAATACAGTAATTGAATATCTAAGTGGTACATGTATTTATTATGATGCTAGTCATTGGGCAAGCGCCCACCATATTTATTTGAGGCTGCTATAACACCCTGTGAGGTAGTTACGCGGTCACGCATAAGTAACTTTGGCTATGCTCCTTTTGGACCAATTTAATACCCTGCGAGGCAGTTACGCGGTCCACTGTTGTATACTAAAATGTATTTGATCCAAATGATGCATTAATACTCTTGGAAATAAGGTTTGTGTGGCACAACTACGACCTGGTGACATACGTTGTGATTTAGACACACACGATTTAAACACCTTTAGTAACGCTGTAATGGTTCTAACAATGACGTGGTACTCGTGAATACAAGTTTATGGTAAGATCGGGACTGTATGCGCATATTTGTGCACGCATTTAAGGCCCCAATATCCCATGAGGCTCTAAACACAAATATTTAATGATTGCATGACTATAGACTCGTGAAGTCTATACAAATACCTTATTGACGTTGTAGCATCTCTAGAATGATGAGGTGCTTGAAAATACCCTTTTTTTGCAAAAAGATCGGTAATTTAAAATTAAATTATATCAAGCCCACATTTCCAGAAATTGCGAGGCTACAGACCCTGTATGTTCTATCGGTAGTCTGTTTTCTACAGCATTTGCGAGTTACTATGGTTTCAGGGGGGTAGTGTGTTCTTGATGTCTACCGTGATCATGTGATGCGGAAAGACTCTCCGGCTTTAACCATCTCCGATGCATGATGGTCATCTGTTTGTTGTGAAGGTGGAAGTTTGCCAGGGACGCGGTCCTTATACGCCAACAATGAGGTGGGCGAGGCGTCAATCATTGCTCAAAGCAACCGGTATGGGGTAAAGCTTGTTTTCGTGATGGGCATACGGACACTTACATCAACGCTAGTATAGGTTTTATTTACCTTTACAGCGGTTGATGCCGTGGATTTGAACGGACCTCGGCTATGGCATGTTTGGTGCATTTAAGGTATTTGCTGATCCATGTTGAATACGGGCATGATAATATTTTTGAGGAAAGGAGTGGTATATACTTATGGCTGCTATGAAATTTGTCACAAGTATACAGGTAGGAGTGACGCTCCATATTTACTCAAATCCCTTAGTGTGAACAGTGGGAACCCCTTTTGTGGATGGTAATAGAGGCTCCTTTTGTCTTTTTCTTTGTAGTGGGCGAGTTACCGGTTTAAACGTACCCTGGCCATCACGCTAAAAGTGTTTATTAAAGTAATTGATCTTGCGCGCTCATTGAGTTTATATGCTGACAAGACTATTGAGGTCAAGAGTATTTGTCAGCTGGAGATATATACTTAGGCGTGTTTGCACCTCTGTTATCTTTCCATGCAGGTTTTCACAATGGATGAGGACCTACTGGATTATCAGTAAGGTAAACAATAAGGATCTTAACGGTACTGTAGTGATGAGTTTACAGTGTTAACAACACCAGTATCCCCTTAATATACTCCCGCCTTTTTTCTACAGGATAGATAACCTGCAATTACTCACTTCTACAACACAAGGTATAACCAAACACCTTCCCATTCGCGGACAATGTAGCCCTCATTATTGATGAAACCACTCTTAGAATTGCTTATCTTTGCAATTTTAGGTCCTTGCAAGACGACTTGTGACCATCACTACGTTCACTATGACTCCATGAGAACTCTATACTCCGGTATGTGTTTTAGGCTATTCTTTTGAGGCATATTGATATGCCGATACAAGCTCCCTATGTATGGACCAATAGGTCATTTCTAATCCCCGGCTGACAGTATGAGTTTCCTATGATGTACCTCTGTGTGCAATATCCTCATTTAATGGGATTTTTAATTATTTTATTAACTTCTCCTTGTAGGATATGCCCACCCCTCCCCTCGTGTCCTGAAGAAGACCCGCCGTGTAAGGGACAATTTCCCTACAACTTGGGTCGAAACGTAGACCAGAATACCGGAACTCATGACTAGAGTGTGATTTTGAACACCAGTTTCAATGTGATGTTGTTGTAAAGAAGATAACTGAACTCTGGATGCAATCTGCTTGTGCTCTTTCGAGAAGCCATTGTCTATTGTTTAATTGAAATATACAATTGACTTGTCACTTTTTTCCAATTTCACTTATCCCGATCACGTCACACCCCTTCCCCTCCTTTTGTACAGTGGGCACTGAATGTTATTTATATGTATAGCAATTTACAAAAAAAGAAAAAAGCAATGAAATGCTAAGAGACACTATGTGAATAAATACTAGTGTTTGCTGCAAATCGTTTTTGACATTGATTGTGTTCTCTTTTTAATAATTATTTTGAATAATTCCACTATAGGTCAGGGGCCACTTTTTCTTTATTGCATAATTACCCAGGTCCCTTTGACTTTTTGGGTTGACCCCCTTTTCTATAACACAAAGTTCTTGAGAAGACCATCAACCATCAACTCATCGAACACCTGGAGAGCAGCAACGTGCTTGACACCACTGAAACTGATTTCCACAACAAACACAGAACCTACACCACCATGATTGCTGCCACTGATGACATCACGACCCTCCTCATTGGGGAGAGACAGCATCTCTGATCCTCCAGTACCTCTCAGCAGTGTTCCATACTGTATCACACTATACCCTCAACCAGAGACTCCACCAATCAGGATCCAGTAAGATGACCTCAAATGGATTGCATCCTTCCTCACAGGATGAACCCAGAGAATCCGCCCACCACCCTTCACTTCAGAATACAAGATCATCACTCAGCCCAACCCTCTTCAAAACGTACATGATGCCCCTGGCCAACATCATTAGAACCAATTTCCTCAACATCATATCCTACACTGAGGACAACCAGCTCATCCTCTCACTCTCAGAAGATCCCTCCACCTCTAGGACAAACTCCCACAACTGCATAATGAGCATCTGACTGGATGAAGACCCACTGCCTGAAGCTCAACACGGACAAGATAGGGGTGCTGATTTTTGGGAATAACACCCCCCCCACTCCAAACTTAGAACCACACCGACAGACGATGCCTGAAACCTTGGCATCATCCTGGACAGCTAACCCACCATAAAATGCCAGATAAATGCAGTTGTCTTTGCCTGCTTCCACACCCTGTGCATGCTCCGAAAGATCTTCAGACGACTAACAGCTGTCAGCACCAGCAAAGCTGTCACTCAAGTTCTAGTCTCCAGCCGGCTGGACCACGGCAATACACTCTACTCAGGACTCACCACCCAACTTTTAAGTAGATTCCAGATGATACAGAACTCAATGGACCAACAAAAGAAAAAAAGATGATGGAAGGAATGCAGAGCAAATCAAACTTTCATCCATATACAATAGATCTTGGTTAAATCCATCGTTCTTTTGGTCACATCACCCCCTAACTCAGGAGCCTCCACTGGCTCCCCATCCAGAACAGATGACAATTCAAGATGTTGATACATGCCTACAAGGCCCTCCATGACCAAGGACCAGCTTACATCAAGCACTGCCTGAACTTCCACCAACCTTCCGGACACCTGCTCGCCTCCTCCCTTGCTCACACTCCCTGCGTCTGCCGAAGCAACAGTGGCAGATATTCCTTCTCTTACCTTGCTGCCACAGCCTGAAATGTCCTTCCACTGCACCTCCAAACATCATCCTCTCTCCTGGAATTCATTAAGGGACTAAAGACCTTCTTTTTGACTGACCACAGCAAGAACCCAGTGCCTGGATATCCAAGCTCTACAAATCTGGGTTGATTGATCACGGCAGCAATTTCCCAAGGACAAAAAAGGACTATGAAAGGGCAGTGCAGTGTTTTATTTTGGGTCTGAAAGTAGAGAAAAGTATGTCACCCTTCACTGCATGGAATGTACTAGAAATCTGTAAAGTCTCCAAGGGTTGTCAGGAAGCAGTTAATAGTCATTGCCTTTTTTGCTAAATTGAAGATGGCCCCACTAAATCTTCTGTGGTAGAAAAAGCTATATAGGGCTGGGAAAGACTGTCTTCAGGTACTCCTGCTACTAGACTCCTTATAATCGTGAACAAGCTAAATAGCCAGTTAGGTGCTTTACATATGGTTTTATGATCAAATCATGAAATTCTCCTTTTCAAGTTGGTGTGCTGGCTTTCCTTGGAGTATTTAGGATCTATCAACTAGTGTTGTTGGCAGTACATGGCTCCTCCCAGGGTTCAAGTTTATAGATGTCTTCCTACAGGAACACACTTTGTAAAGATCCTAAAATCTGAAACTGATATAGAGGGGAAGGGTGTGTGGGTGCATCTGGACACCACACCTGGTTTTCAGTGCTACATAGTAAGCGTGCAAGTAAATTCCTTGCTAGATGTTCACACAATTTTCTAGTTCATGCAAAAGGGCTACCCCATCACTCATTTACTGTTCATTAAAGTATACCAAAGGGCAAAAAAACTGTTGGGAGTATCCTCAAATGTTTTTTCACCCCATTCTTTCAGCCGTCCTGGGGTTTTACCCCAATTGACTCCAGGCTGCAGGGCTTTGAAAGTCCAACTTTTTTGAGTGCTATGTATGAACTCACCTAGTTCAAGGGCACAAAAAGAGGAGGGATTTTTCTTGAGTGAAATTGAGAGTCACTGACCATGTTGCTTTCCTTGCTTTCAACATGTCTGAGAGCTCTTGATTTCTCTATAGAAAAGACGGTGAGTTCCCACGTAAGGGTTTTATGATATGCGCATTCTTTCACCCACTTGTCAGTGGAGAGATTCTTAAACTCAAAGTGGATTAATGTGATGAAGACCGCTGTTTGGGGTGGGTGGAACAAGTGTGTGGCAGCTATTCCCTTTGCAGCACTTCTCTACTGAAGAAGGATCTGTTTCTGAGCCAGATATCTTAATTATCCATATAGGAGGTAAAGATATGTTGTCACTAGGGAGATGTGGATGTTTAAATGGGGCATTATATGTGCTGGATAAAGTAAGGAAGAGACTAGCCCATGCAACTATAATATGGTCCGAGATAATCCCCTGTGCATGTTAGGGACGCGAAGTTAGTTCTTAAGCCCTGAAGTCAGTCAGAAAACTGACCACTCAATTGAAAACCTACCAGGGGTCCTCTATCGCCACCGTTAGGCATGGCCTGTTTTAATCATTAAAAAAATTAACTATTTGCAGTATATGGAGTGCATTTATCCGAGAAAGAGAGTTACATGTTTGTATAGACCATTTTCGGTGCCATATCAGGTCAACTGGGGCCTAGGTGGAGGGGAGAGTGTGCTCACTCGTAGCCCTCATATTCAGTGGCAAAATGAGGGTATACAGCTGTTACAACGCATTTTTTACTCCGCACTACCATTACAACGCGACTTTTACTCCGCATACCATTACAACGCATTGCGCTGGGGGGCGCTCTAGGATAGGGAATAAGTATAATTTACTATCCAACACCTTCCCTAGGGTCCACGGGGACTGGAGTTAGAATAGTAAATTATACTTACCACTATCCAGCACCTCTAAGCGCTATGCGTTGTAACGGTATGCGGTGTAAAAGTCGCGTTGTAACGGTCTGCGGAGTAAAAGTATGCGTTGTAACGTCATACATCCCAAAATGAGATTATATGAGGGATAAGTGCTGTAGATGCCACATATTACTACATACTTATTCTCAAAGATTTGGATATCAGTTTGGGTTTGGTTGGGGGGTTACGAAAACCTAAAGGTGGCCAGGCACTCTTACCCTACCCTAGGGTTGCTCACATTGGAACAATTTATCTTTTGGGGAGGTGTGATCAGGCTCAACCACGGTTCTTCTAACCCTCCCCAAATGCTCTGAGTGATTTCCATTTACGTCTCTCATTATACATGTGCATGGAATTGCACAGAAGTGATGCTTTTTAAATAATTTAAACATCACATTGTCTTCCCTTGGCTTTATTAAATTGTTCCAAAATTGGCATGAGATTTGTTCTACATTCTCTGTCTCTGATGTTCATCAATATTTGTATGTCCCGACTGCAGCCTCACATCATCGTAAGTAAATGAGTGAAGCAAGAGCCTTGCACAATATTTAATACACATGATCATAATACAGCATCCTTTTGCTGTTACCTATAAAATCCCATGAAATATTTAGGTGACCCATAACTGAAACCGTGGGTAAACACTTTATCTGCTATAAAATGTTATCCATGCATTTGTACCACTGTTACACTGTTCTCAGAGGCAGGTCTGGTGGCTTAGTGAGCTAATGTGTCCACTGTAGAAGCCTGTGTTTGATCTCATGGTCACTGGTTCAAATCACTGTGGAGCCACTGAGCCTTTCATCCTTCTGAGGTTGATAAATTGAGTGCCGTTGGGAAGCAATAACAAACTGTTATTCAGCATCAAGATACCATTCTGGGTTAACTTGTGGTTTGCAAATACATATGTTATATTGTCTTTTTGATAGCTAAAAACAAACCGCATGGAAAAAGATTAATGCGATGTGTTGAGGGCCATCATTAGTCATTGGTGTCATATGCTTTTGTCTATTCCACCATTGTTCTGGAGCATCATAGGCCAACTGTGTTTTCACTGGCTGTTGTGAGAGCTGCTGACCCACCTAAACACAAGTCGAAGCATTTTTCAATGCAGGTTACTCTGTTATGCAATTTATGTTCCTGTTACAAGCAGCCAAATGACATGAGTAAGAAAGTAAGAAACAGGTTTGGGGGCGGGTGAAACCCTACTAAAGCTGCAACCACAATCCTTGTCAGAGTAAAGTCACAAGCAAACCCCAAATTAACCTGTTTTCTAACCTCTTGTAGCTTAGCACAAAGCAGTCAGGCTTAGCATAGAGGCAATGTGTAAACTATTTATGCAGCACTTCAAACAGTAATAAAGTGGAAACAGCACAAAAATAATACCACACCAATCTAGAAACATGGAGTACATTTTAATAAAATGACAACAATCCAATCAGAGGAACCATTGATATGCAAGTTTAAAGATTTCATTGAAAATAACTCACAAAAACATCAAGCACCAATTGTGGCTATCTGGCCGAACTAGACTGGGAAAAAGTCACAAGTTCAGGCCAAACACAATGGAGCACGCGCCAGCTACAGGACCCACTTATGTCTGTTGAACATAGTACCTTAATGCTGGTTGCATAGCGATACGGAGTCCCATGTCGAGAATGTGTTGTGCAGCAGAGGCAATGCAAGGTCCAGGTGAGGAGATGCATCATGCAGCAGTGATTTCGGGGAGCTGCAAAATGTGATGCAATGTTCTTGCATGGAGATGCATCATGGAGTGGCAGTGCTGATGGGCTGCGTTGGGTGATATGATGTCCTTGCGTGGAGATGCATCATGCAGCTGCGGTTCTGATAGGCTACAATGGTGATGCAGAGGTCTTACATCCAGGAAGTTCATGCAGCAGGGTGATGCGTCAGTTCAGAAGGTGATTTGATGCATTGAGCGGCAGAGGCGATGCACCAGTTATGCGGGAGATGTGCCACGCAGGATATGCATTGGTTCTTCTGAATCCATAGATGGGCTAGTAGAGCACCTTCAGACTCACTTCCTAGGGTCCATGATTGGGGCGGCACCACTTGGGAAGGCAGGACTGGAGAGTCTAAGTGCTGGGTTTGAGGTTGTTGAAAGTAGGGATGGGCGGACCTCAAGGAATTTGACTCCACAGAATTCCATGGAGTTACATAAAAACTCAGCAAATGGGCAGACATGGGCACACTGCCCTATGATTTTGTGCTGGGAGCACTTTCGGTGCTGAAAAATGAGTGTGAACAGCACCATGTGGGGGCACCAAATGGCACGCCTACTCGAGTTGATTGTGCTACCACCTGAGTAGATTTTCTACTCTAGGCGCAGCCTTCTAATTACAAAAAACGCAAACAGTTGCTATCACTCATGACCTCCCACATTAGAGGAAATTCAGCCTTGTGGTGATTGCTAGAATTTGCCTGTAACTTTGTGTTACTCTTGTCACCAAAATTCCGACAATTCCGCCTGTGGAACTGAATATATTTCCCACGCCTATTTGGAAGCCTATTCTGACCCTGTTGTTTCTGATCAGGAGTCCAGTCAACTAACCCTTGGGATCACTCTGGGGTCTTGGGTTTAGAGATGCAGGTCTAGTCCTTCTCACCCAGGCAAGAGGGCAGCAGGTCAGCAGGGCAGCAGTCCATCCAGGCAGCAGTCCTGCAAAGTGGCAGTCCTTTCAGCGGAACAGCAGTTCTTCCTCTTGGCAGAGTCCACAGGTCCAGAAGTAGACTGAAGAGTTGGATCTATGGGTCCAATGTATATACCTGGTGCCCACTTTGAAGTAGAGGAAGATTCTAGTGGTTCTCATCCCCCTGAGGTGTCAGGCATCCCCTTCATCCTTGTTCTGACCCCAGCTTGTCTTGGGTCACAAAAGACCACGACAGTTATCAGACAGAGCCTTTGTATTGTGCAAGTGTGGTAGGTGACAGCACCTCCCCGTTGTTAACTCAGTGTCCCATCCTGCCAACACCTTTCTTCCCTTTTTCTTGGTGTCTTGGAGCAATACACAAAGACCAACTGCCAGCTACACCTAGTCATGTGATCCAGGATACAGGCACAGACACCAAATGGTTGCAACAGGAAAATGACAACTTTCAACAGGGGAATTTTCAGAAGTGTGATTAAAAGTAAGCTGTAGTCATTAAAGAGGACTTTTAATTACAATTCCATAGACAGAGGCTTGAGTGAACCGCTGGTTTTACATCTTGCCACAATGTCTATCCACAAGTCCTCCACGCACTGGGTCTTTAATTCTATTACTGCAACTTTGTAGACAGTTGCTTCACAATATGGTATTTTTGTCCATCCCTTACTGACTGCTAATCGTTTTACATCCAGGCACTTCTTTTTATATTCATCAACCCTTTTATAATGTATATAAATAAAAATGTTTAAAAAACAGGTTGTGTTTTAACGTTGAACAAGACAACAGGTGGGGAATACTAAAAGTGTCTTGTGTTTTTGCAAATGATGTTCTTTGCACATTCTTTGACAAAACTTAGGCATGCATGGGCACAGTTATAGTTTGTTTGTTAAATTTGTATTATTGTTATTTTATGGCATCTACTCCTCCTGAATGTGTGCCCATAATCCCATCCCTTCTGTGTGTTTGTTTGCTCCTGTCTGTGCTGCGTGGACTAAAAATTGTAAACTCAGGTTACTGATTCTGTTTTAATATTGTACTGTATTGTTGTATCATTTGAAGTGCCAATAAACAAAAGTATTATTGATATTTTTTTAAGTGTATTTTTTCCCCAAAAAATGCTTCAGAGACGTGGCTAGGAATTCGATAAACGACTATGCTAGACTTGGCACCCTTGGCATGGTTTCCCCCTTAATTTTATGATTTCAGATCTCCTGTTTTTGCTAGCTTTCTTTTTTTTATGGCCTTAGACCCTGCACACTTTACCACTTCTAACTGGTGCTAAGGTGCTTGTGCTCTCTCCTCAAAAGATGGTAAGATCCAATTGCCATATTAAATTGACTTGTAAGTCTGTATTAAGATGGCACTACCTTTACCCAGGGCCTGTAAATTAAATGCTACAAGCTGGCCTGCAGCACTGATTCTGCCACCCACCTAAGTGGTGCTTTAAATATGTCTCAGGCCTGCCATTCAAGCCTGTATGCGTAGTTTCAAACCACCATTTTGACCTGGCAAAATAAATCTTTGACTAGGCCCAAACTTTTCGTTTTAATGCATATAAGTCGCCCCTAGAGGAGGCCCTTAACGGCCCATAGAGCAGGGTGTTGTGTATTTTAAAAAATGTACATGCACTTTTAAGTTTTATATGCCCTGGAACACAACTTTTAAATTTGTTTTTCACTACTGCCAGGGTTACTTCTCCCAGAGGATAACATTGGGGATACCTTATTACATTTAATAAGTTGTAACTTCCTAATGGGAACATGTGCTCTTTCATGTTTTGTGTCTTCCATAATTTTAAAATCCCAATTTATGGTGAACTAAGATTTAAAATTACAGTATTGAAAAGGCCACTTTTAGAAAGTTGGCATTTTCCCAACCTAGCCATTTGGTGCCAGCAGCCTGTCTCTGGGTCACATGACTGGGTGTAGTTGACAATTGGGCTTTGTGTATTCCTCCTAGACTGCCACAAACAATGGAAAGCGTAGGTATGCCTAGATTGGCAATCACTGGCAGGATGGGTGGGAGGAGATGGGCACAGCCCTACTTACTCTGGAATAAGCTGTATCCTACCTCTAGACAAATGGCTGCATACCCTCTACAGTTAGTCTGGAGGCAGGGCAAGGAAGTCAGGGCACCTGTGCACCTCAGTGGCATGACTCTAGGAGCTTATCCCACTTTAAAGGCAGAACTGGGTATACATATTGTACCTCAGACAACAACTCATCATTACACTTCTGGACATGTGGATACTCTGCCAGGAAGAAGAACTACTAGACTGCTAAAAGGACTGCCACTCTGCTGGACTGAAGAACTGCTGCCCTGCCTCACTGACTTGCTGCTTGCTGCCTTCTTGCTTGGATGCGAAAGACTGGACCTGCATCTGTTGAACCCAGGACTCCAGAGTTACTCAAAGTGACAGTTGGCTTGAGCCTCAAGGACAGAACGCTCTAACAACCTCAATCCCAGCACCTGGTCTCTGCCATCTGTGAGTCTACCCTGCCAAATGGTGCCATCCCAGTCCAGGACCCTTGAAAAGTGGACCTTAGGTGTTCTGCTAGCCTCTTTGGATGCAGCAGAACTGATACATCTTATCTGCCGCACAGTGCAACCCCGAGCAGAACTGATGCAAAGACCTGATTTGCATCACAACCCATTGCCTTATTAGAACTGCCGCTGCACAATGCATCCCTCATTTAGAGCTGCCTCGATGACAACACTGGACTCTGCATTGCAGTTTCGCATCTCCTCAGAACCGACTCATTTCCCAGACTGCGCTACATATCCTGGACGTTAGACTACGTATCTCAAGCCCTCATCAAAACGATCCGCGAAGATGATTCAGGAACTCACATTGCAGCATCACCACTACTCAGACAAGATGCATCATGCTGGCTGCAGAATGCATCTTCGACATGGACCCTCGCAATGCTCTGCACCTCGCAATGCTCCACAAACCAGGATTTAAGGAACTATGTTCAGCAGGCCTAAGTGCGCCTCTGTAGGCAGCCCGTGCTCCATCATAGTCAGCCTTAGCTTGTGACTTTCGGCCACATGCATCATTGTTGCCGTTTGCGATTTCTTAATTGCGAAAATTAGGGAATCTCAATAAAGAAATCGCAAAAGGCCATGCATCAAGAAATCACTTTTTTTTTGCGATTTCTTAAAATTCCTTAATTGCGATTCACAATTTGCGAATCGCAATTAAGGAATCCCTTCCCATTCATTCCTATGGGCCTAGAGGCCCATAGGAATGAATGGGAAGTCATTCTCAATTTGCAATTAGCTATTTGCGAATCGCAAATTGAGAATGCAATTTCAAGGGTGCAGGGGGGTTCCAAAGGACCCCCCCTGCACCCTTGAAATATAACTTTAAATGCATTTTTCACACACACACGCCCCAAGGGCATGTGTGTGTGTAAAATGAAACTTTCAAAAATGCACTTTTGTGCATTTTTGAAAGTTTTCGCAAATTACCATGAAGGTCAACTTCATGGTAATTTACCTCTCCCTATTTGCGAATTCGCAAATTTAAAATGTTAATACATTGCATTTAAGAAATCTCAAATTGCGATTTCTTAAATGCAATCGCAATTTTAGAAATCGCAACATGATTGCGATTTCTAAAATTGCGAAAAACATGATGCATCCCAATTTTGTCAATTGCATTCGCAAACGGCCGAAAATTGCGATTTGCACCGTTTGCGAATGCAATTGACAATGATGCATGTGCCCGTTTGTCCCTGAAATCTTTAAAACTGCATATCTCCGGGTCTACTGATTTAATTTTTGTTGTTTTGGTCTTGTTTTATTTATAAGTATAGCTCTATTTTTCTAATGTAATGTGGGATCATTTGTGTGTAGTGCTTTTCACTTTATTATTGTTTGAGGTATTTGAATAATACTTCACACATTGCCTCTAAGTTAAGCCTGACTGCTCTGTGCCTAGCTACCAGAGGGTTGAGCACAGGATCATTTAGTGTCAGCTTGTGCCTCACCCTTCAAAGAATTATAGTTGCTACTCGACCAGGGCTCACACCCCAGGCAACCAACAACTCAGGGGCATATTATCAAGGGGGTTTATCTCCGCTTTTTTGGCTTTAACAGCCAAGAAAGCGAAGATAAAATTATCACACTATTACCTAGGTGTCGCTAACACCAGTTAGCGACAGCTAGTAAGAGATAGCGACCATCTTGGGCCCCACTTTGCATGTCAGTGATATTTATCACTAATGACATGCAAAGTGGGCGTGCCAAGATGTTAGCGACTGGAAACAGTCGCTAACATCGCTATCTCCTATTACCAACTTATGGAGATATTCGCACTCAGCGCGAATATCTCCAAAAGCTAACACCTGCCCAGAGCAGTTCTTAGCCATGTTATCCAATAGGAGGTGGATAACATGGCTAAGAGCATTTGCTCGGTAATGCATGAATATCGCGGACTTTTCAGTGATATTCATGTATTGCAGACGATTTTTATCGCATTTGCGATAAACCTTGGTAATACCAAGGTTTATTTGCGATAAAAATCGCCGCAGCTCAGCGGTAAATTTTTGTCTCTAACCAAGCAATAGCGATAATTATCACTATTGCTTGGTAATATGCCCCACAGTCTCTTAGAGACGTCAATCCAGTACTTATCAGGTCCTTGCTAAAGCGCAACATTCTTATTTCAGGACACTGTAGTCTCAAACATACTTTAATATTTTATACAGGGGCATCCATTGGGCCCACGGGGACATCTAAGGTTTGTTTTATTGTAGGTCAATATATAAAACATGGCAGTTCGCCTGCTCTGCAACCTGCCCAGAACTGCCTTTGTCACGGTTTCCCTGCGCAGCCTTCATTGGCTGCGCATTGAATCAAGAGCAAAATTCAAAGCCCTCTGCTATATGCACCGGATTAAAACAGGCAATTCCCCCCCCTACCTTTCCAATTTAGTTCACCCGTACTGCCCAGTGCGCACCCTTAGATCTTCTTCCCTTGGCACCTTTTCCGTGCCCCGTTTCAAACGCACCAGAGTGGGTGGTCGCTCCTTTTCTTATTTGGCGCCTTCATTATGGAATACACTCCCCATCTCTTTGCGCTTTGAAACTTGTTACCTGAAATTCAGGAAAGGCCTGAAAACCTGGCTTTTCTCTGCCTAATCATCTTTCATTTTGGTCTCCCTGCTTCTTTTCCTCTGTTAGCGCCGGGAAACCCCAGGGTATCTGTGCGCTCTATAAACTCAAATATAATAATAATAATAATAATATACTCTAGGTTAACAATTTATGGTGCACAAGAGGACCAAATTATGCGGCAGGGTTCACAAAACTGTGTAGCAAAAATGACAACTTAAACAGGTCATGCGACACATTTTGTAGCAGTATTACTTCATTATATTATCATTTTAAAATACATTGACACAGGCTGAGCTTGGGCTTCGCAAAATGTATAAAAGTTTGAGTTACTTCATCCATTTGAGTTAGAAACATTTTTTGGGTTGAAATCTGCAAATTATGCAGAAAATAGTATGTAATGTGTCAGATGAATTTCTACAGAGCTACATGAAATGGGCAGAAAAAAAATACATGTCGCACTGCTTGAGCTGTGTTTTAGTGCTTATAGTGTGTTCCATGCTGAAAATTCAGCACGAGTGGCACAATGCGATGCACAAGAGTATGCAGCCATTCAACATTCAAGTTCATTTTGCTACCACTCAACTTGAAAATCTACTTGAGATGCAGCCATATAACCGTGAGTGCTCCCACCACCTCTTGCACTAGAAAATCACACCAGAAAAATTCTAGTGCCTGGAAATCATGCAAGGGAACACCAAATCTCACTCGCTTGCTGGAGCCCCATATTGTTCCAGTCGTAAACTTGTTGCTCGAACGGGTAAAAAAGATTCTGTCATGCAGGGATTGACAGAATTTAGCCAGAATTCCGTGTTAAAAGAGTAACTCAAACCTAGCCTGCACCTAACGTAATCATAGAATTGTAGATTGTGTTGATGACTTTTATGGCATTTACAGTTTGCCTTCCAAAATCATAAATCAGAGGACAGGATTATTTTATGTCAACATGATTTAAAGCAGTTGCATTGCATATTTGTGAACTGCAATATTTGCAATAAAATATTTTTTGAGCGTGCACCTCCCAGACTGAAAAGGAAGCAGTCACAGTCAGAAAGACTTCAATACTGGTAGTTCATTGGATGTGAGTGGATGGTGTGAAACTGTCTGTTGAACTGAAATTCAGAGGGCTGCCTTTCCATAAAGTTTCTTACTATAGGTGTCAGGAATGGTTGCTCACTGTTCACGGTCACACACGTCTCTGCTTCCTCACTACATGAAGGAAAGGGTTAGTGAGATGATAAGTGTAAGCACAAATCAAAGAGCGCGCTGAACATAACAGACTGTTTTTGGTGTGGTTCATAAAACTAGTGCCTAGTCTGGGTTGAAGCTTTGTGACTGAAGAGTTGAGACAGATGAAGATGAATTAAGTTGCCCAGGATCCCACATTTGGATTAGACAGTGATGTTACAGAGCAAAGCTCTTCAGTGTAGTACCTGCTATGCACCCTACCTTGCAATAATAAAACTTTAGAGTAAGTCCAGTTTTTGAAGATTTCCTTGCCACCAAACCTTACGACCGGAAAGGGAACCACACTGGGAGGTGCAAACTTGGAATGAAATCTGCAAACCAATCAAAAACAGAGAGATAACCAAATCAGATGCACCTACGTACAGGAAAAACGATAGACAAAGTCAGCTTTGGCTTAGTGTAAGTGAAGAAGGGCATCATACTGAATAGTAGAAATGAACAACAAAAGAACTATGGGCCAAAGGAACAGACATTTGGTGTAACACATCATAAAGCAGTGTCCAAAGGAGGAATGAAGGTACATTCTGCATGTGGCAACCTTGTAGTTCACTGCTATTGGTGATTCATAAAGATATTAGGTAAGAGCAAGTAATTTACTGACATCTTTCACATTATAGGAGGCCAATCAGTTGGCGATCTCTTTTTCACTAACACTGTTGTTTACCTGTCCTAGGTGGCCAAAATACCTTGTGGTGACCCACTGTCTTTTCTGCCCTAGCCAATGACCAGGCTTGCTGCTGAAAAAAATGCCAATTCCAAGTGAGCTTTGAGAGAGCGCTGTGTCCAGGGCTCTTCCACATAGCGTTCAGCAGCCAGTAAAGAGATGGTACACTCTTACCAGTACCGATCAAAGGCATAATATCTCGAAGTGTAGACTGAAGAACTGATTTGCGTGTCTCTGGTAATTCCTAAACTGGTCATCTGGCCTGGGAATGAATTGAAGAAGGACTTCAAACTCTGACCCTCGTCATATGACCTTCTGCTTCATCAGGTCTGGTCCTCAGTGGGTAAGACTTCGCCATAGTGGGGGCTCCTAGGTACTGCATGTACACGCAGAGGTAGAATGTTAGAAGTATCCCTAGTTTCCCTTCCAGGGGCCTCATTTATGAGGCCTTGCGTGAGTTTTGCGCTTCCGATGCGTCACTTTTTGTGACGCATCGGCGGCGTAAAACATGCCTCCTGATGCGCACTATTTACAAAGTGACGCATCTAAGCAGATGCGTCACTTTGTAAACCCCTGCGCTACATTATACCTGCGTCAGGTATAATGTATGCAGAGGGGGCGTTCACTCGCCAAAAGCCTCGTAATAGTGACGCAGTGAAATCTATGAGATTTCACTGCGTCACTTTTATGACGCTGTTGCATCAAAATCTTGCACCTGCCTCACAGCAGGCGTAAGACTGACGCAAGCCCTTTCACATGGGGCTTTCCCCATGTGAAAGGAAGCATTGCTGAAGTTGCGTCACTTTTGTGACACACTCCAGCAATGCGTCACTTTTGCGCCTACAGATACGTCAGAAATACTGACGTATCTGTAACTCCTTGCGACATGATGCGTCACATTATAAATATGACGCATCAATCATGTCGCAGGGAGAGCGCAGTGAAAAGTGACGCATCGCTGTTTTCACGCAGCGATGCGTCACTTTTCATAAATGATGCCCCAGGCTTCTCGAGCCGGCGTTGCACTGCCTACCTTGTAAAGGACCCCAACTGCAGACACTGAGTCCGACATTATCACCATATGAAGCTGAAATGTAAAAATGAAATTTAGGTGATAATACGTGGATTTATCGTGCCTCGCTCTGCCGCCGCCGCTACTATTCCCCCTCATGTCATACTAAAGTCAACGTTTCAGAACCTTTCCATTCTCTCAGCTTGTGCACGCTCACCAGACCTCAGGAATGACGTGAGTGAAAATAGACATCTGTTAAATGAGCACAGTATCCATCAAATTACACAATGAGATAACAATAGGGCCGACAACTCACTCTGCCAGCGGGCCAATTGGTTATCCATTTCTGGACACTGGAGACGTGGTGGTTCAAAGTTGTGGTCCAGCTAAGCTGTATTACAGTCTCCTTAAAACAGCATGTTGCCGGTGTCTTCAGCTGTACTCTGCAGCTATCCTTTTTTTCAATGTAAAGATCAATCAATCAATCATGTTTTTGTAAAGCGCGCTACTCACCAGTGAGGGTCTCAAGGTGGTGGGGGACGGGGGGACGCAGCTCCGTCGAAGAGCCAGGTCTCAATGTCTCTTTTAATGTCCCACATTTAATTAAAAAGTGTTCCTTCTTTTACACTCATTCCCCCCTAACTCTTTCCCCCAAAAGAGCTAAGCACTGGCAAAATAAAAGGTCTTGTCTTTAAAAGAAGGTATCCGACCCTTTAGCGTTGCCAGTGCTTTTGCCAAAAAGACAAAATAGCAGTTAACAGTACAAGGAAGAACGCACGTGGATAGGTTATCACACATGCGCCCATATGTACGATGAAGCTGCGGGTGCCCCAGCGCAATTGCATACATGGGAGTAAGTATGCAATGCATCACCATGCATGTATAAGTCATGACGCTGCAGCAGACATATTTTCTCTTATTTTACTGGTCCGTTACGGTGGAGACTAATCTTCGAGCAGTACATTTTAAAAAGTTTTATAAAAAAGTGCACAAACATGCAATTTCAGAGAAAGGAATGTCCAAAACCTCCAGAAAAGTAAAATTATAAAATCAATCAATTAATTAATTAAGAAACAAAACCAGGACCATTGCAAGGAAGTGACAGAGGAGTGTTGGGGTTTGGGCTTGGGTGGTGGTGCAGCAAGTCAACACTGCTGATGCGCAGCTGTGAACAAAGATCAACTGTGTTCAGGGTGGGACGGAGGACGCAACAGACAATCTGAGGGATGAAAAAAACCACATGCACGTCCATGACGCAATGACAGCAAAAGTAGATAGTTCCATGAATGTAAGCAGCGGAAGGGTCCAGTCATCGAATCTAAAGACTGGTAAAGGTCCTATGCTTCAGGGTAGGACAACAAAAGAAGAGGAAGGAAAGCCATTGAATAAGAATCAAGGGAATAAGACTGAAATGGGCTCACCTTGGCCCACTGAAAATATTGGTGTGTTACACAATAGGTGCCACGTTCCACTGATCTACAAGCCACATTAACAATTTTTTTCCTTTTATTTAAATTGCAATATTTCTGCCTGGTTTGTAGTATGATTGAGGGCCAGACAACCAGGCACTGGCAGGCCCGTGTTGATACCATCCCGCAGGTCTTACCTTTCTACCAGTCGCCGCCAACATTATTTGCGGGTGGGGGAGCGGGGTGCCCACGGGCAGGGTCATGTAGGGAGCGCGTTGGGGGTAAATAATTAATTAATTTAAAAAGCGTAACTGTCTGCCGGCCGGGTCCCGCATTTGCATCTGGCAGGAACAGGAAGCAGGCAGCCTCCCTCCCCTCCCCTCCCCTAAGCCAATCACAACGTTGCAATGGCAGCGTTGTGGTTCGGGGGACGCCATCCAGCCAGGGACTTATGTGGAGGCCATGTTCTCAATTTAGGCTGCATTGCAGCCTGCATGGAGAAAGGGAAGAGTGCGCACGGCTGGTTTGGACGGCCCCAGCGGGCTAACCAAGCACCACTCCTCTGCTGCCCAGCCCTGCTTGCAGAGCAGCCCCGTCCTCCCACCCACCGTCAACCAAACCCCTCTGCTTTCTCGCGGTGCGAGAAGCAGAAATATAAAATGGTAGTTATTAACATTTTATGTTTCTGCTTCTTGCAGTGGGGCAACACTCCTCTGCCCTAGTGGATGAGCTGTCCCTGCTTTTTACAGCCCTTTATTCTCAGAAAAAGAGGTGGTGGTGTAGTGTAGTGGGTTGATATAATAAAGCCTACCCTGGCGCTGCTGGCTGAAGCTCTGCTTCATGTATGTAATATGACATGCTCCAACCTTTTCGCGTTCAGCAGATTCCCCCATTCTAAAGTTTGCTTTTAATGTTTACTAGAACATAGACTGCCAGTTAATTAGCACATTTGCTATGAAGCAGCATTGCTTAATTTGAGCTGCTAGTGTCCGGTGCTGGGCACCGGCACTTAATTGCTTGCACCGGCACAAATTGCCAGAACCTGTACTTATGACAGTTGTCACAGGGTTGCGCTGTTTGTGCAATATAAAAAATGAACAGAAAGTCATTCTTAAAGCTTTGTAGACCTCAAACAGTCTGAATTGTCACTCTTGTAGCAGTGAGATGGTTACTAGTTGTGTAAGTACAGTGACAACAATGTGTGGTGCAAACTGCGGTGGCCTCCTGAGGAGGGCCCCAGGCACTTTATTTTTTATTTTTCAAATTAAGCACTCCGTAGCAGGCATTTGGTGAGTGGGAGTGCCTCGAAATCAGCGGCACCATCACAGAAAATAAATCATCCTCATACGTGCAACTTCTTTACAAACTATTTTTCCAGCTGATCCAGAGCTCTATTGATTACCTAAAGGCCTGCAATAGGAGGCCAGACTCTAAAACAGTAAAACACCTGTGGCTTAGGATGCAGCATGTTAGGTTGCACAGAGAGTTATACCGCTAGCTAAAAGTTTTAATTTATTATGCAATTGTTTTTAAAGTTATTCTGGCATGGGAATCCATGGTGGATTGTGGCTGCACTTTTGAAAATCCCATTGGGGAGAAATACTGGGGAAGAAACAGTAAGTCACTCATTTGTAATGAACGGCTCACAAAAATATTTACGTAGTTTTCCCAGGCATTCTGCAGCAAGATGTGGCTCTCCTTACAGGAGAGAGATCCATTCCAGGCAAGAGGAATCTCTAAATAGGGTGGACAATTCACCACCATAGTCTAGCTGACCATGATATTTATGTTTATTATTATTTGTTTTCAAATGCTGTCCTTTGATCACGCCTTTTCTTTCTTCAGCAGTATATTGCCCTATGATTTTAAAATTGTGGATATGGAAAATCTAAGTGGAAAATCAAGCTGTGTCCATTAAACCAAATTCCAAGAGCATAGACACATTACTATATCTCAATGTGTTTCATTTTCCTAAGATGATATAATCGGTAGCAGAAGATATTTAATATATTTGCAAGTATTTAGAAATCTGATTTATCCTTTTCACCATGGTCTCCAAAAGATTTGTTATCTATACTACTATAATAAAGTAAGAACTTTCAGGCTTTGAGGCGGGTAAACTCGGGAACCACAGCGCCAATCTACACACCCGATACACCGTTGAAATCGTCAGGGTGTGTAGATGGTTATAGGCTATATAAATTTAAAAAATAAACGTTATTTACAATATTTATATATTTTTTAAAAGTAGTCCCTCCAAAGTAGCGCCGGCCGCGATGTGCGTGCTCACGTCAGGAGCACGGGGAGGAGCGGCGTACGAGGAGCGGCGGACATGCCGCGGGGGAGGAGTGGTGACGTGAGGAGCAGCGGACAGGCCAGTGGCGTTGCGAGCAGCGGAGAGGCAGACATGGCGTGGGGGAGGAGCAGTGGCAGCGGCAGACAGGCGGTGAGGAGCAGAGCGGTGAGGACCGGTGAACTGAGGAGCGGCGGCTGAGGTAAGGCTCCGGGGACAATGTGGGGGCAGATGGGTGTCGGGCCAGGCGGGAGACGAGGAGTATCCCTGCAGTCTCGAACTGAGGAGTAAGTCTCGAACTGAGGAGTAAAACGTATTAGAAAGGAGAGGCAGTCTGGAGGTATGTTTGAAGGGCTGGTGGCGGGCCAAAGGTGGACTGGAGTTAGACTGGAAGCGGGAGGTGACTGAAGGTGGGCTACAGGCTGCTGTGGGCAAGGCTATTCGCCAGTGAACGCTGTCGGACACGCAGAAGTAAGCGCACTTGAGGAGAAAGATGATTCCTCTCATCAGCATGGTACCGAGGCAGGTCACGCTGAGGGGAAATAAAAGGGCGCAAACCAGCGGTCGGCTTTACTAAAGCTGGAAAGGTATTTGAAAGTAGGTGCTGGGCAGAAAGGAATAGACCTCCGGGGGACAATGTCAGGGCAGGCGGGGGTCGGGGCTGGTGGGGGACGGGGCGGCCAGGGGCCCGGGCTGCTGGGCAATGTCGGAGCAGGCGGGGGTCGGGGAAGCCTGATTGCTCCCGGACAAGGTCGGGACGGGCTGCTAGTGTATACATAAAATTCCTTAGTTTTTTCTTTACTACACAAGGAGCAAACAAGTATTACAAGGGGGAGGGGGAATGCTGAATTTTTAGACCACTGAAACAATATATTATCTGCCCAGTGATCACTTAAGGTAGTGGTTCTCTGTTTTCGGGGCCAGTGCGTTGTCCAGCATTGTTCTCAAACCGGGTCCACCCATCCCCATACTTCTTCCGGCACTGGCGTCATCACTTGGTCTACGTTCGGGCGAGTTCCTTGAATTTTCCCCCACTGAAAACGAGAAATGGCATTCGAAATTGTGTTGTCTACCCCGGGGATGTGCCTTGCCCTGAGCCCAATGCTTTAGCTGGCAGTCGTCTAGCCACCGCAGTAGGTTGACAACCGCCAGGCATCTTGCTGTCCCTATGTTGATTGCCTGTACTACTGCGTGGTTGTCTGACCATAGAATTATTTGCTTGTTGACCAGCCTGTGGCCCCATATGGTGAATGCTATCACAATGGGGTGTAGCTCCAGCAGGGAGATGTTGCCTGTAATCCCTTTTGGTGCCAGCTGTCCGGCCATGCCCATGCTGCCCACACTGTCCCCAAGATGGCCGCGAAGCGGTAGCCTCCTGCGGAGTCCCTGTATAGTTCAAGTTGGTGAGGGTGCACCCAAGGCTCTCGCCACATGAGGTTGCCATTGAATTTGGACAGGAAGGTATCCCATTGCCCCAAGTCATCTTTCACTCCCTGCGTTAGGCGAACCCTGCGGTGTTTCTGTGTTATGTCTAAAATAAACACCCTGTGGGGTATTCATTCAGCATTCCAATGAGACTCATACACCACAAACAACACTTAATTGTCACCAAATAAATGTAACAGTTGCCAGAAAAGAAAGTACAGCAGAATGAGGCGTTTCGGAGCATGTCCAGGAGATTATTGAATCCCGGGCACCCGAGTAACGCTGAAATAGGAATACTGACAACATTATTCAGCATTCCAATGAGACTCATACACCACAAACAATACTCAATTGTCACCGGATAAATTTAACAGTTGCCAGAAAATCAAGTACAGCAGGATTAGGCGTTTCGGAGCATGTTCAGGAGATTATTGAATCCCGGGCACCCGAGTTATGCTGAAATAGGAATACTGAAAACAAAAAGAATAAAAGAAAAACTCAAGTTTTGTAGTGGGGAGAAAGAGAATGGGCCTGCTACTCTACCCAGCAGGACTTCTTTTTCCACCTTCTGCGTAGTCGCCCCAGGGTTGTCTCGTATTGACTTCAGGGTGCGGCTTTCCCGTGCAATCAACGGTCCTTTGTAGGGGATGGGGAAGCCCACCGTGAAACCTTCCACTAAAGTTTGTCTGTCAGCCTTTTTGGGATAATGACTTAGTAATGAAATCAGTCTGATTGTTTTTAGGGGAGTGGGCAGTAAATGTCCCCTGATCGCCCCTCCTTCGCCTCCTGTTGTTGCCCCCTGTCCGTCATTTCTTTGTGTTGCCCTTGTCCTTGCTGGCCCCTGCCCCTTGTGCCTGTCTGCATCGTATGGCATGGTCGTTCTCCCCGCAGGTCCCACAGCTGAGCGTAAACCTGCAGGCGCTCCCCCACTTACATTCATCTTTGTCATATTTCCAACATGTTTTTCCCGCCATATTACATTACTGGCTTTTTCCCTTGAAATACTGTCCCTGACCTTCGTATTTCCCTTTAGCCCCATGGGGACGAAAATTGTATTCCCGCGTGCTGACCCCTTCTCTGGCTGCCACCATGTGGGTTGTTAACCCCTCCATGTCCTGGCTGTCCTATTCTATCACAGGCCATGTCTGGATTTTTTCCTTGAAACCTTCATAATACTTCAACCACACGTCGCCATGGTATTTAAGTTGTGCATCACGCACCTTCTATTTGTTTAAAATGAATGCTGCTGCACTTTGGGGGAACTTTTCTATGAATACGCATGCCTGGGTCCTGAACGCCCTAAACCAATTTTCAAATTCCTGTCTACACAGGGCTTGCGTCTGTCCCTCCTGTCCTCATCTTTCTCGTCTTTCGGTGCATCTTTAGCAACAAAAAAGTATCTATATATTCTTTCCTCCAAATCCTTTCCTTCACTGTTAGCTGGATGATGTTAGCCAGGCCCAGGTGTTTTGTGGTGGTGGATGGGTCTCCTGGGGAGGGGCTTATGTACTCGCTGGCCGGTTTAACCCATGAGTCCAGGCCCTGCCCTGCTCCGGTTTTCCCTGGGTTGCTTCACTCCGGTTCTGCCCTGTGGGGTCTCCTCAGTCCCTGCCCCTTCATTTCTTTTCTCCCATTGGGGGTTCTCCTGCCCCCTGCCCGTTGCTCCTTTGAGGTTACCTTTTCTCTTTGGCCTGTGCTCAAGCCCCTGTCTATCCCCACTGCAATCCGCATTCCATTGGGGTCACCCCCCAGGTGGGGATCCCGGCCCAGGCCATTGCCACCAGGGCACCCATGCTGCTGGGTGTGCTGGTCTTTGACCCCAAACCCTGCCCTGGTAATCCTGTTAATCCCCTCCCTGGCTTGCAGGCCAGGAGGATTGGAGAGGCTACAGCCCCCGCAATGCTAGATTGGTTATCCCTGGCTGTGTCCCAAAGTTCACTATCTGCCCGACCTACCTTTTGCCAGACCAGCATGCTGATTACCATGCTGCCTTACATTTTTGATTTCTGCGTGGTGCTTAGCAATGCCACTGTCCGTCGTGATCCGGAGAGCAACTCCAACGATGATGCTGTTCTGCCTCTGACCTGGGCTCTGCTCCTGGCCCCGGTGCTCTTTGCCTTTTGCCCGGGTGCTCCCTTTGTTCCTGCTTTGTTTGGCTTCTTGTGGGCCGCTGATTTGGCTGCATGCCCCTTGCCCCCAGTTGCTTAGGGAGTGGTGTGGGAGGGGGTGCCTGCATTGGTTTTCTTCCCTTCCTGCTGACCCCCCCCTCAATGTGTTCGTCAATCCATGATTTCCCTATAAGGGCAACCAACACCATGGCTTTATCCAGCATTGCCTGTAAATGTTTGTCCAGCTCTGGCTCGTAATCCATCTGTGCCCATTGTTGACCCTTCTGGGGGGCCTCGCTGCCCCTTTGTGGTTCCCTGAACCGTGCTGGAAGTTGTTGCTCTCTCCCAGCTGTCCCACGCCTTCCGGCCATCTGTAACTTGATTTGGCGCCTTCAAACTAAAACAAGATTTGTGCCTGCTCCCTCAAATGCTTGCCGGCACAGCTGTTCCTTATATGCCCCTCAATGCATCTCCTATTTCCACCTTCAGCCCTCGACTCGCCTCTATAAGCACAGCGGCTCCTCACAGGCCCCGTGATGTGTCTCCTTCTTCCGTGGTCGGCCCGCCGTTGCCTCCAGAGGTACGGCTGCTGCTCCCGGGCCCCTCAATGCGTCTCCTTCTTCTGTGTATGACCTGCCTATCCTCCAGGTTCCAGGCCAAAGGGGGGAGGAGGCCTCTGATGTGATGCCTGCCAAATTACTTCCATCCCCTCCTGACGATGGAACACTCTGGTTTTTCTCACACTGTTGCCGCCTCAACCTTCTCCCTCATGACCCACACCAACGCTGCAGGATGCGGGGGGGTTGCCGGCACTGATGAGGCTGTGACGCCCTAGGCTATATGGCGGCGGAACCAGTTCCCGCCAGTTACAGTCAGTCCCAGCTGAGTCCACATCGGCTTTCAGAGGCCGAGTGGGCTGCCCACGATGTCCGTCGTAATCCGATGATGCTTCACGACGACAGGTATTCTGTCATTTTCTTGGGGGGGTTGGGGGGGGGGTCGAATGATAGAACTGGGCCCTGTGCCCCTTCTTCAACCCCCCAAGCCGCTTGCCGCCCCGTTCCCTGATTGGGGAGGCCATGGCCTACTTCTTGGGGATCAATCATGTCCTCCCCTTCTTTCGTTGGATTTCCGTGACGGGGGGAGGGCTTCCTGCCTCTGGGTGGCATTTGACCCAGGCCCCCATCAGGTCTGGCTGCGGGTTTCAATTTGGAAAAAAACATGTGGCAAGGTCTAAAGGTTTGCTCCGTGGCTAGCACTACTGAATATTGGGGTGCCACGTGCCAATGCTGCCTGGTCTAGCTTCCACCTCGTACCTCTTTCCTGCACCACCAGGCACTCTCTGCTCCTTTATCTCACGCTTGCAGGTTCCTACTTTTTCTAACTTTCTTTTCTTCTTTGTCTCTCTTGCTATAGGTCAAAGTCTGATGAGGGGAAAGGTTAGTGCTAGCCCCCCAAAATGAGTGACAGTGGACCCACCCCTCCTGCAGCTGCCGGCAGGACTGGTTCCCTCCCGTTTCAGTTTGAAAGACACAAGATCATTATTTCTTTAATCACTACTGACGATGTATTAGCAGAATCACAAAGCTGTGTCGCTTTGCATAAGGTGTCAGAGGCAGATCCAAAGAAGAATATATCTTTTTTTATCAACTGGGAAGGGCAGAGACTGTCACATCAAATGAGAAATGTCCTTTCCTTTCCCTCTTTTTTTCAAGTTTTCTTGCAGAGAATGTAAATCTTTAACCTTATTGCCGGTGGTTAATAGCTTGCTGATAGTCCTTCTTCCATTTTTACTTTTCTGAGATGCAGAACAGTCCTACTGAGAGGGGCACAGAAGATTACTCTAGTATGTCTATACTTAGCAGCTTTGCTGACATCTTTGATAGTGGGAGCTCATTTGTACTTTAAATGTGAGAAATGTACGTTGCATTTGGAAGTAACCTCTCTGAATTATATTCAGAATGCTCCGAATATCACTTTATGACTGTTCATAGGTTTAATAAAAGAGTGCCTTTGGTAGGATGGAAAATGTGGTGAAGGGCTCTAGAAAGGATGCGGTGGGGCTTGGTGGGGTGGATTTCGACCAGATGACGACAATGGAAAAATAATTATAGATTTGATTTTCCCTCGTGGTCATTTGTCGAATGCATTAAGAAGCACACATGAAAGTGACAAAATGGCCTTTCAGGATTGTTTATGTGCACGAAGGGACACCTTCCTGCACATAAACAATCCTCCCTTACACGCAGACACCCTTGCACTATGGTGCAAGGGTGCCTGCGTTGGCGCTTCACTGCTAAGTGTAGCGCCATCGCAGGGGGAAATGTAAGGCAGCACCACAACATTGTAAATATAGTGCAACCTTGCGTTTCAGAAGTAGTGGAGTGAGGTGTCATGTAGTGCACTTTACTAGGGTCTTATAATTCAGCAAAATGTATGAGGAATGTAAAATGTAAGGGGGTGACCCTGCAAAAAGGGCCACGTTCAACACCTCCCTTGCGGGAAACAGCATTTACAACGCATGCGTTATAATGCATGTCATTACAGCAAATGTTTTACAACACAAAATTTATTACAACGCATGTCATTACATCGCATAATCAATTACAACGCATTCCCCAAAGTAACGCCCAGGCGGAGTTAGAATAGTGATTGCGTTGTAATGGATTATGCGTTGTAACGACATGTGGTGTAATGGTTTATGCGATGTAAAAAATTTATTGTAATGACAAGCGTTGTAACACATGCGTTGTAAAGTGTCATATTCCCCCCTTGCATTGCCCGTTCCCTCACTGCACCCATTGTGACTTTTGCATAGTTGAAACGTGTTCATCAAGCTTTACAAGCACACAGCAGTGCAAGCTTCTGTATTACAATGACTAGTTACAATAAATACGGCAGCAAGAGTTGCCTACTCAAACATAGTGAATTAGAGCAACATTTTAATCCGCACTGAAAAAATTCCTATCAGCAAGAAATAACCATCATCATTAATATTTTATTTGGCTCCATAAGCCATAAAATAACAATATATGCATACATTAAATGTACAATCCACCAATATAATATACAAATATACAAGTGCACACAACTGATATATAAAACAATAATATCAAACAAGAAGACATATAAATAATCAAAAGCATCTAAAGCGTATTCCTTATTCTTCTAGCGTTTTGAATATAATTAAATACAGCCAAAAATGACGAATTGGAGCAAAGTTGTCGAAACTGAAAAAGGGCAGGTCTAAAGTACTTTCCCCCACATGCATCAAGCATTTTTGTAGTCGCAAACGGTGCGATTCCTTAAAATCGGCCGTTTGCGAATGCAAAAGTGCTTTTTGGGATGCATGAAGCAATTTTAGAATTCGTAACATTTTTGCGAGTTCTAAAATTGCGGGTGCTTTTAAGAAGTCGCAGATGTGCGATTTCTTAAAAGCAATGCATCATTACTTTTAAAAGTGTAAATTCGCAATTAGGGTGCCAAATTTACCGAGTGGTTGAACCACTCGGTAAATTTGGAAAAAGTGTTTAAAATGCTGAAAATGTTTTTTTTTCAACATTCATGTTTCACACACACATGTCCTTAGGACATGTGTGTGTGAAACATGATGCGAAAAATACATTTCAGGGGTGCAGAGGGGGTCCTTTGGACCCCCCCTGCACCCATGAAATTTTCAAAGTGCCACTCGCAATTTGCTAATGCCTTCCCATTGACTCCTATGGGCCTTTTGGCCCATAGGAATCAATGGGAATTGCGAAAATTAACTTAAGAATTCGGTATTCATTTGGGATTCGGTAAAAATTGCGATTTTTACCGAATCACAAATGAATACCGAAAATAATGATGCATAGCATTTTGCACTTCTTAATTTGCGATTCCTTATTTTTCGCAAATTAGGAAGTGCAAAATGTCACAATGATGCATGTGGGGGCTAAAGTGTAAATTAACCTGTATGGTTTCCTGGCGGCAGTCTACAATGTGCACAAAAACGTAACATTTATTGTACTCTGCGAAGATCAGCTTTCAGAGGGAAAGAACACAGGGGCATATTATCAAGAATGTGCGTTACATTATCGCCGCTTTTATCGGCAGGAAACTGCCGATAAAGCGGCGATAATGGGCTTGATAATATGCTCTATGAATTCCAATCGAAGCCCATGTTAGATGTAAAGACATCTAACATGGGCTTCGATTGGAATTCATAGAGCATATTATCAAGCCCATTAACGCCGCTTTATCGGCAGTTTCCTTACATCTAACATGGGCTTCGATTGGAATTCATAGAGCATATTATCAAGCCCATTATCGCCGCTTTATCGGCAGTTTCCTGCCGATAAAAGCGGCGATAATGTAACGCACATTCTGATAATATGCCCCCCAATTTCGTCGAACCCAAAACCAAATCTGGGTAAAGCAGCTAAAAAAAATCACGGCTTTCAGCCAGAAACGGACTAGATAGAATCTATGCTGCAAATGTTGCAAATCAGTCACAAGATGTAATAAGCATTGGCAATGCCAATTGGTCTCACAAATGGGAAATCTATTGGCTTAGTCAATGGGGTCATGGAGATCGCATGAGTGATGGAGAAGAGAGTTTAAGGGAAGAATTTGGGTTAAACTTAAGTATTAGCCCTAGAAGAGTATTCAATATTTAAAAAATTGGGTCATTAACGATAAATCATAGACACAGTTCGTACTCGTGATAAAGTGTCACTCAAGGTGTCACATTTAAGACATGGAATGTCACATAACTGCATTGCAAACATGGTAATGAAATGAGTGCCTTTGACTTCTTAGTAGCATTTGTTCTCTTCACCTGTCGGTATACATGACAATTCGCACATGATTTGCAAGTACTGGGGATGCATATAATCCCGGACATTACATAATAAATGCTTATTTACACACTAATAAAACATGATTGCGTATGATCACTAAAAATCATGTTTATGTAATTTTGCGATTAGCCTATGAAGGAATTCCCATAACTCAGGGTTGGCTTTGAAAAAATACATGGCGGATCTTTGAGGAATTAGACAAGTGTTTGTTGATCTAGAAGGCAGCGGAGGGTTGCACTGGAACCTGCCGCCTAAGCAGTATGCATACTCGAGTGCAGACTCACAGCTTTAGTGTAACTCGACAAGCACAGCCTGCTTAGAAATGCAGACATGACCAGTGGTGGTTCAAAGAGACTTTTCTCCGTGTCACAGTAAACAGTGTGCACAAACGTCTTTCTTTACCAGCGGTTGACTCACTGAGCTTTCTTTCTCAAACTGTCCTGAAACAGCCAACAGCTAATCAAATGAACGTAAATAAAACAAGTCGACCAATAGTAAGTAATAGGCTGGAGCCCACTGTAACCTAACAAAATGTCTCAGACACTTGCAAGGCAGCCTCACTGCTGTGCCTGTGCCTTTGATTGTATAAGCAAATAAATGTGAAGTAGCTGAAGTTCCCTTTCAAACCAAGATACTACCTGCCTAAGGAGACACCACACGCTCTGATAACCAGACACATTGTATTTCCATGAACCAGAAGCACTATAAGCTCAAAACTCCTGTGATCCCTTTCAATCTGGAGACTGGAAAAGCAAAATATCAACTCACCACCCTCATTGCAGCACATGTAAATAAGATATTGTTAGAAATGGCCCTTTTGCAGTGTTGTCCCCAAACGTTATGCTTCTTCCTCCTTTATTATTCCTGACCTGTGGTTGTTGGCTATAGGACTCTGGGCACTTTACCACTGCTGATCAGCGCTAAAGTGCATATGCTCTCTGTATAAATTATTATGATTGGTTATCAATGATTGGCAGATTTGTTTCATCAGTGGGTCCCTATTAAAGTGCACTGAGTGTGACAGGCTGGTGATTCAAACACTAATAGTGGGCCTGCAGTACTGATTGTGCTACCCACATGAGTAGCCCTAAAATGGTGTCTCAGGACTGCCTGTGTGCAGTTGCTAACTGCCATACTGACCTGACCAGTGTCCCCACTGGCCAGACCCAACAGACCCAACAGACCCTTTTCTGTATACATTGGACACGCCTATGGAAGGCCCAAGGTACCCCCCTGGGCAGGGTGCAGCGTATGTGAAAGGTAGATGCTTATACCCTTTCTACTGTGAAAGAAACAGCACCATATGGAGTCCACTTACCAGCCGTGTCATTGTCAGTTGGAGATTCTCTGAGTGGGGTTCTCGAAGGGCAGGCACTGGAATACAATCCACATCTGAACACGAGTAAGAATGAGCAATTGGGCAAAGCAAAACCAAAGAGGATGATGGATGCAGGCTAGCTTAAATCCAGTGGCAAAGTTCATGCCTGAACTGGGGTGGCGAAGTGAGCTAAAGAATGATGATGGATTAATCCCTGATCAGTTGACTGGGGGTAAGTGCTTGCAATGTTCAACACTCCATCCATCATCGCCTCTGGTTTTGCTATGTTCACCCTAAGTTGGCACGGTATGCCCAGACATGGGTCCATTGCTTAATTTGCCACTGGATTCAAGCTAGCCTGGCTGATGATAGCTGATTAGCCAGAAACCAGTCCCAGGATGCTTGTTTCCGGTCCAGGGAAGATATGGCTTGGCAGTTTGGGCTGAACTGTTCCCATGAGGCACAGGGTCAGACTGATTTGCATATGGCCATGTCTGAACTGGGGTGGCGGAGTGAGCTAAAGAATGATAATGGATTAAACCCAGATCAGTTGACTGGGGATGAGTGCTTGCAATGTTCAACACTCCATCTATCATCCACTTTGGTTTTGCTATGTTCGCCCTAAGTTGGCAGGGTATGCCAGACGTGGGTCCCTTGCTCACTTTGCCACTGGATTCAAGCTAGCCTGGCTGATGATGGCTGATTAGCCAGAAACCAGTCCCAGGATGCTTGTTTCTGGTCCAGGGCAGATATGGCTTGGCATTTCGGGCTGGACTGTTCCCATGAGGCACAGGGTCATTCTGATTTGCATATGGCCATGTCTGAACTGGGGTGGTGGAGTGAGCAAAAGAATGATGATGGATTAAACCCATATCAGTTGACTGGGGGTGAGTGTTTGCAATGTTCAACATTCCGTCTATCATCCCCTTTGGTTTTGCTATGTTCGCACTAAGTTGGCAGGGTGTGCCCAGACGTGGGTCCCTTGCTCACTTTACCACTGGATTCAAGCTAGCCTGGCTGATGACGCCCGATTAGCCAGAAACCAGTGCCAGGATGCTTGTTTCTGGTCCAGGGAAGATATGGCTTGGCATTTCAGGCTGGACTGTTCCCATGAGGCACAGGGTCATTCTGATTTGCATGTGGCCATGTCTGAACTGGGGTGGCGGAGTGAGCTAAAGAATGATGACGGATTAAACCCAGATCAGTTGACTGGGGGTCAATGCTTGCAATGTTCAACATTTCGTCTATCATCCCCTTTGGTTTTGCTATGTTCGCACTAAGTTGGCAGGGCGTGGGTCCCTTGCTCATTTTACCACTGGATTCAAGCTAGCCTGGCTGATGACGGCTGATTAGCCAGAAACCAGTGCCAGGATGTTTGTTTCAAGTCCAGGTAAGATATGGCTTGGCAGTTTGGGCCGGACTGTTCCCATGAGGCACAGGGTGAAACAGATTTTCATATGACCATGTCTGAACTGGGGTGGCGGAGTGAGATAAAGAATGATGATGGATTAAACCCAGGTCAGTTGACAGGGGGTGAGTGCTTGCAATGTTCAACACTCCGTCCATCATCCCCTTTGGTTTTGATATGAACTATTGGGCAAACAGAAGTAACCCTGAAGCTGCAATGCACAAACGGGAGGAGGGCTCATCGCATGCTGAGTCAGTAGGAAGCGTGAACGGGTTGAAATGGGCATCAAAAAAAGAATCACCTGAGATGGAACCAAGTACCCAAAGAAGGGAAAATTACAATGAATGCAAAAATAAAAAGACAGCATTTCTGAATGGCACAACAAAGAACCAATGGAAAAGATGGATGCACCAAAAGTCAACAGAGAAGATACAACATGTCATGCAGCAGCGCATGTGCACTTCCTAAGCTCGACCTAAAAATTATTTCATCACACCGGGAGTCAAAATAACCACCTGTTTTTTCACTGTTGGTTTTTGGGCAGGAAAGTCACTGTCAGTGTTGGGACAGAAATGTCCCCATGCATGGTAATATATGTGCACCCCTACACTGAGTGTCACAGCTGCAGCAATATATGGATCCTTGCTACTGATTTTCTGTCATGGGTGAAGGCAGTACATGAGTGTGCACCATGACTTAATCCCGTCTCACAGAGGAGAACCAAAACCACTTGTCCAGATTGCAGTCTTGTTAGACTGCGAGTGACATACTGTTACCATGGTACTGGTAAAGGGCTACTCCTGTTCGCAGAATTAAGTAGCAAAACCACAGTGGTGGCAGCATTCCTTTTTGTGTGTCAGTGATCAGTGGAGTGAACAGGCCTCGATAACTGTGTCAATGGAGCGATTACTACCGATCCACTAATTTAAAGCTCTGCTTCTGTACTCTTAATTTGTCAGTATGTAGCGCTGTGTAGATCACGTTTGATTGCATGTGTGTTCTGTAATGTATGTGTGCCTGTGCACTGTATATTACTCTTAGGCCTGTGGGTTTCTATATTGGAAGCCCAGGTCATTGGAAAGGCATGTCGGGGGGGAGGGTGCATCTCATACAGATTTCTGGATTGTCTGCAATTGCAATTGCTCTCTACGGTGGCTGACCAACCAGTAGCCAGTTCTCAGGGGCCAACGCCATGCACAAATGTAATCAACAAGTTTAAATATTTAAATATTATTTGAACAGCTGCTTCTATGCACGTCCCATAAGGTTACAGCAACCAATAGGAATCTAAATTAGGACTGTGTGATCACAATGTTCAGCACTGACTGCACGTTCAGGGGGTAAATTGGTCAGGAACCATTAAAAGCATCTGAGAGCTTGTTAATCCCTGGCACGTCGGACAAGTATGAAGCCATAATGACCTTTTACTCGATATTAATCCTTGCCTTTCAGAGTGCGGACATGAAAGGCATTAAGGCGCATTATTGACACACAGGGATAATAATGCCGTTTAATGAAAGCAGGTATTATTGTTTGAAAAAGGTCATCTGACAACACAGGTTGAACCCAGCCAGAATCATAATGCAGTCCTGACAGGCTGCTTTCCTCTAGCCTACTGATCAGACTGTAAATTATTTTTCTGTCTAGGAGATATGGATTCTCTTCAATCCTCTCAAACAAACTTCTTTAAATGCTTCACATGCTGTCATCATAAAATAATAGAACACCCCTCTTATTTGGAAAAGTGCCAGCTGTTAACAATCCAGTACACTGCTGGCAAAAACAAATTATTGAAATATGACATTTTCCCATCATATTATTTCCATGACAGGAAATTCCGACAGTGTATTTAGCACTTCCTTTGGAAACGGTAGGATTTTCCATTCCTATCAAATCTAAATCAGACCCAAACTCAAAATCAGTTCCACCACACGCTTATACCCACACACGTTTACACACTACAAAGGTGACTGCAATGGTAGGGAGATGAAATGACAAACGTTTGGAGAATTAATGAAAGGCAACAGCCAGACACTAAACAAGCGTATGTGCAAAGCACTTACTAGGGGACAAAGAGTGGGCCCCAAATGTTCAGAGGCCCCTAACAATTTAGAGGGCCCTCATTCAATCCCAAGGCCGAAGAATTCCTGTTAGATATTTGGGTCTTAGGAATCTGCAGAGGAGACCTATCATTATGCATTAAGCCAATGATGTAAATGAAATGAAATTAAATGAATTCGTACTTGTATAGCGCACTTATACCCTGAGGTGTCTTGGCGCTGTACGCATACCGCTGTGGAACCCTTCCTGGCTTTTCCCTGCAAAATGCCCACTCCTGGGCACCCCCAAGGTGAAGCCAGGCAACCCAGCGCTGTTGGGGCCATTTTGGAGATTAAGCAAGCTATTGCCCAGAGTTGCAGAGTGGGACCCATGATTAGAATAGGCACCGAGGCGAGAATTATCAGGTCCGAGGAAATTGAGCCCAAGACCCGCCAAGGCAGGAATTGAACCCTGGTCCCGGGCCAGACCTCTGCATCAGGGTCTGCCGCCCTAACAATTGAGCCACACTTCTCCACAGGGGGCCATATCACAGGAGTGCCCAGGGATGCAACGGGTGTTTGCTCCCTCTTTGTGCCCCCCGGGGTACTTTGGTATTACTGAAGATGCCTCAGATGCTTGTGCTGCCGATTCTGTAATACCGATAGCGCTGGCCAGTGCTATAACAAGAGAGCATCCCCTAATTTCATGCGAGCATGGCCCCATGCAAATGAGGGAATCACTTTGCCTCTGCGCCCACGCCGTATTACCGGTAGGGGCAGAGGGGCAAATATGCCCTAAGTGCACAACAAAAAAAGACTGTTCCAAGAAGGCAGACTCTGAAATGTGAGCGACTCCTGATCTGCATACGCCTTCAGTATGCCCCTACAGACAGTTCAAATAGGTACCAATGAGTTGTATAATTGAATCAGCTAGTAAACTGGAGTGACAAGATTATTTGGTTTATATTTCACTACTATAAAACCATTGATTATTGTTGAGAAACTCTAAACTGATCTCAATACTCAGGAGCACTGCGATTGAGTTTAATATGCTGAAGCACTACCATTATTTAATGTAAAGAATAGGGGAACAGCAAATATACATTTTCTGTGTACTGTATGAGTCTAAATGGCATCTTCATTTGCCTCTTGCAGTGTTAGTGTTGGCTGTGGTAAGGGTTACCCCCACTACATCAAGTTCACTGTAGTGTAACTAAATAAACTCCATTACATTGTAAAAAGAGCTGCAATCAAGGGCCATCACATTTTAAGGTCGAGCCTTGACAGCGCATGCGCTGTCTGCAAGACTTCTTGTAAGCACTATAGCGAGGGTAAATTCTGCCTGTGCTTACCATTGGCTGATTCCTGCATAGGTCTTCTTTGGTTGCTCCTCATTCGTTGTCACTGCCGATTCATCACTTTTGTTTTGGACCCAGGAGCACCGGCCTACTACAGTCCGCTTACGCTGTAGCTGGTCAATTGTTCCAATGTGGACTACTTGCTATGTCCACCTGTAGGGAGCATTCCTCCTGCCACCCAAACCCCGCTGCTCCACTCCCGGCAGCCAAGGCGCCAGCATGGCTGCTATTTACTGGTCTCACATGAGGCAGCCATGTCGGCCTGTGATATAAATGCCAACACATGCTCCGTGCCCCTCCGAGGTCGACAAAACATTGCAGGTTGCGTTTTTTTATTTTTCCTTTTCACTTGCATGTTCATGGGGGGCACATATACATTTTGATGTGGGGCATGATGCAACAGGTTGCGCATTTATGTGGTTTTGAGCTACTGCCATTGTAATTAACAATGCCTTTTATTTATGTGTTTGTTTTTAAAACATAAATAAAAGGCATTGTCATTCACGATGCTTATAGCTTAAACTCACGTAAATGTGAGAACAATTGCATTGCAAATGCTTGTGGTCAAATTGGGAGTGTCGAGGTGCATTTACAGAAAACAGGGAGGAGATATAGAATGAAGAAAACACTGTACGAAGAGGGGTGAACTTTCTTTCCTCTAGAGCAGCAGGTCTTCCTCCTTGGGTATTATCTGGCAGAGGCTTTGCTCTTTGACATTTCGGGGAAGGATACTGAATGAATCTGAGTAACGGTGTATAGGAATCATACACCCTGAGCTTTAGTCACGGAAAAACAACTGTATCTGCAACTATTATTTTTTTTTATTATTTATTTATTTATTTTCGATTTTGTCAATGACAACACAAAAAAAAACATCGGTCACAGTCATTACAGGCATATATTGCATAATACAGCAAGAAGATCCAAAGTAAATAGCATCCAATTATCACACGTTTGAGTATACATATCATGGATGATAATGAAAAAAAACAAAGAATAGAAAAAAAAGTATGAAAAAAAAAAAATTTAGGAATCAGGGGTCGTCTTAAGCAAATCAGGGTGTTCACGTAAATAACCAGTAGGTGGTTCCCAGATATCTGAGGGTTTAGAAGCAGAAGGCAATTCTTCCGCATACAAAACAAAGTTATCCCTGCAGTACACGGCATCTAATATCCACTCTTTGAACACTGGGGTTCTTTTACTGTCCCAGTACATAGACACTCTCCGGTTCGCAAGCAGTAACATTATGGCCACCAGTTTCTTTGCCGTAGACCGTAGCGGTATGTCGAGGCCAAGTAAACACAGCTGTGGAGTGCATGATAACGTGCAGGACACCATCCGCCCCAATTGACTTGTTACTGTTTTCCAATATTGCTGCACCTTCCCACAGCACCACGCAAGATGTCCAAAGTCTGCCTGATCTGTCCCGCAACGTTTGCATCTAGCATCTTCCCTCAACTTATACCTACATAATTTGGCTGGAGTATGGTATATTTGATGTATATATTTATAATGGATGAGACGAAGATTACCATTAGGAGTTAACAATGTGATCAAAGTGCAGCATGCTGTCCAGTCTTCCTCCGTGAGGGGGTCATCCAGTAGGGTGGACCAGTTGTCACGAGCCTTTATCGTATCTGCACCAATCTCAGACTGAACTTGCTTGTATAGCCGTGATATTATATGTGCGTGAGTGGTTGATGTCATCAACATTTGTAGTGATTGCAAAGTAGGGGGTTCATCAGGAAAGGAAGGGTATAGTACCCGGGCAGCAGCTTTCAGTCTGTGATATAGGAATCTGAAAAGCAGCGACTGATTGTTGATGTATGACAGGTCATCTGGTGTAATAAACGTGCCATTCGGATATAAGTCGCCTAGCTTGGAAATGCCTACTTGTTCTAATAGAGACATGTTGTTTTTCTCCAGAGTAACCGATAATCCGGGATGGTGTGTCAGTGGGAGGCTGGGCGCATATATCGGGGTCTTTTGTGCTAGTTGACTAATCCGCTGCTATGCCTGAGAAGTAGTGCGCATCGTGTTTATCTCCCGTGAAGTAAGGTGGGGCCGGTTATGAGTGAGTATGCTAGTTAATGGTGAGAGAGCGCAAATCAAGAAAAAAATAGAAGTGCACCATATTTACAAGCACGTTGTATTGGTCTAGTAAACATTATATAAGAGTGTCGAATCTATAGAGAGAAATTATATAAGAGTGTTTAATTGAAAATAGAATACTTATATCAAGTGTGAAGAACTAATGTAGATGTTTGTAGAGATGTTAGAATGATGTTGAAATCCCATGTTATGTGGCTGTTGTAGGGGAAAATGTAATTCTGCTAATGTAGAAATGTGTAGGCCACATGGCAGTTCACATAGAGTACAGGATGCTGTTACACTCTAATACGATGGCGGATTTTGATGTTATTGTAATTCAAAGTATTATTGAACATGGAACTGAAAAATATGTTTTATAGAAGTGTTTCATATAATCATTGTGTGTAATAAGTTAGAATACTGTTTAGATTAAGAAATTAAATGTTTTGCAGAGTGCACAGGCCCGTTCATGTAATTCTAATAGGCCTGAATAGACAAAGTCGTTTTCTTTTGATCTGTATGTGCTCGTTAGAGAAAGGTCGTGCTAGGCACAATTTGTGGAGCTTGTTCGATGGTTTACGACTTGGAAGATACGGTGGAGGCCGGAATTTGGGGCCCACAGTACAAGTGTCTGTTTGCAGGTGCGAGGAGGTTCTAATCAAGAGAGTGATGAATAGACTTTTGTTCAAGAGAGCCAGGCACAGGCCTGGAGGAGGCTTCAGGAATTTCCTGGGGGGTACCGTCCTGCCGGAGAGGAGCCTGGGAAGCAAGGTCAACGCTAACGATGGGCCCAGAGGAGTATCAGCATGGAAAATGCCAGAACCAACACCACGTGAGGGGCGTCTCTAAAGGGCGTTTCTATTGTAAATGTGATTTTGTATTAGGGACAGCACCCCTGGGTGGAGTTAAGGCAGATGGTCTGAGGAACCTAAGAGAGCGGATGGGTAGGCAGATAGGGAACTGAGAGACATCGTTTTTGCAACAAAGACTAAGGGAAGTGTGTGATCTTCTTTGGAAGTCACCACTGCTGACACCTTTTTAGGTTAAAATCTTGCTAAGTAGGGATGTCACTTAGTCTAGTGTAGGCACAGTCTAATCTGATTTTCTTCCTTTCTGTAAATGACTCATAAGCTACAGCTTGTGTCTATTCTTGCTACTTTGATGATTTTTGAATTGGTTTTGGTAATATTCTTCTGCCGACTAAGAGCATTTAGAAAATGTATGTTTGTATTGATACCCGTATACCTTTTGAACCTTATATTGAGATGTTTGTATCTTCAGTTAAGTTTGGCTTTGTAATAAACTTTTAAACTTATTAAGAGTAAGTGGTTCTTTAGAGTGGTGTAAGTCATTAATTGATTGACCTAGTAGTGGATTGCCTTTTACTTTATGACAGGTACCAACGGTTCAGTCGACCTGAATTGGGATCTAGATCTATAACAATAGACCAGAAATCCCGCGTTAACAATGGTAAAGGGTTGGCGTCACCGTCCTCCATTGCAAGATGTGGCAAGTACTGCACCGGATGGTACCAGTAGTACGCAAAGTGCGCCTGTCCACATAGGTAATAGAGATAAGCATCAGGCACCACGAAGCCACCCGCACTGTAGGGAAGAGAGAGCGTTTGAAGACTCACTCTGGCCTGCCTTCCTGCCCATATTAGCTTTACAAAGTTCGCACGGATTCTGGCGAATACCGACGATGGAGGGGGTATCGGTATGTTGAGGAATAGGTACAACAACTTGGGCAAAACCACCGTTTTAATCAGAGATATGCGATCGGCTAATTAGAGAGGGAGCGTGATCCATCTTTGTATTTGTGTTTCTATGCGGTCAATCGCCACTCCATAGTTCTGTCTAATCACTAGGTCTGCGTCTCTATGCACCCAGATCCCAAGATATTTAATGGGGTCATCTTGCCAGATGAGGGGGAAGTCCAGTTGTGGGGCCTTCGTGCATTCGGTCAGGGGTATCACAGCAGATTTAATCCAAATTATATGCAGTCCAGACTGCCGACCAAATTTCACATATTCGCGTAGTAATGGAGAAAGGTTACTTTCAGGGTCGCGAAGGTATAAGACCATGTCATCGGCATAAAGTGATATACTAATAGGCCACAACCAGAATCTGAGTTCGGCGTGCGCATAGTTCTGGCGTATTTTGCAAGCAAGAGGCTCTAGCGCGATTGAGAAGTGGAGGGGAGACAGTGGGCAGCCCTGTCTGGTGCCGCGTTGGATAGGTACACTATTGGATTTGTACCTGTTGACTTTAATGCGTGCTGTGGGCTTAGTGTACAGAAGAGTAATCCACGTTATCAGTCACGGTGGAGCCCGATATGTCGCAGGATTGTAAGTATATGAGGCCATTCTACAGAATCGAAAGCCTTGGCAGCATCCAATAGGACCGCCACTGCCTGTAGGTCTGGGTTTAGCTGGTGCCGGAGAGCAAAAATTGTGTATCTGCAACTATTAGTTGCAACATACACCTACTTTACTCCTCAGCACTGCGGTCTTCCTAGACGGCAGTGCTGAGGAGTAAAGTAGGTGTGGTCTTGGGGATGCATCGTTAGGGGCACTTGGGACCATTGAGGATTTTAAGGAGATTTTATTAGCATGCCCGACGACGTGCAGCTAAAATGAGTACCCATTAAAAGTACTGCACAGGAGCAGGTACCCAAATGAGATGTCAGTGTCAGTTACTTACATGGATCATCTGTGAATGAACCTCGGATCAAGTTCGTCTTCTGTTGTTGATCATTTAAAGGATGTAATTCGTCAATAATATTAGCGCTGCCGGGTAACTATACAAATTCGAACGACTGTAGATATTCTTGGAGTTGTCCGTCAAAGGGCGGAACTGCAAGTTTGTAAGGGAGGCAGTGCGCATTTCTTTTTTCTGCTCAACACATCAAAACTGAAGGTGTGTCCCCTTCACTGCTGCAAAACCGCCTGCAGGTGGGGCACAACAGAGCAGGCTGCCTAAAATGGCTTCCACTCGCTGCCAGACTTTTAATTTTACACAATGGTTTTCAGCCTAAACTACAGTAATTAGTTTCTGGAACTCTACGATCTTACTCCTGTCTACCTTAAGGAAGCCACAAGGTGAAGACCCCTTTCACGGCAGATTGGGTTAAACAGTGATGTTAGCATCGCTCAGTTACAGCCCACAAAATCTTGTGGTGTTACCTGTATAGTATTTGTTACAATGCCATTGTAAAATTGACAGCGTCATCTACCTGTGCACAGCGCTTTATCAAAGTGCACAGAATGCAATGCTCAGGTGTACGACATGTTCATAATGTTTCCAACACTCCACAAAAAACACTTTTATGGGTAGGTGTAATGCTGCATGTTGTGTGCAGACTGGAGGGCACTTTTTGAAATGTTCATTTTTTACCATTTATTTTAGATAGCGTGCTGCCTTATTTGCAATATTTTGTAACTGCAAGCATGTGGGTGCTTGTACAAGGAACTCTAATGGTTTAACATTATGTATTATAGTTATAGGTCTTGCATTATAGAAACTTTTACCTATTGGTATTGTAAATACCAGTGCCTTTTATTATTTGTTTTTAAAACACATAAATAAAAGTCAGTGCCATTTACAATGCCAATAGCTCAAAATCTGACAATTGCGAGACCTATTGCATTGCAAATGCGTGTTTACATCTACTGCCACTATGCACAAAAGCTACTTTTGAGTTTGTAAAGTTGTACCGCCTTTCATACTCCAAAATTCAGTTCACAAACCTTGTGCTGCTGATCTATGCCTCCACCTCTCCTATCTTTTCTGTACTGGGATCTCGACCCCAGTGGTAGAGGTCTCTACATACAAAGATATAGGAGTGAGACAGGGGAATCATAGGAACATGGGGGTGAATTATTACAAGATTGGTGGGGTTGAATGGGATTAAAAGATGGGGTTAGGGAGGGATATGCAGATACAAAAGTGGCAACCATAGTTGAAATTCACAAAATACACATTAATATCTACTACATTAATACTACTGACAAAACAGGCTCAATAGTACTATGACTCATCATTGGAGTAAGTCAAGCATCACATATGGCCAACGACTGGAACTGCAGCACAACCCTGAAGAAATTAATAGTGATAGATAGAGAATTTTTTTTAAATACATTGAACTAAATAATATTTTAAATATAACTTTATTTACATTAGTTTTAAGTTTACTATTTAATATATTTAAAATGTAGCATTTCCTAATAACAATTTGTTAAAAATATAAATTATAGCTTTTTAATGCAATATATTGTAAAATATAGTTTATAAAAAAATAATTGCAAATAAAACAATGTATACCTGGTATCCAAGATTGTAACACAGTCAATGCAAATGATACTGTAAGAGGCGGAAAGGAAAATTAGCATTTTAATTATTTATATGTCATTTGAAAAATGAGTTAAACATTTTTAAAATTAATTTAATTTCCAAATGTGTTGCAAATGTGTTGTACCTTGTTACTACTGTATTCCTCTGTGAGTAGGACTTAGGTACAGGTTTTAATTATTTTAAAGGAAGATCTCAGACCTGATGTTAGAGATCTCCACACCCAGGGAGAAAGTTACTGATTGCCTCTTTTCAACCGTTAATGCGGACCCAGGCATCTTCACCCCTCATTTGAGGCAGTGGAGACTGGTAAGTCTACATCTAGTCAGAGATTTCACATAGAAATATCCATATGGAAATCTAAAGGAAGCAGTATTCGTGACCTTGCAAATCTGACATTTTTACTGCCTTTATAAAACAGAAAATTTGACAAACACTACTCTCCCATTACCTTAAATACGTGCGCTCAGTAGAATTGTGGAAAAAAGTGTTACTGAGCAGCTCTTCTCCTTTTTAGAGCCTTCAGAGGTTCTTAAGCTATGGCAGTTACCAATGGCTGGGACAGAGGAACAGACACAGCACTCTTTTGCGTCAACAACGGAGTAAGACATTTTTTTATCTAAAGACGATTCGATGAGGTCTACCTGGTTGACCTATAACCTTCACCTTCCTGCAGTCTTTTTCAGTGGTTGCAAGAAAGTGGAAAAAATCTCCCCCTTACATGAATGGGTGGGGATATGTTAAAATACAAATATGACAATAAAGCAACTTTTATTTGCTTTACAGGTGTATATTAGGTATACATCCATCAAATGTAGTTTTGTATAGCATAGGCAGAGACCTCTGAATTGAAATTGAGGAACAGATATCACTTGTGAATAAAAACAATGCCTACCTGCCATGCTTAGGTTTGTATTATAGGGAATATCCCCTTCCTCCATTGATTTGAGAGGCAATGCGAGGTGTGTGACTTAGTGCAAGCACATTTGAGCCTGTATGGGATGTAGGTTTATTGTAATAGATCTGATGTAACCTCTTTAAATTGCAACTGTCGTACGATAATGTAGGTGTGTGTGTTTGTATATATATTCATGCTGTTTATTTAATCAGATTTGTATACAGCATGCTCGAGCATCACCGTCCTTCACACATAACAGCAAAAACATACATAAAGCAAAGCGGATAAATCTAACACAAGGTAAATATAACCAGTGGCAAGGGGAGAGACAATGATCAGTGTGTTAAAATCAGTTCACTAAGCCATAACGGGCGAATTTCTGTGTTTCTTTACGTTTTGTTTTGTAACCATGACCACTTTAACTCTTTTTTTTCAGTACGTTTCCGAGGTTGCTCTTTAATGTAGATTTACTTGAAATTGCCACCCCAAAATATAACTGAATTTTAACTGTTTTTAATGATTGTCTGAGTTTATTTTATTCATATTCTAAATAGAATTTATTGTGGAGCTCCCCTCTGTTTACAGCTAACATTTGGCTAATCCCTGCACGCCACTCTTTGAAGGTGTCCAACTCTATCCGAAGGCAGCCTTTGGATATACACAGTTGGAGTGGAGCACAAAGACTGGCCAACAGAGCCCAATTTTAATCTACAGTTCCATGTAAGCAAGCTTCCCTACCATGATGCAGCTGTCCTGTGGAAGCTTCAAACGATGTTGTCAGGCCCTCACAGTCAAAGGCAAGCACCCCACCAACTGTGCGCATGTGGCTCCATGGTGGTTGGCCTTTGGCCATCAAGCCTCTCTGAACTATCGGCTCTGTTGTACACAGCTTGCCAGGCTTGCACCCCAATCATGATGGGTGACGAACCCCAATGCACGTGGCCTTCTATATAATTATAACTAGGGCATGAATAAATAAATATTTTAAGGTGGCTCAAAATCATAAATTAGGCAAGTAACATGCTTGCGTACATTAAATAAATTATATTTAAATGTATTAACTATAACAATTAGTTTATGTATAAAATTATAATTTAACTAAATATGTTTAAATGTTAGGTTTTAAATGTAAATATATGGTGTAGGAAATTGGGTTTTTGTTTGAGGGGTGAGAACCCTTCTCAAGCAGAAACCACAATGCCTGTCAGGGTGAACCACAAAAGTCACAAAATTCTCTTGTGCTTATTCCTCTGGAAGCTGGGCCCAAAAGCAGTCAGGCTTAACTTAGAGGCAATGCGTGAATTAATTTTGCAGCACACAAACAATATTAAAGTGAACAGATAATGCAAGAAAATCCCGCACCAATTTAGGAAAATAGTGTAAGTTTTAACACCAAACTGAATGAAATCCAATCAGTAGAGTTATGAATTGTTAAAATGCTTTGTGCAAAGTAGCGCCTAGAAGATCAAAGCACCAAATGTGAGTATCTAGTCGTACAAGACAGGGCAAAGTCAAAAGTTAAGCATGACTGCAATGGCCCACTGTTTGGCTAAATTGGAGTGGATTGGGCCTAATCTCGACTTACCTACAGACTTCGAATAATTTTGAAAACGTTGTTGTGAAGGTAAAGTTGAGCAGGGCAAGGCAGCTGGTGGTGTCAGAGGAGGTGGTATCTTTTGGGAGTTGCTCGACAAAGTTACTGTGAAGATTTCTACATTCCGACTTTGTAATTTGTTTGTAGCAGCAGGCTATAGTTGGTGAGGACTCCACAAGGCTGCATACCCTTCCGAAGAGGTCCAGCTGAACATGATTTGCTGCTGCAGAGGAAAACATAACAGGAGCCGTGAGACTGACTGACTGGCGGGCAGGTACGTCTCAGTCTCCGGTCAGTTCCCAGGCCACTTTTTAGTGGAAAAGCCCCAAGTTATATATTTTCGTAGTTTGGGCACATTTAGCACCACTACCATTGGCCCAGGGCTGGGTAGACGCCACTTGCAGGGCAGTACTCACTTGTCTAAGGGTACAGGTGCCGGTTCAAAGTTGCTGGAGCTTCTTGAGTCCCTAAAGCTCCGAACAGGAGCCGAGCCAACTAGCCCCCAGAGTCACTGGTAGTTCTGCAATCAACAGAAAGGTAGGTCTCGTGCAGCAGGGCAGTCCTCTGAGGGTACAAGACTTGCTTCAAACAATAGGGCAATCCTTTGGTAGCAGCAGGGCAGTCCTCGGAATTATAAAGCAGTCCTAAAGCAGCAGGACAGTCCTCTGAAGTACAAGACAGTCTTTCTGGTTGTCTTCCACAGGTCCAGGAATGAATTGAATAGTGGGTTTGAGGGTCTTATTTTTATACCAGGTTCCAACTTTTAAATGCAAGAAACTTTTAGAGTTTCCCCTCCTAGATGGTTCTAGAATTTCTTTCCTCCTTTCCCGGACTCTAAGAGAAAATTCTGGTGTGATGTTCTTTGTGAGTGTGCTGAGGCAGCTCCTTTGAAATGTAAGTGAGACAGGCACTAACTCTGCCTCACACACCATGGCAGGATGACCCATCTTGCCAACACCTCGTCAGGAAGTAATACACAAAGGCAAATTGCCAAGCTACTCACAGTCATGTGACCCGGGACACAGGCGCTAAATGGTTAGGACAAGAAAATGCCAACTTTCTAAAAGTCACATTTTCAGAATTGTGACTTAAAATCCAAATTTTCTATCAACCAATCAATCAAATTGCACTTGTACAGCGCATGGCTGATTCCAAAGAGGTGTCCCGGCACTAATAGTAAGAGAAACTATCCTTCTGGTAACAAGGATGAGATAATTTAGGTATCATCAAAGAAAAGAGTCTGTCTAAAAGAGGACACAGAGGAAGCCATACAAAAGCCAATGGGCAATGCATTCCAAAATTTGGCCATCAATTTTGCAAAAGATCTGCCCCTTTTTCTAGCCTTGAACAGTTTCGGAACCTGCTAATGTCTAAGGCTGTTCGATCTTAGAGATCTTGATTGTTGCTCTAAAAGCAAAGGTGGGTGATTTAAATTTGATAAGCTTGGCAATTCACAACCAGTGCAGGCAATTCACATGAGGTGAGATTAATTTCCAATAAGAAATTATTAAAATCAATTTTGCTGCTGAATTTTGTACGATCTAGAGTATTTGCGTTGGGAAGACAGGAAGACCCAAGTAGAGACTGTTTGCACAATCCAGAGTTACGAGCCATTAAGATTAGGGAAGAAAAATATTATCTCTGGGAACTGCAAATAGAGTTATAAAATTGTTTTAATACAGAGTTATATTTAGCTTTTGTCTCCGGACAATAGTACTTTCCGAGAAACATTTATATGTCAGTTGAGATCTTTTGGCAGCATGAATCTTTAACGGGCCATAGGGTCAAGGGCATTCGTGAGCCACTTGGTAATGCCAGTTAAGAGAGGGGTAGAATATTGTAGGTTTTGGGTAAAAAGATATTTCATAAACATTGTGCCCTGCTTCAGAGATTTGCCAGATTCCTTTTGCCAAGTCCTACGGCTGAAGGTGAAAGGCACAACAAAATTATCCAACCAGTTAAGAATGTCTGCCGGAGGTTTTAGGGTTGATTTTTCCAATCTTCTTGTAAATAAAGAAGATTGGAAAAATCAAACCTAAATGTGAACTGACTTGTGTGTAGGGGAGGGGACCAACTGGGAAAAATTAATTCCCACAAGGTGAGGTTAAACTGAAAGCCACAAAGACACTTGGGGTTATCATGGTGCAGTATACCATCTCCTAAATCTGTAATTCAAATACTGAAAGTAGCATTTGGCAATTATATCAAGAAGCTGAAAAAAATTAATATTTGGACATTCTGGTTGTCTGTATATCAGAACACCTGATAAGGAGAAGAAGGACTCAACTTAAAAGTGAAAATGAGATCCTCAATATTCCCCACTTCCATCAGTGTGGCAAAGGAACCCACAAATAAGGCACTACATATTATGACAATACCACTTTCCATTTTGCAAACACTATATCCAATGCTGACATTTTCTTCAACCACATTTCAGATTGGATCGTTAGCTCTTATTAAGTGTAACAAGGTAACCAATGCTATCTTGTAGAAAATGTAGACCTCAAAGTAGTGAAAAACGAATTGTTTGTTTTTCACTACCCGGACATGTAAAACTTAAAACCACAGTCTAACTTTTTTAAATATAATGTACCCTACCCAATAGGCAGTTTAGGATCTAACATAGGGGTGATGTATATGTATTTAAATGGAAGGTTTAGGAGTGGCAAAAATACATTTTTGCCAGGTCAAATTGGCAGTTTAAAAATGTACACAGGCTGCAATGCATACCTGAGACATGTTTTAAAGGGCTTCTGAAGTGGTTGCTAAAATATGTGTTGCCGCTCCACTAGTAGCATTTAATTCACATGCTCTGGTTACATGTTGTACCACTGTATTAGGGACTTACCATTAAATTAAATGTGTCAATTGGGTGTAAGCCCATTTTACTATGTTTAGCGGAGGGAGCACAAGCACTTTGAACACTCTACCCTGATAACCAGTGTTGGAGTCCCAAGGCCAACAAACGAATTTAAGCAAAGAAGAGGGGTGAAAGCAAAAAGGTTGGAAGAAGACACCCTAAGGACTGTCATGTCTAACATACAGTAAAATATTTATGATTATTCTTAAATTAATTATAAATCAAGTAAATATATGTTACTATATTTAATGATTAGGATATTAAATTCAATTAATTATACACATTCGAAATGTAATGTTTGTGGTTGGAGTATGAAAAATATATAAACCACTGTAAGTTTATTGGCATAGTTAATTAAAACCATTGCAAAAGGTTACACTATAAAATTCATAATCCACGGTTAAAAACATTTTAAGAATTAGAATAAAATACTGCATTGTGATAATACATGGTCAAATTACGGTATTTGGAGCAGTCAATGGGTCACGCGTGCTTGGATATCATGGCGAGATTGTCTCTGCTTGTTTCGGTTAAGTTCCCGCCATAGCTCCTTGTCCACCTCCGGTAGCTGTTTCACACGCAGTCAGAGAAGAGACTTTAGCCCCGGTTTTTTGTTCGGCCATACTTAGATATTTTACCAGTCTGCAATTTAATTGGATGTTCGCTGGGTTAAAGCAGGCCAGCACTGCTTGCCTTCTGGTGCGGATCCCTTTCTAGTTGAATGAATCTTTTAGAAATTCAGACCGTACTTGACGCAGTTCTTCACATAGGCAAATTACGTGCAGAATGTCACCATTCTTGTTGTTACACAGTCTGCAGGTAGCTTGGCCTTTGGTCCTCAACCATGGTGGTAAATGTTGAGTACATGGAAGCATCCCCAGTCTGTACCTTAGGAAATTCATTTTTGTCACCCTCGAGTAAGGCTGATTGAAATATGGTTGTGGGGTGAGCGATTTGTACGAGCTGAGGGTCATCCAGGCGTGGGATCTTTTTGAGAAGGCTGCCTTGTCGTTAAGTAAGGAGGATAGTTTTATGTTTTTCCAGACCAATTTTTTGAAATTAAGTTGGCCGAGTTGCGCCTCCCATAATCCAGACAATTTGGTGGAATCTAAGGCTGATTTAAGGTAGTTTCTTGCTTGGGAAAACTCCCTATGTTGTAAGTCTTGCCAAAGCAGATAGTTCAACGTGTCTGGATTGGCCTTGCTTATCTTATGCCAGCATATGATGTAAGCCCCGTATCTAGCCAAAACTTGTTGTTGGAGGCCAAACTCCAGCCTTATTTGTGCTGCTGACGTATAAGACGGAAGACAAAACATAGTTCGATAGGCTTTGACCAACGTCCTATCCAGCTCTTTAGCATCTCTACCCCTCATTGCCTCACTACCATAAGTTAGCGAGGGAAGAAGTTTAGCCTGAACTGCCTTCAATAGTGGGGTCAATGTCGGTCCCATTAGTTTGTTTGCCAGTTTTTTCATCGTTAAGGCAGTTAGCAGACCTTTCCTTTTTATTTCCTCTTTTTGGCGCCAGAATGAGCCTTTTTTGTCGAATACAACCCCTAAGTACTTGTACTCGCTTACGTGTTCGATTTTGATGCCACAAAGGAACCAGTGTTTCTGTGAGCTCTTTTTGCTGTTAATTGACATTGTCTTTGTTTTGGACAAGTTCATTTTTAAGCTGTTTTCTTTTGCGTAGTTTTGCATTTCAGTTAGTAGATGTTGCAGGCCAACGTGAGTATGACTTAGCAAAACTACGTCGTCAGCGTACATGAGGTTGGTTATTGTTTTCCCTCCCAACCTGGGGGCGTGGGAGTTACAAGCATCCAGCCGATTAGGAAGGTCAGCCATGAATAGATTGAACAAGGTTGGAGCAAGCACACAACTTTGCTTCAATCCCTTCGTGGTTGGTACTTTCGAGGAGAGAGGAGTCCCTCCACCTAGTTTTACCTGGTATGCAACGTTTACAACGAAATTTTTACAACGCACTACCATTACAACGCAGGTATTACCACGCATACCATTACAACGCATTGCGCTGGGGGCGCTTTAGGGTAAGTAATAAGTTTAATTTTCTATCCAACACCTTCCCTAGTGTCCACGGGGACTGGAGTTGGAATAGAAAATTATACTTACCACTATCCAGCACCTCTAAGCGCTATGTGTTGTAACGGTATTCGTTGTAAATACCGCGTTGTAAAGGTATGCGTGGTAAAAGTATGCGTTGTAACGTCATACATCCGTTTTACCCGCACCCAGGTGTCCGTATGTAGGAGCATTAAGATGTTTAGAGTAGACTGCGGAATGCCCCATCGTATCAATTTCTCCCAAAGTCTGCCTCTCTCGATGTTGTCAAAAGCAGCACTAAAATCAATATAACATAGATGTAATGGTAAATTGGAAGTTTTTGCTGCGTCAATTGCTAGAGAAATTGCGAGGATATTTGTAGCTGTGCTGGTTGCTTTACGGAAACCAGTCTGATTCAGTGGTATCATATGAATCGTCTCTGCCCAAAGTGTAAGCTCCTCTAGAATAGTTCCCGCAAAGTACTTCGCTTCGTTGTCAATTAGCGCAACTAGGCGGTAGTTGTTAGGCTCGGCCTTGTCTCCTTTTTTATGTATTGGAACTATTGTTGAGCCCTTCCAGGCTTCTGGTATTCTGTTTTGCAATCTAATTTCCAAAAACAGTGGTTGTAAAATATCTGCCCATTCTTTGCTCTTGGCTTTGAACAGGGCTGGTGGTATGCCATTTGGGCCCGGGGCACCTTCTTTCCTCCCTTTAGCAATCTGTTTTTGTATTAGGAGTGGTTGCAAATTGTTTATTATTCCCAGCGATCTGCTTCCTGTGGCTGGGCATTGCTGCACCTTTAGCTCGGGTGTGCTAGCTAGAGGTATACAAACTGCAACTGATTTCTTTGAGAGCCCTCGATTGGCCGTTCGTTCCCCTGCATTTTCCATACAGTTGTTAAAGTGGCTGGTGATATATTCTATCCAGACTCTTTCTGAGATATGTGACCCAATATCCTCAGATTTTGGACGCAATATCCCATTCACAGTTTTCCAAAAGCGGGCGCTATCATTGCTGTTTATGTCGTAAAAGAGTTTTGCCCAGCTATCATTCTCGTAGTTTTTAGGGCTGCCCTCTGTTGATACAGGGAAGCTTGTGCATTAACATTTCCTGGCGAAGTTCTCAGCCTACGCAGGCTTGAGTTTACGGATCTTTTTAGTGACTTGAGCTCTTCTCTGTACTTTTTCTGTATTTTGTTTTTTCCCCCTTTTCCTTGGGAGTTGACTTTAGTGGGAGTAGTGCCTACAAGCTTTTGTGGCAGTGTTGCTGTGAAGACCTCCCAGTGTGCTATTAAGTCATCTGAACTCAAAGTTTGCAAGTTGTGGAGATTTATTGCAGCTTCCGACAGCAGATTGGCATTATGCAATGTGCATTTAATTCTTTTTTGATCTTGGGTGTGCATGGGTCCCAGGGGTATGTCTGGCCTTATTGAAGTAGGAACAATAGCTGTTATCTGGATTTCCTGGGGGTGGTGATCGCTATCCCCCTTATCCCCCATCCTAAACCCGAGAATATAAGGGAACAGGGGGGCAGTCTTCTGGGAATCTTCCGTCAAGGCTCGGAGATTGTGATGTTCTAGATCCTCGAGGAAGTGACTACGGTGGACTTTCTTCTTTGCATGCAGTGGCTCCGATTGTTTGGGAATATTAAAAATTCTGGTTAAAGCTGCTGACTCCTCCCCTTCTGCCGAGCCAAGGAGGTGTTGATTTAGGTCCCCAGACAGAATGAATATTGGATTTGCCATCTCTGCTGCGTACTCAGATAAGAGGTTGGTGATTTTAGTAGAGTCCTTTGCTTTTCGTTTGGGATGGACATATGAATTTATTATACAGACCTCCTTTTCCTCTTTGTCCAGCTTGATCCTGATTCTAATTGCTAATGTCGTGCTTGGCATAGAATCCATGAGGGTTGCTGAGGGTATGCTTGTTGCAGAGATGTAAGTAACCAGCCCACCCGAGCAGTGGCCGTATCTGCTGATCTTTGCAGCTGGGGTGGCGAAACATGTATAGCCCTTGATGTGCTGTGGCTCTGTGAGCCATGTTTCTTGCAGCAGAATTATGTCGAAAGTAGTAACATAGTTCAAAAAGTCAGGATCCTCTATTTTTGTTGCTAGCCCGTTAATATTCCAAGAACATAAGCTAAGGGGCAATTCCATCGACCTACTATGGACTTTATGTCGTATGTTGCGTCAATCGTCCTGTGAATGCGTAGTTATTGTGCAGGATATTGTTTCCCTGCTTGTACCTTGATTTGGATAAGAAACTACTTCCAGCCGTAGATCTGATAGGTCCCTCTGGCTGATTGTGTTCTCTTGACCCGTTCTTCCCTGTGCTCCTCTAAGCACACTCTTTGCATATGCTTTATATTTTCCTGATGCCAGGCTTGTAGTACTCAGTAGCGGGAACGGATAGGGTGGTTTCTGTAAGGGGGTAATGTCAATACCCCAGTTTTGGAAGACCCCTTGTTCAGCTAAAATCATATCTGCAATCCTGGTTGTGGACCATATTGTCTTTGTAGCCTCTCGGTTAGTTAGAGTGGTGGGAGGTATAAATTCTACAGACAGTAGGTCCTTTGATGTTATACTAGCCAAGTTTGGGATGGACTGCATTAGTCTTAGAATGTTTCCTCGATTAAGAGTATCTTGGTGACCCTTTGAAGTAAATAGCGGGTGAAAGACCAAGGCCTCTATTTCTTGTTGCCTGGTACTTGGTACTTGTGATGCCAGTACATTTGTAGTGTCAATTGAGGATGTAAATATGTTTGCTTTTGCTGGTTGAATCTCCAGTTGATTACTTGTTCCTTCTGCCATGTGGTCCATTTTAGTCGGTTTTAGTATTGTGGATGTATTTCTTATTTGTTTTGACTCTTTGCCCCCCGTCTGGGCCCTTTTTTCCAATGATTTGTGTCTAGGGCTCAACTTCGTTGGTATACAGAGCTTTTTAATCTCCCTGGCCGGTGAGGCCTTGTCCAACAACTCTGCCATTCCTTGCTTTTTTTTCCTTGGCTCGATAATGGGGCTCGTGTTGGTAAATATCTGTTTCCTCTCTGTCAGATTTGAGGCCCTTGAGTCGTGTCCTGCTCCACAAGCCTTTTGAGGTGTTATAGGTTCACTCCACAGATCTGATCTGTTTATTGTCTGACTATTGGCACTTCTTGCAGATGGTCTAGATGGCATGCTAAAGGTAGACTCTTGTTTTTTTACTTCTATTTGGTCTATATTCTCCCATTGCTTTTTTATTTCTATTTCCTCTATATTCTCCCATTGTAGGGTCGATTGGGTGGAACCTGCTCCTATGTCGAAATGTGCCTTAATTCCATGTGGCTGATTAGTGACTATTTCATGTGCCGTGATCTGGTTAGAATTGGCCGGTGATGGTTGAGCCTGCTTGAACAATATATAAAGAAAATATTAAATATAATAAAAATTAATATAAAAAGCGTCAAGATGGAGAGAAAAAAGTAATCCATCTTTCTGTTTCAGAGACAAGGTAGTGCGTCTACGTATGATAAAATAAATAAAGAACTTATATTTAAAATGTGGTGGTACCAGATATAGTAGCTGTAATGTAGTCATAGGTAGGTTTGTGTGGAATTTGTACAATATGCCTGAGCATTATTGCGAGAAATGTCAGCATAATTCTGCAAATTTATACATAATTATGTGTGAAAACTTTTAACATGAATTATTATTATTATCATTATAAATATTACTGTTAGAAGCTTTTAGCATGAATGGCACATGAACATGCAACGTAGTGTAATGGGGAAAAATTTTAGAATTTCGCATCACAAGCATAACGTGAAATTATGCACATTACATCGGTGTCATTAAAATTTTGTCTCTGCCTAGTTATCAGTGAATTTAACAATTGTTGATGTACTAACAAGCACCATTTTACATGAGCACTATGATTTGACAAAGCATCTTCTCTACAGTTGACCAGAATCTAGACGCCCTCTGTGGCTGATTTGGTAGTGGTAAGATACTAGTTATTGGTTAGCCCCACTGATTTGTTCCTATGCACATAGGTATTTTCTAGGGTAAGAATAACTTTAGCAGTGCAAGTTTGAAATCAGAACACAGCAGGATACATTGAGTAACCTGTCCAGTGGTAACATTGAACGTCTGAACAAAAATCTCCGAGTAGGGAAATAAGAAAGCTTGGAACCACTGTGTTTGTGTGTTTGTTGATAAGAGCGGACTTTTTAGTCCTGATCCATCAGTGAAAAAATTGACAGAGCTTAAAGTGTATTCAGTAGCTAAGGGAGCATCGCTAGCTTGATAACAATCTTAAAATCTTCCATATTGTCTCAGAATATTATAGCCCACTTTTATTTGTAAAGGTTTCATTATACCTCTGTTTTCAGCTTCAAGCTTGCTCAAAGAAAATTTCCACTGTTCAGAAAAGTCTGTAAGTTTTCATTCAAAACCTTTGACCAGGAACTGCGCTGCAGAGGGTGTCTAATCATAATGTTCTGCATCCTATAGACTAACATTGTTTGTTCACTTTCATGGTGTTTTTAATTGAACAGTTCTTGCTTTTGCTGTAACTCCCCATGCCTACATTGTTCTCCTAATAAAATGTATCAATTACTTAATACATATTGATTATTGTGTATTTCCTGGTTTAAAAACTTTAAGTTATGTATTTCTCAAATGTAGGCCTTAATGTTCATACATACCCCATGCATTTCCCTGAAGAAAGCCTTTAGCAAGGCCACCAATTAGAAACCAGTTGGTCTTGTTGGAATCCAAATGTTTGGGGTCATGGGAGTTAATTCAAAGTTTAGTTCATGGCTCTGGTCTCTATCCCATAAATAGAAATCTAAATTTCATTATATGGAGGTTTCATAATTTTTAGATAGTTTGTATAAGTATGTTGAACTTGAGAAAGGACTAAAGCTACTTTAAACAATGAACAAAATGGTGCTTGCCAAGCCTCAGGTGAAATTTTCATCATCCCTGTATAATAGTTTGTAATTTTGAAAATGTCATAATATGTTTGTAATGTGAAATTAGTAAAATATATCATGAGTACAATGTGGACAACCAGAACCCACATGGCTATTGTCCACAGTACTTGTGTTCTTTGTGCTTATTGTAGCACATGATCCAAAAATGAATGTTAAGAGGCATTTTGCACTAAAATATAGAGCTAAAATATCTACTTCCTGAGATGTACCCAGGTCTTACTGACCCATGACCTTTTAAGAATGTAATACCTATTTTAAAGTATACTAGAGAGCCTGGCTCACAGTTCCTCCCTAGTGTGTGTCCCACCAAGCTGTCTGGAATACAGGCAATCCACGAATGTGTCTGGGATCGCTCCTCCACAGGCCTTCCACAAAAGCTTGGGTGTCCAATATGGAACCCACAGGCCTCCATGAATTGTACCACAGACATGCATATATCACAGTACGCACACACACCCACATGTGCTGCACAGCTCTACAGGCTCATACCATGTAGGCCAAGGGGGAGTTAAGTACACCTCAGCAGTGTCACAGGTAAAAAGGCCTGTTCACTTTACTTATCATTATTCGTCCATGGCTAAAAATCAGCACCAGGGATCCAAGTATTGTTGCTGCGGGGGGTCTCCAGGGCAGGAGTGCATATCTTTCACTGATGGGAGGGACCTTTCTATCTCTACAGAGCACTCCTGTTATTCTAGTTTTACATAGATTTTGTGGGGCACCATCCTTGTGGAAAGAGAACATCTTAACTACTGAGGACCTTCCTGAAAGAGGGAATGTTCCAAATAGTTACTAATTGACAATGTGGATAATAAAAAGTAGTTGTGCACTTCGTATGAGGTATTGAATTATTCTTTTCAATCTGTAGACATGTTTGTATTACTTAATATTAGAACTGGCTATTTCTGGTAGGCTAAGGCTGACGCCAAAGCTAGGCAGAAACCACCACTCTAGTCAGGGCGAGGGAGTCACACGCCAAGATAACCCCTGCTCACCCCCTTGGTAGCTTGGCACGAGCAGTGAGGCTAAACTCGGAGGCAATGTGTAAAGCATTTGCGCAAGCGCACAACAGCAACAACACCCTAGGCACACCACAAAAGGAACTCCACACAAGGTTATGTAAAAATAACTTCTGTATTGTCAAAACCACATCAGATAGAAATCACACATGTACATTGTGCCAACTGCCACAGGCAATATTCACAAGGGATTATTTACAAGACAGGGCCACATGGGCCACTGTCAGAATCAACACATTTAGAAATAGTACTTTGTAGATCATAGAAAATAAGATATAAAACAAAATAACAGTTATGAATCACATCCAGTAACTACTGGGAACAGGTAAGTACCACCTACGCAACCCTAACCACCTTAGGAGAATGTCACGCAGGGGACCAGGACCTCACTAGGACCACCTGTATTAGAAAGAACAACCACCTAAGAATAAAATACATTTAGGGGTATAAACAAGAACACATTACCCATGATGCATGAAACACATTCAGAGGAGTAGTAAAGGAAAACACATGATGCCTAAAAACATTCAGAGGTGTAAGACAAGGGAAACACATGATGCATAATCCTACACATTCAGCGGTGTTCAGAACAAAGCACATGATGCAATAAAATACATTCAGAGGTACAGCACAAGAAGACACATGATGCCTAAAACATTCAGAGGTGCAGCGCAGGGAAAGAAAGACACATGATGCATAAAAACATTCAGAGGTGTAAAATCAAGGAAGACACATGATGCATTAAAAAAACATTCAGGGGTGCCCCAACCCAACTCAATAGCGCAAAAACACACAGTAGACAATTACCATCCTAAACATAGCAGGTAACCACATTGCGCAAAACTTACATACCAGCCCCCATCCAATAAAGGGACAAATGAGCCCTGTGTCCAGAATGTCAGGGCGCGCTGCCATGCAGCGCCAGTCAGGGGTGCGCCACTGGCGCAAAACCTAAACGTTGCAGGTGCCCACTACTTGCTGGGCACCTGGGAACAATCACAAGGGCCTAAACGTTGCAGCTGGCACTAAGTGCTGCGCAGCTGTAGCAGGCCTGGCATCACTGTGCCACCTCTGTCCCGCACAGGGACTCTCTCCACAATTGCGCCTAAACGGTGCAGCTGCCCACTAATTGCTGGGCAGCTGGAGAACAAAACTGCGACAGGGCTCTCACTAGCCCTTATGAAACAAAACTGCGCCCACTGTTGGAGCCCTCTGGCTCAGAAAATTAACAGGTCCCCTCAAACTCTGGGGACAGGACGCAGACCCTCAAAGTCACATCTGCGCAGGCTGTAGCCACACTGGGCTCTGTAAATAAAGATGTCCCCCAAGTCCCTCGTGGGGACGCTAAAATCACTGTGGCCTTGGAACACCTTAGCTCCTCTCAAAAATAAGCAGGGCGGGGGGAACCAATTCAGCTCCTTAATCAGATATGCCCCTGGAGCCCCTCGGGGCCCGAAAAACAACTTTCCCCCACGAGCCTCTCGTGGCTCGATAAATGGCTGGCCCTCAGGAGAGCCTCGCAGGCTCTAGACAATGTTGGGGCGACCCACTGCCATCCGGGGCCGCCCTAATTGCACCAACACGCTGCACCCGTCCCCTGCACCAGCCGTAGCCCCTACGGAGCCCGCCCCAGCCTGTCTTACTCACCAGGTGCTCTGGCGGGGCTCCTCGCGGGCTCTTCGGCGTGCGGCGGGACAGCAGCTCCACGCTGCCTCCTCTCCTCTCTGTGCGTGGGCGTCGGTCCGGACTCCATCGGACCCAGCGGGGCTCCCTCGGCATAGAGGAGCCCCGCAACAGGCCGTAGCACTCCACCTCTCGTCGCGGCGGGCAGCATCCAGCAACTCCGGTCTCCCTCTCACTACGGGAGACTGGCAACAACGGCGAGGCTTCCCCCAGGCAGGGGGAAGCGGAAGTGACTCCATCCCGGCCCCGCCCACAGTCAGGCGGGCGCGGTCCGGACTTCCTGTTTTGCCGCGACTGCGTCGGTAATTTATTCACGGGGGGCAGCACCGAGGGGTGGGCACCCTCGGTGCGAAAAATAACCACAGGAGCGGGTTGAGCACCCGCCTAGGGCACCATAAATGGGGTGGCACCCGTAATTAGCAATATAAGTGGGCATAAGGCAGCAACAGCACCCAGCGCTGTAAGAGTTAAACAGCGCTCCCAGAGGGAAATAAAAGCGCCTACCAGGATAGCATGGTTTTAAAAGTAAACTACAGCGTTACCATACTGCCCAAGGTCCTGGCAAAATTAGCAGCAATCAGAAAAGGTCCCATCAGTCCTGGAGGAATAAAGGGGGAGCAAAACAGCTCAACAAAGTAGAGTCCTCCAGCGTCCAGGGTATCTAGGGGCTGGGCAGGACTCAGGGAGGCAAGCCTTCCCCTGAGCCCTAGCAGCAGCACGCCCCTGGCAGGATTCAAGTCCAAAAACAAGAACATTTTGGAAGGGGACACAGCCCCTTCTTATACACAGAAAAGTCTTTGAAGTATTTGTGCAGGCAGTTTGAGAACCAGCTAGAACTGGTTATAGGGAAGTCCTTTCAGTATCAGGGACAGAGGTGACAGTCGCCCAGCGGGGAGGTGGAGCCAGCATTGTGGCAGGCAGGCACAGCCTCATTCAACCCAAGGTGCCATCTCCTCCCACTTCCCTGGCAGCAGATGCTGCCTTTCATCCACGGGCTGACTCAGACAACCTCCTGGGGCTCTGCAGCCCCTGTCACCCTCAAACCAGACAGTCAATCCACAAGCAGGCCCAGGCACTCCTGGACCAGGCTCACCAGCCAATCACACGCCAGCCACAAACTACACAAATATGCCAACTTCTCAAAGTGGCACTTCTAGACTAGACACAATCATGCCGCATACACCTTTACGCAGCATTCAATCTCACGAGTCCGCACATATCAAACTCGACCCTGCACTCCCCACACATCAGGAACTACCATGGGCATACATATTCCCCATTCATTCCTATGGGAGGGCAGGTCACTCACCACACATACACAGAGAGCTCACGCACTTTACACTGTAACACAGTGAAAAAGTGCGCCAAGGCCTAAAATCACCAACACCAGGTTCCAGAAACATGCTAGGAAAAAGCAAAAAGTCTCGGGGTGAACCTACCAAAAGGGCCAGGTCCAACACTTAACTACAATGCACTGGAGCATTAGCATGTATATGTTAGTGGCTAATGGGAGCAAAAACACAGCTGAGAGAGTGCATTTGAAAAATGTCGAATTTCATCCACTTGGAAAAGTGTCTACCACAGTCCTTGACTTTCTCAGAATCTCTAGCACCATCATTAACACCTCGCTGCTAAGCATGCTCCTGCTGCGTCACATCTACACGTGCCTCCATATCTGATTAAGCAGGAAAAACAGCTTCCACGCACCCGGATTTCAACGAGAGGGGATCTCGTATTTACTAGAGCAATGTACACAGATACAAACTTTGGCTTAACATTGATAGATTTATAATTGGGGAAGTGAGTTTCTCAATTTTGAACACATATCTGTGCACCATCTGTGTTTGTTACATGAGCGTTCACAGTAACTGAACTGACTTGAGCACATTAAATTCACCATATGATAACCAACATTTTATGGGTTGTAACATCTTATGTCAAATGTTTTCAAAACAAATTAGTCCCCCAAGATTTACTTGCTTACAACAAGGGAGTTGATCTTTGAGTATATCATAACAATGGACAACTGAACTGATTTAACTGAGGTGCGCACACACATTATTTCTTGATGTATGGGGTGTGAGCAGAGAGCAGTACTGGGTTGAGTTTGTGCTACCCTTTCTCCTCAAGGTCGGTTTGACGGAGCCCAAAGTGAGCTCATCATGTTCCGTGGGTAAGTCAATTATTTTGCTAGCCCTCCATCACAACTTCTGTGCGATGACTAGTTTGGCTGGAAGCGGTGTTTACAGCCAAATTGGCTATTACAGGATATACAGGAATAAGGTAACCCCGATTCACACAGGAATATTCCACCAGCTAAATTCTGGTGAAATGTTATAGTGCAAAAATACTGAAAGTGGTTAATTATTGCTGGGATTTAGTGTAGTGTCACCACATTCGACTTTACCATATTTTGTGAGGTGTATCCCCAGAGTTTTTCCCTGACTGTTTTTTGCTGGCTGTAAATCGCTGTGCCCTTTACCCCTGCTAACGTGTCATAAAGTCTCTTTATTCCCCCTTTCAAAATTATGAAACGGGCATACCCCTATTTAGCAAATGTATCTTTCCTACAGGACCATAGTAAAAAAAAAGTGCACCAATGGCTTGTAGGTTAAATGTAACAATTGGAGTGAGCAACCATTGTGCCATCCACTCCAGTGACATTCTACACATGACTGCAGGCCTATGCTCTGTAGCCTTACTGTGCATTTTTAAACTGCAAAATAATCATTTTAGACAGACCTAAACCTTCCTTTTCAAAATGAATAAATGACCCTTGCTGCCCATGAAAGCAGAATCCATGGAATCTAAAAGTAGAACATGTAAATGTTTAATGTTAAACATGTATTAGGCCCCAAAAGCTATTTCACTGTTGCAGGATTGGCTCTTCCATGGGAAAGCATTGGAATCCAACATGACATTTAATATTGATATGCCCAGCTAGGAAACAACTCCAAATTACCTTCTTGGAACTTTTTAAACATTTATTACAAGCCCTAGGAACTTAACCCCTGTTGGTTAGGCAGTGGGCAGGAGTTGTCCCCACTCACAGACTGGAACCAGGCATGAAGTGGCATCCCCACTAATAACCTCAGAACACTTTCTGGACCTGGAAGAACAGAAAAGGAGTGGACTTGCTGTCTGTGACCTGAGTTGACCCTAGAATATTGGACCTGCGCTCCGTCTTGTACCCAGGACAAACAATTAGATTCCAAGGTTCATAAGGCATATCTTTCGTTCAAGCTGCTTAGTCACAATAAGCTAAAAGAGGCCTTTTCTGTAACTGCCACGCTGATCATTTCCAATTGGACCTGGACTGAACCCTGCAGCTGACTTCTGCTAGAGTGAATCTTGACTCTTACATGCTGTCCCCAGGTTCCTTGACCCTTCCCTGGTATCAACTGCCCAACTTTTCCTGAAACCTAGCACTTATTGGCTTCAAAGATCTCTGGAGGGCAAGAACCAACGTGCCAAGCCTATCTGAGAAATATGTGCTGCTGCTGGGCCAAAGATCGAATTTGTGAAGACATCTTCGCCTGCATCTTCGCTGGAAGAAATCAGAGTTCCAAAAATGCGGCCAATTCCAAAGGTAGAAATATTCACAGGGCAAAAGCATCACGGTGTCCGTCTGACCTCGGACCTTACAAATTACAATTTCCCCCACTCTCAGCTTTCCCATGAAAAGTGGCTTCAGTGAGCCCTACCAGCGGCTAGTCAGCAATGTAGAGCCATCTTTGACCATAGCCTGCTGTCTTGAGTCACTGAGGATTTTTGATTTTCATTTCAGAAGGTAAAGCTTCCGACTTTTTTGTGCTATTTTTATATTCAAACTTTAAAAATGCATTACTTCAGTTACCCTTATTGGATTTCTATAATTCTACTGTCATTTTATTTATTAGCCTTATGTCTTTTTTCTAGGTTGGTATTTTCTTATGTTGTGTTTTGAATTTATAACTGCTTTGGTGTTGTATACATTTATTACACATTGCAAGTTAAACTTGTCTGCTCTGTGCCATAACTACCATAGGGATGAGCTGAGGTACATTTAGTGAATTTAGTGATTCACCACGTCAAGGATTGTGGTTGTTGCTTGAGGTTGGCCCCTAACCCCGCAACAAATACTCCCAGTTGCTTATACACCAGTTATTGTGGCAAGTCCCCATTTACAGATTGGAATACCACAACATTACTGCACCTTGAAATTACTGATACTGTTATTATCATTAATTTTGGAGTTGGGAATCCCATATTGTAATTTTTGCAAAACTCTTTATTCGGGCCTGAGAAATGAATCAAATTTAAGTTTCACACACAACACATTACAAACATAGCTCTAAGATATGTCCACCTACTTTGCAACAACAATAAAAGTTCAAGTAATTAGCAGCTCCTGTGATATGCAAATATCCTGTAACATTGGAGAACACACCCACACCCTGGTCAAAGCAATGCAGAGCCATTGCTGGACATTGGAAAATGAACAACTGCACATAATGAAACAGTATCTGAATTAAAGTAAAATTGCTGATTCAAGCTTAACTTACTATGAATCTGCTATACTTGCGTAACTGGGAATCAGGATAGGCTGAATGACAAGGACTTGCAGGTGATCATATGAAGTGAACACACTGAATGGAAAAGCAGAGTAACATATATATATTCACTAGTAGGACACAAAAGTCGGACCATAAATGACTTTCTGGATGTGGTTCTTCAAGAGTTCCAATAATTTGTAGTGATCCCTCCCAGGGGAAGAGCCAAAACAGAACCAATGCCCAAGTGAGAGATTGTATAACAGCATAAGTAATTTTAGGGATCTCAGACACAGCCTCAATATATTTTTAAAATATTTTTTCCGACACAATTTCCAAGACAACGGCCCTACTGCTCATTTTACTGATTTAGTAGCCTATAGTTGATTGGGGAATCAGGTAATTCACCATTGGCAAAAACTATATTTAAATCCCCTCTTGATCTGACAATCTATTTTATCCACAAGGAATAAACATGGGGCAGCTCCTAATAAATGTTACATTGAACATTCTGTTTGTCAGCTGTGAGGAACATGCTTATCTTGAGTCAACAAAAGTGGCCTTTTTGGAAGGAGAACATCTTTGACCATATTATTAAATATACTGAGATTTCTTGATCCAATATTCACCCCAGCCAGTTCTAATTACTGAATTTGCAAGTGTGTGCAGCAGTATTCTACTACAATGTCAAACCTCAAATATCACCCTGCTAAAATATCATATCCGTAATATTGATTAACACAATATTGTGAAGGACAGTAAATATAGGTAAATATTAAATAACAATTCTTTCCTCCAAATCTATGTACTTGGTATTATATAAACTTACCTCCATTTTATAGTGGTAGTTGATGTTGAAGCTGCGATATTTTTGCAGGACAATATGTGTTGCATGTATACGGAAATACATTTAACAGTCTGAATCTCTTTTTTCATCAAATTGATACTTCTGTCCTTCTCTCCTTGAGTTTACAATGCTGAAATAATGTACCACCTTTTCATTTTACTAGCAAAGCCATCTGGAATGTTACATTGTAAGGGTTTAGTATAAGACGTCACTCTTTTAAAGCAAGAAGTGTTTACACTGTGGAAATACTAGGGGCCTCATTTATGAGGCCTTGCGTGAGTTATGCGCTTCCGATGCGTCACTTTTTGTGACGCATCGGCGGCGTAAAACATGCCTCCTGATGCGCACTATTTACAAAGTGACGCATCTAAGCAGATGCGTCACTTTGTAAACCCCTGTGCTACATTATACCTGCGTCAGGTAAAATGTAGGCAGAGGGGACGTTCACCCGCAAAAAGCCTCGTAATACTGACGCAGTGAAATCTATGAGATTTCACTGCGTCACTTTTAGGACGCTGTTGCGTCAAAATCTTGCGCCTGCCTCACAGCAGGCGTAAGACTGACGCAAGCCCTTTCACATGGGGCTTTCCCCATGTGAAAGGAAGCATTGCTGGAGTTGCTTCACTTTTGTGACACACTCCAGCAATGCGTCACTTTTGCGCCTACAGATACGTCAGAAATACTGACGTATCTGTAACTCCTTGCGACATGATGCGTCCTATTATAAATATGACGCATCAATCATGTCGCAGGGAGAGCGCAGTGAAAAGTGACGCATCGCTGTTTTCATGCAGCGATGCGTCACTTTTCATAAATGAGGCCCGTGGAGTGGAAAATGTTGAAAGATTTTAGTGACTGAACTAGAGAAACAAGCAAATTACAAACTAAATATTCTTCTAAATAATCCATTCTTTTCCCACCAAATCCTCAGCTGAAGCCTAAATCTATCAAAGATTCTCAGCAGGGCTGACAAGAAATACTTATGTTTGTTTAACCCACTGGAGGAAATTTGGAAGAGCTATTCCTAATTCTGACTTGAAACCGGTCCTTCAAAACTTGCATACAGGATCTAAGAGAGACATTTACCTGATTGACAGGATGTGTTCAATGTCTTTCTCCCAGGAAATAGATGGTACTTGGGAGATTATCTCAAGATAGCCTAACGAGCATGAAGTTGATATGTTTCTGTACTACAGGGTGATCATGCACCAATTCTGTTAATCCAATTTAGCTCGAATTCCACTGTAAAGGATGTGCAGACCATGTGCTTTTGTGAGAGTCCCTTTTCCCCTACCAAACAATAGATTTAAAGAGAGCAGAGATTTCTAAAATCAGTCAAAATGGAACCAGAAATGAAAGGTGTTTGCATGTACCTTTTTCTAAGGAAGCTTGGTCTGCCTTTCTGAGGGACAAAAATGGCTCATCAAGCCAAGCTAAAGTATGCCGTCCTTATCAGGTAGATCCTCTCATTTTGTCAAACCACATATAGGTCTTCACTGAGACTTTTATATATATATATATATATATATATATATATATATATATATATATATATATATATATATATATATATATATATATATATATATATATTACCTACTGGCGGTCGCCAGTAGGTAGTTATAGTTAGGATTGGCTACCATAGGAAATCCGCAACATTCTATTGGGAATAACTTTGGCGCCGATGGAGGAATTTGCGTGTAATTTTCCAAACTTTTGGCCAGCTCCGCTCCGCTCCTTCCCTAGAAGTTTGAAGGGGATTCGTGGAGTGGGGGCTGAGAAAAAAGGGGTGTCTCAAAACGTGTTTTCCCCATGTTAATTTCCATAGGACGGTCTGACGAGTCTACAGCCTGAACCGCTGAACGGAATTACGCCAAACTTGGCAAAATTGTAGGGAATGGTACGCAGATGTGCCTTTGCTATGTTTGCTGAAAATTGCTCCAGTGTTTTGTTTTGAAAATTAACTTCAAAAACGCATATATATCTATAGGCGCGCTCCGAGCGCTCACAGGTGCGCGTACCGGGAAGCGCACCCGGCGCGCTACGGGAGTGCACGAGCGGAAAGCTGATTGGCTGTCGGGTGTCTGTCAACATTCTAAACAGTCCGGAGAGTCCGCCATCTTGTGTCTCGGTAGAATCGAGACACAAGAGGTGAAAAAGAAAGGGGGAAATAATTAAAAGGGGGCAGGATAGACATTCCCTGACCCCCTAGGTTTTCTGAGGGGGGTCTAGAAGGACCCTGAAGGGCAAACAAACTTTTTTTATTTTTTTGCATTTTCGCAGGGTGGGCGCTTGGTGCGCTCCCAGGTGTGCGCTCCGGTACGCGCACCCTGAGCGCACCACGGGGAAAAATAGTGTAAAAAAATACAGTAAAAAAATATTGTAGAGAGTTTAGAGGTAAGTTAGCTCTGAAAAGAGCTGTTGTGTTAAGTGGGTGTTTTTTGTACCTACGAGTAGGTACCAATGCAGAGTCTTATATTCAAGAGGAAAACTCTATTCCCCTCATCTGTAAAATGCACACCATCTCTCCTATAGATGTCTTGCATGTTGTAACACAAGTTGTTGTGGTAAATGGAACCCAGACCATAGTCTCTGAGGTAAGCAGAAACAGATTTATTCACATGTTTCCTTGCTTTCTCAATCTGTGGACAAAATTGGTTGGACCAGTTCCATTTTTGCCTTTGGCATATATTAGAAAATACCAAGGCAGTTTTTGGAAAAAGTGACATCAGTTGCCCAAAGATGTCCTTTAAAAGCATTTCCAGACCTACACCAGTCAAAGTGCCTAAGTCATTTCCACCGCAGTGCACTATTAAAAGGTCAGGGTGTGGTAAATGCATAAAGGATTTTACCAATGGTATCAATTGGTGACTCCTCAATCCTCTCTGTCCAATCCATACAATGTCCACATTTGGTAAATCAAGATTGAAAATACCTCTGTTAACTGCGTATTTTTGACTCCAGTGGACATAGCTATGACCCACAAACCAGACTTTTGTCATTGTGAAGGTACATGTGCTTCAAGTCAGATGAGTTGTGGAAATGAAATGGCAGTTTTCATTATGACAAAAGTGGTTGAGAATCAGTGCAGTTGAATAACCATAAATAATTGGAGCTTTGTTAAAAATCTCCACTGAAAATTAGAGTGCATGCTTTTTTTTTGTAAGAAGTCATTTCAATGGTTGAGAAAAAGTCATTTAAAGAAACACTGCATTTCATTAGCTAGTAGATTGAGAGGTTAAACAGCCTTGAAGGATTGTTTTGCAACATATTATGATGAACTTGTGAACTGTGTGCTGGTTTAAGAGGGAGTTACCATGGTTACAGGGTAAATGAGCACTGGGGGGATGGGTGAATGTTATGTGAGTTTCAAAGGCTTGAAATGTACAACCATTTAAAATGTGCAGTTTGGTTTTGAATTTATGTGGACATTTTTTTATTGGCTATGTACAAGAATATGGGTCTGAAATGAGAAAGAATCTGTGCCATTATTGAAAGGCTCCAGTGAAGGTAGCATTGTTCAGAGATTCTGCTTAAGAAAATCTGTTGAGTGTGACTGACACTGTTCTATATCTTCCAAAGCATATTTAAAGGTGAGTAATGATTGTTTTAAAAAAGATAGAGAGGTTAAAGATGTTTGACAAGTATCATAGTGAGTGTCTGTGTGAATTAAGGAATTATATTTTTACCTTTTTCCATAATGTTACCTGTGTGTTTATAAGGTAGACTTCTTTATAAATAGTTTTTTATGCTTGGATTTGATGCTGGTTTAGAAATTGTGTTATGGTTTCATTCGACTTGTGAATATGCTCTCTTTTTTGAAGCGCCTTCTGCAATGCAACCTTTAGCATGGGTGGAAGCAGTGAATGTATGGAGAGGGATAGGAATAGCAGATAGAAAACCAAATGAAATGGTGTGGGAGATGCATAAAGTATTTCAGTAATTGTATCAATTGAGATGGAATATAATATAAAGAGGAGCATATTTACAAGACTTTTGCGCAAAGTTTCACATGTTTGCAAGCAGAAAATGCATGCAGAATAATAAAATTGGCACCCAGACAAGAATATGAAATGCCGTGAGAGATGTTTAAAGGTTTCTTTTAATGGCATAAATTGAGATAGAATAAACAAAAAAAGACAATCATATTTACAAGCTGCGTGCGCATTCTTTGACATAGCTGTGTGTTTAAAAAGTAGACTTCTTTATAAATAGTTTTTTATGCTTGGATTTGATGCTGGTTTAGAAATTGTGTTATGGTTTCATTGGACTTATGAATATGCTCTTTTTTTGAAGCGCCTTCTGCAACCTTTAGCATGGGTGGAAGCAGTGAATGTATGGAGAGGGATAGGACTAGCAGATAGAAAACCAAATGAAATGGTGTGGGAGATGCATAAAGTATTTCAGTAATGGTATCAATTGAGATGGAATATAAGATAAAAAGGAGCATATTTACAAGACTTTTGCGCAAAGTTTCACATGTTTGCAAGCAGAAAATGCATGCAGAATAATAAAATTGGCACCCAGACAAGAATATGAAATGCCGTGAGAGATGTTTAAAGGTTTCTTTTAATGGCATAAATTGAGATAGAATAAACAAAAAAAGACAAGCATATTTACAAGCTGCGTGCGCAATCTTTGACATAGCTGTGTGTTTAAAAGGTAGACTTCTTTATAAATTGTTTTTTATGCTTGGATTCGATGCTGGTTTAGAAATTGTGTTATGGTTTCATTGGACCTGTGAATATGCTCTTTGTTTGAAGCGCCTTCTGCAACCTTTAGCATGGGTGGAAGCAGTGAATGTATGGAGAGGGATAGGAATAGCAGATAGAAAACCATATGAAATGGTGTGGGAGATGCATAAAGTATTTCAGTAATGGTATCAATTGAGATGGAATATAAGATAAAGAGGAGCATATTTACAAGACTTTTGCGCAAAGTTTCACATGTTTGCAAGCAGAAAATGCATACAGAATAATAAAATTGGCACCCAGACAAGAATATGAAATGCCGTGAGAGATGTTTAAAGGTTTCTTTTAATGGCATAAATTGAGATAGAATAAACAAAAAAAGACAAGCATATTTACAAGCTGCGTGCGCAATCTTTGACATAGCTGTGTGTTTAAAAGGTAGACTTCTTTATAAATTGTTTTTTATGCTTGGATTTGATGCTGGTTTAGAAATTGTGTTATGGTTTCATTGGACTTGTGAATATGCTCTTATTTTGAAGCGCCTTCTGCAACCTTTAGCATGGGTGGAAGCAGTGAATGTATGGAGAGGGATAGGAATAGCAGATAGAAAACCAAATGAAATGTTGTGGGAGATGCATAAAGTATTTCAGTACCGGTATCTAAAAATGTTAGATCTGTACAAGGACATGACATTTTGCATACCAAACGAAGAAGCAAGCAGTTTTCTGAAATACGTAGACAAATGTTTTACAACAGAATAGTGACAAATTTATTAAAAAATTTTAAAAGGTGTAAAAAAAAGTCCGCTTTTTACAAAGAAAAAAAAACGTAGTTAAGATTGTGGATGAAGCATTTAAAGTGAAAAATAAATTGTTTTGTTTAGTAATGAATAGGATTCGTACACTTGATAAGATAATCAGTGTGTTCAAATCAAAATGTAAGTGGAGGAGAGTAATTAATCGAACTAATTTCTGTGATGTTTTTTCTGGAGAATGGAGGCATAGTTCAAGTTCTGAGCCATTTTTTAATGAAGAAAGTTACTTTCAAGATAATGATTTGGTGCATGCAGTTGACACCAGTGGTCGAGCATATGAGGTGAAGGACGGTTGTCCGGTTGAAAAAGAAGACATTGTGCCTAGAAATACAGAAGAGGTGTTAGCTGATGAAGTTTTAGGGAGATGTGCTAAGGCTCCAGTATATACATGGAATTGTAGTAGTATTTGTAGTGTCCGACAGGAATCAATTGATTTGTTTCGCAGTTTCTTACAGACTTATACTAAGAAAAGTGTGAAACAAAAAATGAAAATTTTACAAGAGTGAGAGAAAAAACAGGTTTGCAAGGGCATTCACTGGCTTGTCTTTTAAGAAAAGTATGTCAGAGTGTTTTTCAACATTTTAGGATGTTAGCAGTGCATTATAATAAAGTGAGGAAATTAGTGAGAAGGTTGTACTATGCAAAAAGTCCAGCACTTAAACTAAAACAGTTAAATAGTGCTCTTTTGCATGGAACTAACTGAATTAGATGTCAAAAACATTTGTGATGAAATTGAGTTTTGTTACTTTGGTGAAAAAGAGGATAGTGCAGAAATTGATAGAGTAATAGAAGGTAATGTAGAAGAGAATGTAGACATTTTAAGTACAGAAAAAGTTGAAAATGAAATTATAAACGTTTAAAGTGAATTCAATTGAAAGGCCTAATTTTTCTTGTGTTTGTTGTCGACGGAATCATTATAAGCATCAGACTAGATTAGTTGATTTATATGTAAAAAGCGAAAAGATAAATAATAATGAGTGGAAGGATTTTGCAACTTATTTGTTGGTTGAAAATTGTTTTGATCTGGGCTCTGATCAACGTATTTGTACATATTGCTATAATAAATTAAATGAAAACAGAATGCCTGCTAGAGCTGTTCATAATAATATGGAGTTGGTAGACATTCCTTCTGAATTGATGAATTTAAATACCTATGAGTCTATTCTGATTCAATGTGTGCATCCTTTTCAGGCTATTGTTCGCATGGAGCCTAAGACAGGGAAATTGCCTCCTTCAGATTTACAGAGAGGATTAAAAGGAAGAGTTGTGTATTTGCCTCTAGATTTTAAGAAAAATATTGATACAATTGGTGTCGAAAATGTAGAAGAGGAACCTCTGGTTATTCTAGTTAATGGTGTTCCGACAAAATGTAAGAAAATCTGGCAAGAATTAGTGGATGTTAGGAAAGTCAAGAAGGCAACGTTGTATTTGGTAAAAAATAATCAGTATTATAGAAATGTGTATGTCGGAGATGAGGAAACAACTGCACAAGACAACACTGATGTCTCTGCTGGACAAATAGAAAAAGTTGATGTCTCTAGAAGTGAAGAAATTTACGAACATTATAGTGTTCATCCATTGCATTCCAAAGAAGTAATGGGGAATGCTATTGACTTGTTTCAGATGAAAAAAGCCGAAAGAAGTCCCATTAGTGTATGGGAAGAAAGTTTGGAAGCTCGTTGTTTTCCACAGTTATTCCCAACAGGTAAAGGTGGATGATATGACGACCGACCTGTTCAAATTCCTGCATCTGAATACCGGACTTCAAGATTATATGCAGAAGATCCAAGGTTTCGTCAATGCATTCCATATTCGTTCCATCTACTGTTTGAGAGTGACTTGTCTGGACTTTCCTATGCAGTAAACCATATACTGAAAAGTGGACCACATCTACGAAATGTTTTGGCAAGGGATTTTATGGATAAAGTCAAACTGCAAGACAGTGTTTTGGAATCTCAGCTAATTAATCTCATGGCATGTCAGCGTGGTACTAACGAGTATTGGTACCGTCGTCATGGGGAATTGAAATGTATGTATGTATCCTGATCGAACGCCTGTCTGTGAGTGGGATCGGTGGTAGGGCACTGGACTGGATCAAAAGCTTCCTCTCTAATCGCACCCAACGTGTCACCATGGGTGACTTTAGATCTGAAGAGGTTGAAATCACCAAGGGGGTCCCGCAAGGATCGTGCTTAAGTCCGACCCTATTAAATACCTACGTGGCCCCCTTGGCAGAAATAACTAGAGCCTTTGGTTTTTGCCCAGTGTCCTACGCTGATGATACGCAGGTACTCTTCCCTTTTAAATATCTTACCCCTGAGATTATACAATCTTTCTCTGATGGGATGAAGGCAGTAGCGCGATGGATGTCCTGCAATTTTCTCCAATGTAATGTTGGGAAGACAGAGGTGATGCTCTTTGGTAAAGCCAGGATCCAATGGTCTCCTGATTGGTGGCCTCTAGACTTAGGCCCAGTCCCTGAACCCAAATCAATAATTAAGAATTTGGGGGTACGGCTGGAACCGGAGCTGACCATGAAACAGCATGTTAATGTCACAGTGGGATCTTGTTTCCACGTGATAGGTCTCCTCCGCAGGATATTTCCTTTTCTTCCTGACTCTTACAGAAGAAGCCTAGTTCAGGCTTTGGTAATCAGCCGTCTAGATTACTGCAACGGTCTTTTAGCAGGAGCTAATGAAGAGGTTCTAGATCGTTTGCAGGTAATACAGAATACTGCGACCAGGTTGGTGCTTAATGCACCTCCCAGATCTCCATCTAAACCTTTATTACGTAAACTTCATTGGCTGCCCATACGTTTACGAGTTAAATTTAAGACCTGCTGTACCATTCATAAAAGTCTCCATAATTTAGGACCTGAATACTTGTCTACTAAATTTGTTCCGTACAACCCTATTCGTACCCTTAGATCCAGTCAACAGCTGTTGTTAAATGTACCTAAAATCAACAAGACCAGACTTGGCGGCAGGGCCTTGTCGGTAGTGGGTCCCATATATTGGAACATGCTCCCTCTGTCATTGAGACAATGTTCTAACCATCTGTGCTTTAGAAAGAACTTGAAAACGTTCCTGTTTAGTCTAATCTAGCTAATTGTCCCTTCTTTTTTATTGTGTCCTGTAGAATCAAATTTTTATGTTTCACTGCTACTGCTACAGCTCCATCAGATTGGATGTTATAAGCGCGGAGATACTCCTCCGGGAGTCGATTCATAGCGCTATACAAACCTGCAATAAGAAACCTAGGAACTCCTACATGGTTCCTCACTCTTAGCTGTGCTGAGTATGCTTGGGAAGACTTACTTGAATTTCTACGAGAGGCAAATAAAAACATTGAAAATATTGAATACAAGACACCTGGAGAACTGTGCTCTTTGGATCCAGTTAATGTATGCAGGTATTTCAATCATAGGTTTGAAGCTATGATGTCTTTTATTACAAACAAAAAAAATCCTCAGCTTGGAGAAAGGAGTATCAAGCAAGAGGTGCTCCTCATATACATATGCTGCTATGGATTAAAGATGCACCTAAATTTGGAACAGATTCAGATGAGAAAGTGATGAGTTTCATTGAGCAGTATTCTACATGTGCTGTTCCGAAAAATTCAGAAGAAAACAATTTAAGACAGCAAGTTTTACGCTTTCAAAGTCATCGTTGTGGGAAATACTGTCGTCGAAAATACAAATCCAAGGACAAGTTCTACACGAAATGTCGTTTTGCATTTCCACGTCCAGTAACATCGAAAGGAAGAGTCAACAATTTTATGTCTTCTCTGCGACATACTGTGACAAGAAAATCACCCAAAAATACATACAACCTAAGAAGAAATGAGGAATCCAAATTCATAAATGACTACAACCCAGTTATTTTATCCATGTGGAATGCTAACATGGATATTCAATATGTGGCTGACAACTCTATTGCAGTGGCTCGATATGTGACATCATATATCACAAAATCAGAAAAGACAGAACTGAAAGAAATGTGGGAGGAAATTTCACATGAAAAGAGTCTAAGCAAGAAATTATACAGTTACAGTCTGAAGATGTTGTCGCATCGAGAAATTGGAGCGTATGAATGTTCTGATCGGTTGTCATCAGCAAGTCTATATGCCAAGTCTAGAACCAACATTTGGGTGAGTCTAGGTCTTGCTGCAACACAAAACCGAGTTTTGAAATCTGTACAAGAAATAGAGTATTTGGCGGAGAAAGAACTAGACAGTACAGATATTCTGAAGACAAACATGTTGGATACATACTATCCAAATAGAAGTACTCACCTTGAGAACGCTTGTGTCTATGAAGTTCTGCAAACCTACCTTTTTAAAAAGAACATCACAGAAGACATCAATAAAGGTGTATATGCTGTAATTGGATGTGAAGGCTGTTTAGTAAAACAAAGAAAAGGCCATTTGATAAATCATCGAAAATTGAGTTGTGATTCTCCAGACAAAAGGGAATTTTATTACTTAGCTCTTTTACAACTCTTTAAGCCTTGGCGTAGAGAAGAGGAACTACTTGGAGATTTTCTTACTTATGAAGATTCGTTCAATGCAACCAAGGATACAATAGAATGTCCTGTTTTTTCAAATTATCTGCAAATATTGAACGAGGAAATACAGCAAGAAGCTACAATTGCAGCAGAGATTGCTAGAGACAGTTCTCAAGACAGTCAGAGTTCTGCTTCATTGAGTCAGGATCCACTAGGAGGACCAATTATACAAAATGAAGCTGCCACTGCCATGGAGGAAGTTGAAAGAGCCATGGAACAAGCTCAGGAGGATGGAGTTTATTCAGAAGATTTGGAAAAAGAACTAAACGTTGAGCAGAGACAAATATATGACCAAGTCACACAACAAATTGAGCATGGTTTATCTCATGAGAAGAAAGAGTGCTCATGTACATCATTTGTACCTATTCAACTGTATGTGAGTGGAGAAGCAGGAACTGGGAAAAGTTTCCTGATTAAAGCGATTGCAACATATTTGCAGAAAACAACGGAGTCTTCGCTCTCTTGTGTTGTTACTGCTCCAACTGGGTTGGCAGCACACAACATTAAAGGGATTACTTTACACCGCTTATTGATGCTGCCAGTGGAGCATGATAACAAATTACAATACCACAAGCTATCTGGAGAAGCTTGTTGTGAAGTTTCAAGAGTCGTAAAAAAAATGAAACTTCTTATCATTGATGAAGTAAGCTCCAGTGAAATGACAGCCAGTGTTTAAAATGCTTACGCATGAAGATTCCAGGAAGTCCTTAGGAAGCATTGGAAATGTTAACATATGGCTAAATTTCAAATATGCAGAACTACTTCAAAATATGCGACAGGCAAAGGATTAAGATTATAAAAATATTCTACAAGATGTAAGAATTGGAAAACTAACTGAGCTTGGCAAAGAAGCTTTACATGGACGATTAATTTCCAATTTGTTTCCAAAGGAAAATATTGTCCCAGAGAATATTTTTAAGAAAATTTCTGAAAACCAATCTGTCATATGCTTGATGCCAACTCTGCAAGAATGTTCAATCTTCAACACCAAAATGTTAAAGTTGGAAAATCAAGAGATTGTGAAACTGGGAGCTATTGATAAAATAGAACATAAAGGAGCCACTATTATTTTGTCAGAAAAGTTGAAAACAAAATTGGATTCTTTAGAGAAGACAATATCTAAAACTGCTGGTATGGAAAAGACTCTGTATGCATCTTTAAATTGTCGTATAATTTTACGACGTAATTTACATGTGGAAAAGGTTTAGTAAATGGAGCAATGGGTCATGTTGTGGATTTTGTGAATTGCCGAAATAGAGATGGAATTGAATTTATAAAAATTAAATTTGATGGTATTGAAGAAGTACAACAAATCACTCGTTGTTCTGCTCGCTTTTTGCTATTGAAAGATTTATATGTCCGCAGAAAACAGTTTCCTGTTTCTTTGGCATATGCAGTAACTATTCATAAATCTCAAGGTTTAAGAGTTGATAGTGCTTTGGAAGGTGCACAGACATAATATCGACTCCAAAATATCGTCTGGACAGAATATCGAGTTTTAAATATCGTTTGGAGAAAATATCGACTAGACAGAATATCGACAGCCAAAATATCGTTTTTAAGGTAAGTGAAGTAATATCGACTGTAAATAATATAGACAGTGAAAATATCCAAGTATATAACCTAGATAGTAAAAAATATAGTTTTTTAAATAATATTTAATTATTTATAGTGTGTTTATGTTATAATATGTGTGAAAAGTGTCAATTTATTTTATTATTTTTTTTAATTAATTATATTTTTAATTATTGTGTAATTTAATTCTGTAGCGGGTTGTGGGTTTATAGGGGAATAGGGTGGGAAGTAATTTAATTATAATTAATTAAATATGTAAATTTATTAATTGGTAGTAATAATTAATTAATTGGTAATTAAATAATATATGTTAATTATTTAAAATTTAATTGGTAATTAATTTTATTTAATTGATTAATTGCTAATTATGTCAATTAAAATAATGTATTTTCTCTAGCGGGTTGTGGGTTTATAGGGGAATAGGGTGGGAAGTAATTTAATTATAATTAATTAAATATGTTAATTTAATAATTGGTAGTAATATTGAATTAATTGTTAATTAAAAAATGTTTGTTAATTAATTAAAATGTAATTGGTAATTAATTGTATTTAATTGATTAATTGCTAATTATGTTAAATGAAAGGGGTATTTTTAGGGTTCAGGGTCAGTTTTTAGTTTTTGGGTAAAGGGGTATTTTTAGGGTTCAGGGTCAGTTTTCAGTTTTTGGGTAAAGGGGTATTTTTAGGGTTCAGGGTCAGTTTTCAGTTTTTGGGTAAAGGGGTATTTTTAGGGTTCAGGGTCAGTTTTTAGTTTTTGGGTAAAGGGGTATTTTTAGGGTTCAGGGTCAGTTTTCAGTTTTTGGGTAAAGGGGTATTTTTAGGGTTCAGGGTCAGTTTTCAGTTTTTGGGTAAAGGGGTATTTTTTGGGTTCAGGGTCAGTTTTTAGTTTTTGGGTAAAGGGGTATTTTTAGGGTTCAGGGTCAGTTTTCAGTTTTTGGGTAAAGGGGTATTTTTAGGGTTCAGGGTCAGTTTTCAGTTTTTGGGTAAAGGGGTATTTTTAGGGTTCAGGGTCAGTTTTCAGTTTTTGGGCCAAGGGGTATTTTTAGGGTTCAGGGTCAGTTTTCAGTTTTTGGGTAAAGGGGTATTTTTAGGGTTCAGGGTCAGTTTTCAGTTTTTGGGTAAAGGGGTATTTTTAGGGTTCAGGGTCAGTTTTCAGTTTTTGGGTAAAGGGGCATTTTTAGGGTTCAGGGTCAGTTTTCAGTTTTTGGGTAAAGGGGTATTTTTAGGGTTCAGGGTCAGTTTTGGGTTTTTGGGGTACATATACAATATTGCCTATTATTTAATTAAATGTTGTTACTATATATATATGTTTTAAGAAATATGATTAAAATATATATATTTTTTTACTTTCATTAAATATTTAATTATTAAAAGTTATTTTAAGTATTGTTAATTATATTTTAGTAATTAATTTTTTATATTAATGTAATTAAACATTGTTTTTAGTAAAGTCGATATTTTTTACAACGATATTTTTGTAAACGATATTTTGTAGTCGATATTTTTGTACTTACCTGTTTGTACATACAAACTCGATATTTTTGTAGTAGATATTTTCACCTCGATATTTTGGGTACTCGATATTGTGGTAGTCGATATTCTTTCAGTGATCCGCTTTGGAAATATATGAAAGTCTGTGTTCAAGGAGGGCATGGCATATGTTGCTTTATCTCGAGTCAGAACTTTGTCTGGATTGTACTTGATTGATTTTGATGAGACAAAGATTAATGCAGATCTAAATTGTGTAAAAGAATATCATAGGTTAAGAAGAGAGTATGCTCCAAATTTACCTCAATATCCTCTTTTTGAAAAGCGTGTGGTAGGCCGAAAAAGAAGAAATGAGAAAAATTGTTGTGAAGTTGTAGCAAAAAGAAAAAAAGTAGATGAAACAGTAATTGTAAGCAGAAAGGAAATGGATTCAGTTAAAGATGTTGTTGGATTTCAATTTGAAAATAGTTCTGGTGTCAACTGCTATGCTAATGTAGTGGTTAATGTTGTTTTTTTTTCTCCAAACTGTCAAAGAACAGATTGCTGGAAATCATGATCAAACACTTTGTTGTTTATTAAATTCTGTATTAGATAAATGTAGTAGTGATAGAACGAAAATACAAAGTATTTCTGAAATTCGAAACGTTTTAGACATATGTTCTGGTCTAAATCAATTTTCACAGAATATTCAGCAAGATTGTCAGTAATGTCTAATGTAAATGCTTGTTGTTTTGCAAGATGAAGGAGTAGATATAGAAAATCTTTTTGGCCTTTCTTATAAATGGCAACATGGCTGTGACAATTGCTCCTTTTCAAGTAGTACTACAGTAGACACTGAAAGATTTATATATTTGACTTTACCAGACTGCAAATCAGTGTCTTTTAATAATCTAGTTAGAGCAGCAAATCAAAACATGGTCTGTAGTCAATGTAAATCTGAAATGCTTTCAACTTTATTTTTAATAAGATATGGACAGTATGTTATTTGAATGTTCCAACGATGTAGACCTGATGGAACTAAATTGACAACATTAATTAAAAATGTTGTGGCTTCTCAATTATCAATTTCAGGAAGAACCTTTACAACTGCAGCAATTATTTACCATGATGGTCCTTCAACAACATCAGGACATTACACATGTTATTTAAAATGTGAAAAAGGTTGGAAGGTCTGTAATGATACTCAATTGACTTTCAAACAATGTTTGCCTTCTGACTTACTGAATTCTTACCTAGTGTTCTTACAACCGAAATTTTAGGGAAGGTAATTGGCCTATGAAGATTGCAGCAGTTCAGTTCACTTGAAATGCTTTTATTCGATTTGAAAAAACAAACCATACAAGCAGCAAATTTATATATAACATCCATTTCCTAAAAAATACAATAAAATCAAGTTGCTCGATAAAAGCTAAATTCATTTAAAATACAAACAACTATACAAACAAATATACAAATATACAGACAGGAAGCCAAAATTGAGACATGGCTCAGTCAGATCTGTCACATAACTATGGCCTTCCTGGCAGCTGTACATTATAGTATATATAATAATACAAGAAACAATTTATCGCTTGATGAAAACTGAATTCGTTTAGAAATCATACAGCTATATGGACAAATATACAAATATACAGACAGGGAGCCAAAGTTGGATCATGGCTCAATCAGATGTATCATATAACTATGGCCTTCCTGGCAGCTGTACATCTTAGTATATATGATGCTACAAAGAAACAAATGTCCAGATCCTTTAGAGAATATAATAGCTGTAGAGCATTCTTCGTAGAGCGAACATTATTTTTTAAAAAGATGGGTTTTAACTATGTTACCCTAAAGGAATAATAAAATTTACAAAACAATAAAAAGTGACAACAGCTCTGACGTGAGGTGTTATCACAAGGGCATACGGTATCAGATCTGGCTTTCATAACAGGAAATGCAACAAGGTGGTGTACGATTCCCAACCTTAAGCGTGTTAAAACAAACCGGTGAGAATTACGGGTGACACCAGAAAGGTAAGGTTGGAAACCGGTAATTAGGTTGCAATCCCGATAAAACATCACAGATTGTGTCATTCCAGACACCCTTTCACGACACTCCTTTTTATAATTTAAAAACCTTTGTTTTATGACATTTTTGGGGATGGAAACAACAGATTTGGGATCAAGAAATATGTCAAGCTGAAATAGGAGATGGAACCAACATTGTATGTACTTAAGCCATATAATACGTGAAGAATGGTCCAGCCTAAGGCAATCAAGGATGATCTCCTGGGTAAATAGTGTTTCAGTCTTGGCCCAGATTGAGCGCCATAACAGCAGAGGGCGTAAAGCTGCTAGGTCCGAAATGAATTCAATTCCAACTTCTTTGTGGATCAGTTCTACTGATGCTGAGGGTGGGACACATAGCAGCTTTCTAATGAATTTATTTTCATCTCATTGCACAGTTGGGCCAACGCAGTGACCCCACACCCCGGCACCATACAGCGCTGAGGTAACACATTTTACATTATAAATGTTCAACATATCTTTGATACTCCTCACCCCTAGTTTGGATGAAAATTTAAAGATACTGTTAGTGGACCTCATCATTTTTAAACTGATATTTTCAAACTCAGATTGCCATGTTCCATTGTTTGCATAAGTAATTCCTAAATAGCAAAAGGTTTTAACCTGTAACACCTTATCCTTTTCCATAAAGAAACTAGAATTTGCTTTCTTAGTTTTCATCCCACATGACATTACAAAGGTTTTGGATTTATTTACAAGTAGTTTCCTACTTTCGATAAACATCATAAATCTATCAATAAGGCGCAGCAGACCAATCAGTTAATATAACTTAGTTTGCTCTTCAAAATTACTTTCTGAATGAGAGTGATGAAGGTAATAAAAAACATGTAGTTCTCATAGAGATAGTATATGTTTATCATATAGTGTGTGCTGTGAGTATTATAGAATTTTTTTATAAAAAGTAAACTAGAGGTGGAAGTAAAATTATTGTTTCATAATGCAAAAGATGTTGGAGCTTTTCTTTCAGAAAGTCGGGTAAATGACACATTAAGAATACTCTGGACTAATTTCCATCGAAAAGGACTTTCCATATACTATTTGGCCTCGTGGAAAAGTGGATGGATCGAAAGTGAGTTTAGATATGGTTTTTAAAATTTTACATTATTTAAGAAATTATTCAATGGGTTCATTTTGATTGTGTTCTTTTTTTGCCCACTGTTATATGATGAGTACTGTTGAAGTCACTGTTTTAAGTGAAATTCAATATATTCTGAGAACAGCAAAAATAAACCATTTAACATGTTGTTGAAATTATTTTGTATTTTGTATTATTAAATATATATTATTATCCCATTCTCTTATGCTCACTTATCTATTTCCACCCTCTATCACTTCTCTTAACTCACCCTCACTGGCCTTTTTTCACTCTTCCTCACCTCCCTTCCCTTATTACATTTTCCTCACTTATTCTCATTAACCACTCCTTCATGGCCCTTTACTTCTCTCCCATCCACCATTTTCCAGCTGTCAGTCACTCTACTTCACTTCCATTCCCCTTGTTTCTTTTCTTTGTTCCCTCAATAATTCTCCTTCTCTCACTCATCTTATTACACTTCACTCACTCCTTTTCTCACTTCCTCTGCCTCTCACATCCTCACTCCCTTTCCCTCACTGCCTGTCTCTTAGCTTCAGTCTCTGGATCCTCTCACTGTCTCACTCCTCTTCCGTTATGCTTACTTCCTAAAACTGACCCACACTCCCTTCCTTACCTTTCTTTGTTCTCTTACTCAGTTCCTTTCTGTCACTCTTACCTTCACTACCTCTATATTCTCACTCCTTCACTTCCTTTGTCTCAAGCTCACTTGCTTTTATCCTCTCTTTATTTTCCCTTTTTCATCAACATCCCTGCCCTTCACTCACCCTCCTTTACTCTTGTTAATCTCCTACTTTGTCTCTTGTATTATAAAATATATATTATAAATATTGTAATTTATTTTGTTTTGTCTTTCATAGATATAAATTTAAATGAAAATATAAAACTAAGTTGACATTACTTATAAGGTAAGTTTAATGTACAATATTTATTTTCTCTATACTGTTTTCCATAACTTCACTACTCTTCTTTGATATTCTCACACCTCTGTTCTCTTATTGCGCTTGCTTCACTTATTCTGAATCCCCTCAAGGGGTCGATTATGATGGCGGACGGAAACGGGATCCGTCCGCCACGGACGCGGCCAAGATACTCCCGACCGCGCTGCGGAGAACCCGCCATTGCGATTAGGATAAAAATGCCATTAAACTCCGTCCGCGGCGGACGGATTACAGCAAACCCCGTCCGCGGCGGACGGAGTACATCTGAGACCGCCGCAAGCGGACGGAACCGACGAAACCCCGTCCGCCGCGGACGCACATGAACGCGGAAACAGTCACCTCCACCGCCATACCTGCGAAGGCTCCGTGTCCGCGATTAGGATAACGCCGCCTGTACCTCGGTACACACCGCCATCCACGTCCGCGGCGGAAACATTGCAACGAGAAACAGTGCATCACAGCGGAAGGCCAACACGAACAACATCTCTACCGTCAAACCTATGTCAAAACGTGAGACGGAAGTAAATTGCAAACACACGAAAAAGGAGTACCCCCCACCGGAAACACCAACACCAATCACAAGCCACAATTACACCCCCCCAAGTACCCAATAATGCACACTAGTCAACACACCCACCTACCACCTGACTGCCAACAACCATTGAGACACGACTATAAAAAGACTCACACGCACTACCACAATCCTTTGCATCACAGCATAGCTGCTAGCAAGAGGCCCAATACGAGCAACAGCATACACCAATTGAAGACACACATCCACCACCCTACCACACCCACCACACAAACACCCACCACACCATTCCTACACACCACACAACACACACCTTCACCCCCCAACTCACTCAACCCACACCCTGAGCACCACACACCATGGCACCCCAAAAAAAACCTAAATTCACGGAGACCGAGTTGAGGGTAATGGTAGATGAAGTTATCCGTGTTGAGCCCCACATATTCGGGGCCCAAGTCCAGCAGACCACCGTGGCACAAAAAAAATCACATGTGGGACAGGATTGTCAGTCGGGTGAATGCGTCTGGAACCGTGCCAAGGACAAAGCACGAGATACAGAGGCGGTGGCATGACCTGAAAACCAGGGTGAAAGGCATCCGTGCCAAAAACCTTGTGAGAGCTAATCTCACTGGAGGCGGCACACCCCCGGAGCCCATACCCTACACAGATTGGGAGGAGAAGGTGCTGGCCATACTGCACCCAGAGAGCCTTGAAGGACTTGAGGAAGGAGAAGAGGCTGGTAAGTACTAACCAAGCACCACGATCAGAACGACATGGTCAGCCTCACACAACAGAGAGCAGACACATCTCCCAGGCCCCAACCCATGCACGTGGGCCACATACTCACCAAAATGTAAAAGGCTACCAACAGGCCCCCATGTCCACAGGGAGGGTGGTGGGGTGTGTGTGTGAGAGGTGGGTGGGGTGTGTGAGAGACCAGCACTACAACTCCCAACAGGCCCCCATGTCCACAGGGAGGGTGGTGGGGTGTGGGGGGTGGGTGTGAGAGGTGGCTGGGGTGTGTGAGAGACCAGCACTACAACTCCCAACAGGCCCCCATGTCCACAGGGAGGGTGGTGGGGTGTGGGGGGGTGTGTGTGAGAGGTGGGTGGGGTGTGTGAGAGACCAGCACTACAACTTCCAACAGGCTCCCATGTCCACAGGGAGGGTGGTGGGGTGTGGGGGTGTGTGTGTGAGAGGTGGGTGGGGTGTGTGAGAGACCAGCACTACAACTCCCAACAGGCCCACATGTCCACAGGGAGGGTGGTGGGGTGTGGGGGGGGTGTGAGAGGTGGGTGGGGTGTGTTAGAGACCAGCACTACAACTCCCAACAGGCCCCCATGTCCACAGGAAGGGTGGTGGGGTGTGGGGGGTGTGTGTGTGAGAGGTGGGTGGGGTGTGTGAGAGACCAGCACTACAACTCCCAACAGGCCCCCATGTCCACAGGGAGGGTGGTGGGGTGTGGGGTGGGGGTGTGTGAGAGGTGGGTGGGGTGTGAAATGAACATGTAATGTCCACAGTACTGATCAGCACAATCTTGTCCTCCAGGTGATCGTAATCTGACTGGTCAAACCAGCAACCGGCCGCAAGACTCGCCTCACACCCATACCGCACTCTCTGAGGACAATGCCACAGGCAGCTCCGGTGCGGAGGATGGTGCAGGGCCAAGCAGACCGCCAGGGCCATCTGGCTCACAAGAAATCCCAGCCACCACAACCGTCGCCTGTGTAACTCCAGCAACACCGGCCATAGTGAGCTGCAGACTCACCACCACCACCACCACCACCACCACCACCACCACCACCACTCCTGCCTGTGCCACCCTGCCTAACCCACGGCCCGACGCAGGGCCATCGGCCTCCCACCCGAGCAGGGAGAGTGGGCCAGAAAGGAGAGAGGCGAGGCCACATCAGCCAACCAGGAGATCCACACTCCGTCGCGCTGAGGAAGGCCACCCACCCCATCCTGTGGCAGAGTCACTTGAAGCCCTAGCCAGGTGCCAGGCTTCCTACGACCGTAGCCAGGAACATGCAGATCGTGCCCACCAGGACTCGGTGGACAACACAAACATGTTGCGGGACATTGCGGGCTGCCTTGGCCAGATAGTGGACATCATGGGCCAGCAGACAACAATGTGGAGGGAATGGAAAGCCCGCAACAACCCCACTCCCCCTCAACCAAGTGTCCAGACGCCACGGCCAGCAACACCACCGCCACCGCCACCGCCACCTGTGCCCCTGGCGGCGGATGTGGCCCCTCAGCAACCTGCCCCCCCAGCTGACTCCGTTCCACCTCAGAGACGGAGGGGCCGTCCGAGGCTGGAAGTGGGTGAGAGCAGTGGTGGTGCTCCATCCACACACAGCAAGAGGGGCCGACAATGACTCTGACACTGCCTGAGCCAGCCATTCACCTTGCCAACTATCCTGTCCCACATAGCCAGTCATTGGCACAGGTCTGCTGGACTAGCCTGACATCAGCCAACGTGGTGTCAGCACGGACAATTCATCTGCCATTACCTTCAACTCACACTCACCCACCCCACACTTACTTGTAAATATTCACCAGCACCAAGGCACAACCTGTAAATAAATGCCACTTACACACTCAATGATGTGTTGCCTCCATGTTTATTCACATGATTGCCTCTGAAACAGACGTAACCAGGTGCAGGGATCCAAGTCGTACATATTCATGCCGCCGCGGGAGAGACCTAGGGAAATTCAGAGAGAGCAAACACACGTCAGGAAACAGAATCACACCCATCACAACACACTGCACAGCAACATTCCACAAACCACAATCAACACAAAACCATTGGATGAGAGGACACACATCATGGAGACTTGCTTGTCCAAATACATGAACACACACATATGCAACCATCACATAGCAGAACACCCAGCTGATGCACACCACATCCACACAACACCAGCAAACATACATAAGGCATTGTCAACCGGCACAACAGGTAGTTACTCACATTCAAGGGAAGTAGCGCTCAATGAGCTGGCGCCTCTGGTCCACACCTTCCTCCTCACCACTATCCTCATCAGTCGACATGGGTGGGATGGGAGGCCGAGGAACTTGTTCGTCTTCAGGGTCCAAGAGCAGTTCAATGTCATTGCGCACGGCCAGGTTGTGGAGCATGCAGCAGGCAATCACGATCCTGCATACTTTGCCTGGTGAGTAAGGCAGAGCCCCTCCGGTATTATCCAGGCACCGAAACCTAGACTTTAGCAGTCCAAAAGTACGTTCCACCACTCTACGTGTCCTTCCATGTGCATCATTGCAGCGCATTTCACCCGCTGTAGTAGGATTACGTATGGGACTCAGGAGCCAGGGCCGGTTTGGGTACGCCGAGTCGCCTATGTAGGGGGATGACAGACACAAATATCACTACCAGATTTGGGGGGTACCCCATGCCACACAGATATCACAAAAGTCCCCACAGCATACTCACCAACAAGCCAGGCATGACTGGGATGCAGATTTGCCATCAGTTGGTGGACAATGCTGCTCCGCATGATGTGGGCGTCATGTGCGGAGCCAGGAAATCTTGCACACACATGGGAGATGATGTTGTTGGCCAGGCACACCACCTGCACGTTCAGCGAATGGAAGTGCTTCCGATTCCTATAAACCTGCTCACATGCCCGTGGTGGAATTAGAGCGATATGTGTGCCATCAATGGAACCCACTACGTGTGGTATCTGGCCCAGTGCATAGAAGTCTGCTTTGACTGCTGCCAACTCTTCCGGCCATGGGAAATGGATGTAGTCATCCTTGTACAGCATCATAGTTTTTAGAACATCCCGAAGTACCATGCTGAACATGGACTGTGACATCCCCCCGGCATGTCCAACTGTGTACTGAAAGGTGCCAGTAGCGAAAAAGTGTAGTGCCGCCATCACCTTTGCTGTGGGTGTAATGGAACCAGGATACGTCCTTCGTGGCTGCAGATGAGGTGACAATTGGGCAACAAGCTCCATCAATCTACGTCGATCTAGCCGGAATTTCCTGATCACCTCCTTGTCAACCATATCCTCCAGCACAGTGTATGGCCGATGCACATTTGGAGCCCTCCTGTGTGGGAGAGAGATGTAACTTGAGTCAACTTACAAACGACGCATAGGTGTGCAACTCCATCACATGTAAGCCAACATTAGCAAGAAGATAAATGTTTAGGACAATGTTCATATGTGTGACATCTCTGATAGTAACTACAATACGGACTGCCCCATTAACAATGTGCAGCCACTTGCAACAGGAAGTGTGTCAACACGTACAACGCTACTTAGTCACATGTCAACATTACTGACAAGACGTGTGTCATGACCCTAATGTGTAGAAGCCACATCACAGACACACATGCAAGTGCATGCACACAAACGATAATGATACACACACACCGTGTCATCATGCACCAATGCCAACACCAATAATGGTGAGCATACGGACATTACATGCATGGTGACACAACAGGCAACACACTTACACTGAATGCATGTGTACCCCTACCATTGTAGTGACCTCACATGAACCACACACTGACAACCAATGTTCCCTCTAATATTTTTCCTCTGTGTGCGGCAGTGTAAGGTCTATGTGCGCCGCAACCAAGGCTATGTGCGCCAGTAACCAGACCGCGCGTGTGGGTGCAGCGCCAAATATCACTCCAAACTTGCTTAAAAAAGTGAAAAGACAGTGCATTTTCTCACAAACAGATCCAAGTGAATGTTGTTAAGGCAGGTTTGAAACCGTCCCACATGTCAATTTGAAACCTTGGCAGCTACATTGCCGCAGCCAAGGAAGACCGAGAGGAGTGAGAGACACTGGTGTAGTGGCAGCCTCAACCGCCCCACCGCTAAGCAGCCCTTTAGCCCTGCTACGTGCCGCGTCTTTGGCAGTGCTCATCTTCCGTCGCCTATACAGTCCTGCATTAAATTCAGGAACTGCACTGGAGAACGAATACTGCAGTGCCACGGGAGACGGAGCTGCGGAGCCTGCTGTCTGAGGTACATCACACACGTTTGTCTGATGTCCCCCTTCATCCCCCTGACATTCCCCCTTTGTTTGTGTGCCCCCCCTTCTTACCTCAGGCGCTTGCCAGACTGCCGGCTTGTATTATGGTGCTCATTGGGTGCTGGCAGGAGGTGTGTATTCAAGCTTGTGTGCAAATATGGCAAAACAGGCATGTGGCTATTGCAGAGTGCCCCGCTAATTGCACAGTGTGATATGGCTAATGATTTGGAGATCGCGGCATGGTTATGACTGCCTGTGAGTTGTGGGACTCATTGTCCATCCTCTACGACACTGGGGGCGGGCTGGGGACCGGGGGTAAACCTGAATTGCTGCAGCTGCAGTGGCTCAGGCCTGATCCTGCCAGTACCTTCAGCCTCCTGGCCAGCCTTGGCAGAGTCTGCATCACTGCCTCCAATGGAGCGGCACCACCACCTCAGTCTGAATTGACTCCCATCTGCGGCCACGGCCTAATTAAATTAAAGTATTTAGCCTTTAAGTGGCAGAGCACGATCAGGCAGCTGCAGCCTGCGTTGCCTCCTGGTGCTCAGAAGGTGACAAAGGTGGCTCAACTGGCACTCCGTAATGTGTGTAACTAACTGAGTGTTTCATGTTGTTGGTGCCTCTCTGACATTGGTTCCCTGTTGGCAGGTAACTCACATTTCGTCAGAGAGGCCCAGACCCTAAGCTCTACTGATTTTGCTGGGCAGGAGGGACCCACCACAAAGGCTGACAATCTCTGTTTGGCAAAGGCTGGAAGCACAAGCCTCAAAACAACACACAACTGAGAAAAAAACAGCTCCTGAACATGTGTGAAACGCCTTGATTTAATATATTCCAAAGGAGCTCTCTGATATTTTTATGATTCTAAGTATATGACTTAGGCCCAGATGCAGCAAGCTAGAATCCGCTCGCAAAGGGGGCGATTCTCAGAATCTGCCCCTTTGCGACCGGTATTTTTGCATTTGGGATGCATCATCCCAAATGCAAAAATCGCAAATTAGGAAATCGCAAAATTGCGATTACTTGCATTTAAGGAATCTCAAATTGAGATTCCTTAAATGCAATGCATTAAAGTTTAAAAAATAGCGATTTCACTAATAGGGCTCGCAAATTACCATGAAGTTGAACTTCATGGTAATTTGTTAAAACTTTGAAAAATGCACTAAAGTGCATTTTTCAAAGTTTCATGTTGCACACACACATGGCCTAAGGCCATGTGTGTGTGCAACATATGTGCACAGATCAATTTTAGGGGTGCAACAGGGTGTCCTTTGGACACCCCTGCACCCTTAAAATCGCGTTCTAATTTGCGATTCGCTAATTGCGATTCGCAAATTGAGAATGTCTTCCCATTCATTCCTATGGGCTTATAGGCCCATAGAAATGAATGGGGAGGTATTCCTTAATTGCGAGTCGCAATTTGCGAGTCGCAATTAAGGAATTTTAAGAAATCGCTATTTTTTTAGTGATTTCTTCATGCATTGCATTTTGCTATTCCTTAATAGCGAATCGTTATTTTTCGCTATTAAGGAATAGCAAAATGGGTTCTTGATGCATCTGGGGGTGATGCATCTGGGGGTTATTGGCATGCCTCTGATAAATGGAAGTCAGTAAACAATTATTCCTAACGCTGTGCACCAGTTGATTCAGAGTTTCCCAATCCTTAAATGAATGTAATTTTTCATATTTATGTTTCCCTCATCTTCATAGCTTGATTTTGCTTGTTAGAAAGTATCACTCATACTGGTTAACATGTCGCTCATAATTACTCTGTAATTATGAAAATGTCACACATGGCAATCTGAAACCTGAGCAGCTATGTGGTTTGCCCTTCAGCAGATGCACCTGGAAGCAAATTTTTATTTATGGTTTATTTTTATTTGAAGAGTTTTATATAGCGCTAGCTAGACCCGGGGGTATCAGAGCGCTTTACATGAGTTTAAACAGTGTTACAAAGTTACATTAGTTACAAAAGCTTGGCATAGAATAAGGAAAAAACTGTGTTGCACAATTACATCCGTTGCTTTAGCATTAAATAACATAGAAAACAAGATCAATGGGGCATAGAGGGTAAAGGGGGAAAAAAGTAAAGGGGATTGAATGCAGGTCGGGTCTCAGCAGACCGGCCAAGGAAGGAAGACTACAGGGGACACCAGAAAGTCAGAGTCAACAAACCGGTAGGGTTATTCGTGATTAACCACATCCAGAGCTGGAATTCCTCAGTGCCTCAGGTCGCACGCAATTAGAAATGGAAGGGGTCTGCGGGAGGGGGCGAAAAAGGTGCTAAACCATGATCAACAAGAAGAGAGGGGTGAAAGGGGTCAAAAGGAGGTTGATTTAGGGCAATGGTAAATGCTGCGTTTGTAGGCTTCCTGCATTTCTTATCATAAAATAGCGCAGATGTGGGGTGCCTTTGTTAACGTTTTCATGTTAATGGCAGCGTCCATGAGCTGCAATTAACATGAACACTTAAAAAAAAAGAAAGGCACAGAATCACACCCCACAACCCGCTCTATTAAGACAAGAAATGTAGCAAGTCTACAAACACAGCGCTTGCTTTTAGGTGAGTCTAAAAGCACACGCTGTTTTTGGTGATGCATTTCTTTTGTTCTCCAGAGTGTGGTTGCAGGGCATATTGTGTGCTTTTGTTTAAAGCATTCATGTTAATCGCAGCTCGTGATGGGCTCTGCTATTAACACAAATGCTTTAAACAAAAGTAGACAATGAGGAGGGAGCACTTGCTAAATGCCTCTTCCTCGGCATGTTAGAAATTCAGGTTTTTCGCGCTGCTTCGGTAGCGCGAATGCTCTAGGAGATGTGTGTGCGCGCCACAGACACAGCAGTGCGCGCTCGGGGGCACTGATATGCGCCAGCGCCCAGCCGCGCAGCTTCCAGGGAACACTGCTGACAACATATCCAGAACGTGGCGATACAGGCGTGATGTACTGTGTAGATGTGAATAAGTTAAAACGTCTGTTGGGTCACACCCGACGTCAACACATCTACATGCACATGTGTTGCACATTGTGTGCACACCGATGGGCATAGTATGGACACACATGGAATAGTGCATGACATATGAAGTTTCCCTATCACGCTCACAACCCTCATGACGCAACTGCAGCCAATACACCACGGTGCAGCATCTGGAAAATACAACCATTGGCGCCGCCATGGCGGTGCACAGCTTCCGCAATGTACGAATGGGCATACGCGGGCCGCGTTCCCTCACCCCATTGCCTGCATGTGCACGGACCGTCACGCTCACACATCGGCAACCGCACGTGCAAGGTTCCGGGACGGATGCTCCTTTTGCAACAATGTCCTATCATTGGCGACACCAAGGCGGTGCACGTATTTGGCGGGGGAGGTGCAGGCCAACACACCCTTTAGATGTAGTCAATGGACATGGCAGTTCATGACCCCCCTTACAGTCACATTGCATCATCCACCGAACACCGGCCGGACCAGCCAGGCCCAGGACCGCCGTGCCGGCCATGTCCACAACCGCCGTGCCAGGGCCAGCCCAGGACCGCCGTGCCAGCCATGTCACCCACCGATGGGTGTTCACTCGCCTTGCACGGCGGTGGGTGACATGGCCGGCACGGCGGTCCAGGGCCGACCCTGGCATGGCGGTTGTGGACATGGCCGGAACGGCGGTCCTGGGCCGGGCTGGTCCGGCCGGTGTACGGTGGATGATGCAATGTGACTGTAAGGGGGGTCATGAACTGCCATGTCCATCGACTACATCTAAAGGGTGTGTTGGCCTGCACCTCCCCCGCCGAATACGTGCACCGCCATGGTGGCGCCACTGATAGGACATTGTTGCAAAAGGAGCATCCGTCCCGGAACCTTGCACGTGCGGTTGCCGATGTGTGAGCGTGACGGTCCGTGCACATGCAGCCAATGGGGAGAGGGAACGCTGGCCGCGTATGGCCAATCGAAAGTAGCGGAAGCAGTGCACTGCAACACCAGGGCCAGTCATTGGCCCTTTTACAAACACGCATCCAGGGCTGACCAATTGCTGGCGACGTATGCCACTGACCCTATATATGTGTGATGTCAAAAAGCACACATCCTACCCTGGGAACCAGTGCTGCCTGTTCACCTCGACCTGCTGCTGCTGAGCTGACCACCGACTGCTGCCTGTGACCATCACCTCGACCTGCTGCTGCTGAGCTGACCACCGACTGCTGCCTGTGACCATCACCTCGACCTGCTGCTGCTGAGCTGACCACCGACTGCTGCCTGTGACCATCACCTCGACCTGCTGCTACTGAGCTGACCACCGACTGCTGCCTGTGACCATCACCTCGACCTGCTGCTGCTGAGCTGACCACGGACTGCTGCTCTACTGCCATACTCCGTGATCTTGCCATGTCGGGAGTCAAAGAGATCCAGTCTCGTCCCTTCACCGCCGCGGAGCTTGATGTCCTCGTGGACGGTGTGCTCCGCAACTTTGGACGACTATACGGCGCACCTGGACAGGTGGTAAGTGCAGTGTGGGACATGTTGGTGTGCATGAGGTGGTCAATGACTCCTGGCTTCTGCAATCTTAGCTGTGTACTGTGGGCCCGACATATTTTTCGGATTGTGCATGGCTGCTGACAGATACGTGTGGCCCCTCTCTGTGTGACAGGCCAACTGTCCACTGACTTGCACCCTTTTGTCTCCCATCATGGTAGGTCAAGCTGCACCTTCGCAAGGACGTGTGGAGGAGCATAGCACGTGATGTACGGGCATTGGGGGTGTGCAATAGACGACATACACACTGCCACAAACGCTGGGACGACATTTCCAGGCTGAGCAAAAATGTAGCGGAAGTGACACTGGGGATGATTCCAAGGATGCCACGTCTGGCCCGACGCTCCATGACCCCTCTCATGCACCGTATCATTGCTGTGACGCATCCTGACCTGTCCGAACGGCTGAGTGTGCATCAACAGCAAACTAGCGGTGAGCAGACTGTCTGTGTATGTTACTTGTGAGTGCAATGCATGTATTGGTGGCCAGACACAGTAGTGACTTCCGTGGTGCGTATGTATCGCTGCAATGCCATGTTGGTGCCATTGGCTGTGTGTAATTTGACATCCAGGTCCGGCATGTTGACACGCCACTTGCTTAGTAGTTGAGTGTTGAAGCACATGCCGTAGTGGTCCGTGGCCCCATGGCAAGACATGTGTGCAGATGTACATGCTCCTGCCCTGTCCGCATGCTGTACATGTGTCACGTCCACCAACGCTTATGTCATGTGAGGATGACTGGTAGAGGTGGCCCGTGTGCAGGATGGGGACTAGAAGAACTTTGTCAGCAATGTAAATAGGGATTCCTTGTCCTTCTGTACGTGAGTGTGCCCATGACTTACACCTCTTTTCTGTGCATTTCAGCTTTGGCAGAGGGCATTCAGCCACAGACGGTGGAGATCAGTGTAGGCAATGCATCCGGATCAGACTTGGCGCACACGCAGACTGACACAGAGGAGGGCAGCGCCGAAGAGGGGGACAGGACCGTCCCTGAGGACTCGCATGTGGAGACACCATCGTCCTCATCTACCGAGAGTGTTGGTGAGCCAGCACTGTTGTCACAGACTGGGAGTGGGCAATCAACACCTTCGGTCGGGACACAGCACACAGGGCCCACACTGCCGCCAACTGCACCATGTACTGTTCGTGCATGCAGGAGTAGGGGGAGCAGAGTGGCGTTCGGTGCAGGCACCGCTGCCCCTGCCACGGTGACCCAAAATGCACTTTGTGTTGAGGCTGTTGATCTGCTGCGACAGCTGTGTGTGGGGCAGACCAATATGACCAATGCATTCCATGACCATGATAGGAAGTTGGGGCAGGTCGTGGCATTCATGGAAGGGATGCATGGCGATCCTGCTGGTCTACACAGGACAGTTCAGTCATTGGCAAGCAGTGTGTCGTCTGCCATTGTACAGTCGCATGGACAGGGTGCTACTTCTGTTTCCCCATCTACACCACTGGGTGTCTCAGGGGGAAGTGAATATTCTGACCAGGACTCTAATACAGGTTATTGCACTAGAAGCAGCGTCAGACAGCACGTCAGGGCACGGAGGGCACAGACACCATCCCCTAGGTCAGAAAAATCTGTTCAGAAAGACAACGTCAGATCCACTGGAGTACACACACAGGATCCACAAGTGGTGTTGGGGGACATGCCTTCACATGCTACACAGGCATTCCACACAAAAGGTACTCCCAAGGCAAGGGATACTCCCAAGTCCATGGACACTCCCTTGGACAAGGACAGTCAAAAGACAAAGGCACCTCAAAGGAGCAGGGACACTCCCAAGGACAAGGACAATATGAAGGAAGGGGCCACTCCCAAGGACAGGGACACTGCTAAGGAAGGAGCCACTCCCAAGGGCAGGGACAAGGACAGTCAAAAGACAAAGGCACCTCAAAGGAGCAGGGACACTCCCAAGGACAAGGACAATACTAAGGAAGGGGCCACTCCCAAGGACAGGGACACTGCTAAGGAAGGAGCCACTCCCAAGGGCAGGGACAAGGACAGTCAAAAGACAAAGGCACCTCAAAGGAGCAGGGACACTCCCAAGGACAAGGACAATACTAAGGAAGGGGCCACTCCCAAGGACAGGGACACTGCTAAGGAAGGAGCCACTCCCAAGGGCAGGGACAAGGACAGTCACAAGACAAAGGCACCTCCAAAGTGCAGGGAGACTCCCAAGGGCAGGCACACAACAGAGCATGGGCCATCTCCCAAGGGCAGGGACACACACAGGGAGAAGGTGTCTTCTGGAGACAGGTACACCACAGATGACAAGTCTGCTGGCAGGAACAGGGCACCGTCCAGGGCACAGGGACAGTCCAGAGACAACACTCCTCCTACGGATAAGGCACATCCTAGGGACAAGGCTTCTCCCATGGACACTGGTGCTATCAAGGACAGGCATACATCACCCCTGGCTGCACTGAGGCTGATGTTGTTGAAGGAACGGAAAACAGATGTCTCCGCGGCGGAGTACCCCCATACCTCCACTCCCATCCAGGCCCATCAGAAGCAGAGGAGGGAGTCCCCTGTTGTTGCATCTCCCATAACACATGATTCTGAGTCCAGGCGGCAGGCACACAGCAAACGACAAGCAGGCTCCAGCACGTCCCCAGAAAGCCGACCCCCGGCGGCAGGTGCTCCACCTATGGTGGGTGATAATTCATTTGAGTCCCCACCACTTGCCAGTCCTGTCCTGTCCAGGGTGCACTCACATATCCCTAAGAAACGCAGACACACACCATTGACACCTGCCCACCCCGATGTCGCTCAAGTACAGCTATCCCCAGCTCCCAGGCCCACCCTGCCTCCTGGCCCATACAGCCCTGTGGCTCATCATTTCAGTGGTCCCAGTGGCGCAGGTGCAGTTGACTCTCATGTATCAGATAGTGGCACTGTGTCTGTTGTTTGCTGTCATGCATCATGTAGTAGCACAGTCTCAGTTGTGCCCTCTCCTGTTTCAGGTGCTGGCAGTGTGTCTGGGTCTGTGGCCCATGTGTCTGTCACTAGGGCTGTGGCTGTGTCTCACATTCCTGTTTCTGGTGCTGGCAGTGTGTCTGGGTCTGTGGCCCATGTGTCTGTCACTCGGGCTGTGGCTGTGTCTCACATTCCTGTTTCAGGTGCTGGCAGTGTGTCTGGGTCTGTGGCCCATGTGTCTGTCACTCAGGCTTTGGCTGTGTCTCACATTCCTGTTTCAGGTGCTGGCAGTGTGTCTGGGTCTGTGGCCCATGTGTCTGTCACTCGGGCTGTGGCTGTGTCTCACATTCCTGTTTCCGGTGCTGGCAGTGTATCTGGGTCTGTGGCCCATGTGTCTGTCACTCGGGCTGTGGCTGTGTCTCACATTCCTGTTTCCGGTGCTGGCAGTGTATCTGGGTCTGTGGCCCATGTGTCTGTCACTCCGGCTGTGGCTGTGTCTCACATTCCTGTTTCTGGTGCTGGCAGTGTGTCCGAGGCAGGTAGTTCACGCACTCAACCTGATTCTGTGATGTGAGGTGCTGTTGACTTCACTCACATGTTATTGCACATGGTGTGTCCCTTGACCATTGAGAACAGCCTTGCACTGTTGTGGTCCTTGGGACGGGTTGCTTGGAACACGTACTTGTGCTGCCTCTGATGTACCTGCTCTGTTGTCCACAATGCCCTGTTGATGCTATGATACTGCATTCTGCCCTCTCACGTGCTGCCTCTGATGTACCTGCTCTGTTGGGCACAATGCCCTGTTGATGCTATGATACTGCATTCTGCCCTCTCACGTGCTGCCTCTGATGTACCTGCTCTGTTGGGCACAATGCCCTGTTGATGCTATGATACTGCATTCTGCCCTCTCACGTGCTGCCTCTGATGTACTTGCTCTGTTGTCCACAATGCCCTGTTGATGCTATGATACTGCATTCTGCCCTCTCACGTGCTGCCTCTGATGTACCTGCTCTGTTGTCCACAATGCCCTGTTGATGCTATGATACTGCATTCTGCCCTCTCACGTGCTGCCTCTGATGGACATGATCAGTGCAATGGACTGTTGATGCACTTAGCCCCTCTCACGTGCTGCCTCTGATGGACATGGTCAGTGCAATGGACTGTTGATGCACTTAGCCCCTCTCACGTGCTGCCTCTGATGTACCTGCTCTGTTGTCCACAATGCCCTGTTGATTCTATGATACTGCATTCTGCCCTCTCACGTGCTGCCTCTGATGTACCTGCTCTGTTGTCCACAATGCCCTGTTGATGCTATGATACTGCATTCTGCCCTCTCACGTGCTGCCTCTGATGTACCTGCTCTGTTGGGCACAATGCCCTGTTGATGCTATGATACTGCATTCTGCCCTCTCACGTGCTGCCTCTGATGTACCTGCTCTGTTGTCCACAATGCCCTGTTGATGCTATGATACTGCATTCTGCCCTCTCACGTGCTGCCTCTGATGTACCTGCTCTGTTCTCCACAATGCCCTGTTGATGCTATGATACTGCATTCTGCCCTCTCACGTGCTGCCTCTGATGTACCTGCTCTGTTGTCCACAATGCCCTGTTGATGCTATGATACTGCATTCTGCCCTCTCACGTGCGCCTCTGATGTACCTGCTCTGTTGGGCACAATGCCCTGTTGATGCTATGATACTGCATTCTGCCCTCTCACGTGCTGCCTCTGATGTACCTGCTCTGTTGTCCACAATGCCCTGTTGATGCTATGATACTGCATTCTGCCCTCTCACGTGCTGCCTCTGATGTACCTGCTCTGTTGGGCACAATGCCCTGTTGATGCTATGATACTGCATTCTGCCCTCTCACGTGCTGCCTCTGATGTACCTGCTCTGTTGTCCACAATGCCCTGTTGATGCTATGATACTGCATTCTGCCCTCTCACATGCTGCCTCTGATGTACCTGCTCTGGTGCCCACTTTGCCCATGCTCACGCATACACTGTGATTATACCCCTATTATGTGTAATAAAGGTAGTCAATCATGTGTCGTGGTTTGTCGTAGTCATTCCTGCTTGCGTACTACAATTGAGTATTTGTATTTGCTTCTAATCAGTGGTTTTGGTAACATGACACTCCCCCCTCCCAACGTCACGACCCTTGCAGGTAATCCCCTCCAATCAGCGAATGGTTTGTGCCTTACCTGCGTCGTCGTCGATAGTGGGCCAGGACTTGGACGTGGTGGATCGCGAAGAGCATCGGGAAAGCGTGTAGCGCTGGGTCCATGGTGGCGAGCAGCTTGCGGTGGGTATCTCTGCTATGTATGTTATCTTCGCTGTGGGGAATCCGCCAAGTTCAGACAGGTTGTTTTTCCGCAGCGGTTTTATGTGTATTTTCCGCCATCTTGATTTGGGGGATGGTCGTAGACGTCAGTCCGTACGGCGGAGTCTCTGGATTGGTTACGTCCGCCGCGTGGTCGGGTGTAGATGGGCGGCGGTGCATGCTCTTCTGTCGCGGATGGAATTTTGACACTCTTTCCTATCCTGATATGGCGGACGGAGTGTCCGCGGCAGGCGGACACGGAAAAGGCATTTTCCGCTTACTCCAGGGCTGCGGTCGCTCTTCCGTCCGCCATCCTAATGAGCCCCTTACTCTGTTTTTTCACACTCTTCTCTTACTCTCACCTTCTTTCAGGCCTTCTCTTTTACTTTATTTCCTCTCTCTTCTGTTACTTCTTTGTTTTATTGTTTTCCCTTCCTTTACTCTCTTTACTGCACTTCACTTACTCCTTCTCTTTCTTCCTCTGTCCTCTTACTTCTACACTCCCCTTCCCTCAATCTCTTCCCTCAATCTGTTAGCCTCATTCTCTCCATCTCCATACCCTTAGTCTCTCACTCCTCTTCTGTCACACTCACTCCCTATATCTCAGCCATACTCCCACACTCACCTTCTTTGAAACCTTCTCCTTTACTTTCCTTCCTTTCTCTTCCCTTCTTTCGCTCCTTCACTCTTTTCTCTTCCCCTACTCTCCTTAATCCACTTCACTAACTCCTCTTACTTCTCTATCCTGTTAGTTCTACACTTTCCTTCCCTCATTCTCTCTCTGTTAGCCTCATTCTCTCCGTCCCTTTAGTCTCTCACTCCTCTTCTATCACACTCACTCCCTATAACTCAAGCATACTCCTATACTCACCTTCTTTCAAAGCTTCTCCTTTACTTTCCTTCCAGTCTCTTCCCTTCTTTCTCTCCTTCACTCGTTTCCCTTTCCTTACTACTTACTTACTTACTCCTTCCTTCCCTCTCTCTTCCCATCCTTTGCTCTTTCATTCTTTTGCTTTCTCTTACTCTTCTTACTTCACTTCAATAACAACTTCTCTCAAACCCTCTGTCTTCTAATGTATTCACTCCACTTTTCTCACTCTTTCTCTATTACCCACAAATAATTTCCAGCGATGAATCCTGTCACATGGGGCAAGTCCCATGTGAAAGGGCCTGCGTCAGTCTTATGCCTGCTGTGAGGCAGACGCAAGATTTAGACGCAACGATGTCCTAAATGTGACGCAGTGAAATCTTATAGATTTCACTGCGTCACTTCTACGACCTTTCCTTGCGTCAATGCTCCCCCTTTGCATACTTTATACATGGCGCAGGGGTTTACAAAGTGACGCATCTACCTAGATGTGTCACTTTGTAAATATGACTCAACAAGGTGCAATTTTTACACCACTGGTGCGTCACAAAAAGTGACGCAACGGCGGTGTAAAAGTGACACATGGCCTCATAAATGAGGCCCTGAAGTGCACCACAGAGAAAAACAGTGTAAAAAATTATAGTAAAAAAATTATCTCCAGCAATGCATCCTTTCACATGGGGTAAGCCCCATGTGAAATGGTCTGCGTCAGTCTTAGGCCTGCTGTGAGGCAGGCGCAAGATTTTGACACAACGGTGTCCTGAAAGTGACGCAGTGAAATCTCTTAGATTTCACTGCTTCACTTGTACGACCCTTCTTTGCGTCAATACACCCCCTTTGCATATATTATACCTGGTGCAGGTATAATGTGGTGCAGGGGTTTACAAAGTGACGCATCTACCTAGATGCGTCACTTTGTAAATATGACTCAACAAGGAGCAATTTTTACACCACTGGTGCGTCACAAAAAGTGACGCACCGGCGGCGTAAAAGTGACGCATGTCCTCATAAATGAGGTCCTGAAGCGCACCATAGGGAAAAACAGGCCTTCTCCTTTATTGTCTTTCCTCTCTCTTCTTTTAATTCATTGTTTTATATATTTCCCTTCTTTTATTCTCCTGACTCCACTTCACTTACTACTTCTCTTTCTTTCTCTGTCTTCTTACTTCTACACTCCCCTTCCCTTAATCTCTTTCTGTTAGCCTCATTCTTTCCATCTCCTTAGTCTCTCACTTTTCTTCTGTCACGCTCACTGCCTATAACTCAGCTATACTCCCACACTCACCTTCTGTCAGACCTTCTCCTTTAGTTTGCTTCCTCTCTCTTTCCTTCCTTTGCTCCTTCACTCTTTTCTCTTCCCTTACTTTCTTATTCCACTGTACTAATTCCTTCTCCTACTCCTTCTGTCCTCTTATTTGTACACTCCCCTTCCCTCATTCTCTCTCTGTTAGCCTCATTCTCTCTGTCCTCTTAGTCTCTCACTCCTTTTCCATCACGCTCACTCCCTATAACTCGGCCATACTCCTACACTCACCTTCTTTCAGACCTTCTCCTTTACTTTCCTTCCTCTCTTTTCCCATCCTTCACTCTTTTCCCTTCCCTTACTCCTCTTTCTGCAGTTCAGTAACTGCTTCTGTCAATCCCTCTGTTCACTAACTTACTCACTGCCCTGTTTTCACTCTCTCTGTGTTACCCCCATTCTCTCCTCCTCTTCTATCATACTCACTCCCTATTACTGACCCATATTCCCAAACTCATCTTCTTTCAGACCTTCTCCTTTACATTCCTTCCTCTCTCTTCCCATCCTTCGCTCTTTCACTGTTTTCCCTTCCCTTACTCTCCTTAATCCACTTCACTAATTCCTTGTATTACTCCTCTATCTTCTTAGTTCTACACTCCCCCTTACCTCATTCTCTCTCTGTTAGTCTCATTCTCTCCGTCTCTTTAGTCTCTCGCTCCTCTTCTGTCAAGCTCACTCCCTATAACTTAGTTATACTTACACACTCACCTTCTTTCAATCCCCCTACTTCACTTCCCTTCCCCTCTCGTCCCTTTTTTGGCTCCCTCACTCATTTCCTTTCCTCTCTCACTAAAATTAGGACTGGGGATGGCAGCGGTGGTTCTCTAATGCTCAAACAATGATCATATTACTTTGTTCCCCGTAACAAAGTAGGGCATCACAACTTTTGCATTTGATGGAGGCCTCATTAAAAACAGGCTGAATATTTGGGATCAGCTGCTCTGGTCGCCCCCTCACCGATGCAGTTATTCCTCTAGTTGAAGTAGAGGCACCATCTCTTGGAGCCTCTCGTGCCAGAGCCCTAACACTCTTCAGGGCATAGTTCTGGGGGTGCCTCCTCTGCACGTGCCGAATCATAGTTGGATTACCAAAACTATACTTAATTCTGGGGTCTTTTCTGCAAAATATAGTATGGCACATATTGCACTCCACCTTTGGAGCATTACAATTCACTGTCTTCTGAAAATACAAAAAATGGCGGCGATAGTGTACATTAGAGAGAGACAGTGAGAGAAAGAAGGCATGAGATGAAGAAGAGATGTGAAGAGCACATTGGAGAAAATATAGTGGGAGAAGGGAAGTAACTGTAAGTAAACTTACTATGTAACACAGAAATGTTGCACTCTATACTATAAGTCTCACTTTATACCACAATCATTTCACTACTATCTCATAAATTTCAAGTAGAATAATAGAAAAATGTCTCAAACAAATTATAATTTATAAATATAAATTTATTCTTCAGAATTTTCATAATTTAGAAGAACTTCTAACATTAACTGATCAGGAATCTCCTCATCAGAACTCTTCATACATGACTCCTGGAACTCAATATAGTCCAAACATTTCATTAATTCAGCATCCAAAGTCTCATCATTAAAATCCTCCATTCCATCTCCTCTCAAAAGAAGGTCTTCTTCATGGATAGTGTTATCCACAGTATCATTTAAGACCTCAATCAAACTCGCCTCACCAAAGGTCGCAGAAATGTCAAAATTAATATTAACGGTGTCCTCATTGAGATCCATATTCTTTTCAAATTTCTTGCTGAAAATTGCAGAAAAAAAAATCACTTTAATTTTTTTGTTTTTAGTAATAGCTAATATTAAACTAGCTTTATCAAGTATTAAATTCCCCTTACAAATTAACAACTTACCTTTTAGAAAGCATTAGAAGAGTTAATACTGTGTAAATTTCAAACCAGAAATAGAACACCAAAAATTCCTCACAAATGTACCTCAAAGAGTACTATCACAAAATGGCTGTGTTTCCCTCTCATTAGAAAAACATTTCATTAGTAGAAAACCAATGAAACTTCATCACACACAAATTCAAAAACAAAGAAACATTTTAATTGGTTGTAAATTTCAAAAGCTAATTGGCTCTTGGGTGTCTGTAAACATTCTAAATGGTCTGCATAGTCCGCCATCTTGTGACTCTGAAGAACAGAGACACAAGAGGTGAAAAATAAATGGGGAAATAATTAAAAGGGGGCAGAGTAGACACCTCCTGACCCCCTAGGTTTTCAAAAGGAGGCCTAGAAGGACCCTGAAGGGCAAAAAATGTATTTTTTATTTTTTATTTTCACGGGTTCAGCGCTGGGTGCGCTCCCGGGTGCGCTCTCTGGTACGCGCACCCTGAGCGTACCACGGAGAAAAACAGTGTCAAAAAATAGAATTAAAAAAAAGTAGAGTGTGTTTAGAGGAAAGTGATGCATTGCTGGAGTGTGTCACAAAAATGACGCAACTCCAGCAATCCATCCTTTCACATGGGGCCAGCCCCATGTGAAAGGGCCTGCGTCAGTCTTACGCCTGCTGTGAGGCAGGTGCAAGATTTTGACGCAACAGTGTCCTAAAAGTAACGCAGTGAAATTTCATAGATTTCAATGCGTCACCTCTACGACCCTTTCTTGTGTTAATACGTCCCCTTTGCATACATTACACCTGACGCAGGTATAATGTGGCGCAGGGGTTTACAAAGTGACGCATCTACCTAGATGCGTCATTTTGTAAATATGACTCAACAAGGTGCATTTTTTTACAGCACTATGCGTCACAAAAAGTGATGCACCGGTGGCGTAAAAGTGACGCATGGCCTCATAAATGAGACTTTCAGTCTTCTACTCATGTGTCATATTTAATGGATGACACATTATGTCGCAAGGAGTTACAGATACGTCAGTATTTCTGACGTATCTGTAAGCGCAAAAGTGATGTATTGCTGGAGTGTTTCACAAAAGTGACGCAACTCCAGCAATGCATCGTTTCACATGGGGCCAGCCCCATGTGAAAGGGCCTGCATCAGTCTTACGCCTGCTGTGAGGCAGGTGCAAGATTTTGACGCAATGGTGTCCTAAAAGTGACGCAGTGAAATCTCATAGATTTCACTGCGTCACCTCTACAACCCTTTCTTGTGTCAATACGTCCCCTTTGCATACATTACACCTGACGCAGGTATAATGTGGCGCAGGGGTTTACAAAGTGAAGCATCTACCTAGATGCGTCACTTTGTAAATATGACTCAACAAGGTGCATTTTTTACAGCACTGGTGCGTCACAAAAAGTGACGCACCGGTGGCGTAAAAGTGACGCATGGCCTCATAAATGAGACCTTCATTCTTCTACTCATGCGTCATATTTAGTGTATGACACATATTGACGCAAGGAGTTACAGATACGTCAGTATTTCTGACGTACCTGTAAGCGCAAAAGTGACGCATTGCTTGAGTGTGTCACAAAAGTGACGCAACTCCAGCAATGCATCTTTTCACATGGGGCCAAGACCATGTGAAAGGGCCTGCGTCAGTCTTACGCCTGCTGTGAGGCAGGTGCATAAATGAGACCTTCAGTCTTCTACTGTTATTTTTTCTTTCATTTTCTCTGTTTCTTCACTGCCTTACTTACCTGGTCTTACACTCACTTGTCTTTATCCAGTCTGTATCTCCACTCTTTCCTAAACATCACTGCTCTTTTCTTATCCTTCCACACCCCCGTTCCTTTACTACATTTTCTTCACTTATCCACATTCCCCATGTTCACTCTCCTGCTCCTCACTCTCCTTCCCCACACTCACCTTCTTTCAGTCCCCCTACTTCACTTCCCTTCCCCTCTCGTCCCTTTCTTTGCTTTCTCACTCATTTTCCTCTCCTCTCTCACTGCACTCCACTTCACTTACTCGTTTTAATTTTTTTAAGAATACAGCTCTTTGATGAGAATTGGAGGTAGTTCTGAAAATAACTTTTTTTTTCTTCTTTTTTCTTTTTTTTTAACAAAAACAAAAACAGGGAATGGGAAACTGCTCAACAGGAGCAAAAACAAAAACAAAATTAGGGCTGGGGACGGCAGCGGTGGTTGTCTAATGCTCGAACCATGAGCAGAACACTTTGTTCCCTCTAGCAAAGTAACTGATCACAATATCTGCATTTAATTACGCCTCTATTAAAAGCAGGCTGAATGTTAGGGATGAGCTTCTCTGATTGCCCCCTCACTGATGTAGTTGGTCCTCCGGTTGAAGTAGAGGCACCATCCCTGGGAGCCTCTCGTGCCAGAGCCCTGACACTCTCCCGGGCATAGTTCTGGGGGTGCCTCCTCTCGACGTGGCGAATCATGGTGGAGTTTCCGAATGAATATTTTTTGGTGGGGTCACCCCGTGACAGGATAGTGTGACAAATCCTGCACTCCACCTTTGGAGCATTTACTTTTTTTTGATCATCTGGAATGGAAAAAAACTTCCATATGAAGTGTTCTTTAATCCTGGGCTGAGGAACCTCTTCATCAATAAATCCCTCTCTGTCTTCATCACTGCTGGATGGTCTAACAGCCATATTAATCGAACAAAGATCCAAGAGCAAAAAGAGAGGTCTTGCAGTCACAAAAGTGAAAGAAGAAGTGAAGGAAATGGGTGGGGATTTCATTCTTTGTAAAAAATACTGTTAGCAACCAATGAAAAGAGTTATTTTAGGGTCACATGACTTGACGCGCTTACGCTGCGCGCACCGGAGCGCTTCCGGGGGCGCTTACGCGTCGCGAACGTAGGCGCTTCCGGGGGCACTTACGCGGCGCGAACGTAGGCGCTTCCGGGGGCGCTTACGCGGCGCATCTGAGTGACGTTTTGATAGTTTTATGAAAATGCTAAATCATTTTCATTTCGTAAATCAAAAATACTGCTTTTATAAGTATGGTACTAAATGTCTTGCATTATTATTTATTTTTCATACATATTTTTTTTTACGAACGCAAAAATAGCACTCTCAGTGCGCTCTTGGGAGAGCTTACCGGTGCGCGCACCCTGAGCGCACCAGGAAAATTAAAAAAAATATATATATACATTGAACAAGTAATTAAAAAAAATATATATAATTAATTGTTGTACAAAACAGCTAATAAAAAAAATAATCATAGGCTACAAAGTCGATATGCAAAGGAATTTGCTTTTAAAAAAACTATGAAATTCACTGAAAAAACCATAGGTTTCACAATCGTTATAGTTAGGAATTAGCGTTTAAAAAACCTTTCAAATTCACTGAAAAAACCTTAGGTTTCACACCAGTTATAGTTAGCTGAACATTTTACTCATACAAAACCATTGAAATTCCCACGTTATAGTTAGTTGGACTCACTATAACTCGCGCGCCCGCAATCCATTGCTGATGATGTCACATATTACATCATTCATGACATGGTCAGTGACATCACTGATGACATCACTGATGACATCTCAAATGACATCACTGATGACATTACTGATGACATCTCAAATGACATCACTGATGACATCACTGATGACATCATCCAGTGAATGTGTGTTCCTGAAAAGTAAAAATTTGTTTTATATATTGAAGAATGAGTGTATGTATAAGTGTCTGGATGAAGGATTTAGAAGGTGCGTGACTGACTGTATGAGTGAGTGATTAAATGTGTCTTACTGAATGCATTGGTTAGTAACTAAACTGTCTGAATGTGTGCATTAGTATGTCTGTTGTTGTGTAAGCTGCTGCATGTGTTGATCAGTACCTATATGAGTGGTTATATAGGTTATTGATTGGTTGCCCAAATATTGTGATCAAGGCCGGGGCGACCCGGCTGAAATGCGTCATGTTGTGAGAAGGCTACAATAAAACTGCACTAATTTCTAAACCTTTGTGGTGGTCCGTTCCTGTGGAAGTGAAGGAGTTTGCTTTTCTGCCCAGGATTTGGTTTTCATATATGTATGTATATATATATATATATATATATATATATATATATATATATATATATATATATGGCCAGACATGCGCGTTGAGGGTCCTTCCGGGGTCAATCCCATTGTCGGATGGCGCATAGCCGGCAGAGACCCAAAAGCCGGTAATTATTATGCAAATCCAATAAAAAAGTAATATGCGCACTCCTGAGTGTGCATAATACTTCTTTCTTGGATTTGCATATATATATATATATATATATATATTCACTGAAAAAACCATAGGTTTCAGGAGTTATATAGTTAGGAATTAGCTTTTAAAAAACCCTTGAAATTCACTCAAAAAACTATAAGTTTTAGTGGTGTTATAGTTAGCTGGACATTTTACTCATACAAAACCATTGAAATTGCTCCTATATAGTTAGTTGTACTAACTATATTTCGCGCACCCGCAATCCACTGCTGATGATGTCACATATTAGATCATTCATGACATGGTCAGTGACATCACTGATAACATCTCAAATGACATCACTGATGACATCACTGATGACATCATCCAGTAAATGTGGTTTGCTTCGTTATTTAAATATGCATTATTATATATGTAGCAATTTGCATTGAAGAATAAGTGGATATATATAAATAAATATTTGGATGGAGCATTTAGTAGCAGTGTAATTGACTGTTTACTTGACCAATTTATAATGTCTCACTAAATATAGTGGATAGTGACTAAACTGTGTGAATATCTGTATCACTTTCTCAGTTGTTGTGTAAACTGATTCTACAGTTGGTTACTAGCTATGTGAAAGTCTATATTAGTTATTGATTAGTTAACTGAGTATTTGTATGGGAGTGTGAAAGTGTGTGTCGTTCGGTGGGGGGTGTGTGACTGTCCAAAGATGTGTGAATAGTTGATTCAGTAGATATATGAAGTTAAAACTACATGTTCTAACAGTAATTGGGTGAGTGAATATCTTTATGGGTGTGGTGATGAGCAAATATATTTCTCAATGGTACAGGTCCAACAAACTACAAAAATAAAAGGCAGTGTATGTGTCAGTTGTTGTATATAAATAAGTATACATAAGACACAATGATTGTGTGAGTGACTGTATGGATAACTGTATACTTGTAATAATGATTTTATAATTCACTAAGTATGACTTACTATCTAAATGAATAGAAGAAGTGGTGTTTGTATAAGTGTTTTGCTAAGTAAATATGTAAGTATTATCCATTGTTTGCATAAGTGAGTAGGATGACTTCATATGTGAATAGGATGCGTGCTGTTGTTTAATGTCGATATAGATGTATAAGTATTTTTGATAGTGTTTTATTGTTCATTGACAGCATGTATGAGTGAATCCATAGGTAAGTGATTAGATGTGTGTATATATCTCACTGAGTGGATTTTTAGATACTTGTATTGCTGTGACAATGGATTTAAATATGATACTCTGTATTTTACAAAGAGTGATGAAAAATTGTAATAGTGTATGAAAAGGTGTATGTGATTGTCACGTGGATGATGTCATCAGTGATGTCATCAGTGATGTCATTTGAGATGTCACCAGTGATGTCACTGACCATGTCATGAATGATCTAATATGTGACATCATCAGCAGTGGATTGCGGGTGCGCGAAATATAGTTAGTACAACTCACTATATAGGAGCAATTTCAATGGTTTTGTATGAGTAAAATGTCCAGCTAACTATAACACCACTAAAACTTATAGTTTTTGAGTGAATTTCAAGGGTTTTTTAAAAGCTAATTCCTAACTATATAACTCCTGAAACCTATGGTTTTTTCAGTGAATTTCAAAGGTTTTTTAAATGCTAATTCCTAACTATATAAGGCCTGAAACCTATGGTTTTTTCAGTGAATTTGCAAGGTTTTTTGAATGCTAATTCCTAACTATATAAGGCCTGAAACCTATGGTTTTTTCAGTGAATTTCAAAGGTTTTTTCAATGCTAATTACTGACTATATAAGGCCTGAAACCTATGGTTTTTTCAGTGAATTCGCAAGGTTTTTTAAATGCTAATTCCTAACTATATAAGGCCTGAAACCTATGGTTTTTTCAGTGAATTTCAAAGGTTTTTTAAATGCTAATTCCTAACTATATAAGGCCTGAAACCTATGGTTTTTTCAGTGAATTTGCAAGGTTTTTTAAATGCTAATTCCTAACTATATAAGGCCTGAAACCTATGGTTTTTTCTGTGAATTTCAAAGGTTTTTTAAATGCTAATTCCTAACTATATAAGGCCTGAAACCTATGGTTTTTTCAGTGAATTCGCAAGGTTTTTTAAATGCTAATTCCTAACTATATAAGGCCTGAAACCTATGGTTTTTTCAGTGAATTTCAAAGGCTTTTTTAAAGCTAATTCCTGACTATAGAAGGCCTGAAACCTATGTTTTTTTCAGTGAATTCGCAAGGTTTTTTAAATGATAATTCCTAACTATATAAGGCCCGAAACCTATGGTTTTTTCATTGAATTCGCAAGGTTTTTTAAATGCTAATTCTATTAGCGGATAACGTTTTTATATATTAAAACATTTTTTAAATCTCAAATGCCTGCTTTGCTAACAGAGTTTTTAAGCACAGGCTCTTTTGTCTCTGGTGGCCATCTTGGGAGACTGCATATCAGAATTTTTTTAATGAAATATAAGAGGATTTGAGAAGTCACTCAAAATGTGCCCTAATTTTTCTTTCTTCAGCACTAATCATAATTTCTATGGCAAAATGAACCCCCTCATTTTGTTCCTTTGCAAATTAAATGTTTTAAGTGTTAACACTTTATTCCAATCAAGATGACTTCAGGTGTGCCATACTTTTGTCATAAGTAAGACTGTTAGCGCTCTAGTTGTTCTTTAGAACACTCTGGGACATTCTGTCATTGGGCTATAGTTGGGCTACATCTGGCTGATATTTGGGCTACATTTGTTTTTTTTTGTCTCTGGTGGCCATCTTTGGGCTACATTGGGCTACATTGGGCTACATTTGGGCTCTAACATATATGTAGCCCAATGTAGCCCAATATATATTTTTCAAAGTTAATTTTCGTAAAAACCACTGGAGCACATATCTTGAGACATAGCAAAGGCACATCGGGCTACCAGTACCTACAATTTTGCCAAGTTTGGTGGAAAACCATTCAGCCGTTCGGGCTAAAAGTGAGCCCAACCGCCCTATGGAAATTAACATGGGGAAAACACGTTTTGGGACCCCCCCTTTTATCTTGGCCCCCGCTTGACGAATCCCCCCCAAACTTTCAGGGAAGGACCGGAGCGCCGCGAGGCAAAGCTAAGGAGAATTTCAGGAAGATTCCTCAACCGGCGCCAAAGTTATTCCCAATAGAATGTTGCGATTTCCCTATGGAAAACAATCCTAACTATATATACCTACTGGCTATCGCCAGTAGGTAATATATATATATATATATATGTATATATATATATATATATATATATAAAAAAAAAATATATATATATATATATACCACAATATCATCATTAAAAACTCGGACAAAGGGGGAAACACAGTCCTGTGGTCAAGAATTGACTATTTGGCTGAAGCTGAGAGACATTTATTAGACTCTTCCTGCTATGTTAAATCCACCAAAATTGTGATGCGGAATTGTGAAGAACAAACACGCAAGACAATTCACAACTGGCAGAGAATTGGTCTCCTAAATAAAGAGGAATCGAAATTTCTGAGTGTGGAACATCCAATCACTCCGATTCTTTATTTCCTACCAAAAGTCCACAAGTTGGTTACTCCAGTCCCAGGTCGTCCAATAATCTCAGCATAAGGAAGCATGAATGAAAACATCTCGAAGTACGTTGATTTTTTTTCTTCAACCGCATGTAACAAATCTGCCATCCTATCTTAAAGATACTACTGATTTCTTGATCAAAATCAAGAGTGTAAATTGGTGTTCTGACTATTTATTTGTGGTGATGGATATAGAATCTTTATACACCAGTATTAATCATCGACATGGTATTAAGGCTATTGAATATTTCTTAAGCAGCCGTGATGTCACTTTTAGAGAACACAACAAAATGCTAACAGAGATGATAGAAATTTGTCTTGTAACTAACTTCTTCCAATTTCAGAATGAGATTTTCCAGCAGTTGCGCGGGGAGGCAATAGGTTTGTGCTTCTCCCCCAGCTATTCATGTTTGCATGTTGGCTGGTGGGAGGAGCACGTGCTCGGAGCGGCCCATCGCCACTGGTGGAAGCACATTGTCCATTATTGCCGTTATATTGATGACGTGTGCATCATTTAGAAAGGGTTTTATGATGAGGCATTAGCTTTTGTTAATGATATCAACTCTAATGATCTCAATTTGAGATTCACGGCATTGATTAATGACAGCTTGGACGAATTTTTGGATGTCGAATTCTATATTGAGGAAGTGTTCTACAAACTAGGTTGCATAGAAAATCGACAGCAGGCAACTCCATTCTTCATGCCCAAAGTACTCATCCTATCCATATGATCAACAGCATTCCGTACGGAGAATTTATTCGTATCCGTCGGATATGCAGTTGTGATGCAGCAGCTGATGCCTGTCTAGCCGAATCGGTCCAGAGATTTCTTAAAAGAGGCTATAAAAGAAGCTATTAGATCAAGCTCTACTAAAGGCCAAAGTGAAATCCAGAGATGAATTACTGGAACCTTTGGTCAATGCAATTGCTGTCCAAAAGTCAGAATGCTCAATTCGACTGATGAACAACTTTCTGTACGCAAGAGAGAGCAATTAGCCGTATTATTTGCTCCGAATGGCCTGTCATTATGAATGATAATATCTTGGGTCCCATCATGCCTAGTCAACCAGCTATCACTTTTAGAAGGGCCCCTTCAATGCAAGGTGCCCTTGACAGATCCATGCCGGAGGTCCCAGCTAAGAAATCATGGTTGTCTAAAATGTTTTTTTTAAGTGCACTTCATGCCATCTTGCACCTTTGCTAAAAACGGTACCCACTATACAACAGCTTTTAGTGAGGAATAGATCGCAATACAGGAACATCTGACATGCAGGTCCGAATATGTTATTTACAAACTTAGATGCACTTGTGATCTTGAGTATATTGGCAGCACGAAGCTCCGAGTTTATAAGCGTATCTTGCAACATGTAAGAGCCATCATAAATTCTGATAGTAACTATCCGGTGGCTAGGCACTTTAAGTCCATACATAACAACAAACTCAAGGACTTTGAATATACTGTCTTGGGATCAGTCCCTAACCCCGGACAGAGCGGGAATCGGGATAAATTACTTAGACAGAAGGAAACCCAGTTCATTCTATCACTCGACACCAAAGTCCCTAATGGACTTAATATGAATGAGGACTGCCACAATTACTTATAGGATCTGTTTACATCTTGGTCTAGTGGGTCTGTTAGTTAGGCAAGGTTTAACATCTATCTTTTCAAACTTGCATGTGATCCCATCTGGTTTCATTATTGCCAGCTCTCATAATATGTGAATATCACTTTAGTTGTAGATCAATGAAACTGTTTTGGTAATTGCTGTTTCTTTATCAATTCTAGTGATGGGAGGTTGTTCAGCTCAGGACCCTCCATTCTGCTGCTATTCGTTTTTAATATTTATTGCTTTTCTTTTGCACATGATTGTTACCACTTTATAGCACTTTTGAACTTTAGACCATTTAAATGGCGCAACTTGATAATTTTTATATTGCAAAGTTTCTCTACTTTCACGTCCATTGTTGACCAGATATCAGTATGTATGTATTCAAGCCTTTGCCGTAATGTGTTTTTTTTAAATATATGCATTTGCACTTCATAACGCTGCATATCTAGGCTCTTATATAACATTCTTTTTGATATATGAACTAGCACTTTAGTGGATGGACTTTAGGCTTTTTCCCTGTGTGATATTCTTTGAAAGTTGCGCTAGCACTTTATTTGTGTATATTGTCAGGTTTTTGGTTATGTGCCCTTTGTATATTCCCTTGGCCACATACGTGATGCCTATTTATCCGTTTATCTTCTCATCAACAAAGATATGTTAAAAGTCTATGGAATTTTCAAATTGAATTGATTTATTAATTATAATTGATGGACCGATGTTTAGGGCACTTGCAATGATTGCAATAAGGTACTGGTCGGATGTCTATATATACATCTGAAATTTCCATCTTTGTGATAAATGTATTTATCTTAAAGTCTAATTGCACTTTAGCGATATTTGCCCATATTATACGTACTAAAATTGTAATGGTCGTTTTTATGTCAATTAGAATGCTGCAATATGTTTACATTGGTTGCTTTGCCATAGTCTTTTGTTTATTTTCACTACTGTTGGTTTGTTGCCGGCCAGTCTATTTTTTAAAGCTGGTTGGGCTTTTAATTCACTTAAAAAAACGCAATGTCTGCTGGGGCACGTCATGTGACCACGCTCCTTCGTGGAGTGAAACGCGTCAAGGAAAGACACTTGTCTCACTATGCTTAAATAAATAAGCTACACTGCTCTCACTTTGATCCTGTGTGGTGGTCCGTGATTTAAAGGAGGTTCGAAGAGGTCCGCACCTGCATTTTGCCCGCCTTGCATTTGGCGGTCAGGAGTTTTTCTGCATATATATATATATATATATATATATATATATATATATATATATATATATATATATATATTAACGGCCGCCCGGTCGTGGGAGAGCACCATCAACGGCCGAAATCAGGACCTTCTTACAGCGGTTTGAGGTCGCGCTTCCAAACGCCTTGGAAGCTGAGCACAGGACTCCCGTGTTAAAAATCAACGTGCCAAACTACATATGCAGCCTACTATAGGCAATACTTAGATGCATGAACTTTCACAAAACGCTCAACTTTACTTTAAAGTGTACCTTAATTTGCATCAAAAAGGACTACAAATCCCAAGATTCCAGGTATGATGACGTATTAAGCACACGCCTACCGAGGGATTTGTATGAATAAAAGAACCCAAAGAATGATGCAAACACGAGTGTTTTATGATGCCAGGCCCTGATGAAGGGAGAAATTCCCAGAAACGCGTTGGGCACAGTGAGGAATTGCAAAGTGGGGAGGCGTGCTGCACGAGAAGCCACAGGGTGGAGAACTGTTGTGTGCCTCCCGAAAAGCTTAAGGCACTTTGGTGATCAATATATATATATATATATATATATATAAATATATATATATATATATATATATATATATATATTAACTACTGGCGGTCGCCAGTAGGTAGTTATAGTTAGGACTTAGTTTCCAATAACTTTGGCGCCAGTTGACTAATCTTCGCAAAATTTTCAAAACTTGTGGGGCGCTCCGGTCCGCTCCTATGTTTTAGTGATAAACTCAGAGGGTGTCAAAACATATGCTATAATTCACAGGTGACTTTTCCTTTTCCTGTTTTTAGTGTATTTTTGGCACCTCATGCCAAGGCCTTGCCAGAAGGGTAAACATGTCTAGTCCATTCTGTCATATGATTGGGGTCAGAGCAAATATTTTGGAAATCAATGGGACAAGGTGCAGAGTTATAAAAACAGGCAGCATCAGTCACAAAATATGGATAGCCACGCCAAAAGAGGGGCTCCACAAAGGCCTGACGGAGGTCCTACAGCGTGGGAAAGAGAGCACTCAGCAGTTTGGAAGCAGATTCTTGCTTCCTTGCACACACAACTTTTACCCTGTTCCCTGCCTGGACCGGAGGAGAGGCGAGGATGCCACAAAAGCCGGACAGGGGTTCCGCAGCACAAGAAGGAGAGCACTCAGCACTTTGGAAGCGGACCCTTGCTTCCTTGCACACAGCACTTTTACCCTGTCCCCTGCTTGGACCAGTAGAGGGGGGAGGATGCCACAAAAGCCTGATGGAGGTCCCGCAACGCAGGATGCACACGGGGCATGCCCAGGCCAAGAGGGCCCCGTCTTAGCCCGTCAGAGACTGGAGGAGGCCAGGCTGGGCCACCTCTCTTGGTCTCTCACTGTCAATGTATTGCTGTTGGTGAGTACCTAGTAATCCTTGTACTTACCTGGACATCCAAAGAAAAACTGTTGATCACAACTTTATCAGCGACAGAGAGGCCTGCTACATCAATTATAATCTCCCAGCTCACTTACGGCCCATTAACTAACAAACAGCATATCAAACATCTTTGCGCATAGCTGGTCTTTCCTATCTAAAAATGAAAAAATGGGGAAAAGGAAGGCGGAAGGTAACAAGGGACATTTTAAGAAGGGTGTGCCTAAGTTCACATTCATCTCTATTGAATTAGCTCACCGCGGCGATGGGGGCAATTGAAAAGCAGATATCCACCATTGAGATTTTAAAAGCAGAAACTAGGGGAGAAAGTTTGAACACAGAGACAATTTTTAAAGAAAGACCTCTAACTTCTAAAGGAACTAAGAGCGAATTGCATAAAAATGAATGTGTGCAAAATGTATCGGATCATGTGTGGGTTACTGATGAGGATAGTGATACACAACCCCCACTAAAGTGCCCTAGGAACCCGGGGGTAGAAAATAGAGTATTACAAGAAGATCATGTAGGTCAAAAAACACAGGGAAGAAAGCAGCAGAAAAGGGTATCAAAGCGGAGAAAAGTATTAATATCATCACAAGCAGGCAAGAATATGAAACTACAAACCACCATGGGGCCTCATTCCTCAAAGGGCGATTTAAGAAAACCATCTAGACAAATGGACAGGCTAGAGAGTATCCTTAAAGAATCCGTAGCAAAGTTGGCGGAGAGGTTAAAATTGATAAAGGAATCATTAGAAAAACATCTTGGAAAAAACACCCTTAGCAGAAATAAAGATATAAGAGAATGTGTGGGTTCCACAAGATCTAGGACCACTACAATATCCAACATAATATCATCAGAATTATACGTGAGGTGGAACAAAGAGAGCTGAACCTGGCAAACCTGGTGCACCTGGGGAACCAGAAAAAAATGCTGGGGGTGAAATCCCTCTCCGCACTAGAAAGGTTGCATCAGAATAATAGTGGACAAAGATTTATATATAGAATTGTCCAGGGGAGGGACTTAAACGACATTCCACTACAGTCAATTTAACCTCAATCCCACGTATACCCCAAAGATCCATCCCGAAACTATCTAACAATATCTAGACCTTCCGCCAGAAGCTTCTCCCTACTTGGTAATTCTGGCAAATTTCCCGCAGCTCCCTGACCATGAAAATGAATCCTAGATTGCCCTGAGAAATAAATCCTGGGCAACAGGACTGGATTAAACCGGGTTCTTTTTTCTGAATTTAAAATGGTTAGAAGAATAGCTTGGATAGGTAAAACTCGCAAAGCCCTTACGGGGGGCTGTGTGGTTTTAACATTTAGATCCCCACATTTGGTGAGAACCATCTTCAAGAGAGTAGGGAGTGATATTATTAGTCCTCAGCAAGTAAACATTGTCCCATTAGGTCACTTCTACCAACCACCAAACATATTGAGAAACAGAAATGTGATCAGGAATTACCCAGATGAAATCAATCCCAGGTATAACGTTCCCGTAACGAACCGATTTGATAGTCTCATCAACTTAGAAGAGATTAACTGAATAAGGGGGTAGCACAACGTTCAGAAAATAAGAAGGATGTAGAGAAAAATATGCTTGAAAATTTAAGCTGCTATAGGAACCTAAAAAATCCCATTGCTCCTAATAATATTCAGCAGACACCACTGATAGCGGCCCAAATCTCAATACTGCCCCAGTTGGTTAATGTGATGTCAACAACCGGTTAATTGGCAGATGATACTGTACCTATTATAGGGAAAAGTCAGTTTCAGACATCACCTATAGTTCCTTTTCCAACTACTGTAGATGTGAATCCAATAAATCAAACAAGTAGAAATTATAATGAGGCAACAAACCTGTTTTACTGGAATGTATCTGGGATTCGATCAAAGATGGTAACTCCATTGTGGTGTGAGTTCATATTATAGTTCCCAATTATGTGTTTCCAAGAAACCTGGGTAAAGGAGGCTGTCCATATTAATGGTTACAGAACTTATCATACGGTGGCTGTGGCACGGAACCATGGGAGGGCACAGGGGGGTTTATCTATTATGTATCCAACATGGTAAATGTAAGAAACATAGAATTGAAATATGTGGAATTATATTACCAAGTTTTGATATTGTATATTGACAATAAGCATAGTGTTGCATTGGTTAATTTTTATAATAATGTTCTAACGGATCAGATCGGGAGGATTCTGGAAAAACTAGATAACAATCTGAAGTCAGTTCAAAGTGAAAGATGAAGGGGATGTGCTTATTATTTGGGGAGGGAGGAGGGGGGGCGGACTTTAACACAGTATTGTGCCCAAACAATGGAAGGGAAGTTTGTGGTATTATGAATGAAGAGGAGAATTGTGACACCCACTACCCACATTCACATTATGGGGAAGCCCTTAATGAAGTAATGTTTGGCCACGACCTTGGATTTGCGAATGAGCTATGTGTTACCTCTGCTCCCTTTAAAAGAACTTTTAATAGCAGAGGATGCTTCACAATAATAGATTGCATTCTGTTATCAAATAGATACTAAAATAGAGTGAAGTCTTTTGATTCTCACGATATCACTTTGAGTGATCATTTTACGCAGACTATTTCCCTTTCACATTTAACATGACAGGCACACTCTGGGGCTAAACTCACGCAAGCTCCTCGGAACTTAGAAATAAATAGAGAGAACGGTTATTATCTGCATTGGTCAATGGTGGATCATCTAGAAATTACAAAGAAAGTTGTGACTAAGAGTATATCTGCCATTGCGGCCAGTTTAAAGGAAATGCAACACATGAAGTAGTTTTGACCTCTTTCCAGCATATCACAGGATACATAAAAGAGGCTATATCTGTACAAAAGAGAAAATCAAACCGGAATATAAAAGGGTGGTTTGATATAAACTGGATGCGGGCTTACGCTAATCTAAAATCTGTGAGCCATAAAATCCCTAGAACTTTGCTTGACATAAGACAGGCAAGGAGGGCCTATAAAAATGTGCATAAATTACGCAAGGTGGAGTTGAGAGATGAGCTTTGGCAAGCACTGCACGAGGCCTCAGCGTCTAAAGATGGTGCGGCTTTTTGGAGGGCAGTGAAGACCTCTTTCTTGGAGTCAGGTGATGCTCCTTTCATTGAAATAGCAATAAAAGAAAAGCAATCGGTCTAGCACTTTTCAAACACATTTAATAGTATTGAGTTTGCTAATATTTTAGTAACACAGACAGAAGGTAACGATGATATGGTACCGCTAACAATCCCAATAGACCTCCAGGTAAACCTAGATGAAGTAAACCGGGCAATTATGGCAAGCAAGGGTGAGAAGGCTCCTGGGCCAGACGGGATGCCCATAAACCTATTTAAAAATAATATAGTGCTATGGGGAACGCTGTTAATACAGGTTATGTATGCTAGTTGTTCTTACCAGCTTATAGAGACATGGTCGGAATCCATTTTAGTTCCTATTCATAAAAAAGGCAATTGCCAAGATCCTGTCTGTTATCTAGACTCCTTGGCAAAAGTAGTTGGGCGCATTGTGCTTGAAAGACTACAGCACTGGGCCAAGGAGAATAAGATCATCTTAGACTTACAATTCGGCTTTTGTAAGGGGCTAGGAACCGTTGAACAAAGTTTAACATTATCATAGGTAAGTACACCCTTGCAAAAAAAGGCAGGTTGTTCCTAGCCTTTGTTGACCTCACTGCAGCTTTTGACTGCATGAGGCATGACAAGCTTTTTGAGAGTCCTTCAGGAATTAGGAGTAGAGCCCACTATCATCCTCTTTTTAAGACAACTGTACAAGAACGCTAAGGTTAGGGTTCGATATGGCCCAAACAGAAAATGTACAGCTCCGTTTCAAATTAACAAGTGGGTAAGGCAAGGGTGGGTACTGCCTCCCTTCCTTTTTAATCTATATAAATGGGTTAGGCTAAGCACTTTTGAATACTTGTCAAGATCTCCCCAAAATAGAAGGACGGCCCATACCCGCATTTTTGTATGCCGATGACGCCGTCTTGATGTCTCGCACCCAAGTGGGTGTACAAAGATTACTAAATTATTTTGCTGATTTCATGCACGACCTAGGACTGAGGTTAAATATAACAAAAACCTAGGTCATGAGATGTGGCTTGGTCAACCACAAATGTAGAGATATGTACATTGATGCACAAAAAATAGATTTTATAAATATATTTAGTTCTTTGGGCATTTTATTTGACCATACAGCTACATGGATTAATGCGGTTAATGCTAGAAAACGTGTTTTTATGAAAGCTACTTCTGCCCTAATCAATGTTTCGAAAAAACTGGGCAGGAGGCCACTAAAAGAACTATTGCAGATTTACACGGCCAAGTGTGTTTTGACTGCCGTGTACGGTGCGGGGGTTTGGAGATATTGCGACGTTCAATTTTTACAGGTAATTGAAAATAGGTTTTTTGGCAGTCCCGGGTAGCACTTCATAGGTTTATCATTCCAAATTTGGGGTTCCATACATCACAGATCTTATCAAAGTGGAACCAATCCTGTAATGGCACAGGATATGGTTATCTGCTGAAACTAATCTTAATAGGGACAGTTTAAAAGATGTTTGTAACATGGAAGGTGTAGTACTGACAAGATTTAGACTTGGGATACTATATAGAACCACTCGTTTCCCAAATATGAATTATTGGAAGAAGGTGATGCAATTATGCCCCTGGGGTGATTGATCGGAGCAAACAACACTCCATGTATTCCTTTTCTGTAAATTTCATAATGCACAAAAAAATGGATATTACCACTCTTAAAGAAGCTTGGTTTTAAACAATGTTGTCCTGCCTTTTTTAGCACTACAGATCTTAGGAAATGATTTTGTAACATGGATTTTATCAATGTTCCTAAAAAGTATAGTAAAATGTAGGAAATCAATTGTAATATGATGGCTAATTTGTGTAACAATTTAATCATTACAAAGGAAGTGTAAAAAAGTGACATCATATTTTAACAAAGTCTGTGATGTAATGAAATGATGATTATTGAATGTGTATTGTGTGTTTTTATGTGCTTTCATGATTTTCTCAAATAGAAATCGAATAAAGCTTTCTTTGATTTGATTTGATTTGATACTCTCTCGTAGTGAGAAATAGAGGAAAAGGACTGTGATAGAAATATGGATAAGAGAAAAACAGTGGTGAGCAAAAGTGAGAACTAGGGGTGTTCAAAAAAGATAAAAAGTGATGTCATGGATACATAGAGAGACTGAGGTCCACCTCCAGGGTTTATGCTGCAACTATTTTGTCATTCTGTAGAAATTTTACTCATAATAGTTGCCTTGGCACAAAGTGGCCCTCCTTGGTGTATTTTGATCATTATAGTCAATATGGAGACTCCAGAAGAAGATATGCCATTCTTAGAGTATTCTTGGAATGCTGCAGCCATTTAGGGTGTATGCTTTTATGAGCATAACACATCCAAATTCTGAGCAGCCTCAGCCCTCTGGGCTCTGTAAACTTCTCTCCTCCCACTTATGCCAACTAGCCATGTGGTTCCTGATCTCCACCCTCCCACCTCCCTGAGAGCCCACCCACATTCCAGGACCACAAATGGAGGCTGCTGCACGGCACCAGTGGCAGCCTCAGACCTCATGGTCCTGTGCTCCGCTCTCCTGCCATCCACCCTCGTGGAATTGGCACCTCACCCCCAGTTTTGAGGACATTGGTATGGTCCCAGGAAAACATTGCCTGCCAACATCCTCTGGCCTCTCCTCCTAATATTAGCCCAGTATTGGAGTCTTTGAATTACTGCATCGCACTTTGGGAAGAATTTTACCTAATTGGGTTGGGTTCATTTTTATTCTATTCTGGGTTATTTTATTCTCTATGTGTAAAGCACTTGGGCTTTGCCACCCGTTTCTCCTGCTGTTCCCGATCCCCTCCTTCCCGCCTCCCTGCTAGCCCTTCCCACCTCTCAGGACTACAATGGAGGTCCATGCATGGCCCTGTCACCAGCATGCCAGAGGCATGCCCGTCTGTGCCTGGACCATGCCCAGCACCTGTGCCTCTGGACCTCCTGGCTCCAGCCGATACAATGCCAAGGAACTCCTGAACCTGGACCCGGACCCCGGACACTGTAACAACATCTGCTTCACTTCCTCACCACGATCGACCAAAGGACCCTTGACCTGTACACACTGCTACTTCTCCCGCAAAACAACCTATGAAGGATCTAGCGCCACTCCAGCCCATAAAACCACGAACAACCGGGACCGCTCTAATGTATCCTGCTCAACACTCGCTCCCTCTGCAAGCAAACCACAGAAATCTGGGACACCATCATCACCCTCTACACTGACGTTGCCTTTATCACCGAAACGTGGCAAACCCCTCCTAAAACCCCAACATCACCATTGCTCTCCAGACGGCTGCAAGATGACAGACCGAGCCTCACCAACAAACAAGGGGAGGCATTGCCATAATTTTCAAGGAAACCACAAGATGTACCATCAATAACAATGACCCCATGCCTCTCATGCAACACATCAACTTCCAACTACAGATAGACGTGAAGAACACAATAAGTGGCCCCCTCACTTACAGACCCCCGGGACCCTGACCATCTTTCTGCAATTCCATCTCCAACCTCAATGCCCCCCTGGCCATCGGCTCCCACCACTATGTCCTACTCTGTGACCTCAACTACCACATCGACTACCCCAAGAACACCAACTCCATTGCCCTCCTGGAGAAACCTGAACAACATAGGCCTCACCCAACTGGTACCTGAACCCACACACAAGGCCAAACGCACACTCAATCCCATTTTCACCTTCAACAACAGAATCAAATTCAATTACACCACAGACCTCACCTGAACTGACCACACCATCATACACCTCGGAGAACTCCACTAGCTCCCCATCCAGAAGAGATGCCAGTTCAAGATCTTCACACACACCTACAAAGCCCTATACAATTAAGGACCATCCTACATCAACCATCAACTGAAATTCCATCAACACTTTAGACACCTGCGCTCCCCCTCATCGCAACCTCGCCCCGCATCTGTCACAGCTGCACCTGAAGCTGCTCCTTCTCCTACATCACTGCCAAGACCTGGAACGACCTGCCGCTCCATCTCTTAACAGCACCCTCACTGGCAGACTTCAGAGTTCTCTTTTCGATGGAGAGATGGCATCCTCAGCGCCCAAATACCCCAAGGAGAGACAGTGCAAAGCTTTACAAATGTTAATTGATTGATTGATTGATTGATTGATTGATTGATTGATTGATTGATTGATTGACCCATTGTGGTAATAGAATATCATGACTCCCATTGACTTATTATGAGTGCTGGTGAACACTGGTATTATAATGGCTCAGGCATCTTTGAAAATATTGCGAGCATCCTAGGTACAATGACGGACACCTTTATCAAATTTGAAAGCCCATGACATCTATTCATCATTCTGGCAAAAGGGCGGTTTCATTGATATTTAGCATCCATCTCTAGACTATGATTTGGCATCAGTGACATGTGATTGCCATACATGAACATGTGAGCAGAAGCTGCCTTTTTTGGTAGATCATGTGCATACTAGATTAACTTTGGTGATTATCTGATGTTTAGATGACAACCGTTTTTAAAAATAAATGGAAATTTTCAGGACTTTTAATGTTTCCTTCGGGAAATATAATGTATTTAGTTCAAGCGAATGCAAAAAAATGGTTTTTATTTTAGAAAATGCCAAAGCAATTTTTGGGTCACAATTTCTACATTCACATCATGTTTTTAAAAATATTTAGGAGTTACATCTATACAGCTTTGTGGTAAATGTATAGCTAATGCCACGCCAGAGGGAACTTGTTACTGGGGATGTTATTTCAGGATTCACTTGGAGGCGCTTAATACAGATAAATGTTTTTATGTAATGTTATTAGCACTACCGTGCGAAGTCACAACCTGCAAGATTAGTGTAACCTCAAAGATATGTCAGCTGTCTGAAGATGTTATCTCTCTCTGCCATAAGTTGTGGATCCAAGGAAGCTGTGAAATCTCTTTAACCATGGGATATCCCTGCAGTCCACTGATTTAGCATAGCTTTTCATTTTTCTTCTCTCCCTTCTGTCAATTTAAATATATGACTATTTGGAAGGTATGGTATGGAAAAATGAAACGATGTGGAATACAGAAATGAAGTAAGATGAAAAGTGCTATCTTGATATTAGCTAATTAAATTGCCAGATTCTATGGAGCAGTCCCAAACCCTTGTCATACGTCACAGCATACAAGTCACAGAGCAAAACATGGCGGGGAGTATATAATACGTTCCTTTTCTGTTTTAGACAAAAGAATTATAATTTTCGACAGCAGTTTCCTGTGGCCACTTCAGGTATTGTGCCAGTGACAGAGGAACAGGACTCTTATCTCATCACTTCATGTGGCAGGCAGGGAGAGAGGGCGCAGCAATTTCAACCAGTGGTTTCTCTGCTACGATAAACAAGAATGAAAAGAGTTACCATCGATGGTGATGTTGTTTTAAGCAGACACCTGCATAGCTGAACCATTTCCACGGGATGTTGCCAGGTACAGTTTTCTGCTGGTATAAAAGACGGCGACATCGCTAGATGAAAGCTGCAGTGGGACGTGTTAGCAGAAGCCACACTGTGTTAAATGATGCTTTAAAAGAATCCGAATGAGGCGGCTGGGCATAAATGGGTCCGTCGCAGAAAAACAAATTACGCAGCAGCCTTAACATTCATCACAAAACCCAAAAGGACAAGAAAGGTTCTGTCGCAAAGCGCTTCACGCCTCTAGTAGTGGGCTGTAAGCTGTCGGAAACATTACTCCTGATGGTAGTTTCATTATTTGAAATGCTAGTAAGCGCTTTTTATACTGTTGAAAGGTATGAATCCATATATAGTTGTAAGGGCAGACTACCGGTAGTAGACATAGGTTGTAGGGTATATACCCCTTGGTGTATAGTCTTTCAATGATGCCTTATTTGACCAAAATATTTCTAGTTCATTTTTGGCCGCTCCAAGCCCATGTTTAATACAGGTGCGGTGTTACTTCTTCCCCGTTGTTGGAAAGTCACAGTCCCTCGCATGGTCATGGATGTGTACCTCTGCCCCAAGTGCCTCCAACTGCAATGATCTCTGGATCCCTGGTGCTGAATTTTGTTGTCAAGGGTTAAAACAGATCACTTGTCTGTAACATGGTAGACCTCTATCATGGATTGTGATCTTTTTGGACCGAAAGGGGCACCCAAGTTGCTACCCTCCTAGTGGTGAAAGGGGACTGCCTTGGCCAGCAGTTAAGTATCATTAGCACAGTGGTAGCTGCATACTGTGCAGTGATCAATCGAAATAAACAGCCATTTTCACATTTGTCACTGGAATGAGGCCTACAGGCTCACTCATGTAAAGTTTCACAGCTGTGTGCTTACCTCACCCTTTACCTACATCATGTTAGCATGTAGTGCTGTGCAGTGTGTGAGTGTTGCATGCATCTGCTGGGTGTATGTGATTGTGAAGGATACAATACATGAATGATTCTGGGTTCCCTTGGGAGAACAATGATTGACTTGAGGAGCATAAGGAGTGAGAGGAACCCCCCCCCCCCACCCTCAGACAGATTTTTGGATTGCTGTTTTCCTGAGAGCTGGTTGGGACAAACACTGGATGAAGGAGAGCCAGGCTCTCAAGTGAACTTCAAAGATTGCTCTTTGATTCAGAGGGAGGTCACTGGGAAGATGGGAAGGGGCCTAGATATATCTCAGGAAGGAGATGCGGTTGATAAGTGAAGCATAAGAAGTAGGGCTAGGGCCTTGAGATCATCTGTTGATATGCATATCTCTGTGGCTAACAACCAGGTGTGTACCTCTAGTCAATGCCATTGCATGTGTTGTGGGGCTATCAGATTTGGAGCCACTTCTTCTGTGACAGACTGTTTTTTTGGAGGAAAGGGAAGGGCAGAGGAGAGGGCACTTCAGAAGGACAAAACAAACTTCAAAGACTCGGGCCCTAAAGAGGGGGTGGCCTAGCAACAGCCTTTGGGGCAAGATTAACAATTACTATTTTGGAATCCTTCACCTCTGATTGGATTGAACTCTGTATCTTCAGAATTAAACAACAGAAAAAGGGTACCTGGAGAGGTGCCCTTGTATATTGAACCCCTGTCCCCAACCACATTTTAGTAACCATTTGATTGAGAGTATTGCCCCTCATGTATTCGCGGCAGACACATTCCTTCTTATATGAGACTTAAATTATCATGCAGCACTCTCTACTGACACAGACACCAGTCAATGGATCACCAATATAAACATAAACAAGTAGGACTAGTACAGAAAGTGATTGGACCCACACACTCAGCTGGTCACTCCCTTGATCTCCTGTTTGCAAATGAAGCGAATAGCAGGGTGAAGCTTCCTATCCTCTTGATGTTGTCTGACCTTAGTTTATTAAAATTCCATATACAAGTAGCAATCACCCATGAAAATCTAAGCTCTGAACAGAAATTGACCACGCCCTGGAGAAAAATCAGACTTGCATCCTTTTCTACCCCCCATTGACAGGCCTAAAGAACTTAAATGGAGAAAAAACAAAACGCATCAATGACAGACTAACCTAAAAGCATATCTGCAGACATTATCGAAACAATATCAAGGAAACCAAAACCCTACATTAATAGAATTGACAAGGTGGCGAATTCTCAAAAGAAACTATACAGAATCCTAAAAGAATTTACCAATACCTTATCCAGCCAGATAAACAGCCCATCCTGCCAAGATTGGGTGGACACAGTGCCTCCACTCTTTGAGGAAACCATTGACAATATTTACAATACTTTTCCAAAATATAGGACTGAAGAACAAAACATTAAGATTGACTGCATACAGACTTCCAGTACAGTACTTCTGGATGAGTTCATTGAATTTACTCACAAGGAAGTTAGAGCTGCCCTTCTCAGGACCGAATCAGGCTCTCCAGTTGACCTTGTTCCCTCCCTCATTTTGTCAACTCTCTCCCCTGTTCTTCTCAAAGGTCTTACTGACATATTTAACATGTCCTTTAACCAAGAGACATTTCCAATTAAATGGAAATCAGCACTTGGAAAGGCACATGTACTCTGATCAAATGACTGGTGGCCCATGAGCCTGGGCCTCTGTCCATTCCCAAAGACCATGGTACGAAACTCTGGTGTAAAAATAGATGACAAACTGTTCATGAAGGACCAGGTAAATCATGGTCTGTGCACCTGCTATGGCACTATGCAACCCCTACGTAATATCTTCCAATGTATTCCCTTGGAACCAAGTAAATCACTAAATCAGGGTTTAATAATCAGTCGTCTAGACGATGGAAACACGTTGATTGAGACTATCAATGAGGAACCATATACCAGACTCCAGGTGCTGTAGAACACCGCTTCCAGACTGGTGTTGAATCTTTCATCTCAGCCCTCATGTGCTCCCATTTTAAAGCCCTACATTGGCTCCCTATCAGAAAACTAGTTTGTTTTAAGATCATCTGCCTGACACATAAGGCTATGGTTGGAAATGGGCCAAGGTATCTGGCCAAGAAACTTAACTGGAATGTACCAAAAAGGAATCACAGCACAGGAGCAAAAACTTTAACCCTTTCAGGGTCCATACCACCAGAAATGGTGGCAGATCATTTTCCCACTTAGCTCCTCTTTTCTGGAATGAGCTACCAACGCAACTTTGTACAATTACAGATCACAGACTGTTCAGAAAGAAGCTTCAAACCTGGCTGTTTTAAATGTCTTTTTTTTATACAGTGAATGATTTCCCTCCATCAAACCCGCTACAGCGCCATGAGATCCTTCTGAGTGATCTGTGCGCTTAACAAAACCTAATAATAATAATAATAATAATAATAATAATATTAATAAATCACATCTGGTTTCTGTAAATTGGCTACAAGAAGGGGAGCTCGATGCCTCCAAAATGGTCAACTCCGAAGCAGATGGACGGGCTGCAGGAGGAAGGATGCAAGACTTCTGCCTATGACAAGACTGTAAGCTAAGGCCTGCTAGTCTCCCAGCTGGGTTAGGGGACATCACCCAGAGACATCCAAGACCCCCTCCCACGGAGACTGGAGCACTAGTGTCTGCCTGCTTGTCAAGACCTATGAGCCCTGTGACGAAGCAAAGAGATGGAGGGAGTGAGGTCAGTAGGGGATTGGTGGATCAGGGATCGGCAATCCTGTTGAGTGGATCCTTATAATGAGGTGTGAGGAGATTGCTGCTGCTCCAAACGGGTCATTGCACTTGTGCAGATTTAAGTTGGTGATCCCCGTATGCCAAAATAGGGCCATCGTGAAGTGAGCTGTGACCTTTCCTGCACAGATTGGGTCATTCCTCATGTGAGTGAGCAACCCTGAATGCCATAGGGGGCTGCCATGAAGAGGAACCAGCTGCTATGCTGATCTAACCATCGCACAAGTGAAGAGCATGTGTGCTAACGGTGTATATAAAATGGGTCCCTTTTGAGGAAGACAAGGAGCCCAGCCTGATGCATTCCATTGCTGTGAGGAGTGGCTGCCATGGTGCCCCATGTGGGCCCAAGCGCCAATTGAGGATTGTTACCAAGAACCACCAATATCCCATTCCCCTTGATGGGAAGACCAAATGAGACTTACTGTAGCATCAGAAGGGAAATAAAGACACTCAATCACAGCTCCTGCAGAGCCAAATGTGTTGTACTCACCTCAGGCAGCCGCTGCAGCTGCCAGGCCGACAAGAGAGACACTCTTGGAGACTTCGGTATGGCAATCCCTACTGGTGCAGGTAAAACTGAGCTATGAGCCAGAAGGCCCCAGGGGGAATTGGCTGCCAAATAGTGTTTTGGCTCTAGAACATTTTTGACTTTTCTTACAAAGTCGGAGTGGGACTCCTAAGACTCAGACTGCTAATTGGGCCTAACCGGAATTTTGCCTAGAGTGAATGGGTAATAACCACTGCTGCGAGTGAGAGGGCAATGAGACTCAGGGGACTGCCATTTAACACTATAACCCTGACTCTGGGCTATATTGTAAAGTTGTGTATGTTGTATTTCACTTTGTGTTTGTATATAAATACTACCTTTTTCATAAAAGAGAGTATTTGACTGGACAGTCATTTACTGCTGCTGTTAAACATACGTTGAGTTGTCAGCCTGTGCTCACACCCTGCATCTACCAACCACCGACAAGCCTTGGACTGGTCTACCCGCGCTAACACTGAGAGTCAAGTGATAAAGGGGTACTTAGCCCAGTTGTTCAAGATCCAAAGTAGGTTGAGCCTCAGGACATCAGGAGTAAAAGACCTTGATCTTCATGGTTGGGCGCAGTAGCAACTACTTGCCCCATGATCATCTGAATGAGAAAAATAAAATAATTTTAGTTATATGTCAGTCCTCATATAAAACTGCATTGATAAATTATAGTGATTAAAGTAATGAGTCAACACAACTCTTTTCAGGTCTAGTTTTACAAAGTCAAAGTGGAGCTAATATGTGGTGTGATGCAAATAGGGGATCTTTATAGGTATTATTTCAATGAAGCATTATGAAATATGTGAAAGTAATATTTGAGACAGTTGTTTTCAGAATGCACCACACAAACATGTCAACATGCCAAAATATCCAAAAATATCTGAAAAGTAAAATATTTTTATTTGTTTTTACTATTTATCCATACTCGTAGCAGACAAATTTCTGTTTTGCTATGTTATTCAGATTTGTAGAGCATGCTATCACCCAGGATGGTATCCTGGTGCTGAATCTCAATTGTCACATTGTGTAAAACACTACAGGTGAAGAGGTTGAAAGAGTGGTTGAATTACTCTCTTCACAAAGAGAAAGAAGGTGGCGTTTCTGTCTGCCATCTAAATATCAGAGCCATGTCTATTTTATACAATCAATCGGGCAATTGTAAGCATTCTACTCATCCGTGAGGGTCTCAAGGCTCAGAGGGGATGGGGGAGCGCAGATCTGTTTAGCCAAACCGCCAGGTCTTGAGGGTCTTCCTGAAGGTGTTCAGGGCAGGGGCGCATCTGATGTCTGCCGGTAACTCGTTCCAAGTCTTGGCTGCAATGTGAGAGAAGGTTCCGCCTGCTCTGGCTGTGTGGATGCTCGGGGTTTCCGCCAGTGCGAGTTTGGAAGAGCGAAGGTTTCTTTTGGGTACGTGAAAGTTGATTCTGTTGTTGAGGTATTTGGGTCCATTGTTGTGTAGGCATTTGTAGGCATGAGTGACTCTTTTCTCCACGGGGAGCCAGTGGAGACTTCATAGGTGTTGGCTGATATGTTTGTGTCGGGGGATGCTGAGGACAAGTCTGGCGGCGGTGTTCTGTATTGTCTGGAGTTTGCAGGGTAGGGACTTGTTGATGCCGGCGTAGAGTGCGTTTCCATAGTCCAGTCTGCTGGTGATGAGGTGTGGTGTACTGTCTTCCTTGACTCCGGGGGGGTCCACGTGAAGGTCTTTCGGAGAATGCGGAGGGTGTTGAAGCAGCTGGAGGTGACAGCGTTGACCTGTCTGTTCATGGTGAGCGATGAGTCGAGTACGATGCCGAGGTTCTTGGCATGGTCTGAGGGGGAAGGTGGGCTACCGAGGGCGGTCGGCCACCAGGTGCTGTCCCATGCAGAAGGAGTGGTACCAAGGACGGGGACTTCTGTCTTCTTGGCGTTGAGCTTCATGCAGCTGTTGGTCATCCAGACTGCAACGTCTTGCATTCCTTTCTGGAAGTTGAGTTTGACAGTGGTGGGGTCTTTGGTGAGGGAGAGGATGAGCTGGGTGTCATTGGCTTAGGATACAATGTTGAGGCCGTGTTGTCAGACGATGTTGAAGAGGGTGGGGCTCAGTGATGAACCCTGTCCGACTCTGCAGGGGATTTTCGTGGGGTCAGAGAGGAAGGGTAGAAGTCTGATCCTTTGGCTTCTTCCATTGAGGAATGATCAGATCCAGTCCAGGGTTGTACCTTGTATACCTGCGTCGTGTAGTCTGGCGACTAGTGTGCGGTGGGAGACGGTGTCGAAGGCCACTGATAGGTTGAATAGGATGAGGGCTATGGAGTGGCCTTCGTCCAGGAGGGTGCGGATGTCATCTGTGATGGCGAGTAGGGCGGTAGCTGTGCTGTGGTTGCTTTGGAATGCAGATTGGGACGAGTCGAGGACGGAGTTCTTTTCAATGAATTGTGTTAGTTTCCTGTTGACGGTTTCCTCTGCAACTTTAGCTGCGAAGGGGAGGAGCGAGATGGGCTGATAGTTCTTGAGGTTGGTTGGGGTCAGCTGTGGGCTTCTTGAGCAGGGGTCTGAATTCTGCACACTTCCAGTCATCTGGGAAGGTGCCTGTTTTGAAGGTGGTGTTGATGGTACGTTGTATTTTAGGTGCAATGGCGGCCGTGGCTCTGTGGTAGATGTGAGGGGGCAAGGGTTGGTGGGGGCCCGAGTGGATGCTTTTCATGGTTGAGGCAGTGTCTTTGGCCATGATCGGTGTCCATTTGGAGATGGTGGGCCGGCTGGTGTTTCTGGGAGGCGGGGGATGTCTGTGTTACCTGGTGGATGGTCGATGAAGTTGTCGTAGAGGCATTTGGTCTTGAGGTGGAAATAGGTTACAAGCTTGTCGCAGAGGCCTTGGGATGGGGTGATGTCTGTGGCTTTGCTGTGTGGGTTGGTGAATTCTTGAATGACACTGAAACGTTCCTTGGAATTGGTGGAGTTGGCCATGATTGTGTTTTGCATGAAGTTCCTCTTGGTGGCTCTGATCTAGTTGTGGTAGTCCGTCATGGCGTCCTTGTAGGTGGTGTGGTTTTTGGTTGTCTTGAGGTTTCTCCAGTTCTTCTCCAGGCATCTGCATGTGTGTCTGGCTTTTTGGAGAGCGGTGGTGAACCAGGTGGCTTTCCTGGGGCGTTGTTTGTTGGGGTTGTGTAGCAGGGCAAGCTTGTCTGCACAGTTGGAGATTCAGGTGTGGAGTTTTCTGGCTGGTCGTTTGTGTCATTAGTGTCGGGTGCCCAGGTGTGGTTGTCTCGGGTGAGGGTGGAGTTAAGTTGCTCGTCAGTAACCTTGCTCCAGTTCCTTCGTGGTAGGCGTGGGGCTGGTTTGGGTGCCTTGGGTTTGTTGATAGCAAAGTGTACGCAGTGGTGGTCGGTCCATGGCGGCTGCTTTGTGTGCCTGAATTGGTCGCTGTTTCCTGCTGCGAAGATGGGGTAGAGGGTGTGTCCGGCTCTGTGGGTCGGTGTGTTGACGAGTTGTTTAAGTCCGATGCTGGCAAGGTTGTCATGAAGGATAGTGGATGTGGGATTGCTGGGGTTATCGAGGTAGAAGTGTAGGTCTCCAATGAGTATGTAGTTTGTTTAGGTGATGGCGTGACGTGCTATGAAGTCAGGGATGGTGGTGGCGAAGAGTGTTCGGGGGCCGGGGAGTCTGTAGACAGGGTTCCTCGGAGTGTGGCTTTGGGGGTGGTCTGGATAGGGAAGTGCAGGTGTTCAGCGGAGGGGAAGGTTTCACTGGCGAGGCCCCCTCCTGTATGGTTGGCGTGATCTTTCCTCTGGATCTTGTATCCACCTGGGATGGCAGTGCTGATGTCAGGGGCGGTGGATGCATTGGTCCAGGTCACTGTGAAGAAGGCGATGTCCAACGATAAATAGTCAAATTGGTTCCAGATTTTCATGGCGTGTTTGTGTATGGGGCGTACATTGAGGAGGGTGCATTTTAGTGTCACCAGGCCGGGGTGGCGATGAGGGTCTGGCGGCAGTGGAGGCACGAGAACTGGACGTGAGTTGTGTTCTGTGAGGCTTGTTGGCATTCTCTAAGTCTTCTAGGGTTGAGTCCGAGGAGGGTGGTGGTGTCTTAGCGATGGGTAGTGGGAGATCCAGGGTTCCTGGCGCTGGCTGTGGTTGGGTCACGGGCAGGTGCAGACATGTTTGCCATTGGCACGCCAGTGGTGCGCCCGCTGTGAGCGAGTGAGCAGTGGCCGCCATTAAGTAGGGGAGGTGGGAGTGAGGAGATACTCGGAACGGGGGAATTCTGGGGGGAGGGGCTGCAGTGGCGAAAGGCAAAAGGAATAGGCAGGCCCGAGAAAATAAAAATAGTGGTGGAATTAGAGCAAGACACAGATGGGCACAATAACAGTGGCACAACAGGGAAAAACTGCTGAGAAAGGTTACGATGGTTGTAGGCAGTCTGCGCCCAGTTAGAGCAGGCAGCAGGCGCAGGAGCGGGCAGCAGCCTTCAACCTCCCAAGGAGGAGGTCGGGGTCTGGAGGCAAGAGACGGCACAGCGGTGCTGTGAGGAGAGAGTGGACCTAGGTCGAGGGCTTTTAGAAAGGCACTGAAAACATGGCTGCGTGTGTAATCTTTATGTTGATCCTTGCTTATACTTTCAGAGCTAGAGCCTTGACACCTCTGGGTATTTGTGCGCTTAACAATTTTATTAACATAACATTACCTTCCCAGAGTAGGAGCCAGTACCTACTAATACTACCATGCATTCTGAATCAGGGAAGAGAGGCTTTTAACAAACCTGCAGCTAGCAGGGCAGTAACAACAAGGGCTAAAGTAGAAGCACTAAGCAAGATACCCTCTATACACACAGGGTATCATACCAGCAGACTCCATTATTGCTGCACCAGCCAGAAAGAGGGTTAGCGTACCACAAGCATCAGGACCACCCCTGAACAAAGAAAGTAAGAACATGAACATGGTGGGGACAACATTTAAAAGGAGAACAGCAACTCAATGGTGAATAGCCAATTCAAATGCCTTGCTGTATAGATCTGTGTTACAGCATTGGGATGAAATGGCTGCGCTGATGAAGCATCCACCCAAACAATATCGCAAAAGGATAGAATCCCTAGAAGAAGAGGGGGAAAACATAGTCACAACCTGCTTAAAATCTGAGCTAGATGCAGCAGACTCAGCAAGTTGGCAGATAATGGTGAAACTACCTTAGCCTGGCTAAGGGTGTCCAGGGGTACAGGCGAACATAGTTAACACCAAAACACACAAGGTGATGGACGGAATGTTGCACACCCACATTCACCCACAGTCACAGATCTGGGTTTAATCCATCGTTATTTTGCTCACAACGCCACCCCAGTTCAGACATGGCTATAAGCAAATCAGTCATGACCCTGTGCCTCATGGGAACAGTCCAGCTCGAACTGCCAAGCCATGTCTTCCCTGGACCAGAATCAAGCATCCTAGGACCGATTTCTGGCTATCAGCCGTCATCGTCCAGGATCGCTTGACTCCAGTGGTGCAGTGAGCATGGGACCCATGTCTGGGCATACCCTTCCAACCTTGGGCGAACAGCAAAACACACAAGGTTGTGGACGGAATGTTACACATTGGCAATACATTCACCCCCAGTCACAGATCTGGGTTTAATCCATCGTTATTTTGCTCACCACGACACGCCACCCCAGTTCAGACATGGCGATATGCAAATCAGTCTTGACCCTGTGCCCCCTGGGAACAGTACAGACCGTACTGCAGGCCTAGTAGTAGCATTTAATTTGTAGGCCCGGTGCACATGCAGTTTCACTTTACTAGGGTCTTACAAGTAAATTAAATTTGGCAGTTGGTGAACAGACAATGTTACCATGTTTTAAGGAGTTTGCGCATGCTCTTTAGCACTGACTAGCAGTGAAAAAGTGTGCAGAGTTCTAAGGTCAGAGAAAATTAGGTCAGAAAAAATGGAGGAGGAAGGCAAAATGTTTTGGGGAAGACCACCTTAAGGCTGAGAGGTAAAACAAAAAGGCAGTGTCAAGTCAAGAAAACTTTATTCGGTTATTTAAAACCATGAAAGCACACACAAAACGAGTACAAATGTTTTACATTAATTGCCATTAGAATTCTTTCAGAAAAGTAGAGCATAAAAACTTCCTGTAAAATGAATAAATGTTATTAAAATCGAAAATGCATTCGTCTTTAATGCTCCTCATAATCAGCTTTAATTAGCTCCACCATTTTAAACCAAATAGTTTTTTTCCTAATTCTAAAAGCACCTACTAAATGTTGCCACATTAAAACAGACCCACCAGGTCGGAAGCATTTGAACATATACTTGTGCTGGTCAGACTTGCTGAAAATGTTTCTCTTTTGACAAAGGGACAATAAAAGAATGCCTTAATGCATGATAATGATTGTAACACATTATACAGTGCTTTGTATGTTGGGAGGAGGAGGTATCACAAGAAAAAGAGTCCAACTCCTCCTCTTTATAGTGGTCTTGCGGTACGGCCAGCAACCAATGTAAAAGGTTTCACCTAAACTCTGTCAATAAAAAATGATTATGGTGAATTGTAACCATGAGTAGGTAGGGCTCCACCGTTAAACAGGTTCCTAAAAATTGGTATGCCTTCACTAAGTCTTAATAAACTCGTCTCTCTTTCTGCTGCCATATATGAGAGAAACTGCCTTTTGACCCCTATCAGATCTCTCTTATCAATACTTTTTGGGTTCTCAAATAACTCAGGGCATCCCAGTTTGCTTATTTAATTTTTTATATAACTGAGGGGCATATTACCAACAACTAGCGATATTTATCTCTAAATGCGCTTAGCGACTTTTTTTTTATCGCTGCCTATCGCTGGATATTTTAGCGGAGAAAACATGCTATTAGCAACGTTTTTCTCCATAGCGCTAAAATATCCAGCGATAGCGGCGTAATGCGAGAATATCGCTGAGAATATAGCGATATTCTCGCATTAGCGACGAAATGCTCTTAGCCATGTTATCCACCTCCCATTGGATAACATGGCTAAGAACTGGTCAGAGCAGGCGTTAGTTTTTGGCGATAGCGGGAATATTTCCATCGCTATGCCAGCCTTGTAAATAGGCGATAGCGACGTTATCGACTGCTTTCAGTCGCTAACGGGTTGGGTACGCCCACTTTGCATGTCATTAGCGATAAATATCGCTGACATGCAAAGCGGGCCCCAAACCGCTCGCTATCGCCTTCAAGCTGTCGCTAACTGCTGTTAGCGACAGCTTGATAATAGGGCAATAGAATTTTCGCCGCTTAGCGGCCGAAAACGGCCACTAAACCGGCCGAAAACGGCCGCTAAACCGGCGAAAAGTGCCTATCGCCCCCCTTGATAATATGCCCCTGACTCCTTTGGAGTGCACCCTCCAAGGACAGACATTCATTAATCACTGCCTGATTAAGCTCTAGATCTGTATTGGACCATATACAACCCCATCTTATCAAGGGTGCTAGAGCTCGACGGTCAGAGATGTAAACCATTCCAAGTTCTTCATGACTATATATGAGGGGACTGCCTGGGGAACGGCTACAAATCTTCTCAGAAATGTATTCTATTTGCAAGGCGGTGTTGCCCTTACAACTCTACACGTCACACCCATACTTTGCCATGGGGATACATTTTACTTGGTATACTTTGATCAGCGTTTGCGCAGGATTGGCCCCCAGTCTCTTCACAAAATCAAATATCACTGCAGGGACTCTTGCTAATGTATTCTTTTTTACCCACTTTTGGGGTGCCTACGACTTCTTTGACCCCACCACCATAGTATGTGATTTAGTAAGATTCGTACTCAAGTCTAACGCCTCCATAAAAACAATAAAAGAGTCAAGCAAGTGTTGTAGACCGGGTCATCTGCATTTAAAAGTGTGGGAATTAGTTGTGAGCCTCCTCTGGGAATATCCTTGCAAACAGCATATAGAATTTTACCAAAACGGTTAATAAAAGTGAATAAAAGAAGAGCTAAAATACATTATTGTCTCACCCCTCTTTGTAATTTTACTGCTGCAGACAAGCTGCCATCTAAGTTGTACCTCACTGACCCAGAGAAGTCCAAATACAGCTCATTTAAAAAATCAACTACATTTTTATCAAATCCCATCTTGATAAGCAGAGCCCAAAGTTTAGGTCTATTCACTCGGTCAAATGCTGACATAAGATCCATGGAGGCCACATACAATCTGTCCCTCTTAGCTACTGTATATTTGCCAATGATCATCTGTAAATTAATGAATTGGTCAAGGGTCCCTTCCCTTGGCCTGAAACCATATTGTAGATTTGAAATAAAAAATTCTGCTCCAACTAGTCTAGCAATAAACACCTGTGTGAGGATGTTTGCCCCTGTTGAAGGGTCCTCTTTATATAAGTCTGCAGGAACCCCATCCCAGCCTGGTGCTTTGTTTCTAGACTTCATTGCAATAGCATCTGCAACCTCTTTTTACATGAATGTCATAATAAGATCTCTATCACATGCAGAGTCAAGATTTTGTCCATTTGCAGACACACTCCCATAGATGCTCTGGAAATGCATGACCCATGCTTCTGGTGCGATAGTGAAATAAATCACTCTATTCCCCAACCTCGCAAATATTGGCCAGTTCATTATTCCTCAAAATTCGACACTTTTATTTAGCACCCTTGTCTGTAAAAGATAATTTCTGGTTTGATCTTTGTTTGCTTGTTTACGAACTGCCACAGCAAGTTTGTAAGCTTTCCTACATCTGTAGAATTCAATCCTATTCTTAGGATTTTGTTTTAGAGCTATTAGCACATTTTTATGGGCCTTTGAGCATTTTTCATCAAACTATTTTTCCCCGCCCAAATTGTTTCCCCTCAGTGAGTTCCTAAGTTTCTTATCAATCTGCCCATTTAGCCTGTTGAAAGCATAAAACCCTCTTCATCCCGGGAGGCATCATCTAAACATGCACTAATATCTTGGCCGCTGTCAACATAGAGATTATTCACAACAGATTCTGATACCACCCTAATACATTTTGGTCTGCTGGCTTGATTCTGAGGGGGAATTTCAGTGTTCTAGGGCCCGGTTATGGGATTTTCGATATCACCCTGCCCCCATTCCATGGCATTGCCGCCATGGAAAGGCCTCTTCCAGGACACATCCTAATATGGCGGACGGTGCCTGCTAGGCACCGCTACCATAATAGTGGCCCTTTTTCGTCCGCAAGGCAATCGATTGCCTCTGACAGAAAAGCGGCAGATGGAGTTGGCGTCCGCCGCGATTCCCACCGCCATCCTAATTTGGCAGTGGATAAAATGCTCAGTGATGGCGGAAGTACCGCCACCGCCGGCCCGGCGCTGGTGCTCCTTCCGCCATCATAATGGCCCCTTTAGTGCCTGAAGTGCAGGGATGCCCCATGGCAGTGGCAAAAACACCCTCAGCAGCTATGAAATATAGCCTTGTCCCACTTTTGAAAGTTAAACCAGGTTAAAAGGGAAATCAATGACAACATATCTGACTTCAAAGGACCATCGCTGGCTTAGGATTTGAACCTTACCACAATTGAAGACATTGAGCACTAAAACATTAGGCTAAATCCAATGTTAAAAGTTGGATAGGTGTGACCCACATGGGGTGCATCACAGTCAGCATGATATGGTGCTGAAGACCTTAGACATCACAAACTGATACTTAACATTAAACTTCAATTTTTTGGGTACTTTTTGCGGCACTGTTTGTGAATTTATTGGGTAATTTTTGTACTTTAAAAATGTTGGTATTACTCAAATGTGGTGCACATTTCTCTGGAGAATGTCCTACTGCTTTTTCTACTGCTAGGGCTGGGTTGAGCACAGTTTCACTGAAAACTGCTGGGTCCTAACCAGGGTTGGTAAGTTGGTAAGTGTACGTGATTTGGGTAATAGTGGAGAGGGGTGAAAATCCACCTCAAATAATTATTGCAGTCCTTTTCAGGGTGAATCACAAAGTCATTATTTAAAAAGGTGCTTAACCTCTGGTAGCTGTTATGTCATGTTATGTTATTTAATTTTATACCGCGCACAGATACACCCAAGGAGTGTCCCGGCACGAGCCCAAAGAGAGAAAGAGTAAATACAGGGGAGTGGGGGTGAGTTAGTCAAAACTGTGAGTATTCAGTTTTCTCTTGAATAGGCAGAAGTCCTGAATACTGAGGGGAGCCAGAAGAAGTGAGTTCCAGGCCATAGCCACTCTGACAGCAAGTGAGCTGCCTCCCACTCTTGAAATCCGGAAGCGAGGGATATGGGCCAAGAACTGAGAAGATCGAAGGTGTCTGGCGGGGGTGTAAAACAAAATCCTCTTCTGGAGGTAGGATGGGCCAAGGGCATGCAGAGCATGATGGACCAGAGTCAATGCTTTAAACTTGACTCGATTGGCCACTGGCAGCCAGTGGAGAAGATGCAGATGCTGCCGAACACTGCTTCCCATCTGTATGTTAAACACAAGTCATGCCGCAGCATTCTGAACAGTCTGCAGTTTCCAAAGAAGGTAGCCTGGCAAGCCGGTATACAGAGCATTAGCATAGTCGAGGCAAGAAAATATCAGGGCCCGAATCACTGTTTCCTTAGCTGCTCTGGGGAGAAGCAAGACAAATTTCCTAAGACTTTTGAGTAGCCCAAAGCTGGTCCCCCACCAAATTCCTAATCTGGGTAGAAAAGGAAAAATTTACCTCAAACCAGACTCCCAGATAATTTGCGGATTGCCCCGATGAGGCAGGCACAAAGCTTAACACAAAGCTGTCAGTATTTACTTAGAGGCAATGTGTAAAGTGTGTTTGCAGTACTCAAAAAGTAAATAAGTGAGAATACAACACAAAAAAATGGCAAACAGATTTAGAAGAATGGAGTGCATTTCAATAAATAAATGAGAAAATGTGGCCAAACGGCTAGGACGGTCAACCTCACATCCTGAGGAACCGGGTTTAAATCTCGGAAGGGACGCTCAACATTCTGTGATTCTGGGCAAGTCACTTAATCTCCCTGTGCCTAACATAAATTAATGTGTCCATCTGTAACTTAACTGGTGCTCATGTTAAGCGCTCTGATACCTTTGGGACTAGTTTGTGATATAGAAAACGCCACCAATAAAAATGACACCAGAATGACAAAACTCTAACTGGGAGAACTGAAAGTATGAATTCATAAAGTCTAAATAGCACAAAAAACCCTAAGCTACAACCGCCGTTAAGGCTAACCTTGATGGAGCAAGGGTTTGGGTACAAGGATCAGATTCAACCCTTTGAAAAATGTTACAGTTGTTCTTAGCCTCTGAAATGAAGTAAAACAAAAAAATCAGCAGATCAAGTCAGAAGGTGCTGGCCTAAGAGGGCTCCATGTCATCTGAGAGCCACTGGATGAAGTCTCAGTGAAGCCACTGACTATTGGTGGAAAAGCTCCATGTGGGATATATTTGAATTCAGTAACCAGAAAATGTCTCTGCCTGGCCGGATACTGTTTGCGGTTTCAACCAGAAAAGATTTCTTCTTTCAAACTGAGTCAATTTTTGGGAACTAGGATTCCTCCTCTGGGGCAATGCTGCAGCCTGTAGCTGAAGATGGCTCCAAAAAGCCGGACACCATTTCAATCAGGACCTGCTGAATCAGATTTGCTGCTGCAAAGAGGAACCTAGTGAGAGAAACCTGGATCTTTGGCCCAGCAGTGGTGCACCTTCACCAGATCAACTTGGTGGTTGGTCCCACATGGAGCAAAAAGTTGGCAAAAGTTTTCTTAGTCCCAGATTTCAGAAAAATTCAGTAGGAGTTGACTTTGACACCGGCCAAGGGTCCAGGACCTTTGGGGACAGCACTTGGGATTCAAGACTCACTCCAGCAGAGTCTAGCAGCATGCTTCTTGGCGGATCCACTTAGAAATGGTCAGCTGGGAATTCAAGAAAAAGGCTTCTTTGAACTTATTGTGCCCCAAAAAGGGAAGTCAGCCTTAGGACACTTGGAGTGCACTTGGAGTGCACGTCTTTGTCCTGGATACAAGATGGAGAGCAAGTCCAGCCTTCAAGGATCTTCTCAGGTCACAGATAGTGGGTCTAGTCCTCTTCTGTTTTTCCACAGGCCCACAAGTGATCTGAGGGAAGTCACATTTATTCTCAATGCCAGACTGTGGTCAGGGGAGATTCCTGGTCACTCCCTAACCAATGAGGTCAAAGTTCCAAAGTATGCCCATACCCACTTTTGCAGCACTTCTGGTGGGTTTTACCATGACCTATTCCACAGTGCCCGTCTCTATCTAAATCCAACATGGCAGAACCTTCCTTTCCCTTATCAGAGCTCCCTGTAAAGGTGGCTATGATAATATGGAAGCCTTCCATTGGGGTCACTTTAAATAAGTTATGGTGAAGCCTTCCCCTCCCCTTGTACCACTTGGTGTGGAGCCAAGCTGACTAAGGAGACAAAGGGAGGATGGCCTAGATGTGAACTGCATCTGCCAGAGACAGGTTAAGCCCTCTTGGGGGCTTAGGAAGGTGCTTACACAACCCTCCAGGCCATCCTGCTCAAGGTAAAGAAACATCTCCAGCCCAAAGAATGTTGCCCACTCTCTGGGAGCAATACACATAACACCACAGGAGAGCCATTTACTGTCAGATGATACTGGCTGCTGGCAGAAAGGTGCATTTGGCTTAGGGAGGAAAAAGGAAAAGTTTCCAAAAAGTGTAGTAAAGTGTTCCAAAAAGGCAGGACATCTAGATAAGGTCTGGAACAAATCATGCTCCTGTGTATGGGTATTTTGAAGGCATATTTACCAAGATAGAGTCATTCTATGTAAATGATCAGCTTTCTCTCTGGTCCTTGCAATTCGGATTCTGAATTAAGGATAAACAAATGGCTGAGTGGCACAAGAACCCAGTGTAGGTGATGTGACATGCAGTAAAAGAAAACGTGGCTTTCAATGGATAATACCTCGATCAGTCGGATAGCTGGGCAATTCAAGCATTGAATCTAGAGTATACATCAGGTGAAGGTATGGTAAGTGATGTTAATTTTCAACAAAGATGGCAAAGTTACCAGTCTGATCTAAAACTTATCTGGTGTAATTGATAATAAGTAGTGTTTAGTCAAGTGCAAATCATAGAAGTTCAGTGTGGTGACAGAATGTGGTTGATGTAGGTGAATGGGGAAGAGAGCAGATTCTAAACTGGAAAGTTGCCTGTTCCAGGGATTTATTGGTGGGTACCGTAACATGAAGTGTTAAAATGAATGCACAAAATATACTCTAAAGAAAATTTGACAGAAAAATTAGAAACAGAATATGACAAAAATCACCATAATGATATGTTCGGGAGAGGTGTAGCACAGTGGCCAGGTGGGATGGCTAGTGTGTGCGGGGCTTAGGGTTCGATCCCCAGCATCGGAGGCAAATCAGCTCAGCATCATGTGACTCGGGCATTAACTGACTTTATCGCCCCAACCGCCTTGAGACGGTAAACATCGTTTACCACAAAGTTTTTACAACGCGGTACCTTTAGCACGCATCCCTTACAACGCAAGTCGTTACCACGACTTGCGCTGGAGGGCGCTAAAGGATTAAAAATAGTAAATTTACTATCCAAACACCTTCCCTAGGGTCCACGGGGACTGGTGTTAGAATAGTAAATTATACTATTCGAAATCCGCGCCCCCCAACGCAAGTCGTGGTAACGACTTGCGTTGTAAGGGATGCGTGGTAAAGGGATGCGTTGTGACGGTACGCGTTGTACCGTCATACATCCCCTTGAGACCCTTAGGGATAATTAGAATGCGCTTTACAAATACTGGGTTATTTAATATTGTGTTTAGCATGGTGTTGCAACATGATTTCATTTCCACTTTAAGTACTTTTAAAATGAGAAATGATAAAACTATTACTTACAATGCTGTTAAACAGCTGAAGAGTGGATTGGGGGTGCTACATATGTCTATGTATTCTAATTTCCATCATTAGTTCGGTGTTTGCTCGGTACTTTCAGTCTGCTGAATGCAGTGTGGCTTCAATTGTCATGTGTGCTTGTGGCTGGTAGGTATGGGAGTGGGACGACCTCTGAATGGTCTTGTGTTTTTACTGATTTATTTGATGTAATGTATCTTATCACATACTCCAATTCGCGCCGTAGCGGGAGTGGTAATTAGGTCTGGTCTAGCCAGTTTGCCATAATTGCTGGAATATAAGGGCATTTGTGGAATAACCTTCTCATGTTACTGGATCTTTTATTAGTCCATGCTTAAAGATATGATAAAAAAAACAAAGAATTGTTAATGGAACTTGCCACTTGAAAGTGGATCATGTTGTATAATGTAATGGCTACATTTTAATGATGAAAACTACTCTCTTGAGACGAAAATCACAGGAAGGGATTAGAATTCATAGTGCATGCCACTTAAAAAAAAAAAATTGAGACTCCACCTTATCAACAGCTATTTAGCAAACATTGGCTAAAGGTCAAATGCAAGCTGAAAGGAAAGCATATTTTAGTGCTTCATGGAACTAAATCAGCAAACCAATGTTGCTCATGAATGCTTTTGAGGTGTGTCTACATTTGCATAAAAACAATATTTGTACCCAAGATGTATAGCCATGATTCTGATGCTTTAGGAGAGTGTTGAGATAATAGTATGACAATTACTACAGAGGGTCTCAATAGTGTGGTCTACAGACTTAAGGTGGTCAAAGTCTGCCCCCATTAGAGATCGCGAAGTATAACAATTTTTGATTTCAGAACATAGCCATGGATGTTGTTTCACCACAATGCTAGAGGTAGTGGAAGTGACACCATACAACCTTTGACCTCAATGGAACACAGGCCTTCACAGGAAGTGATGGCATGGGCTTTTACCTTGAATCTTGCCCAGGAAGTGACGTTAAATGACCGAAACCCCGATGACATCCAATAATTAACTCAGTTAACCCCTTCGATGCTCATGACGAGCTCAGCTCGCCATGAGGTATACCTCTTGTGTGCTCATGATGAGCTGAGCTTGTCATGACCACACTCATTTCCATTATGGCCCAGCACAGCAGAGGATCTTCTCAAGCAGACAAGGTGTTAAAGTTTTATAACTGCATGATTAATATAACAACATAACACACAAACATTTCCATTTTGATACGGCCTATATTTTAATCAAGATGCTGACATCCGATGCTAATGGAATATTACCCATTTCTCTTTGCCCTACATGAAAAATTATATGTCTGTTTGAAGAGGAGGCTACAGGGCTACAAAACACAAAACAACGCTGGGATAAATGAATTCTACCACAAACTGTCTTTATTCAATGGTTCCACTGTTGGATATTGCAATGAAAAATGTAACGATAACTCGTAGGGACCGTATAAAAAAAAATGTTTAAAAAGCTACGTACTTATGCCCACCTATTTTAATTGAAAGGAACCATTGGGCCTATTCACAGAGGTAAATTCCTTTGTTAATGTAAACTTGGGACTTTGGGGCTCATTATGATGGCGGAAGGACTGGCGGTGGCGGTCCTTCCGCCACCATACTGAAAATTCCCACCGCCTAATTAGGATGGCGGTGGGAATCACAATGGTTCCGTGGTAGACGGAAATTCCATCTGCCATGGTTCCACAAGGCAGTGCTTTTCCGCCCGCTTTGTGGGACCCGGAACTCGGGCAACATAGTGGCAGTGCTGTGGAGGCACCCCATAGTGATTATGGTATGCCCTTCCGCCTGTCTTTTTGTGGCGGATATCCTGCTGCAAAAAGACAGGTGGAAAATGGCTTTGGGGGCCCATTGCGGGCCCCCTCTGTGTGTGTGGGGGGTGCACTGAGGGGTGCCCATGGTACAGCCTTGCAGTTTCATGCACAAAGTGGAAGGCACATTGCGGACGGTGCTTCAGCCAGCAGCAACATCCGCAATGTTAAAAGGGCAGGATGCACCCGCCAGTATGGCGGGCGCATCCTAATCACGCTGGTGGGACTGCCGCACGTTTGGTGGGTGGTTCCAGCACTTTTATGATGGCGGGCGGACAGATGTCTGCCTGCCATCATAATGAGCCCCTAAATTTGCACTGAGGGCGGAATTGAGGGTATTGCTTTGATAGTTTGTAAACACCCACACACTAGTAAGGTTGTGTGAATTATCCTTTCCAGCCTGTAAAGAGTCATACTTTTACTCCAGCTAAATGCTGCTGTAAATGCATATCCAGGGTGTAAAAGAATCTGGGCCACTGCCAAATGGGGGTGTAAGGGAAGGGGTTTCGCTACACACCAAAAAAATCCCTGCAAAGGAAAAGAAAATTCCCTGCAAAGAAAAAAGAAACACAAAATGAAGGAGTTTCAGGAGAATCCATTCGACTTCTTTAGAGTTCTCTGACATGGAAACCCATGTACAGGGGGAATTTGTTCCATAATTTCCTGAGAAACCTGCACTAAGTGATCCTTTCCATGTGGATCTCAATCAAAATTAGTGAATTTGAAAAAGTATTAAAACTGCACTTGGTCGTAGATTTTAAAATCACAGTGTAGCTTTAATTCTTGTTTTTGTTAATCATCCCCCATAAATTGAATGTAAGCTATGGGTTTAAATTATTCCTTATTGTTAATACAATTGTATTTATGTTCAGTTCTAGCACAGAAGAAGCATAAGGTGGAATATTATGTTACAACATACATTTTTTCATGCAGCCTTAATAGAACCTCTAATCAAATAAGGTAACCCAATATTCCCCCATGAAACTGGGTAAGCATTCTCATATATAACATAGTGTTCCTGACGGAGCCACTTATAATATACTTCTAATTTTGTTAGTATTCTAATTCTTATGTAGAACTTAAATCAAAGAAAGAAAGTAATAAGGCATACCAACCAAAAAGTTTTACTTTTTCACAGAAAATATGTTTAATTTTTACTTTTTCTTCTTTTCTTTTTTGTAACAAAACACAATATATTACAACATACAATTAGGGTTCTTAATAGAAAGTTTTCAATAGCTCTACCAAATCTCACTGAACAAACGAGTAGATTCTATTATGCTCAAAATGGTCACTGGGCAAGGGTATATCTACCTAACAAACTATGCATTTTCAATCTAAAAGTGTCCATTCCTAATTGATAGAAAAATGCAGACAGATGAATGAAGTTTTCACTAAGTGTTGTTAGAAAGGGTAATGTGTCGACGTTTTGGTCTCTCAAGACAAATTAGTCAATCCATATTGTGTTCGGTGGATATGTTGAAATTCTTGATTCGTTCATCTTATTACTTTCTGTGATTTAAGGTAATAAAACATGGCAACACCTTGTTTAAAAATGTTTTTACTGGTTTATGTGTTCTTTAATAATATGAGCGTGAATTTCACTACTGAATGTGACATTAGAAGATTTGCTGTCATGGCTCCCAGCAGTTGCTGCAGAAAGTAAACACTGTTAACATTCTGGACTTTGCACTGCCTTTGCAGTGTCAGAGGGCACAATTTAAATGCCAATGGCCATGTATGTGACCCCTGGCAACCCCTAAATGTGTTGATAAACACGGCAAGTTTATTAGAATAGACCACATCAACGTAATTGATGTGCCACTTTTCAATTTCTTGGGTCTTTGGGTTCCAGACCAAAGCAATGAAGAGCCACTATTATAGACTTATCTATGATGTCTTTCTGTTGTTTTGTTTGGAATAGATTTTATTTCTTTTTGTAACAGGCACATATATCCTTGCTAGTAGTTCAGTATCAATGGTTTGAAAAATCTGCTGTGCTTCCGTAAGAATAACAATGAAGTAGAGTATCTATCGAGTGAGAAACTGTATACAAAACCATCTACGGCAATGTGACATTAAGGACGGGGCTTCACCACTGCAAACTGTTTGACTGCAGGTACAATTGAAAGGGCAGTCACTGCGACACAGACTTACTGTTGTTATCAATGAGTGGTTTAGACTGTATTATTCCATAATTACTCAGTGAATCATGCTGACAGTTGCCATGTTTGCAGCTCCCTGTGATTTCTCTCTGTGTGAAGGGCATCATTAGTTTTGCAGTGCAGGTAATGAAACAGCAGCGATGGACAGGCAAAGCTGCTCCGCAGAGGTAATGATGCTCACAGCATGTAGATCCAAGCATGCTACTTAAACACAGCGTACCTGGTAGGGAAGCAAGGGAGATCAGTGCGCGGATCATAGTCTCTTAGATCGCATCTACGCTGGTCACTGCGGATATTAATGCAACTGTGTGACCCCCAGAACCATGGAGAATATTTTGTATGCTCAAGAATATGGGATGTAAGACTGGCTATTTTTATGTATAGCCAGCAAGAATTCATGTAAAATTGGTTTAAAATAGAATAAACATTATAGTTAGGCATCTTTTTCTGGAAGGCTTGAATGAGTGGCAATGAGTCAGTCTTATCCACTGATTGTCAGATGGATTGGGGTGTGTGTGGGAAATCTTTCAAAGTTTATTTTAAACATTTATTGAAATAATTAGCAAACGTTTGTCACAGGGGATGACTTTTCTGTGCTGCACGTTATAATGTATGACCAGAGCACACCCAAGGAGTAACCCCCAGTTGAGTCCTGCAAAGCTCAGACTCTTTGGTTGATCAGATAAGTTATTCTCAGTGTGTGATATGACTGACAATATCTCCCACAGAAATACACTTTTGTTGATTCCTAACTTTTTATATTTCAAGTTGCAGAATGGAAGCAAAATGTATCCTGTGTACTTAGAGCTCCAAATGCCTTTGGTTAGGACTTTAATGACCTCATACTTACTCTTGTGTAGTCTATAACACCGCATGGTTTACAATAACTTGCTTAGTGTTTGAAGGTAAATCAGAGGCTACCTGCAGTGAGGTATTTAGGATTTCTTAGTGGAGATCCAATTTAGGCTCACAGTAGGGTTAGTTCCTTTGAAATCTTAAAAAAAAAAAGAAATGGCAAATGTATTCACCAATCCTCAAAATCACACAAAGGATTCACCCAAAGGAATCCACCATTAGAGTAGCCCTTTAAAACATGTCTCAAGCCTGCCTATGCAGCCTGTGTGCAGTTTTAAACCACCAACTCAATCTGGCAAAATAGACTTTTTGGCCAGGCATAAGCCTCCATTTTTAATTTAATAAGTCACTCTTATGGTAAGCCCCTAACAGCTCATTGGGCCGTCGCATTTTATTTAAAAGGTAAGACATATGTTTTTAAGGTTTGCATGTCCTGGTAGTGAAAAACGGTTAAATTAGTTCTGTACTCTCCCATATTATAACAAGGGCTACCTTATTACATTTAATAATTGCTAATGTTTCATTGGGAACAGATGCAAATGTCATTTTTAATCTCAAAAGAATTGTCCTTTAAAATTGTCTTTAGTTGTACAGTTGGATTTTAAGTCACAGTTCTGAAAATAGCACTTAAATTGCCATTTTCTTGCCCTAACCATTAGGTGTCTGTACGCTTTGTAGTGGGTCACATGACTTTTTGCAAATGGCAGTTTGCCTTTGTGTATTTCTTCCAGACATTGAAATAAAGGGGGAGCAGGTTTTGGTAGGATGGGCCATCCTACCTAGATGGGAGGGGTGAGTTGTTCTCTGGCTCACTTACTTTTCAAAGTGGCTGCCTCCAGCACACTGGCCAATAACTTGACCCCAGCCTGTTGTCACCTCGACCCCTTGGAGCCTGGGCAGGGGAAGAAAATAACTTTACAGAACCAGATATTTGGGGTAGCCTAAATGTTTTCCACAGTTCACAGACAGGCACTAGATATAAATATTGGAACCTCAGACCAACTCTCTACACTTCTGAGCCTGTGGAAGCCTTCTAAAATGTTGTAGGGACATAACCATGCATTCAAAAGAAAGGAGACTTATAATAGACAAGCTTTCAGTATTAGTGTATGCTTTCCTTGATACCAAAAAGACATAAACCCTGTTGTGAAGTATTAAAAAAGGAGAAAACTCCCTATTAAACACAACAATTATATTTGGACATGAGATAGTGTATCTGGGCATGAGATAGTGTCTGCTTTCACAACCTTATTCACATTACACAGTATGTTTTACCACTCTATCTAAAAAGGTTTTAAATACAAATATAGAAATGTTATAAATTCACTTTGTTCATTTAGACCATAAAATGCATTGCTAAACCTCCCTAATGGTTACAATCTAAAAATGCAGGTATTTCAACCATACAGAGAGAATTTATTAAAAGCAGTTGACGCAGCGTTCGGTGTAGAACGGATACTTTCACCTTCACCAGGACAACGTACTTTCTTATTAAAATCCTATTATGTAGGTTGGATTATGTTTCATCAATTACATAATCATTGGGGCGATCAAAAATTCCACCTCCGTCCCAACTACTTAATTAGGGCCTTTTAGGGCACCAGCAGTCATCATTTAGGCATACTTTTATGATTAAACACTCGATTAAAAAGTGGCCTCCCTGCTCCAACGGGTGATTCCAGAATCACCCGTTGGAGCAGGGAGGCCGCTTTTCAATTAACAGTGCCTAAGATTAAACATGAAGCAGAGAGACCTGATTTAATACGGTGATCTTTTTATAAAAGAAAAAAAGAAAAAAGTACATGGTCAAGTGCCCACACGAGGGGCAAATACCACATAATCGAGTGTTTAATCGTCACCTACAATTATTCTCAATAAAACGGTGGCTCCAACTGGTACATTTATAGGATTACCAATCAAAGTATGCCTAAATGATGACTGCTGGTGCCCTAAAAGGCCCTAATTAGGTGGCTGGGATGGAGGTGGATTGTTTGATCGCCCAAATGATTATGTAATTGATGAAACATAATCCAACCTACATATTAAGATTTTAATAGGAAACTTTTTCGCCCTGATGAAGGTGAAAGTATCCATTCTACACCGAAACGCTTTATTGACTGTTTTTAATAAATTCTCTCGGTATGGTTAAAATACCTGCATTTTTGGATTGTAACCCTTAGGGAGGTTTAGAAATGAATTTTATGGTCTAAATGAATATAGTGAATTTTAATTGTTTTTATATTTGTATTTAAAAAAAATTATATTGTACTGTGATACCTTTTTTGATAGAGTGGTAAAACCTACTGTGTCATGTAAATAAGGTTGTGTGAAAGTAGACACTATCTCATGCCCAGATACAAGTATAATTGTTGTGTTTAATAGGGAGTTTTCTCCCTTTTTAATACTTCACAACAGGGTTTATGTCTGTTTGGTTTACATACATACCCCATCCCTGTAATATTTATAGGGGTACCTTCCAACTTTTTACGTTTGAATGCTTTCCTTGATAACCAGAACGTCTCACTCCAATCCTCCTCCTGTAACAAAGATTGATGTCTCAAATACTGTTCAATAAATTGATCCAATCTTTCTGTCAGAACATTCATCTAATGATGGTAACTACTGGACAGACAATCATATTAAGTTCTTTACAGAAAGAGGACCAACATTTTTAGATACTCTATTAGCAATTAAGATCCATGGAACACCATGCAATAGTGCAAGGTGTTGTGCAGAAACCAGTGCCAACTCTTAAAAAGTGGACAACCCTGCCAACCTTATGAAATTTCTCACGATGGTCAAATAGTTGACCACAATGGAGTTACAGTAAAACCTTGACTTTTTGGAACTTCAACATTAATATCCATTGACATTGTAGAAAAAGGTCTCCATAGACCCATGGGTTTCATGTGAGAGTTCCAATTCTGAACATAAGTAAAAGATGTCTTTAGACAATTCTTGACCTCACCAAACAGACTTAACCACAGAAATGTCTCTAACTGCTGCTAATACTTTCCCAGGATGTCCGGCAACCATTGAATCATGAAGGCTGGCAGCATTTTATCTACTTCTCAGAAATATGTCGTTTTGGGGATTTACTCAGAATTTCACATTTCCTTTCCCCATAAGCTGCAAGTAGACTGAAACTAAAAAAAACTCTGAACTCAGCAAACCTTTTGCTGATGCCATTTTTTAAGAAACATAACCGCACACTTTCTCACATAGCACTTGCCCTATTTGAGCTACTCTCTGGACTCTTAGCAAAAAAAAACACAAAACCTAAGTAGAATGCACAACATGTGGGGAAAAATGCAAGCAAATTTGGCACGGAAATCTTCTGTAGGAAATAGGTTATTAAGCCTTAAGCACAAACTCCCACGTGTATCTGGCAAATGGCTTAGTGCCAGGGAGCAAAGCCCCAGCAAGCAAGTGGCTAAAACAGCTACTCACCATGCTAGTGCTTTAAAATTAGAATAAGATAAAATAATTGATAAGGTAAAGATCCAGCCACCTTTATACAATACAAGAGGCAAACAATGATATCAGTAATAGCAAGTGTTGTAGAACTAAGATGCCAAATTAAGAAAAATAAAGTGTAGCTCCATCGAAATCCACACACACACACACAGTAAATGTAAATGGCTTTATGCCATCGAGGGTGGAGGGACATAGCAATATAGAGTTACATCGTTGATAGGCAAGGCAAGACACGTTAGCCTGAAGGTGGCGAGGCATGTAGAAAAAATAGAAATGCAGGATATTAGAAAATAAAATAGATTCCAGCAGTTCCTGGTGTCAGCACCCTTGCAGGTGTCAGTCCCTTACCCTGCACCTCCTACAAAGGACAAATCATAATGAAATTAAAACTGAGAGATAGTTTAACACCTTTCAAAAGTTAAAACAACTGAGCATACTAGCACATTTGTTTGTGTTGTAAGGAGAGGTCAGTAATGATCAACAATCCCAGGATACACTATTTGATTAAGGGACCTCTAAAATAGACCCACACAGAGTACTCGTTTAGACTGTGAACCTCTCTCAAGTCACCATGTTGCATCTAGTTGCAGGTTATGCCAATGGGACTAGAATCCTTCGTTCATCTTTAGAATGTAACTTCCACTTGTCCCTCTTTTTCATACTGCATGCTTACTCTTGTTGAATAGGGGATGGGCACGCATACAGTACAAGAGCCGACTCATTAAGAAATAACAGCATGGAGAGGTCGCCTCAGGGCATATGTCATCCACAAGAAGACTACCAGGGTCACGGGTTTCCGAAGCAAAGCTGCTGTTACATTCACAACTCCTCAAACTGCAACAGCTTCAACATATTTCCTTACATAGTTGTCAGCATTATGCCATCCGCAGATGCCATCAGCTCACGTATAGCCAAAGTATGCTGATTATTATCATCTTCTATCTAGAATCAACATTATTTGAAAAATAGGTGCCATCATGCAAAAAGAGTTCAAAACAAACTGTAATCAGCATCAGCATAAACACATGTTAAAAAATGTAAAACATTCTCCAAAATTTCAAGCAGAAGAGAAAGGTGAATTTTCAGCAACATTCAAAAATAAGGTAGTGAAGTTGGAAGGTAGAGCTAGACATTGGCAGCAGTTGGTCAAAAGTAAAGTTGTTCTGTTCAAAACATCTTTTTAGAAAACGGATGTATTCAAAACATAGCTGTCAGAACCTAGGCCACGCCTTTAGTGAGGGGTTAATGCATTATCCTTAAGTACAGATAGATGTTGCGTCAGAGGACACTGTGTTTTCTGTTTCAGCTGTTTTTTTACTTTAAAAGTTGAGCGCTGAGCCTACTATAGGGACACACTACAGGGACACTGCGCTCTCTGTTCCAGCTTTCCCTAATGTGCTGCAAGGCAAATGAAAGGAAAATCAAGCATTTACAAAGCAATAAGTCTCACATTTTCTAAACGTTGACCTATTGGTATTGTACATGACAATACCTTTTATTATTGCTCTTTTTTTAAACACATAAATAAAAGGCATTGCCATTTACAATGCCGATAGCTCAAAATCTCGCAATTGCGAGACCTAGTGCATTGCAATGCAAAAGGTCTCGCATTAACGCGAGTTTGAGCTATTGACATTGCAAATGACAATGCCTCTTATTTTTGTTTTCGTTTTTAAAACATAAATATAAGGCATTGTCATTTACAATACCAATAGCTAAAACTTGCGTAAATGCGATACCTATTACATTGCAAATGCTTGTTTATCTAGCAGTTTATCTAGCAGTTGTCAAGCAACAATACAAATGTTGAGATAACTCTGGTGATTAGTGTTTCTGCTTGAGAGGGATCGGAGTTTTGACTAGTGGCGGTTTTGGCTCATCTAAAGTAGCGCAGAGCATTAACATGCCTGCTGCAAAGAATGTGTACCATGCAGACCACCGAACTGTATTTTACGTGGATAGCTCTGTGGGTTACTGCTTTTGTCCTAGAGGTCCTTTGGTTACTCGCAGTTCATAGGTTACACAATATTAATATAGCACCATGAGCTATTAATTGCCATCAGAGCTGTATGCAAACTGCATGAGACAGGTTAGAAAGCTATAGTCTTTCATTATGATAATATTGCAAAAAAGAGTTTCTTTCGGTAACCACAGAGTTATGCTTCTCCAGATCTAGCACTACACTGGTATGAGAGAAGCTGTAAAAGAGGTATTTGTGAGACAGGGGCTTTGGAGAGATGAGGATCAATGTTGGAGATTGATATTGAGGGCGTCTGTGGAGGAGGAGGTCTTTGGAGGGGGTCCAGGAGTATTGTTGCACTGGGCACCACCAGCTCAGCTCTAAAGCCGGCCTGCCTTGCTGCTTATTGGAGAGAACAATGCAAACATCCCTTGAAATGGTCTTTCATTGTGCTCTCAACTTCTTGGCTGTGCTTGACAGTGACAGTGAATGTGTGCACTTATGTTATATTTAAATTTATGTATCATGCTAGACATCTTATTTTTTGTGTTCTCAGTATGTATGTCTGCGGGTATGACTGGGTGCACTGTAAGGTAATCTTTTATTCACTATGATTTAAAAGCTAATGCAATTGAATATATAATGAAACGTGTTGTAAAATGTACCATTTTTGCAGTTTTTTCCCAATTTTTCTTGTGGGGGGGCCTTAATCGCCTTTATAGTGATCGTGCCCGCTCGTTGTATTCGTTCGCTAAGAATGGACCGTACGGGGGTAGTCTAACAACATTTGGGTTCTCAGTCCTATCCTGAGCAGACACTATGAACTGCACATCTTGTCCTGAACACCGCTAATATTTCACACCAGGTCTGTCAAACATGCCTTCACTGCAGTAAATCACTGCACATTCAGTGACAAGATTAAAACTGTAGGCGGTGGTGGCCTCAAACGGCCAGCCAGCGGGTCGTCCAGTGTGAACCAGAGATGTGAATTCAGCTTTTTAAAGCTTAATTGTTTCTCTTGTGTTTTAATAGGAGCAATCATTTAAACAGTAATGCAACGAAAAAAGAGCCTATTTTTATGAGGTAAACATAAAAAGTTACTTTTTCAGGTCTCATTTTCCTCAGAAAATTGTTTGGCTGGCACCATCTGCTTTCAGTGTGCCACGGTTGAGAGTCCCTTAGCGTCGCAGTGCCCTCCCTGTAGCCCTATTTGAAAATAATAAAGCACAGGGTAGAAAAAGGTCACCATCTATTCAAGCAACGTGTTAAACAGAGACGCATTTCTCGGGTTTAAGGTTTCATTGTTTAAAGTGAGACTTGGGGCATTTTGAGATTTCTCTAGGATTGTTGCAGAAGGTTTGTTGTGGGATTTCTAATAAATTTAGGACCAGACCGTGAGTGCCCAGGTGTTCATGGAATATTTATCATACCCAAAGAATAACGCTATTCCCATGAAAAATGGAGAATACATTGTGGATTTTGCTTCTTTCACAGCCAGAATCTGAATTTCGCTCTATTTTCTGAGCCTTTTTCCCAGTAAATATTGGCAGGCTCATCCTGCTGATATCTCACTGGAGAGAACTCTGTGTAAACTATGGATTTTATAGAACAAAATTTTACATAATTAACGCACCCAATCGTGTAGACTATATAAGAATTCACAACGGGCTATTGTGCAACATGGTCCAACATTACCATTAAGGGGTTCTGATAGTATTATACACCACAGGCCGAGTGGTTTATAAATGTCACCAAAGCACAGGATGGGTTTCAAAGCACACATGCTACCCATTATGAATTCTTGTAATTACATGTTTTGTTTTGGGTAGTTAACTTGGAAAATAAACAGTTTAGTTTTCTTTAAAATGCACTTAGCAACGGGCACTGATTGGGATTACAAAAGTTTAGCTTTCGTTTATCGTGCATGAATACATTTTTGAAAAACAACTGACTATGGTGAGGGCCAGTGGATTTATGAGTTTATGTGGCTGCCGCATTTATAGCTTATTTATTAATTTATTGCATTTCCCATTTCATTTGCCATATTAACTGCATATTTTCAAATTTCACCAAAATGTTTCCATCTGAAATGCCTGAAAATAATCCTGCCATACAATGTAACAAATAATCCCCTTTTTTTTTAAGCTAACCTATATAACATTGCCACATATCTTGGGCATATAATCCTGCTAGCACTGACGTTGGTAAACCACATTTGAGTTGTATTGGCCGATTATTATGAAGATGAAATCCATATTTTCACAGGGAACTGGGAAAACGTTTGCATAATTCATATTTGTCTGTAAAAGTGTTTTTTTAACCACTGAATCTTTAAAAATAAGCACACACACTCTCTATATATATTAATAAATGCATATATATATATATATATATATATATATATATAAATGCATATATATATATATATTTCACAGTAAATATATATATTTGAATTTACTGTGAAAAATAAAGGTTACAGGGACGTTATAGTTAAGCTCAAATTTCAGTCATACAAAACTGAAGTGTCTCAGTGGGTGTGTGAGTGAGTGTGCGTGTGAGTGTCTCAGTCGGTCTGTGAGTGGGTATGAGAGTGTCTGAGTGGGTTTGTGAGTGTCTCAAAGAGTGTGTGTCAGTATGTGATTGAGTTAATGAGTGCCTGAGTGGGTCTGTGAGTGGGTCCATGAGTCTCTGAGTGGGTCTGCAAGTGGGTGTGTGAGTCTCAGAGTTGGTCTGTGAGTGGCTGCATGAGTGGCTGTATGGGTCTGTAAGTGGGTGCAAGAGAGTCTAGGGCTCTGAGATTTGCTATACGTGTCCGAGTGGGTCTGTGATTGGATGCATGAGTGTCTAAATGGGCCTGTGAGTGGGTTCATGAGTGTCTGAGTGAGTGAGCCTGTGAGTGGGTGTGTGAGTGTCTGAGTGGGTCTGTGAGTGGGTGTATCAATGTCTGGGTGGGTGTATCAGTAGGTGTATGAGTGACTCGGCCATAAAGGAACCACAACTGACCTTTTATCCAACAAGAGTCCACAGTTTATTTACCCAAGTGGAATACTTTTTACTGGTTAATTACTAGGTGCTATGTTTGGCTGCCATCATGCCAACAAAGATGTGGTGGCTTCTATTTTACAACTTGGGAATTCAGTTCTTGTCCTCTACAAAACACAAAAAACAGGGGGCATGGTACCCAAGTGGAGTAATTTTTACTGGTTAATTATAATTACTAAGTGCTCTGATTGGTTGCCACTACTTCAAACAAGATGTTGGGGCTTCCGTTTTAGGACTGGGGAACTCAGTCTCCTGTCCTGTACAAAAAACAAATAGGGGGCATGGTAGGGATACCCTGCCCCCTTATGCCTTTTGGGGCCGAACACATTTTTTTTTTTTTAATGGCACCTGGTTCCGTGGAGGATTTGTGGTGCAGTTAAAAAAAATGTAGCTAACTGTGCTTTTCAAATGTTTACTCTCTGGGATGGTCCAGGCCTTGGTGGTAGCACATATTCTTATTATTGGGAAGGGGGCATGTGGGCTCTTTCCCGGAGCCTTATAAAGGCCCCTGGGACCAATTCTCCAACACTGAATTTCTTAATTAGTAGAGAGGGACATGCACCTCCACTAGCCTCTTCGTGGTCCTGAGGACTCCATCCCATGGGGCCATCTTTCAATTTAGGGGAGGGGCATGTGGCTCCCTTCCCAAACCTCTTAGAGACCCCAAAATCCCATCCCAGGGTCTGACTACAATTTAGGGGAGTGGTTTGTGCCTCCCCAAGCCTCTTCGAAGCCACTTGGGATTCCATTCCTTTGGCCTGAGATTTACATTTTGGGAGGAGGCTTCTGGCCCCCCTCTTCGTGCCATTCAACAACTCATGGGACATCAACCCACCAGGCTCCAATGAGGCCCAGTGTCCCGGGGACCCTAGAAAGAAGCTGCTCCCACCGGAGCAGGAGTAAAGGAAAGAAGCCATTGCCTGCTGATGCTCACAAAGGGCGCAGGCTAAGGAGCTGGCTGTTACCGCTTGGGCCTTGGGACTCCTCTCATAGTCCAAAATGAGTACCCATTTTGTAGGTGCACCTATTTAAAAAAAAAAAAGGCGGCTCCTGCTGGCACCCGGTATAGGTGCTAGCTGGGTAATGGGCAGGGGCCCCAAGGGCCTTGTGGCTACTCCATACCCTCAACATTTGGATATGTTGTGGGTGCCTCATGTGAGCCCAAGGGAACCCACTTTAAACAAAGAATGTCAGCTCCCACTGGCACCTGGGATGGGTGCAAGCTGGGGAGCAAGTAGGGGCAGACGGGGCATTGGGCTCCTCCCCATACCCAGCAGTATTTTGGCATGTTGTGGGGGCCACAGGTCTCTCACTTAAAAAATAACAACAAAACAAAAACAAAAAAGTAACTATAACTCGCAACCTCACCATGCACTGCTAATTACCTCCCATATTTCATCACTCATAATATGTTCTATGACATAATTGATTACCACTGTCAAATCTTAAATAACATCATTGATTATAACACTTATGACACTGTGCATATTGGGGGCATGAGTTACAGTTACATTAGAGCATGAGTTATAGTTACTTGAGATAACTATTACTGATGAATTTATGTGATTTGTTTAAAATAAGTTGTAACTGACATCTTGACCTAACTGAAGTGCCCCCTTACTGTTTTTTTCAGTTGTTAGATCTCACATCTTTGACATGGTTTCCCCTGACTTTTGCTTCCTTACCTCCTGTTTTACTGGCTTCATGTTTGCTCGCTTTAGGATTCTGGACATTTTACCCCCACCAACCAGTGCTAAAGTGCATATGCTATGTACTCTACAAATGGTAACATTGCCTTATCCACAATTGGCATGTTTTTATTTGACTGTAAGTCCCTATTAAAGTGCAATATATGTGCCCAGGGACTGCACCACTGATTGTAACATCTACTCAGTAGCCCTTTAAACATGGCTCAGGCCTGCCATTGCAGAACCTGTGAATGCAGTTTTGGACTGCCATTTCTACCTTGCACGTTAACCTACTTGCCAGAATCAATCTTTCCTTTATTTTTACATATACTTCACTCCTAAGGTAGGTCTAAGGTAGCCCCATAGGCAGAGGGCAGTGCATTTAAAAGGTAGAACATATACTTTTAAGTAATACATATCCTGATAGTGCAAAACTGCTAATTTCTTTTTTCACAACTGCAAGGCCTCTGTCTTCCATAGAAGAACATGGGGGTTGCCTTAAAGCATCCTTTAAGTGTAATTTCCAATTGAGAGCAGAAGGAAGAAGATTGGAGATTGGGATCCCTGCACTCACATAATAAAAACACACATTTTAGTAAAGTTGGTTTTTAAATTGCAGGTCTGAAAATGCCACTTTTAGAAAGTTGAAAAGACATGATGAGAATGCACTCCTTCCCTTAATGCGAAACCTTACTTGCTAACTTGACTGAAACGTGCGTGAGAATAGTAATTGTGGATCGCCCCCAAACCACAAATACTACTAAGGACCCGATTCCGATCTGGGTCGGAGAGCTCTCCAACCGAGCTGGATCCGGAGTTTTTTCCGACTGAGACGGACTCCTGCAGTCCGACCAAGCGAGTACGATGCGGCCGCATGCTGCTGGACTCGGTTCGGTCAAACTCCCATAGTAGTCAATGGGAGCCCATCGTACGACGCGTACATGGGCACCCAGTGACAGTATGGGTATGGCTCGCACACAGGCGCTCCCTACAGTGGGTACGGGTCGGTGCCATCCGCACCGTACATGCCTGTGTTGGGGAGACCCTTGGGTCTCCCCCTGTGTCCGAGTCGTAAGGCTGCGGGTGACAAGGGGTCCGACGCGGACCCCCATAGGCAACGTTCCGGACGTTTTGCGAGCCGGAAACTTTGTCTCGAACCGGCTGTCCAACGCGTGCATCGTACTGGCTCGGTCGTAAATCGCATCCATTGCACGGCACAGTTTGCTTACGGATGAGACGTTCGGACCCCGAAACGATTCAGTCGGTGATTTTCGTGTTGCTCGCATCGTACTTGCTCGCTCGTACAGCTGTACGAGTCGGGCGTAAAACACGCGAATGGCTTGTACTTTTTCCGGACGGATCACGTTCGGTGCGCTTTCGAGCGATATCGGAATCGGGCTCTAAGTATACAAAAAACAGAGCTCTCTACGTGTGCTCTTTTACTGTTGCACTGCTGAAAGCGGGAACAACTCCCTCCAATATGTAATATTTATTCAGGTATTCCACAGTGCCCTCTGCAATCAATGTATTCGTTTATCATTCTTCTTGCTGACTTTTGCATCATATTCTTCACCACAACGGAGACAGCAGGGTTCATTCTGTAATCTTTATTAGTCGTTTCTGATACATGCTGTATGCCAATCTAGCCTTCATACAAAAGTATGTACAAATTGATCTCCTTATGAAATGACCACAACCTATAATGTCCCAATGCACTTTGAGCACCGAGGGCTCTTCGTCAGGGGATTCTGAAACATACAAAATTAACAGTTTTGACTCATCCAATTCGTGGTAACATGTGTGAAATATCAGAAAAATGTGTGGTGCTGTTCATAAAGACCCAATCTGCTTAAAACACCCTCCCATCATCCACATTAGTGAAAATCATAACACTAAACACCACCCTACTCTACTCCCCTCCTGCCCGAACATGCATTTCCCCTGTGAACTGCACAACCATACCACACACCCATACACATCCCTAGCTACAAAAACTCAAATCTCCTTACAAAATTCCACCCTACCTTACCTCTCCTCTGTTAATACCTCCTTCCTTCATGTCACACCCACTCTCTTCCCGTTTGCGAATGCTTTAGCACCCTTCTGAGAAGGGTGGTAAACTGTGAGTGTTTTGCAACTGCAATTACAGTGGCAAAACATTCTTACATAGCTTAAGAAGTCGGTATTAGGAAGGGACGCCCTTGGAACGCCCCTTCCTAATAGCGAGTCGCTAATCCTTTTTTGCAAGTCGTAAATTGATTTGAGACTCGCAAAATAGGACTAGTACATGGGCCACATGTTTTTTGCAGGCGCAAATGGGTCTAAAACCCATTTGTGCATGCAAAAAACTTTTGTACATCTGGCCCTAAGTGTTCATGCTGTCAACAACGCATTAACTGCATACAGCAGAGACACCAGTGGTACTATTAACCCCATAACTGCTTCCTCCAGTCAGACAATTAAGTCAATACTGTTTTAAATGAACATTTACCAATTTATTGACCAGAACAATTTATAGCGCTAGCAGAAGGTAATTAAATAATCCACCCCCTTTCAAGACCAGTTAATCTGATAAATCTATGACTTAATTCCAGATTTAGACAAAGTGTAGACAATGTGTCTACTTAGGAGACTTCTTCTGCATTGGCTGATCATATTTCACCATCCACCGGTGGTTTTACTTGCCTAATGTACAAGATGTAATTTGGCCACTGAAACATGGATTATAGGGGTATGTAATATTTGTGTAATTTTCTTTCTTGTAATCACGCAAAATATTCGGGAAATTATGCAGTGGTACTCATAATTACACAAAGTGTAAATTGGTCATTTATTGCAATATTTTAATATGAAATATGTCCTCATGACATCCTTGTGAGAATATTATCTGACACAAATATTGTGTGAAAAATATTACCTGCAAAAATATATTCCTATTAAAATTAATAATAGAAAGTTTCCACTCAATGAGACAATATTTTTTACTAAAGCTATTTAAGGCACTATATTTATGTCTGAAGACATTTCTGCATTCTATATACTGACGTGCAACCAATATTGGCCATTCCCTCTGGCATATACCACATGTATGCAACGTATACTAATGCAAAACTTGTCCTATCTCTATGTCTGAAGATTAATGCACATACAGGGGAGGGGAAATGCAGTATAGTGAATGATTACACATAATCCGATGATGAGTGACTGAAACTCATTAGGCTGACTTATGAATGTCTTGCGTGTAGAGGCCCCGATAGAGCGGATGAGGGTAACTGCCAAATCAAAGTGAACTAATGACTGCCACCTACTCCCATGCTTCTGGTTCGCTGATCGGTTTAGGATGAGGTTGTGGGTATGCTTCCTGACCCTAACTCAGCAGGTGCCAGAAACCTGCTGGCACGCAATGATGGAAGGATTCAACCATGAGCTTTTCTGAAACAAAACTTAGCGTGGGTGCAAAATCCGTTCCGCTCGTGGATTTTTCAGATTTTGGCAATTTCGCGATCGGCGAATCTCGTGAAATTGCCGAAAAATTTGCGAATTCGCGAGTGGGCAGATTTTGGGAAGTTGAGCACAAACCGGTGGCGTCTTCTTGGATAAATATGAAGGGCAGGCTTCATTCTGGCACGATGCTCCGGTCACAAAAATTAAACCTCAACAGGAAGCACTTACAGATATAAATAAAGCAGGTGCCCGAGTTGAAGCTCAAATTCAGTAACGCATTCATCAGCCCAAAAACAATCGTGAGCTTTGTCGAGGCAGGGCAGGTGTGCTTTCTCCCCATATCTACCGTCGAAAATTAGCTGTGATGCTGGAGAGAGGCCTTTGCATCCTTCACTTTCACTAGCGCAATCCCCTTGCAGTTCCTGTGACCAGGAGCTTCTTTCTCCTCATCTGCTGCTCTGATCGGTCTCTGACCATTTATACACACAAGAGGCATGTGAACTCGCATAGAAAGCCCACCCGTTTGACCCCGCCCACACACTCGCGGTGTGCACCGTCTTCCCGCCATTTTACCCACTATGATGGACAGCTCACTCAAGGGACCCCTGCGCCCTTCGGCGCGATGGCATAGTAACACACACATGGTAACTGGAGACAACTCTTCTGGCAGGAAAAGCACTATACATTTACCCAACGAGGTAGCACTTACTGATTAGCCAGTAGAGAGTACTCCAGTTGAGTAGAGGTATCGCACAAAACAATGGCATATTCTTGGATGAATTAAATATGAAGGGCAGGGTTCATTCTGGCACGATGCTCCTGTCACAAAAATTAAACCTCAACAGGAAGCACTTACAGATATAAATAAAGCAGGTGCCCGAGTTGAAGCACAAATTCAATAACGCATTTGTCAACCGAAAAACAATTGTGATCTTTGTCGAGGCTGGGCAGGTGTGCTTTCTCCCCATATCTACCCTCGAAAATTGGCTGTGATGCTGGATACAGGCCTCTGCATCCTTCACTTTCACGAGCGCAATTCCCGTGCAGTTCCTGTGTCCAGGAGCTTCTTTCTCCTCGTCTGCTGCTCTGATCGGTCTCTGACACTTTATACACACAAGAGGCATGTGAATTCGCATAGAAGCCCGCCCGTTTGGCCCTGCCTACACACTAGCTGTGTGCACAGTCTTCCCACCATTTACCCACTATGATGGACAGCTCACTCCAGGGACCCCTGCTCCCTTCGGCACGATGGCATAGTAACACACACATGGTCACTGGAGACAACTCTTCTGGCACTTTCAGCATCTGTAGTGTAGGAAAAGCACTATACATTTACCCAACGAGGTAGCACTTACTGATTAACCTGTAGAAGTACAGAAAGTACTTCTACTGGCTAATCAGTAAGTGCTATTTGTGCAAAACTGCAAATCCGCGAGTTCACACATTTTTTCGCGAACCTGCCGATTTTTTTGCAATTTCGCGCGAATTCGCAAGTTTCACCCTTACTTAATCAAAACCTATGTCATGCCTTTAGTGTATGGGTAGGAGTAATCTGTCGGAAGCCCTAAATATTTTTACTATGGAGATTTACAACCTGGACCAGTCATATTCTTCTTTTTAAAGCTGTTTGAAAAAATGGCTTTGTGGCACAGCATCGCACCCAAAATAACTGAAATGGAAGAGTGAAAGCAAAATGAAACAGTGTGGTTCGGCAGTGGCCATCTTCTTGCGGCATATGGACAGCCAATACCAAGTGAGAGACCTTTGGCTCTCATTTTTCAACTCTATTAGGGGAAATTATTCGTTATGAGGGAATAGGTTGGGAACAGGAATTAATGACTAATAATTGTGAGACGGTTTACAGTCCTTACGTTTACACTGAAAAGACTCGATTAAAATCCATTCCTCCTAGCTTTCCTTTATTCTATTCAGTAATGTAGAATCGGTTTGCTTTGTGAAAGAGATAAGAAATCACGTGCACTGCCTAGTCTCTATGCAGCTAGAATAAAGCAGAAAGATATTCTGAGTTCATTGTTTGTATGCGTGTGTGACTGAGATGGACATTTCCAAAAACTGCGTTTTTTTTTTTTACATTCTCCATCCATCCCTTTCAGTCTAGGTTTTCCCTGGGGCTTGCGCCCTGCTGGTTTACGGTGTAAATGTAAGAAACAATAAATTGACACAGTTGGACATTTTCCGCCAGATAAAAATCAAGGAAGGGTTAGAAAAGTCCTGAGCGGCTGTTCTATTCATCACCAGCGGCTCCTCCGCAAGTCTAATGAAAGAGCGTTGTTTTTCCTCACATTAAATCAAATAGTCCTAATTTATTCACTCAAGACGGAGGATGGTGCGATCTGTCTACTTCCACCTGCAGGGCCTTTGTCGCGTGGGTACCGCCTGGATGTGAATCCATCCGCATGAAAGACGGGTCGCTAGACTGAAAAGAAAACCACAGTCTACTTTTCGAAGCAAGATTGCGGCGTGTGCTTTTTGACATTAAAATTAGACATGTTTGTGTCTTTCACTTAGAGAAGAGGAAATTGCTGAACATACCTTGCGATAAAATGCGGAGCGCAGCTTGCGAAAAGAATTGACTAACCTGAGAGCCAGACACTTTCAGATGTTTTCTAGATGAATGCATGCTTTTGACAGAAATGTGCTTCTTTTCTGTCAAGAAGAAGCCCCCCCTTCGAGCTAGACGTGTGTTTGAAATTTCAGCTTTTTTAGACATGTTGTTTGTCACTATTCACTTTATTGAGTCGACAAAGCAGATAAAGAAAATTACAAAGTACGGTAGCTTTTGATAAGTTTAGCTTGTTACAATAAAAATGATTCCTAACCGTAATAACCTCATAAGTAGTAAATAAAGGCATAGAGTGACTAAAGTATGCCCACTACATAATTTTGCACTGTGGTCACAGGAGCTTAGAACGTTTAGTAAATGAGCATTATGCCACAAAATGCCTGTGCAAACGTTATTAAATCTATCACATAATATATCACCTTCTAGCTACGCCCCCTATCAGGGTAGTTTGGTGCTTTTGAGTAGAAGAAGGGCAGCATGCTGACAGAAGTATACATAATAGTGATGTATGGATTGCTTGCATTAATCTCAGCCGCTGGTAATTACTCGGGGCAGTATCACAGTCCATCGATATTTTGCACATCATGGCACCTCAGTCCAGACCAAGCCAAGTATGAATTAGTCTTAGCCCAGTTCAAATTGCCAGGCCAGGTCTTTCCTGAACAAGGATACAAACAACTCAAGTCCTGTTTGAACCTTATTAGGGCTCATCATTAAGGTAAGGTTTGGGTCCAGTGGTTCCGTGTCCATGGGAACCACGTCTGGTCATATCCGTTTTACTGAGGGCGTTACGCTAAAGGTCACAAACAAGTGATGGAAGACATAACACTGGAGTAAATAAATAAAATAATCAATAAATAATATAGTCGACAGTGGACTAATAAACACCAATACCTCGTGGGTTTATTGACTTTTTTCAGATGACGTTATCCCAAGGCTGTCTTCCAGCTGCACCAATAAGAAAGCATGGCATGGCATAATTAAGGGTAATATACACCTTTCATGAGCTCTCCACCTAATGTATTAACTCATAAATTAGATTTTGTACCAGGATGGAAAGGATTTAATTGCATGTGAAGGGCCCGATGCAAATGAGTGCTGACCCGCTATTGAGTTATTCAATATTTTTTCAGCTCTACACATCATTTAGGTCATGTGCTGGACCACATCTTTTCCAGTGTCATTCTGCAAATAGGTGAGCCTGTTCCGCAGCTCTGGACGAATCTCTGCTTGATTAAGTTTTGCTGGTCTGTCTTAGTTAAAGTGCAACCCTCGATAGTTAGGACTGGTTCACAGATAGTCTCATGGAAAAGAAAAAACTTTGTAAAAATGTGTAGAGCCAATGGCGGAAAGATCACAGTGCTAAGGACAAAGTAATATATAAGGCAGTTCTCAATAAATATTATGCAGATGTCAAAATAGCTAAGAATGTACATCTTGAAGAAAAGATGGAGGGAGCAGTAAACAAATCAAGGGAAATCTTTAAAGTAGTAAACAAAGGAACCCATGAGCCTGTTCCAGAGTCCAGAAATCTTTGGCAGGATGGTGTGGTCAGCTGGCTTCCTATTTTCAAAATAGGATCTCAGTCATCCAAGTTAGCCTTTCCTCTAGCACTAAGTTAGAAGAGGGTTTGATGAACATAGTGCACTCAAGTATGGTAAGCAGGACTAAGGCCACTCTCTCAAGGTTTCAGCACATCCTCTTGGAGGGGTCACTATGAGCTATATGTAGCCTCAAATCTGGATCTCCTTCAAATTCTTGCCCTCCCAACCTGTTAGCAATAGGGGCGACTACCATCACCCACTGCCTAACATGGTGATTAATGGTTTGCTATCTACTGCCGCAGTACTCCTTTCCTGGAAGCAGGCTAAAATCCTGCGCCTGCTAACCCTTGCCTGATCCTAAAGAGCAGTCTAACTACAAGCCAATATCTCTATTTTCCTGCCCTCTGTAAAGTGCTGTAATGTTTTTTTAATCAGCAGCTCTCCCAGTACCTTGAAATCAATACTTGCTCCAGCCTAGCAAGTTTGGCTTTAGACCCAATTTCAGTATGGAGATGTCATTAATTGCCAAATATATCAGAGTCAACCTGGATACTGACGGGAAGGCAATGCCTATTGTGTTAAATCTGTCAGCATCCTCTCTAGAAACCTCCAGTCAGCCAACAGCCTTCAGGCTAGGATCCCCAAGTTGTGCGCCGCTGGACCTAAGTGACGTGCCTTCTCCTATGCTGGGATTGTTGCATGGAATAAACCCCCTATGCTCAGTGGACACTATCTCGTTGTTCACAAAAATGCTAAAAACCTGGCTTTTTAGGCAAGAATAGGAGGTCTGATTGTACCCTGTAGGTTGCCTATGAGCACAGCACAAGAACATTCCTTGGAGTCGCTGTGTACAATACAAGTTGCATTGCATTGGTCTATGCATTATACAAGTTGCATTTCATTCATATGCTCTGTATCGTGGTACTGTAAAACATGACTACTCTTTCTTTCATGCCTGTTTTGTGATTAGTCTACCACGCCTATGGCCTTATCCCAGATTTAGCACTATTAATATGAATGCTTGATTACTTAAAATGCACTTGAGACTCAGACTTGTTGTGAAAATTAGGCTGCTCAATAACTTGTTTAGTCCTTGTTTGATTATGTATGTTATTTACAAATGTGTTATCCTTTTTTAGTTTACAGGGAGACTCTCTCTTCACAAGGGCGAGTCGGAAAATCTGTGTTATTTTTTATTTTTTTTTTGAAAACCTTTATTGTGCATTAATAAAAGGACAATTACGGGCCCACAACCATCAGACCGGCCACGGAAACTGTTAAAGCACCAGCGCATGCAATATGGCGACACAGTAACACATTACTACCATAAGCGAGCATTGAAAAGTTACACCGTAAATCATCATGATACCATGTCGTAGGAGCGATGAAGGTTAATTTTAAATGTTTTTTCGTTGCAACTATTAAGGTCGACATTTCGGTTTTCAAATTGAAAATATAAACTATAAACTAAGAAAGCAGAGTCCGTGCTGGCGTAATAGAACATGAGTGATAAATCCACCATATAGTTCAACAACCCAAAAGCCAAGTCCCCCCAGGCGGCATGGCGGCTCAAAGTGTGTGCAGCGGGGGTATCAGAACCAACAACCTAGCCAATGTCCACCGCCACCCACCCGCTAGCAATCCAAAAACGGACCCAAAGAGAATAAAGAAGAAGAAACAAAACGAAGAAAAAACAAGGCACCATAGAAACTAAAACCAAGAAACTAAAAACCCCTCCCCCAACCCCCCACCCTACACGCATGCAGAGGCTACGGCCTACCCCCCCCCCCCCAGCAGTGTGTCTGTCGCCCAATAAACCCGAAATATAGAACAAGGAGAGAAAAAGAAAAAAGGAGAAAGAATTAGTATAATACCTAAGTATGAGAGTAAGAAAAGAGCATCCTAATCTAAAACTCCCATAGAACACGGAAGACCGGAGGAGGGCCAGAACCAATTAATCCCGGACTCCACAGCCCGCACAGAACCTCTACCCCACCAACAAGGATCAACAACAGGACATATCAATTGCAATCGTAAGTGGGGAAAAAACATTACAAACAGCGCATTCAAATGTATCAGGAAGCGTTCCAGTCCGGGTCTCCGCCAGTCAAGCAAACAAAATCAGCAAGAAGAACACCATCAGCCCTGGCCCGAACGTTGAAAGCCCACCAAACATAGCCACCGCTGGGACCCCACCGAGGGCAGAACAAAGAGACAAGATGGCCGCCCCCAACAAAGAAGAAGCAGAAAAAGATGAGATGAATGTCTCCAGTTACCAATAAGTCCAGTGTCCCAAAAGACGAGCGTCCCCTCGAGCACAGGATGAAACACACTCCACCGTCGTAGTAAAAAGGCTCCGGAGGCAAAGGCAGCCAGGAGGGTCAGCAACCGGGAAGGCGGCAAACGAAGCAATAGTAGCGATTGCATCGGCAGAGCCTCAGTTCTCGGAGCGGGGGGAGACAGTGTAGCAGCAGCTCCGTCGATAGATGGACACGACCCATTATTGCCAGGGACAGTCCGCTTCATTGTACACGCATGCTGAAACATAGTATCCATTCCAGGCGTAGTTGGAGGCAGCAGACAGCTGGAGCGCCTCGGTCGCCCCAGTTCAGATGTAGCATCTTCAATCTTCCGACCCAGCTCTCGGGTGTATCGCAGCCATGTAACCCTTAAGTCGGTAAGAGCTGCCAGGATGTTGCCGCAAGTCAGGACCCGCTGCAGTTCTAACCGGTCCGCGCTTAGAGTGGACGCCGTCGGGCCGTCATATTGCTCAAGGCCAGGCAGGATAGCACGCCCAGGGAACAAGGAGGCACTCATCTCCTCGTCCTGGAAGACCGGCGCCATCACCACCCCGTCAATGAGACCACAATGGAGGGAGGGGGGCGACATCGATACCGGGAAACATCAGGCCGGGTCGCCGGTAGGAGCACGGCCCGTAATCCAGAGCGGCGCACAGGGAGAGCCCCTGCGCCTCCAGTCGATGAGGGCGACCCACGGCAGAGAAGGCGCTCCAAGATGGAGTCAGCTCAGCCCGTCAGCAGCGGAACAAAGAGAAGCGATGCGAGAAGGGATCCCGCCTCGCCAGTACACACCTCAGCCACGTAGGGAATCTCGCCACATCGGAAAGGGTATACACCATCTCCCTCCGCAGTCAGCAGCACCACCTCAAGCGTCAGCGCCTCCCCAGATCATCCCACCGACACCGTTACAGCCGCGCCCAGCGGCAGCGGTCGGCACAGGGTCCAGGGGCAGCCATGGAGGACAGCCAACACATCGAGTTCTCCGTCAAACCAGCAGGCAGAGACCTCGGAAGAACGCGATCGGAAACAGCACGTTTAAATCGCCGTTACACCGCAACATAGGCACAGGATAAATAGCAGGATGTCGATGCAGGAGTGGAAGGCTCGCGGAGCCGGGAGCCTACACGTCCGTCCCGTCGGCCATCTTGGCTCCTCCCAAAATCTGTGTTATTTATTAGTCTTTTGGTACATCATCTCTAGTAAGGCTTTGTCTTCCCACCGTAATCTCTGTTGGTGCTAGGTTTCTCCCAGCACATGTACTCACACACCTGCATTGATTTACACTATCCCATTTTTTCAGTCAGACCCACTCTTCCAATACCTATGCAGACATGCAGATACAAGTACATTAGATGTAATTTGTTTACTAATATTTCACAATATTTTTTGAAAATGAGTATAAATGGAATCGTCCTCATATAGTCGCTCTTTCAACATTTGTATGAGTCTTTCCAGAAGGCATGAGAGTAGGTCATTTAGGTAAACATTATATTTGGCAGAAGGGCTATTGAGTATTTTCTCAGCATTCTCTGTGATGTGGTGGGTCAGGCTGTAAATAATGTGATTGATGAGTGTGCTAAAGGAGTGAATGTTCCAGGAACAGACTGAACAAAGTCATTGGTGATGTCTTCTTTAGAATGTTGAATCGTTTGAAACCTGACAGAAAAGCTGTGTGACGTGGTGTCAGTTGAGAGAGAATGGTCTTGACAGAGAGGTACAAATATGAACTGAGACTGCTAAGTACAATGAATAGAGTTAAGTTTCTCCTAAGAGAACTTTCATTGAAGTGGTCTTATCACAGAGGGTTTTCTTCTAACTAGATTTACCAGGGGGATCACTATTCCTTAAAATAATGTGGAGGTGTTAAGTAAGAGGTGAGCTCCTTATTAATGAATAAGGGTGGGCAACTTATATCCTTGCTTTATATAACATTATTTGAAGGTATACCATCTTTCCACTGCTGAATAATGCGTCAGCAGGTAGTACAGAATGAAGGAGGGAATAAATGCTGTTAAGATATGACCCACTTTAGTCCTATCAGTATTCACTGAAGGCCTCATTATGATGGGAACCGTAGCAGGATGGAGACCACCCGTCAAGTAGATGTGGCTCGACCCATCATATGATGCGACCCCCATGTAGGCGGTCGGAAACATCGCTTCTTATATTGCAGCCTGTGCTGTGGCCTGAAAAAGGGCCGCAGCACATTAAACATCCATGCACCATGTGCCAGGCACCACATGTACCCCTCTGGCCACATAGTGGTGGGCTATGGGGGTCAGGGGCCCTCCTAGAGGGCCCCAAAATCCCTTTCTGACAGCCTTTCTATGATGGTGGCACCACCATGAAAAGGCTGTGGCAATGGGCATCATAATCCCTATGGCGAGGCCTGCGCAGGCACCGTCCCCATTGTAGGGATTAACGTCCACTTCTACCCCTTGAGCCGGTCATAGGTGGTGGGCTTTCCCCCCACCCAAAGTGCTCTACCGTGGCTATCTTAATCCAGCAATTGGGCCATTTATCTGGGTGTTAGGTGGAGCGCCACTAATGGCATGTCGATGGCAGTCCACCCAACATCCTGACGAGGCCCTGTTGGATTTGGCCCTTTTTGGTTAAAGTTCCTTACACTTTTTGCCTTCTTTCTAGACCTTTTTCTGACATGGTGTTGCTAACTTAGATGCTTTGGGCACTTTGCCACTCTTGATCAGTGTCAAAGTGCAAGTGCTCCCTGTATAAAGAGTTATGGTAATTGGTTGTCCATAATTGGTATGTTTGTCTTACTAGTAAAGTCTCTAGTAAAGTGCACTAAGTGTGCCAGGGCTAGTAATGCAAATGCTACTAGTTGGCTTGCAGCACTAATTGTGCCACCCGCATAAGTAGCCCTAAAAAGAGATCTCAGGCCTGCCACTGCAGTGCCTGCGCGCAGTTTGTTAACTGCCTTATTGTCCTGACAAGTGCACCTACTTGTCAGGCCTTACCCTTCCCTTTTTTATGGACATCTGACACACTTACATTAGGCCCAAGGTACCGCCCTGGGCAGGGTGCAGTGTATGTGAAAGGTAGGACATGTACTAAGGTGTGTACCATGTCCTGGCAGTGAAATAGTGCCAATTTAGTTTTTCACTGTTGCATCTTGCCCATATGACAAAATGGGGAATACTGTGTAATATGTGTCCAGCATATCTTCCCACCAGCATAAGATGGAGAGATGGAGTTTAGTGTGCCTGAACTCAGAATTTAATAACACATCTTTTTGTGAATATGGTTTTTAAATTGTATGTTTAGAAACCACACTTTTAGAAGTGGCTGGTTTCTTGTCCTAACCATCCTGCGTGCCTCTGCCTGGTTGTGTGTTGAGTGTCTGGGTTTGGATGTGACAGGGTCTGGATAGTGTCCTGACACCAGGGAGGAGTAGGTGAGACAGCAACCTGCTGGCCTGCATTTGCCGTGGTGGGAGGAGTAGCCCCCTGGATGTGAAGAGGGCTGTGCTGCTGCCACAAAAGGATGGCTCCACCTCCTGCGGAACCTCTGGGGCCCAGAACCTCACTATCAAAGGAAGAGGGTGCACACAGGCAGGAAGACACCCAGGTCTGGTTTGGACGGGCCTCAGAGCCCCCTGAACACAAAGACTTCAATGGCATTTAGGGGTATAAATGTGGGAACTGAAACCCCTGCACTCAAGACTGAACTCAAGACTGAAAAAGGATTGAAAACTACTTTGTGATCAAGAGGAACCTCTGCCAAAGAAGAACAGCTTAAGAGACCGAAGAGAAGGACTGCCCTTGCTGTCTGTTCTGGGGCTGGCCTACAGTTTTCTGATTTGACTAAGGAGAGGGCAAGGGAATTTGCTGTGTGTTGTGTCCCCCTGCTTGAAAGGACTTTGCTGTGTGCTGTGTCCAGGAGCTGGTCCCTTGTTGTGGAACCTTAGGAACATCAACGTTTCCTACCGTTTCTCAGCGTCACTTGGTGTGTGTTGCTTTTGCATGCCTGAGACTGCTGTGTGGTGTGTGGTACTGTTTATGAGGTGCTCCGTGACTGCATTGCCCCTGCAGCGTGAAACATAATCCTCGATGCTGCATTGCTGTTTGTGGCCCGAGCCGTCATCGTAACTGAGGCTGTGAGTAAGGATCACTACCTCCGGCCCCAGTCGCAACGTTGTAAAGGATTTCTGGAAGCTAAGGAAGCTGCAAGGTGAAAGAGATCGTTGTTCGCCAAGAGGAATCTGCCCAAGATCGTCAACGGAGGAGAAGGCAGCACCGTAACCCTCCCGGCTACAGCGTTGCCTAGCAACGGAGCTGCAACGTCACCGGGACGGCCAAGCAGGAAGTCTGACGAGCGTAGAGAGAGAAAGAGCGAGGCAGCCCCCCCCAGGTAAGGCTTGGACTCCGGTTGGGAGCAGCAAGCGTGTGTGGCCTGGGGTGGCGTGCAGGAGGAGTACAGAAGTGCTCCGATCTCACTCCCGCTGCACCTCGTTAGACGCTCTGAGTCCCAGAGCAGCCCATACCTGCCCCAACCGTACCGGGGCTGCCCCTTTTAGTTCACGACCATTGTCTCTGTTGTTGGGGCCGAGTGGTGCCCGAGCTGATCCCGCAGATTGGCTTATAGCGTTATTCCTTGCATTACGAATTACTTTATGCCTTACATTAAGAATTGCTTTATTCTTGCATTACGAACCGCATTATTCTTGCATTACGGACTGCATTATTCCTGCGTTATGAACTGCATTTGTACTTGCATTAAGGACTGTCTTATTTCTACATTATGAACTGCATAGCATTGCATTAGGACTACATTCGATCATCGTGAACTGCTCATTAATACCGCAAGAACCTACAAGTGATGGTTGGCCTAATAACCCGCACAGTGAAATATTACGAATGCGCATATGTTGGATTTCTATCGTTTGGTCTCATCATATTTCTTTTGATAAAGATACCACTCTTTTTATAAAATCAATGTGGTGTCCATTTGTGGTGTTATCACTGTGCTCCTGGGATTGTGGTTGCAAATACTTTACACATTGCCTTGGAGATAAGCCTGGCTGCTCGTGCCAAGCTACCGGAGGGTGAGCGGGGGTTATCTAAGAGTGTGTCACTCCTTTCCCTGACTAGAAGCAAGGGTCCCTATTTGGACTAAGGTACCTACCTCAGCCAACTAGAGACCCCCAGTTCTAACAGGCCCCAAGTGTTGTAGAGTAGGTATTGTGTGAGTTGGGATGTTTTTTACCAACTAGAACCAGAGAAGTAACTGTTGCTGCTACATAGTAAAAACCATACTCTGTAAAGTATCTTATAATAGTTGGTTTTCCTAAAGATGAAGTACCTAACTGACTAGAATATTTCAGATATATTGCTAGTTTTTCAGAAGAACACAGCGCATAATGCTCCTAGGTCAGACGCTGTAATCGTTAGAGGTGAACAAAGCAGGGTTTTTAGGTTGCATATAACACCTCTCCATTGGATAAAGTTTCTAAAACATGGTGTTTGACAAATACAAAGTATTTGTAACACAGTTACTAGAGGCAAAAGAGTAAGCAAATGCCATTGTGCATGAGGATTTGAAATTAAATATACTAAGACAATATTTTATTTATATGTTGAGGTTTTACCAGTTTACTGGTATCATACCATAAGCAGAATGCATAATGTTTTACTCTTAAATGTTATTGCAGTAGGCAGCATATTATTGAGCACATGATTCACACCTACAGTATATATAGTACATCTGTAAAAGGGATCAGGTTGATATGTCCTCTGTACGTCAAGAGAGTGAGATCCCCTCCCCTGTAAATATTTCAGCTGGGTGCAGCACCATTTAGACCCCACCCTATGTTTTCATAAATCGTAATTTGAAATAAAGGAGAAGAATGGCTGGACCACTGCATATCTAAACACTAAAGCTCACCTCCTCCGCCTCACAAACCACCCCCTTCGCTGCTGCCCCTGCCCAAGACCTACCGAATAGCTGTCGCAGTACGTACCTGCCATTAAGCAAGTGCACAGGCCCATGCTGCTCCCTTTCCTGCTCCCTCTGCATCCCCTGTTGCAAATAATACTGTCAGTGCTTAATTTGTGAAATATTAATTGCAGGGCCCGTGTCAGGAGGACACTGCAGCTTGCCCCACACTTTGCCCCTGTCAGTGCTGCCAATTGCAGTACCTTCACAACTCCGTAATGTTACACACCTTCAAGTGTGGCAATTCAGACTATTCAAGCCCCCCAAAGTAATACAAATAGTTTGGGGGCAGGTATCAGTCATTTTTAAGGTATAATAAATCGACAAACAACTTTTGTTGTACTCATCTCTAAATTAAATAAACAGAACCACCATAAGGCAGACCATCATAAGCGCCGGTGTTGACAAAAAAGTGTTGATTCTGAGCACTAGAAACCACTGGCTCATATTAAGCACTGGATACTCTCCATCTCGGACAAAACAGCCAACACCAGGAACAAGCTCACCACATGCAGGATCATAGTGGCCTCTTAGAAGAAATCCAACTGCCTCAAGCTGAACTTGAACAAGATCAAAGTGGGGGTCTTCAGGAAAGACATCTTTGCCATGGGACTCTACCTGGTGGCCTACATAAATTGGACCCACCCCAAGCCTTGCTCACAAGCATGAAACTTCAGAATCGTCATGGGCACCAAATTCGAGATGACCATCCAAGTCAACCCAGTTGTCTCACCCAGTTTCAACACCCTAAGAATGCTGCAGAAAATCTTCAAGTGAACAACACCAGGAAAATGATGACCCAACTCCTCATTTGCAGTTATACTATGGGGACACTCTGTAAACTGGGATAACCTACCAGCTCAGAAGAAGACTGTAGACTGTCCAAAACAAAGCAGCCAGAGTCGACCTCACCACCCATGCCAATCCCACATCACACCACACCTCAGAGAATTCCACTATCTCCTGATACACACTTGCACTCTTCAGACTCCTCTGTCAATCCTACAAAGCACTCTACAACACAGGTCATGTCTACCTGAAAAAACACGTTCATGTCCATCTGCCTCCTAGATACCTCTGCTTTTTTAGTAAGCCCCATGGGGTTGGCCTCACACACTGACTACACAGCATCTGAGTAACCACACAGGTAATCAGCATGCTATAAAAAACAAATAACACAACATGAAAATGAAATGTATATCCTACTGCTTTATAACTTTTAAAAGAACTATTGATTATGTTTCTCAATGGTACTGTATCTCCAATTTTTTTAAAGAGACAACTATTCAGTGTCACATGTTCTTTCAGTCTGTGACTTTTGAGAGTAAATGTGATGGGTATTTGCAAAATACAATGCTTTGCTTCAAGCCTGTCCCTATTCACAAGAGTGTACTGCACCCCAGGCCTGTTTCCTTCCATGACAGGTCACAGCGATCGATACTCGCTTTGCATTCGAAAGTACATGAGATTCAAGAATCGCTCCTTTACCCATTATCCTTTAGAGTTTCTGATGATCTGATGAGTAGGATGTTCTGTTTCACAGGACACACATGAGGACAACACATTTTCTCTCACACAGCATTACTAACAGAGTATGAATATATTGTTGACATTTTTATTAACATCTGAGATATGTCTCGCTTCTGTTTTGTACTGACATCCTTATTTCGAGCCTAGGCAAATTGTATGCCAAAATCAGTTAGCATCTCTAAATTTAAAACTGGTTCGATCAGGCTTGTCCTTGAAAGAACAGTGCAAGGATAGGAGAATAAGAAAAGGTAGGAATAAACACCCGTTTTTTTTCATTATCACTCAAGCATTTATACACATCCTTTTTCCATATCCACGGCTCATTCTAGCACATCCTACAGCATCTAATTGGTCTGAGGTCATGCAAACCTGCACCTATAATGCTTCTTGTATTGAGATTTAAATGTCCTACTTTTGCACCAGTGAACATGAGTGGTAGGTAAGGTTGAAATATTACTATCATGTTGGCAATTATACTTTTCTATGTGGCTTGTGTGAAGGTGTTCATTTATTGATACTGTACCTTTAATGTACCAAGAATCTTTACTGTAGTGATTCTGGAATCTTGCCTTGGTTGGATTCCCTTATGTTCAGTTACTAGACTGTCTTCTGTGGATGAGGTTTAATAAATACCTCTTGGCTTACTTTCCTGGTTCCTGAACTTTCTTTCATGTAAAGGACACCACATTTTTATGGCGACGATCGGGTGAACCCACATCACCTTTCACCTCAACACAGAGACTGAAAAGAAGAGAATTTCCCCTTCTCCTCCAGCGGCAGTTTATACAAAGAAAAAGGAAGCGGAGTCTTCCCAGCGGCGGTTACGAAAAAAAAAAACGGTGAGGAGTAAGGTGAGAGGCTTCTCGAGGAGATTATTTTACTTAAAAGAAAAGACTGTCTTTAATTGAGAAGTCAAAACGAACATTTCTCGCGCTGAACAGGGCTCGTGCTCAAATTGCCCTGCTCGCGTTAATGAAACTGACATCACGAATGTTACACGCGCTTTGATTCCTTTGCTCGCGCTAATCACCTGGCTCGCGTTCATGGAATAGACATCACGAGCAATACACGCGCATGGATTGTCGTGCTCGCGCTGTTCTGCTATTGTAATACAACAGCGCCCTCTGCTGCCCTGTTTAAAAAAAAAAAAAACGCGAAACAATGAAATAAAAGAACGTTTTCTTGCGCAATCACCTCACATTGTGTGTCATCAAATAGAATCTTATTGAATACAAGAAAGCAAGACAGATCATTCCAATTTAACCATTATTGGAGGATTCCAATCTTCTTTAACTCAACAATTATTTAGCCTAGAGGGAAAAGAACACAGCAAGAGAAAGAAAGATTCTGAAAATAAACTCTCTTTGTTGTGAACATTCTTCTTTAAAAAAAAAAAAAAAAAAAGAGGGAATTTAATATAATTGGAACTTTAAAAGAAAATCCTTGAAATGCAAAATGTAACTCAACCCGCATTTTTTTTAAATACTCCAGGAGAACCGAATATAAAGTGGAAAAAATGGAAAAAGATTTTTGCCAACTACGCAAGAGTTTGTGGAACTAACCTAAGTGCTGAAAGAAAGCTAGCCCTCCTTTTACATTGTTTAGGAGGAGAAGGACAAGATGTCCTAGAACACCTCCCTGATCTATCTGCTGGGGAACAACGCAATTTAAATGAATACGAAATTGCAATTGCACAACTAGATAAACACTATCTTCCAAGGATTAGTACCATCATGGAACGATATCACTTCGGCTTAAGGGAACAGAAAAGAGATGAAACTGTAGAAGACTATGTTTCTTCATTAAGGAAACTAGCTTCCTCTTGCAATTTTGGCTTAACACTCGATGAAAGGATTAGGGATCAATTTGTCCTCAGATGTTCCCATGATGAAATAAGAAAGGAACTTTGGTTAAAAGATGAACCGCCCCTTGAAGAAGTTTTAGCAATAGCTAAACAAGTAGAACACATGACAAAGTGCGTGGGAGAATTAAGAAAAGAAAAAGATAAAACATCTATTGTTGAAAAGAAAGAAGACACAAAAGTTGAAGAAATAATTTGTCAAGTCAAGAAACAAGACAAGAATGAAACTCAGTCTGCCTCAGGAAAAGATGATTTTTCTACAAATCCTGGTTTTCAAAATAATTTTCCAGGACAAAGTAATAAATTTACATGTTTTAGATGTGGCCAAGTAGGACATTTGGCTAATTCTCCACTATGTCCTGCATTAAGAATTGTATGTAATATATGTGGCAAAAAGGGACATTATGGTAAATGTTGCAGATCAAAAATGTTTAGACCTGACATGTCTAGAAAACGTTGGAATTAGTCCCAACCACAAGTCAGAACTGTTACTTTTGAGATAAAATGTGGAGAAGTAGATCATCCTATTCATCCTGTAAAAGTAGGAAATGTAATGATAGATTTTAAATTCGATTCATGTTCTCGCATCACCCTAATTGATGAGGAATTATTTAATAAGCATTTTGCTGGAAAAGTAATACTAATGAGATCAGATATTAGGCCCCTTGGGTACTCAGATAACCCAATTAAAATGGTTGGATGTTTTATGGCGGAGATTGAACTTGGGAATAGAATTATTGTAGGGAAAATATATGTGGCAAAGAAGGGTGATATCTTGTTAGGCTGGGTACATCAAAGTCAACTTGGTGTAACTTTAGATCCCAATGCAGATCCACAAGTACAAATTCATCAGGTAGAGATACTGGAAAGAAATGAGTCAAATAAGGAATTGGGAGAGGATTTAGCTAGTAGATTTCCAAAAGTATTTAAGGAAAACTTAGGTTGTTTACAAGGTTATAAGCATCACATTAGATTAAGAGAGAATGCTGTCCCTGTCATAGCGAAAGTTAGAAGAATACCATTAATGGAACAGGATAAGGTAAAAGAGGAAATAGACAAATTGTTAAAGAATGATGTCATTGAACAAGTTGAGGCTACTGAGTGGTTGGCCCCCGTTGTCATAGTTAAGAAACCTACAGGTGAGATTAGACTCTGTGTTGATTTAAGAGCATTAAATAAGGAGGTAGTTGTGGACAAGTTTCCTCTTCCCAATATTGATGAAATGGTTAGCACCCTGGAAGGAGCCAAGTATTTCACCACACTTGATCTTGCCTCAGCCTATCATCAGGTTATATTAGATGAACATTCCCAAGACCTAACTGCCTTTATCACCCCCATGGGTACTTTTAGGTATAAAAGGATGCCGTTCGGACTGGTGTCAGCGGCTTCCGTCTTTCAAAGGATCATGGCAAGAATGTTAGAAGGAATATCTGGTGTAAGATGTTACCAAGATGACTTACTTATTTATGGGAATAGTTCAAAAGAACATTTTGGTCGTGTCTGTGCTGTACTCAAACGTTTGGAAGATGCAGGTATGACACTTAAGAAAAGCAAATGTAAATTTGGTGTGAAGGAAGTAAATTACTTAGGCCATAGAATAACCGACATGGGCATCTTTCCAAAAAAAGAGCTGGTTGACACTATCAACAAAATAAAAGATCCAGAGAATAAGGAAGAATTAATTTCCTTCCTTGGTATGGTGGAGTTCTATGGGAAGTTTATTCCTAATTTTGCGGACAAAACACAGTTTATGAGAAAGTTGACATCGAGGAATGTGGAGTATGTGTGGTCAGATGTATGCAAATCTGAATTTGTAGGGATTAAATCTGAATTGAACAAGGCTCCCTCTCTACAGGCATTTATACCAGGTCTTCCCACAATTTTATTCACTGATGCAAGTGAAAAAGGACTTGGTGCTGTCCTAATACAAAAAAGAAATGGGAGGGACAATTTGATTTGCTGCTCCTCAAGATGTCTAAGGGGCTCGGAACTAAATTATTCCGTTATAGAAAAAGAATCTCTTGCCATCTATTGGGCCCTGAGAAAGTTAAGAAACCTAGTTTGGGGTACCAAGATTCTAGTTTATTCAGATCATAAACCTTTAAAAGAAATTTTTGATAAGAAGGGATTAGATTCAATCTCTTCAAGAATTAGAAAATGGATTGTTTCATTACAAGAGTTTGATTTCTCCGTTGAATATATCCCAGGTGTCGCAAACAAGTCTGCTGATTGTCTCTCGAGAATGGTTGGTCAAGAGAATTTTGATGAAGATGATGCTGTAGGTTGTTGTGATGAATCTATAAATGTATGTGAAATTACAGAAGGAGCGATTGAGGAAAAAGAGTGGAGAGATGAACTTGAAAAAGATGAAGATTTAAAAAGAGTTATGCTGTCCTTGAGCAATAACTCTCGTTTAGAGAAACCCTGGACCTTGGTTTCCGATGAACTTTCTATTCACTCTGGTTTTTTAACTAGGGGAACAAAAATGGTTCCTCCACTGGGTATTAGAAAAAAACTTTTATCTCATGCTCACTCTGGACATCTTGGTATTGTAAAAACCAAAGAAATATTACGCTTGCAATTTTGGTGGCCAGGGATGGATTTGGAGATAGAAAGATTAGTGAGGAATTGTCCAGAATGTTCTGCAAGTGATAAAATACTTAAAACTAGACAGATGCCAATGATTAAGCGATCCCTCCCAAGACATCCTTGGGATGAGCTAGCCATAGATATAGTTGGTCCGTTATCAGGTGTAAGTGATACACCTTACCTTTTAGTTCTTATGGATCTCTATTCCAGATGGATTGAGGTGAGCGCTGTAAGGGAAATCACATCTGAAGAAGTAATAAAGTTTCTGGATGCCATTTTTAAAAAAGAAAGTTTCCCCAATAGTCTCCTGTCAGATAATGGTCCACAATTCTGTTCAAGGGTTTTTGAAGAGTTTATGGGAAAATCAGGTATTGTACATAAGAAGTGTTCTTTATACCACCCAGAGACCAACGGTGCTGTTGAGAGAGTTAACAAAACCCTGAAGGAGGCTATACAGTTAGCAAGATCATCTGGCTTAAATTGGAAATCTGTCCTACAAGACAGAATAAATGCTTATCGCTATGCTCCCCACACAACCACTGGTAGATCCCCCTTTGTTTTGTTTAAAGGAAGGGCTCCCAACACCTATCTGTGTCCTGCTTGGATGGATCTTGATAAAGGCCTGGTTGATAATGGAATAGGTGAGTGGCGAAGGAGGGAGGAGAGGAAGCAAGATGAGAGAAAGATTTATTTTGATAAAAGAAAGTGTGTAAATGCTCAAAAAGTTCTTGTTGGTGACTTGGTTCGCATCAAAGCTCCTGTTGGTTGCAGAAATTGGTCCAAATTCTCAGATGTAAAAGCTGTTGTGAAAATATTTAGGAATGCCATTAAAACAGAGGATGGTAGAATTTGGAATAAAAGCAGAGTTGTTGTTGTTAAGTCAAGGATACCTATACCTGTTTCCTCTTATGATAGTCAAGCTTCATCTCATATGTTCTCCAATTCTGCCAATAACTCTAACCTACTCATGCTTCCCTCTAGAAGTCAAAGAATACGTAGACCACCCTCCTATTTGAGAGATTATGCATTATGACCTTTTCAATCTCTTCTTCATTTGAATTTTGTTTTATATGTTTTACTCATTGTTCTTCTTTCTTTGTTGGGGGGAGATATGTGAAGGTGTTCATTTATTGATACTGTACCTTTAATGTACCAAGAATCTTTACTGTAGTGATTCTGGAATCTTGCCTTGGTTGGATTCCCTTATGTTCAGTTACTAGACTGTCTTCTGTGGATGAGGTTTAATAAATACCTCTTGGCTTACTTTCCTGGTTCCTGAACTTTCTTTCATGTAAAGGACACCACAGCTTGCAATTTAAATAATATAGGACATCATGCAGATTTGAGAGCACATTTCAGTTTATGCTTTCTAGATAGCATTTCTCTACAGAGTTGTTTTAAACAACATCTAACAAGTATATACATTGCGTGTAGGCTGAACTGTACAATTAATGTATGATATTGCTGAGTCATAGATTGTATTTTCTGAAAAACATCAAAAACCTTATTGTACATAGGTTATTTAGGAAATAGCATTGTTTACCATGAGTCCTGATGGTTCTCAATAGAGCCTAAAAAACCTGTCAGCAAGATGTCACCTTTGACAGTCCTTGGAAAGTCTTTCTGGTTCAAGAAATCATATGTTAGACCTGGCATCGGTGTGGTTTTCCCCTAACGTTTTGCCTTCGGACCTCCTGTTTTTGCTCACTTCATTTTTGCTGACCATAGCACTCTGCACACTTTACTAGTGATAACCAGGGCTAATGTACTTGTGCCCCTTCCTAAAACATGGTAATTGCCTTATACCTGAATTGCATCTTTAATTTACTTTCCTAGTAAAGGGGCTCTAATGGTGCCCAGGGCCTGCCTGTAAATTAAAGGCTACTAGTGGGCCTGCAGCCCTTATTGTGCCATACATCTATGTAGGACTCTAAACATGCCTCATGCCTGCCATTGCAGAGCCTATGTGTGCAGTTTTAAACTGCGATTTTGACCCGTTAAAGTAAACCCTTTGCCAGGTCCAAACCTTGCTTTTTAATACATATAATTCATCCCCCAGTAGAAGCCTTGGACAGCCCACGGGCAGGGTACGGTGTATTTAAAAAGTAGGACATGTATGTTTTTGACTACTGCAAGGCCTGCCTCTCCCACAGGATAACATTTGAATAACCTTATTACAATTTATAAGTGTAATTCCAAAATAACAACAGGTAACCCCTTCAGCATTGTTGTCCGTGGAATCACAATTTAAAATCCAAACTTATGGTGAAGTCAGGTTTTTAATTACAGTTTTGAATACTAAATGCCACTTTTAGAAAGTTTGCATTTTCTTGGCTTAGCCATTTTGTGCCTGCAGCCTGTCTCTGGGTCACATTTCTGGTTTTGGGTTTCAGCTGGGCTTTTTGTATTTCTCCTAGACAGCACACACTTTGGGTAGCTTAGGTGTGACTGGATGGGCAATCGCTTGCAGGATGAGAGGGAGGAACCGGGCCCAGCCCCACTTACACTTGAATAGGCTGTGTCCTGTCTCCAAACCAAGGGCTGCATACCCCCTGTGGTTAGTTTGGAGTCAGGGCCGGGAAGGCAGGGCACCTGTGCACTTCAAAACATGCCTTTAGAGGCTTCTTCCACTTCAAAGGTACAACTGGGTATCAATACTGGACCTCAGACACCACCACTTCAGTAAACTTCTGGCCCTGTGGGTACTCTGCCAGGAAGAAGGACTGCTGTGCTGCTACAAAGACTGCCTCTCTGTCGGAATGCTGCTTTGAAAGAACTGCTACCCTGCTGTCCTGGCCTGCTGACTATTGTAATTTCTACCAGCCTGTGCATGAGGAACATAATTTCATTTATGTGTGCACACTATGAATGAATAGAGTTCTGTCAGAACCCAGCAAATGGCAAATATTTTAGTAGATTTAAAGTAAAATGGTGAGACATGTTAATTCCTTTGCCCTGAAGGAGCAGACGATGGGTTGCAAGTCATTGGTGCAAATTTAAGTACAAGCTGTACTCTAGTGGATGGACCTTTGTCTCAAATTGAGGCTTAACATCAGTTTATCAACAGTACCTCAATAACTGTGATGCACATCAGGCTCCACAATCACCATAGAGAAGTCGATTTGCAAATCATGAAGGTTTATTAGCAGACTATTGAAGTTACAAACTCACGTCATTTATATTTGTATTTGCTTCAACATTCTTCGCATGCTCAAAAAAACATTTCGCTGGATCCCCACCGAAACCAGAAAAACAGTCACCCATGCTCTGGTCACGAGCCGACTGGACTACGGAAACACCCTCTACGCAGGTACTACCGCTAAACTCCAGAAGAAACTCCAACGAATCCAAAACGCCTCAGCCAGGATCATATTAGACATCCCGCGTAACGAACACATCTCTGGTCACCTGAAAGACCTCCACTGGCTACCCGTCAATAAGAGGATCACTTTCCGACTGCTAACCCACGCACACAAATCACTCTACGACATCGGACCAGAATGCCTCAACTCACGACTGTCCTTCTACACCCCCCCCCCGCCAACTACGTTCTTCCAACCAAGCCCTCGCCACTGTACCTCGCATCAACAAGACCACCATGGGAGGCAGATCCTTCTCATACCTGGCAGCTAAAACATGGAACTCACTCCCCACTTACCTTCGCCTTACCCAGAACCACCTAGCATTCAGAAAGCAGCTTAAAACATGGATATTTGACAAGTAATCCTCCTCCCCTCCCTAAGCGCCTTGAGACCCTATGGGTATGTAGTGCGCTATACAAATTCTCTACTTGACCTGACTTGATATTAGTCAAAAATCAATAATCAACTTACAAAAGTGATGTCCAGTATAATCCAAAGCAAATCAAAATAGCCAATACAAAGGTAAGTTATTTAATGATTATCAGATGCAAATCCTGCACCATTTAGTTTTCCCTGAAGGGAAATTCCCTAACGCTAAGCTGAAGGTCCAAATGAAATTAGGAAGTTAAGCAGCGTGTCTCCACAAGTAAGGCCTCTAAAAAGCAGAATTGAGTGGAGATTCAGTTAGGTACATGGGAAAGGATTTGCTCATGAGTTTAACTCTGTAAGCAGGGGCAATAGCAAGCATTGAGACTCAAGAGTATGGAAAGGGGCATCTACTTTCAAGCAAGTGGGAAAGCATATCTGACTCAGCAATGCGCATCTAAAAAATACTAAGCACTCCACACGATTGCCAGGAAATGAGAACCAATCAGGTTTGCATGTTCTCTGATAAATAAACACCTCCAGTCTTCTCAGCCAGCATACAAAGGACGCTTACAGATGCACTGCCTTCAGGAGATATCTTGCACAGGAAGATACGTTGCGATCAGCAATCCCAGGCACAGGTACAGAAAACTCATTATTCTACTTTCAATGAAACTGACAGATATAAACAATTCTCAGAAAACTAAAAACAATTGTAACAATTTAGAACATTCAAGCTACTGCAGCTCAGCCCCTGTAACAAGAGAAAGAGTAAGAGAATCACAGCATCTAAAATGCTCATCAGCTTAGCATGAGTTACTTAAACTGAAGCCATAATTACCAACTTAACTTAACATGAACACACTTAAACTATGGTCAACCATAATGTCACACTTTATATGTGAGTACATGATGAATATGATGTGACATGACATGACATTTGAAGCTGAACATCCTGTGATTCTGGGCTAATCACTAACAGCCTGATTCATCATTCTCCCGTTTTGCGAGCCCCTAATAGCGATTCATAACGAATCGCTATTAAGGACTTGCAAAACGGAATTCATGTAGGAATTGCAATAAATATTGCGATTCCTACATGTTCCTTATTTGCGATTAGCTAATTGCTAATCGCTAATAAGGAATGTCTCCCCATTCATTCCTATGGGCCTAAAGGCTCATAGGAATGAATGGGGAGACATTCCTTATTTGCGAATAGCAATTTGCTAATCGCAAATAAGATAGCGATTTCAAGGGTGCCAGGGGTGTCCAAAGGACACCCTGTAGCACCCCTGAAATGTAATCTACATTGGAGTTGCGCACACACATGTCCAAAGGACATGTGTGTGTGTAACATGCAAAAGAAAAAAATGCACTAAAGTGCTTTAATCTATTTTTTCGCTATTTACCACGAAGTCAGACTTCGTGGTAAATAGCGGCCAAATATAGCGAAATCGCTATTTAAAATTGGTTGATGAATTGCATTTAAGGAATGTCTAATAGAGATTCTTTAAATGCTATTCCTCGCACAATAGCGAATTCTGTAATAGCGAATATTGCATTTGGGATGATGAATCCCAAATGCAATAATTGCGCTCGCAAAGGGCCAGATTCTCAGAATCTGGCCCTTTGCGAGCTGATTTTCGTTTCATGAATCAGGCTGTATATCTCTCCGTGCCTAACAAAAAAAAAATGTTTTGAATGTGTCCTCATGTAATGCAACTCTAGCTATGTAAAGTGCTCTAATACCCGATTCGGGTCAATTTTGCGCTATATAAAACTCTGTAAAATGTAAAAAAAATGTATATGTGTTAAGCAACCCACGAAAATAGTGACAGAGCGTCACCAGCCGTGTCACCATGAAGACATGTGAGTGCCTACGGGCATGTTTGATTGGCACTTTTTAGTAGTTATATAAACCAGCTCTGTGTGTTTACAAGGTTGGTTTAAAAAACGATCATAACATTATACTTTAATTCATTCACCACAGGCTATTAATGAACTTATTGAAAGTAACTGAAATAAAATATTTATGCTGATGACTCTTTTGGAAAAAGTTACAATGGAATTTCACACCCTTTTCAAAAGCCATCATGATTCAACACCTTGTAAATGAACTTTGGCGCTCATCAACTATCTAAAGAGGAGATTACTGGAGCCAAGAGAATTAGGTGAAGAATTTCACATCTATCTCATAAATGAAGAAACTTTCAAGTTAGTTGCTAGTGACCAAAATCATCTGCAGTCTTAGGGGCTGATTACGATGCAGCTCGGAAGGCTCCAACCAACGGTCAGAGCCTTACTGGCTGCATCATAATGAGCTGCTCGGTTTACTTAACGACCGCCTAATTAAGATATAGGCGGTCGGATTGTAAACGGGCTGGTCACTCCTGCTGCCTTCCGTGGGTGGAGCTTGTGCCACTCAGCAGCTAAAATCTTTAGTCAATCCTTCATTAAAGGTGATAGATTAATAGGGTGAAATACAGTTATCAATATAGATATAGATATTTGTTCATCAGAAATCCTCCTCTGCCTACTGAATCCTTTGTATATGAAACAGTGATGGATGGGAATACTTGAAATATTCTCAGCTACTGGTGATCACTTGGAGCTGCATCCCAAGCTATCATTATTCTGTGCATCATACCACCTCAGTTTTGCCCCAGCTATATGCAAATAAGTCTTGACCATGCTACATTAGGAACAGTCCCGCCCGAAGTGCCAAGTCAGATGTTATGTTATATTAAGATTTCTTGTATAGCGCATGATTCACCCGGGGGCATCTCAGCGCTTACCAAGGGAATTCCAAAAAAAGGTGGGCAGAGGAAGGTTCTGTGAGAAAGCAAGCTTAAAAAAGAAATGTTTTTAATTGTTTCCTGAAAGACATATAGAAGGTGGATTTTCGCAGGGCCACAGGTAGCGAGTTCCAGTATTTAGGGGCAACATAAGAGAAAGCTCTGCCACCAGTGCGAGTTAACCGCATACGTGGGACCTTCAAGAGGGCTAATGCATTAGATCTTAAATTGCATTCACGTATTTGTTTAAAAAGTTTATTTTGAAGGTAGCGTGGTCCCCCCCTTTAAGAGCTTTAAAAGATAGACAACAGACCTTAAAGAAAGATCTTTTTACCACCGGAAGCCAGTGCAGTTGTCTGAGCAAGGGGAGGGATTGGGGATCCAGGTGGGCGATTTAGGACCATTCTTGCGGCGGTGTTCTGTATTACCTGAAGTTTTGCCAGATTAGTAATGCTTCCTTCTGCCAACATGGCGTTTCCATAGTCTAGCCGACTAATAACCATTGCCTGAACTACAGTTCTACGATATTCAAGAGGTAGGTAAGGGATAATTCTTCGTAGTAGGCGCAGGCTGTAATATCAGGACCCTGCGATGTTCTTAACATTATCTCTCATGGTAAGCATTGAGTCCAGCTGAATTCCTAAACTTTTCACCGAGGAGGACGGAGTTGGGGCTTCACCCAATTGGGGAGGCCACCAGTCGGATGTCCAAAAATGGGCATCTTTGCCTAACATCATAAGCTCCGCTTTTCCTGGGTTGAGCTGAAGACAGTGTTCCCTCATCCAGTCAGCAATCGCTAACATTCCACCAGAAAAACTTAGTTTCTCATCAGTAGTATTTTGGCCTATTGGAAACAGCAGCTGCGTGTCATCGGCGTACGAGACTATCTCGAAGCCGAAAGGTTGGACTATCTTGGCCAGGGGGGCCAGCTATATATTAAAGAGGGTGGGACTTAAACAGGAGCCCTGAGGCACCCCTTTGTCCAACAGGAATTTATTTTGGGAGACAAATGGTCCTAGTGTGGTGGTTTGCCATCTCTCCGTTAAGAAATTCCTCAGCCACTGTAAGGCTATATCCCCGATGCCGCACTCGATCAATCTCTTCGCTCGTCGTTGATGAGATATCGTATCGAATGCTGCGGAAAGATCTAGGAGGATCAAGATCGAAGATCCACCGGCATCGAGGGTAAGTCTCAGTGAGTCAGTAACAGCCAAAATGGCCGTTTCTTTGCTGAAGCCGGGACGGAAGCCTGACTGGGAAGGATCCAGCATGTCATTAGATTCCAAGTACTGACTGAGTTGTGAGTTTATTACGGATTCCAACATTTTTCCAAGCAGGGGTAACAGGGATATTGGCCTGTAATTGCGGAGCCCCTGGGGGTCCGCTGATGGCTTTTTTAGGATGGGACGAACATAGGCCTCTTTCCAGGCACTCGGGATAAGGCCGGTAAGAATGGAAGCATTGAGCATTTTTTTTATTATAGGGGAGCATGTTGGGGAGACAAGAGCCATGATGCTGGGTGGGCATAAGTCCGCTGGTGAACCGGATTTAGCTGTTAACAGTAAATTATTTGTATCAGCTAGTGAGATGATAACAAACTGATTAAAAGCACCTATGGTGGATATGGAGGAGTTTTCCAAATTAGTTCTTAAACTGGGGTTGTTGATATAGGTGGCCGGAAAATTATCATAGACTTTGGAAATGTTTTCATAGAAAAAATTCGCTATTGAGTCGCATTGTATTTGGGATTCAAGTGGTGTTTGTTTACATGCTTGGGGGGAAGAAAAATCCTTGACAATGTCAAATAAGACTTTAGTGGAGTGTCTGGATTGTTCAATTTTATTATGTAGATAAGAGCATCTGGTGATTTTTATTGATTGATTATAGTGAGATAATGACGTTTTATAGACTTTTTTATCCAAGGATAATTTTGTTCTTCTCCATCTTCTCTCATGTGTTTTGCACGTGGACTTTAAATTTTTCAATTCACCCGAATCCCAGGGGGCTGAGGGCCGCCTCAGAGAGGGATTGATGATTTTTAAAGGAATTACTACGTCAAATGTTTTAATTAAGGCAGAATGGAAGCTGGATAACATTACTGTGGGGTCTTGATAGTTTTGCTCTAAATCAGAGAAGACTTGGGTAAATGTTTCATCGTAATGCCCCGACAGCTAAACCGCCGACCCTGAAACCCCCCCAAGATGGTGGCTCCGTGTTCATCCGGTCCTTTCCCCATCTCCAAACAGCACCAAATCGGCTGCAAAGGAGGATCGGGAGGATCGGGTGGAGCGTGAGCAGGTAAGCAGCAGCAGGCAGTAAATTAAAAAGACAGTCTGATTTTGGTGCAATATTTAAATTTTAAAACATTCCTCCCTGAACCGGAACACAAGCAACCCAAGACTGGTTTTACCCTCGTTATGGGCTCATAGCCGAGTACAATATGGTTCCAGTGACACAGTGTGCACAGGACTCATGTCTGGGCATACCAGTCCCAATTACTGTGACGCATAAGTATACAAAACAGTGATGGATGGAATGCGGTTAAATGAATCCCAGCCACTTATAATCATTCAGGCTGTATCCCAAACCATCCTTATTCTGCATATCATGCCACATCAGTATGGACCCAGCTATTCGCAAATCAGTCTTGATGCAGATCAGCCGGATAGGCAGTGCACTTGTAGATCGAGGGATTTTAAAGTTGAAGAGTGACCAGAACAATGCACCCAGGAACGGTAGCTGGAGCAGATGTACGCTGATCTCGCTCAGTAAGATCCTGGTGTAGTGGTGCCCACACTGACAAATGCTTATCCAGTTGCTCTGACATGCTTCTCTCAGTGCTGCCTGTATTGAGAAATTATAATCAGCTTACGGGATCTAAGACAGCATCAGGAGCAAAACACTTTATCTGAGCTCCTTCTAATCCAGACACCCTCTCCTGTGACTGATGGGCTTGCAATGAGTTCATGTATGCATTGCAAAACAAGGACCAACCTTTTTTGCAACACATAAGAGTGTGCTGAGTACGGGTTCTTGTTTATTCATACTTCCAATTGTCCTAGTGCTTTCGGCTACTAAGATTTTTGTAAGTACTCATAGAAATATGCTATCAATTAGTCTATTGGGGTTGCAACGGAAGATCTGAGGGCATGTATTATGTACTTTTGGGCTTTCCATAACATTAGCCTGTAAACTGATACCCTAGTCTCCTCTGATACAGGGAGACCTGCAAACAGTAAAATGCAAATCCCTCTCAGACTCATAGGTACAATTTGAAAAGTGACTAAAGTTATAGTTAATTATAAAATGGCTTGTTTCAAAATGCTTTCAGCAAATATAAGCAAACATAAAAATGAATACCATATTAAAAAAATGAGCAGAGAAAGAATATAATGAGCATGCATGTGCATAGTATTTCCAAAAGGCAGCGGATCTCTATACATCATCAAAGAAAAGCATTAAGTCAACAAGTAAGAGGAAGAAAGTGGGTTCAGGGCAGTTAATCTATTATGAGGTAGTGCTTGTTAAAGAGGTGAGCCTGCAACTCTTTCCCAAATTGGAACAGCGTTGGGGCTGTCCAGATGGATTCGGGGAGATCCAGTTCCAGATTCTGATGAAAAAGGTCTGTTGTCTTGGTTTTTTTCTTTTTACACTTCTTAGTCTGCGGTCTGATGGTGTCCGGCTGCAGGTTTGCTGTGACCCATCAGAGATGGTGAGCTTGTTTATAAGATAGGCGGGTGTTTGGTGGCTGTACCTTTCTAAATGATGCAGCTGGTTTTGAATAGTAGAGTTCCAGGATAAAGGGAAACTTGTGTCTTTTACGTTTTTCATTAGCTTAGTAATTGACAATCAAGGAAGAATGGTAAACAACAGTTGATTGATAAGAAATGTCAAACAGCCAAGTTCTTAATTGGTATCCTATGTTTATATTCTGGCATGGTAATTTTCTACTAAAAGGACTTTGCTGAGAACATTAAGTAATCACTATATCATCTATGGCATTGCTGTTGGGAGCAAAGTCTTATGCATGTCTTTGTGAAGTTGTGCTACCTTGCTTTTGAACACTGCCAGACAGGCCTGTGTGCTTTCTTGCAGCGAGTTTGAAAACCATGCAACCCACCATGGGATTCTCTTTTACGTACGTTTTTGTCAATATCAAAGTTGTCTTCTGATCTTACAGGGGCAGAAAAGAGTACCGCTTTCCAGTGAGCATTGCTACCACCCTATCAAATCAGGATGTGCCGTGACTGACAGTGGTAGCAGTGTGTTTAGTGTCAGGTGAACAGGCCATTTAACCCAAGCCCCATTGGAAGACTTTGTGCTTGTTGACCACTGGAAAATTTTGATTAATTACTCATTATTAACTTTGATGTTTGATCTTCTTGAAGACTGGGGCATGCGGTACATCTTTGTGTAGCTGGACTTGAAGGTTCTTGGGTCTATTGGACCTCAGTTGTGGGTGAAATGCAGGAGAATTATCTCCTTTGTACAAAGATGGTGATGTCCATCTAAAACACTTAAGATGTACAGATCCATTTTTCAGTTTCTCTTCACAAAACTGAGGCCGTATTACACATACGGAGCATTTTCCTTGATTGCACCAGGCACACCTTTTAAAATGTGCATGTGCCACAATCAAGGAAAATGCGCCTCATAGGGGGGAATGAATGCCCCCTCGGCAGCCGCAAATGTGTGGACTTTAGAGGTCTTAGATATACTATTTCAACTCTTAAACGTTTTTACAAAAACATTTAAACATATAAGAAAATGTATGATTACATTGAAAAATGCATATATCCTCTTACAAAACGAATTAAAAGGTATATAAAAATTATTTACAATAAATACTCTTGTATCTCTGCTTGAAGTGTCATATTGGGCTGAATGGCTTTTGGGTAAATAGGCTATTGTGAGATGGTGGTGGTGTGATTGTTTTCTGATGTGACGTGGACTGGTCTAAGATCGCCCAGGTTTGTAATTCTCGTTATCTGCCCTCGAAAGTGCAACCCACAAGGAAGAAACAAAATACATCATCAAACCTTGCCCACGACCATTTCTATTTTTACTGCACATAATAGCTATCCATTCTAATAAAATCACAATAAGACTGCAATACGGTGCTGCATTGAAAACAATCGTAATAATAATGAAGGCGCTGCTTCGCCTCTGCCTGCTTATCTCTTTTTTCGCCGGCTATGAACTCCTAATGAAATTGGCAGACTCTGAAAGAAAACAGCTAATATCACATTACCAGCCAGCATTCCTTGATTAGTCATTAGCCCCTATCTTCAGTGAGAGTGGGAGAGATTACTGTACAATTATCATATTTTATGAAACGCTATGCAGCGTAATGTTTGCAGAGGCACAGACGAATTCTGCTGCACTATAATAAGATCCTGGTTAAAGTGTACATTTAGGGAGCACATATCTTTGCTGAAATCCCACAGTCCAGCCTATCGATAAGGTACAGATGGGTAGGTGATGAAGATAAGAGTGCAGCAGTGCTGATTCCAAATGTGTCATTGCCTTTTAGTTAGTCTTTTGAATGAGGTAAGTTTTTTGTCATTGCATATTGGCTTTGAAGTAGTGGTCGAAGTTGTTCATTTGTGCTAATCAATTAAATATTGTAGAGATAATAAAAAAATCAAGGTTATTACTCTTCCTTTGTAACAACACTGACCTGAAGTTACTCAAGTGTTTGTTTTAATAGTTATGGGCTTCTATTTTAAAGTTTTCTAGGAATCAAGAATAGAATGCCAGAGGCAACAAAACCTGTTTTTCAATTCCACTATTGCTATAGGATATCTTCTGTTTACCACAAATGACCTGTAGGTCGTTTTCAAACTGAAGATTTATAGAAGTGCATGTCAACCAACTAGTGTTTACAAATAAAGGGGAAAAAAGCAATTGTTTCGCCGATAAAAAGAAACAATGAAGTTGCTACTGGAAACACTGTGATCAGTAAGGATACATCAGACTGGATAACCACATTCTACGGTTTGTGCACACAGTGATTGCTTGTTGATGGTACAGCAAATGACAGCAAATAGATAAAAAACGCAATAATTCCCAAACAACTGGAACATCTGCACCTGTAGATTTGTATCTACATGCTGGTGCATATTTACTACTTATTCCTGATCATTAACATTCCCAGTAATACTAAGTCTATTGCTGATTTCAGGAATGCTAGTGGGGTGGTCAGTTGACTTAAAAAAAAAGTCTCCTATTCCTCCTATGCAGAATTCTCCGTAGTGGAGAAACCAGAACGTTTCCTGTGAGAAAGCCCTTCTGATACACCCCCAAAATATCCAGGGTTGATCCTTTCCCCTTCATTATCTGGATGAGCAGTTTTGCTAACCCTTTGCCGAACCAATTTACAGCCCTTTTAAAGAAAAGAAGGAGAGAATGGGGAGGTTCAGAATGCCCACAAATGAATGTTTGCGGATGTTCCCATTGTTATAAAACAAAACATGACTTGGACCACCCATTTTCCACCAATTATGTGAAATTTGTGAGTGTGGGGATCTCTGCACTCTTGGTAGACATCTCTCCCCGATAAAATTGGTTTATGCCTCCCAGGAACCTTATATGAAAGCCTTCCAGGTGTAAAAAGAGATACATTTAGTCATAAACAGATATTTGCAACCGCATTTACTTTTGTGAATATGTCCTAAAAGTATAGTACCTATTGTAAATGTTCTTCCTATTTACATACAGGTTTCTTGTAAAAGTATTTAGTTAAAGATTGAGGGGGCTGCAGAATCAGGACTATGCAGCGGTGGCTACTCTTCTAAGGCAGAGGAGCATCACCCCACTGCTTTTCAAAAGTTAAAAATGAAAAATTAAATTATAATTATTAGAAATGGTGGTCTCTATTTGGCAGAGGTAGGTACCTTTGTCCAAATAGGGACCCTTGCTTCTAGTCAGGGTAAGGGGATACACTTCTAAAATAACCCCTGCTCACCCCATTGGTAGCTTGGCATGAGCAGACAGGCTTATCTCAGAGGCAGTGTTTAAAGCATTTGTGAACACATACAGTAATACAGTGAAAACACTACAAATGGACACCACACCAGTTTATAAAAATAACTAATCTGTATCTAAACCACAACAAGACTAAACAACAAAAATCCTTAATACAGTAATAAAAATATGACTTTCAGATGGTATTAATAGTTCAGTTCAAAGCAAGTTCCAGATGCAACACTTTCACACATAGTACCTTGGATGCGGCACGCAAACAAAAAAACAGCCCGGAGGGAAGGTGATGCGTCGGTTTGTTACACTCAGGGAAGGTGATGCGTTGGTTCCTTGCTCCAGGGGGAGGTGATGTGTTGGTTCTTTAATGCTGCGTAGGGGAGATGATGCGTCGTTTCCTTACCAGAGAGGAGATGATGCGTCGGTTTCCTACTATGTGGGGAGGTGATGCTTCGGTTTCTTACTGCGTCCCCCACCAATGCAACAGACTTGGCGCGAAGATCCGGGATGGTGCATTCCAGCCACACAGCAGGGCTTGCGTCAGAATCAGTGTGGTGATCTTGGACATCGGAGATCATTGCACTCGATGCGAAGTGCACATATTTCTTGAGCGGTGGCAGGTGCTGCGACAGATTCTGTGGCGATCCCTCTGAAACAGGTACGTATGCATCATGCTTCTCTGTGTTGCATTGATGTTTCCAGCTCTGTTAGACCTGGCACCATTGGCATGGGTCACCCTTCCATTTTTGCTGTTGCCTCATGTGTTTTTGCTGGTGTTAGATGCTTTGGGCACTCTGCCACTGCTGTCCAGTGCCACAGTGCGCGTGCTCCCTACTGTAAATTGATGTATTGATTAGTGGTTCCATGATTTGATGTTTGGTTTACTTGCCAGACCCTAGTACAGTGCACTGAGTGTGCCCAGGGCGTGTATTTCCAAATGCTGCTAGTGGGCTTGCAGCACTGGTTGGGCCACCCACAGAAGCGGCCTTGTAAGTTCTGCCCTTATAGAGCCTGCATGCAGTCTGGTACTGTCATGCTGACTGGGCAAGTGCACCCACTTGCCAGTCACTAAACCATCCCTTGTCTTCATATTAGTCACCCCTATGGTAGGCTCAAGGGCAGGGTGCATTGTAAGTATAAGGTAGGACCTTCCCTGATGTGTGTGGCATGTCCTAATAGTGAATTACAGCCATTTTAGTTCTTCACTATTGTAAGGCTACCTGTTCTCCATAGGCCAGAATGGGCTGCTAGATTGTTACATGTTGATAATCCTAGGAGACTCAGAGAACATGGTAGAAATTCGAGTTTAGTATGCCTGGACTCAGAATAATGAAATGAAATGAAATGAAATGAAATGAAAAATTGCATTTGTATAGCGCATAACTGCCCTGGGGCCTCGCAGCGCTTGAAGATAAAATGGTTTTAGCGCAGGCTCGGGGCAGATCAGCGAGATTTAGCAAACAAATGCGTTTTTAGGGCCTTTCTGAACGAGAGGAGGTTGCTGTTACCCCGGATGGCAAAGGGGAGGGCGTTCCAGAGTCTGGTTGCCGAATGGGAAAAAGAGCGTCCACCCCAACGGGCTTTGTTAATTTTAGAGGAGGTGGCCAGCTGCAGGGTACCAGACCGAAGGGGGCGTGTTGGGACATAAGGCGTAACCAGAGGGTGCAGAATCGCTGGGCCTACACGGTGGAAGGATTTGTGCATGATGCACAGAGCTTTGAACTGCACTCTGGCAGCCATTGGGAGCCAATGGAGGTCTTTCAGAGCCTTCCTCGCCGACTGCCGCCGGGACAGATTGAACAATAGGCGGGCCGCACTGTTTTGTGTGACCTGAAGCCTCTGAAGAACCGAAGCCGGTGCTCCCAGGTAGAGAGAGTTCCCGTAATCCAGGCGGGAGAGAATGAGGGCCTGGACCATGATCCTCCTCGCCTGGAAAGGGAGCAAAGGGAGCACCCGCCGGAGCATCCTCATTAGTCCGAAGCAAGTGGCAGCAGTCTTAGTAGCCTGGACAGAGAAATCAAGGGCAGTGTCAAGCCAGATCCCGAGGCTCTTTATCTGGGACTTGGGCGCAGGAGGAGCGCCAAGACATGGTGGCCAGACGGGTGCAAGAGCAGACGGGGAGGGATTTCCAAGGAGAATGATGTCTGTCTTCTCCCCGTTAAGCTTGAGACAGGAGGCTTGCATCCAACTGGCAACAGCCTCTAGACAGGGGCCTAAGGTGTTGGATGATCCATCTGCGTGGTCTAACGAGACCACCAGCTGCGTATCATCCGCGTAGGTGACTATACGCACACCAAAGGGATGGACTATCCTGTCCAGAGGTTCCATGTAGGCGTTAAAGAGGGTCGGGCTCAGGGAGGAGCCCTGAGGGACCCCACACCTGAGAAAAATACAGCTTTTAGTGAAGTTTATTTTAATATTCTGTGTTTGCAAATACCACTTTTAGAAAGTAGGTATTTGCGTGCCTAACCATTTGAGCCTGTCTATGGGAGGTTGTGTATTCCTTCGTCTGGTTTTGTGAGTGACAGGGCTGGGGGATTCCAAGAAACAGGCTGGGGCAGCCCTGTGGTGAATAGGGAGATCTACATCTAAGTTCAAGTTCAAGTTCAAGTTCAGGAATTTGTATAGCGCACTACTCACCCAGAGGGTCTCAAGGCGCTTGAGGGAGGGTGGGTGCATTACTTAACGAAAAGCCAGGTTTTTAGCTGCTTTCTGAAGGAGAGGTGGTTCTGAGTAAGGCGAAGGTGAGTGGGGAGAGAATTCCAGGTTTTGGCTGCTAAGTAGGAGAAGGATCTTCCTCCCATGGTGGATCTGTGGATGCCCGGAATTGCGGCGAGTGCTTGATTGGATGATCGTAGTTGGCGGGTGGGTGTGTAGAAGGACAGTCGTGTGTTGAGGCATTCGGGTCCTAGGTCGTGGAGGGCCTTGTGTGCGTGGGTGAGGAGACGGAACGTTATTCTCTTGTTGACGGGGAGCCAGTGGAGGTCTTTCAGGTGACCGGAAATGTGAGCTTGACGGGGGATGTCCAGTATGAGTCTGGCTGAGGCGTTTTGGATGCGCTGGAGTTTTTTCTGTAGTTTGGCTGTGGTTCCGGCGTAAAGGGTGTTTCCGTAGTCCAGTCTGCTAGTGGCTAGTGCATGGGTGACCGTCTTTCTTGTTTCGGTGGGGATCCAACTGAAGATTTTTTTGAGCATGCGTAGGATGTTGAAGCATGAAGATGAAACGGCGTTGACTTGTCTGGTCATCGAGAGGGAGGAGTCTAGGATGAAGCCCAGGTTACGTTTGTGATCTGTAGGTATGGGTGCTGTACCCAGGGCCGGTGGCCACCAAGAGTCGTCCCAGGCAGAGGGGGATGATCCTAAGATGAGGACTTCTGTTTTGTCCGAGTTGAGATCTAGATGGGAGGGAGGAGTTGCACCTGGGACCTGAATAGGTCTGGGCCTTCCCTCTACAATGCTGGCTCCACCTCCTGTGGTGCTTCTGATGTCTCTGCCCTGCACTCTGAAAGAAGAGAAGGAAGACTGTCAACAAAGTGCTCCAGGACTGTACTTGCCTTCCACGATGCTGGCTCCGTCTCCTGTGGGGCGTCTGATGTGCCTGACCTGCGCTGTGAAAGGAAAGGAGAAATCTGGTAAACAGAGTGCTTCAGAACTGGCTTGAACTGGGCACAGGCCCCTCTCCCCTCAGAGAACAAAGGATTTTGGGGTATAAGTATTGGGACCCTGATCCCGAGAAATTAGAGCACTTCAGGACTTACAAGACAAAACCTCTGCTGAGGAGAGGAACCTGTGGAAACTGAGGAGAGACTATTCCTAAGCTGAAGTGCTGCAGTGGTTGCCTGACTGCCGACGATAGGCGAAAGAACATTGTGGACTTTACTTTCAACTTGTGCAAAAGATCTCTAAAGGCTTGGAAGAGATCTTGCCCCCTGATCAAAGTCCCAGGACCAGTGGACTTCACCAGCCTTTGTGGATTGCTGTTGGAAATGCTGTTTCAGTGGCTACAGAGGCAGGGAGCTGTGACCGACTCTCACGAGCGGCCAGGTGTCCGGTAGGCATGCAACGTCCACCTCCAACAATGCAAGCTCTGAGCTCACCGACGCCATCACCGAGCCGTTGCCTGCACCACGTTTGGTGGACACCGCGGCGTGCAACGCCTGACTATACCGACTCATACTGGTCTGACCGATACGGCCACTGCTACTGACTTCGCGTCCTGTGAATGCACCAGAGTTGGGCACCGCCTCGCACACTTTGTCACGCACCACCCGACTCGCACCGCTGTCCGGACTGATCGATGCCAGCTCCCGAAATCCAGCTCTGTCGCCGCATCGCAAGCTGCAACCACCTCATCGAAGCACCGTCTCGCCCTGCAACGCACGCCTTGGATCCATGGACTCTGTAACAGGCCGCTGCCTGCACCGCGACGATCACCGGAACCGGCTCGCACATCCGTGGTGTTGTGGTAACTATATAAAATATACTTATTTTTTATATAAAACGTTGTGTGGTGTCCATTTGTAGTGTTGTCACTGGGTTACTGTGTGTGGTCACAAATGCTTAACTTACAACGCCTCTGAGATAAAACCTTACTGCTCATGCCAAGCTACCAAGGGGGTGAGCAGGGGTTATTTTAGGAGTGTAATCCCCTTATCCTGACTAGAGGAGAGGGTCCCTATTTGTCCCAAGTACCTACCTGTGCCAACTAGAGACCCCAAATTCTAACACGCTCCCAGTGGAAAACAGTCTCTAGAGGTCCGAAACAACAGCAGGCACCTTTTTGCAGGTCAGAACTCCCAGGAAGGAAGTTCAGGGGAGCTGGTGGTGAGGCTTTGTGTCCCCGAGTCTTCAGAACAGGAGGCAAGCTCAGTTTTGAGCCCTTAGGGTTCTTCCTCAAGCAGTGGACAGAAAGTAATTTCTCCTTTCCTTGGCAGCAAGTAGCCACTGCAGGCCAACCCCAGACAGCAAACAGCAAAGGGGCAGTATTCCTCCTCAGCTTCTCCAGCTCTTCCCCTTGGCAAAGATTCTTCTTGGTTCCCAGAAGCGATCTAAAGTTCTGGGGTCTGGGTCCCAATATTTATACTACAAAATCCTTTGTTTTTCTGGTGGCAGAGAAACCCTGTGCTTTGTCAAAACCGATTCTGTCCTCTCTGGTGCATCTTCCTGGCAGGCGTGGAGACAGCATTGTGGAAGGCAGACCAGGTCCATTCAGGTGAAAGGAAATCTCCTCCCCTTACTCTAAATACAGCCCAGGTCTATTCATCCCAACCCTGACTCATCCGGGTCTCTGGAGACAATGCTCCTCCCCAGCCCCTGTCATCCAAAAGCCAGACATGCAATACACAAACCTAGCAGAGGCACATTGGATGGCTAAGCAAGAAAATACCCACTTTCTAAAAGTGGTATTTTCAAGAACAGAATGTAAAAATCACCCTCACTAAAAAATGCATTTTAACATTCTGGGTTGAGGCATATTAAACTTTACTTTCCTAACTTGTTCCCAGGGATAGTTATGTTTATAAGATGTTATAAACAAACACCCCATTCTATCCTGTGGGTACAGGTAGCCTTGCAATGGTGAAAAACGAAATTGGCAGTACTTCACTACCAGGACATGCCACACACACGTCTCACTTATGCCTCATGGGTTCACCAAGACCCATAATAATGCCATTCAGGGTCCGGTTCAATCTCTCAACCAACCCGTTACCTTGGGGTGGTTAGGAGTGGTGAACTTGTAGGTAACACCGCACTCTTGCCACAGGGACTTCATTTACTTAGATATGAAGTTGGTACCCCGGTCGGACACCACTTCTCTGAATAATACCACACAGGAGAATATCCCAATCAATGCATGACCCACTGCTGCTTCTAGCAGAATTACTCCCTGGAGGGGCCTCCTTCCTGCTGCCAATGGGTCAGTTCAGGGAGGTCCCCCAGTTCAGCCACTTGTTCCCTTGTATGCTCAAGGGCACCCCCTCACGGTTTGCTTCCTTCTGGACCATGGAAACATCAGGACCCTTGTTCCCAGTGGTGGTTATGTTATGAACAAACTCCCCAATCTATCCCATGGGAAGAGGTAGCCAGGCAATAGTGAAAAACGAAATTGGCAGAAATTCACTATCAGGACATGCCACACACACCACGGCATGTCTTACCTTGCACATACACTGCACCTTGCCCACAGGGGTACCTTGGGGCTAGCTATGGGGTGACTAACGTGTAAGACAAGGGAAGGTTAGGCATGGCAAGTGGGTACACTTGCCAAGTCGACATGGCAGTACTAAACTGCACACATGCTTTGTAATGGCAGGCCAGAGTTACATTTACAGGCTGCTAATGTGGATGGCACAATCACTGCTGCAGCCCACTAGCGGCATTTGATTTACAGGCCCTGGGCATACACAATACACTGGACTAGGGACTGACAAGTAAATCAAATCATCCAATCATGGAAACACCAATCCGTATCAAAAATTAACAAAGGGAGCACCTGCACTTTGGCACTGACCAGCAGTGGCAAGGTGCCCAAAGCATCTAGACCAGTAAAACGGAGTCCAACACACAGCAAAAGCACAGGAAGCAATGGCAAAAAATGCAGGGGAGACCCACGCGAATGGTGCCAGGTCTAACAATAATAACAAAGGCTATTATCATTTTATTTTTCTTCACTCACTTCCTGCAGCCAAACCAAGAGAGGGGCAGGGCTGTTCTGATACAACACAGCTGCAGGAAGGTAGAGGAGTGGTGGCACTGTTTCAAGTGTGCATGACAGTTTGGACGGCCATCTAAAGCTGGCCAAACTCTCATACGCTTTTCTATCCCTCCACCTGAGTTGTGCTGTTCAGCTGGGTGGAGAGCAAGCACAGGGTCATTGTCTCTTAGTGAGCGCCTAGCTAAGGCACTTACACCAATCACTGCGCTGCTCTCATGCTAGGTAATACCAGCATGAGACCAGCATCTGGATTAGCATAAGGGAGCCTTTGGCATGATGGGAGTTGAGGCCAGAAGAGCATTGATGCTGCTGATGGCAGTTAAGCATGTTTTACATTATTATCCCTTCGCTTCCCTCCACCATGGCACCACCATGCTGCCTACCACTTTAATGCCCCAGCAGCTTCCACTGAGCCTATGGCTAGAATTATGTAAAGTGGGAACTTTTCAACTGAGATAATTCACTTGGAGGGAGTGACCTCATACTAGGGGTGTATGGAATTTAGGAAATTAGCTTTTGTCAAAGTTACGAGTGACTATACGAAAGTCAAATCATTTTGTAGTATATTTTAGAGCATAATGCTTTTTCGCATCAATTTTTTACGCCTGCAAAAATGTGGTGGAAATAACAAAAGCATCTGTGAATAGCAGCCCCTCTTGTTCAGTTGTTCCCATGCATTTGCAATACTTTTTTTTTATAATAGTGCCTTTAGTGTACATTTTTATTACAAAAGGTGAATAATTATGCAAAGTAGTGTAATGGCATAATTGTGGAAGCTGAACTTAAAATGGCTAGTGAAATTCTGCAAATTAGGTAGATTACACCAGTATAGTTTAAATATCAGCCAGGTCTCAAATCGAAGTGATTTTCAGATCATCCATGTTGGACCTGGCCCTCTCTGTGGGCTCATGCACAAACTTTTTGCCTTCACGTCTCCTGTTTTTTTAACCCTTTTTGTTGGTTTTTAGGACTCTGTGCACTTTAGAACTGCTAACCAATGCTAAAGGGCTTGTGTTCTCTCTTTTAACCATGGTAAAATTGGCTTACACCCAATTGGCACACTTTAATTTACTTGTAAGTCTCTGGTACATTGGTACTATATATGTACCCACAGCCTTTAAACTAAATGCTACTGAAGGGCCTGCAGCACTCATTGTCACTCACTCATGCCTGCCATTGCAGTCTGCCTGTGCAGCTTTAAACTGCCATACTGACCTGGCAGAATAAACCTTTTGCCATGTCTAAACCTTCCTTTTCAATACATATGTGTCACCCCTAGAGTAGGCCCTAAATAGTGCATAGAGCAGCGTGCAGTGTATTAAAACATTTGGACATGTATTTTTAAGTTTAAATGTCCTGGCAGTGAAGAATTCCTAAATTCGTTTTTCACTACTGCTGTCTGAGAAGGAAGGCTGGACCTGCACCCTTCATCCCATCCTGAAGTGACTCCAAGGGTCAGCTGACTGACTTCCTCTCCGGAGCTACATGGGCACAGCAAGCTTTAGAGGCCTTTCTGCAACTTCCCAGGTGACCTGCTGCTACTGGAACTGCCTGGACCTGCATTTGGATCTGCGTGAGCCATGCTGGCCACTGCTGGAGTGTGTTCCTGCAGGAGTGAGTTCCTGTTCCCAAGAGGTGCCTCCAGGTCCTGGACACTTGGGGCCCGATGTAGGTAGGCTATTACCGGTCGTTAACAGTCGAAATCGGCCGTTACCGACCGGTGATAGACTTTTGAGATATAGGTGGTATATTTACCGATTCGGTAAATACCAAATCGGTATTTACCGATTCGGTATTTACCGAATCATCATTTACCAATTCGGTATTTACCGAATCGGTAAATGAGATGTAGGAAGCACTGCAAACAGTGCTTCTGGGCTTTAAGGATTCGTTATTTACCACCAACGATTAGTTGGTGGTAAATAACGAATTCCTATGTAAATGCAAATATGTGCATTTACACCTGTGCCATGTTACAGACATACATGCCCTTAGGGTATGTATGTGTGCCACATGTGCACACAAGCACTAATCAGGGGTGCAACAGGGTGTCAAAGTGACACCCTGCCACCCTTTACTTTTTACCAATTTTACCGAATCGGTATTTAACGATTCGGTAATTTACATTCATTCCTATGGGCCTCAAGGCCCATAGAAATGAATGGCAAATACCGAATCGGTAATTACCGATTCGGTAAATACCGAATCTTAACGATTCGGTATTTTTTACCGACTTTTTACCTACATTGCATTTACCGATTCTAAAATACCGAATCGGTAAAATTCGGTATTTTCGAATCGGTTAAATACAATTACCTACATCTCGTCCTTGGTGTGAAATGAGCTGAGCTCCTCCTTGAAGAAAAGAAGAAATCTTGAGGTTTTGGGCTCTTCGCAACAGCAAATGGACGCGTTTGTGCCAAGATCTTGCTGAAAGCCAATGAAATGCTTCATGAAATCTGATTCTTTGTGCTACAGTGCCCAGTGACAACCAGCAAAGCGACATTGTCAGTGCGCCCTATAGCTTCAACAGCCCACTTTGACCACCACTACAAATCTCTAGCAACAACCAACCACAATGCCCAATCAGATTTTAGCAATCCAGTGTCGACCATCTTCGTTGCACGGCCTGATCCTGGCAGCCACCTCCACCTCACACTGAACTGTTCGCACTGGGCTTTAGAATGTAAAAGTTTCAGCTAGACTATTTTGGTCCATGTATTCATCCTGTGCTCCATCGCAATCAGCTTGTATTTGTGACAGATTACCGAATATATCTCTTTACTATGGATGTGACACATCGCATGCCATTACAACGCGGTTGTTACAACGACCGCGTTGTTACATCGCGAGCCATTACAGCACAAGACATTACAACGACTTGCTGTAGGGGATGCGCTGGACTTAGGAATAGGGCGATAAATCTTAGAAATTGCATATCTACGGTTCTACTGATTGGATTTTTGTCATTTTGGTGGCAAATAATATATTACATTTTACTATATTATTCTAACTTCTATCAAATTAGTTTACACATTGCTTCTAAGATAGGCCTGAATGTTTTTGTGCTAACTTATCAGAGGGTTAATCACAGGTTGATTTAGTGACTTCTGTGTTTCACTTTGAAAACGATTTTGGCTGTTGCTTGAGACGGGCTCATACACCTTGCAACCAACAAACCAATTTCTCACAACTAAGGGCATATTTACAAGGGGGCTGCCAGTCTCCTGTCAGTATCTCACCAGAATTTTTAAAGCCAAGAGCACATGGGCTAAAAAAAAAAAATAAAGTGGCGTGAGCCACTGACAATGCAGTTCTTGCTACAAAAGTATAATTTTCAAAATTGTAATGGAATTTCGCTTGAAAAATTATGCTGTTTTTCCCTAGCCTTAGTCGTGAGATAGACTTTTAAGATTCAAATGAAATATCATTTAGCATAATGTCCCAAGGAACGTTATTTAAAACGAAATTGAAAGGGTCTACCCCCCAGGCCATATTTTCATACTTAAACAACATCGGTACACATTGAAAGGTTCTAAATGAGCTAAGAAACAAAACATGCAGAACTTACGTATTCTCGTTTGCATTTGAATATTGCCATTTATTTTTTTAACAAAATGTTATTTTCTCAGCAAGTATTACTATTAATATGGAAATATGCAGTGAAATACTTTCAGAGGCAAGATAAATATTAGCAGTAGAGATAGCGGATTTATCTGGCTTCTTTGAACTGAACTCCCTTTGTGATTTGCAATTCACAGCCTTTTGAAGGATTTGAGTCCATGAGGGATTTCGAGAGTGATTTTTGCCACCGAAAGGCTTTATGAATCTCATTTTTGTGAGGAGCACACCAGCCCTCCCTCTTTTGGAAGGGCCATAGCAAAGACCGTGACAACGTGAATAGTTCAATTCAAAGGTGAGGGGCCTAAGGTGACTCTAACCCCTCTAAAATGCTCATAGGTCATTCGTATGTCCTGGTACAAAGTTTCCTTTCCCCACTAATGATTTTGTGTTTTAGACATCCTGATAAATGTGTTCACTTTGTTTTTCCCCAAACAGATTGTAGAGATAAAATGGAGAGGTACATGTTTATTTTGATGGGTGATCAATCCTGAAAATTCGTTTTGTGGTTAGAAAAGGAATATAATTTTCACCAACACCTGAATTCTTCGTCCAGACCAGGCATATCCTATCGAAAAGTAGATTTTCATTCGTTTTTCTTGAAGGAGTCACAAAGAGTGCAACTTGCATTAACTGCTGGAGGCAATTTGTGGCCAAAGTTGGGAACAAATCAATTACTTAAGTTTATATAAAATCGTACTGTCAAGCCAGTTTAGCACATCATAGATCCTACTATTCACCACTCCCCTCCTACCCCGTATCAACCCATCACTCATCTCATCCCAGCCAATCGTTCATGCCAGTATATCTTCTCCGATAGCATCCCCTATCCCATCCCATCTAATCAAACATCCCAGCCTCTTTGCCATTGCAGCCTCATCCATTCCTCGTCTGATTACTTACTGTTGGACTTGGCCCTTTTGGCAGGTTCACCCCTAAACTTTTTGGTTTTAATTGTGACCTGATACTAGTTGTTTTTGGCTTCTGCGCACTTTAACACTGTGTCCCAGTGTAAAGTATGTGCGCAGTCTGAGTGCGTGTGGTGAGAATGGCCTGCCCTGCAATAGGAATGCATGGGGAATGTGTGTGTCCATGGTAGTTCCTGATGTGTGGGGAGTGCAGGGGAGAGTTTGGTATGTGCCAACTCGTGAGATTAAATGCTGCGTGACGGTGTGCGCAGATTTAATGTGGCTAGTGTAGAAGTGCCACTTCTAGAAGTTGGCATGTCTGTTCAGTGAATGAGAATGCGCTGACCCAAGACCACCTCCCCTTCAGGAAGAAGCTGAAGACCTGGCTGTTCGAGCAGTAGCGGCACCCCCCCCCCCCCCCCAGCGCCTTGAGACCCTACGGGTATGTAGCGCGCTTTATAAGTGTCACTGATTGATTGATTGATTGATAGAATTGACTGTCTGGATTGTGATTGGCTGGAGCTGGCTGGTGTGCCTGGCTCTAGGAGTCAGGATGGGTCTGCCCGGTGGTGAATGGGGAGATCTGCAAGTAGATGTGAGGGAGGAGTGCACCTGGGACCTGAATAGGGCTGTGCATTCCCTCCAAAATGCTGGCTACGCCCCCTGTCTGATGTCCCTAGCCTGTCCTGTGAATAGGGAGAGGGGCTGAGCAAAACAAAGTGCTCAAGAACCAGTTGTCACTGGTTCTCCCGTTGCCCTACAGCTCCAGACAAAGGAAATATGTGTATAAAAAGGGGGATGTGACCCCAAGTAAAATGTTTTCTGAATCCTGACTTGAGGGGGGCCTGCTACTGCTGCTGGGCGCCAGGATGAACCGCCACTGGGGACTGCCTGCCAGCTGGAGGGCCCTGTGAGCTGGCCCCTGTGCCCAGCCTTTGCCCCCCCTGCATTTTGAAGGACTTTTCCTTGCCCTGGAACCCTTTTGGGTTTGCCTTTAAACTCTATGGGACCTTGCTGCATCTTTCAACCCCCTGGGAGTTCTGTGCTCATTCCCCTTGTTGACCCTTGAAGAGGGAATCCCCTGGTGAGGGATTCCACCATGATGCCTGCCTGGCGGGTGCCCACCCGCTTATTTTTGTACTTTATTACATCCACCCTGCATCGGGCCGCTTGCACTTTATTTTGATACTGCCCCATGTACAGGTGCCCACCCTGCGTCTTCGATTTTCCTTCTAAATTGATTCGGGTGCCCACCCCGCTTATGAGAGCCTTAGCGGGTGCCCACCCCACATGCCAGTGTTATTTTTCCCTTCTCGAGGGAGCCTACCCCTCATTTTGGGAGAATTCACCCCGCGGCCCCGTTCGGCCGAAACCGGAAGTCAGGCAGCATTGCACCTGGTGGCGGGCGGGACTTCTGGTTTGCTGGCAGAAGTCCCGCGCACGTCACTATTGCCGGAGGAGATCCCGGGTGAGGAGAATGGAGGCAGACGGGTGCCCACCCCGCCTGCGTTGCCGCTGATGAGTGCAGCCAGATCCCCAGCGAGGACGGAGCGAGAGTGATCCGCGGAGCCCCCGTCAGCCCCGGTAAGTGAGGGCCGGACGGGCCATTTCCCATGAGTGGACCCGCCGTTGCGGGCCACTCCAACGCTGTTGGCATGATTAGAAGGGCCAGGGTGCCCGTGGCCTTTTCCCCTTATGTTGCCAGTGAGGGCATTGTCTTTCCGAGCAGCCCCCACCTGATAGGGGGCTCACTCCACCAGGGGGCACAATAATTGTTTCACGGGTCCAGAGGGTCCTTGTTCGTGCCTGCATTTGCCCCCAGAGCCTCCGGGGCCCCTACAGAGTCTGAGTGGCTCCACCGGGTACACATTTATTTAAGAGCGCCAGCACTCTCCTCAGTGTCTGGGGGCCCATTCCTACTCTCTTTGGGGCGCCTAGTCATTACAGGAGCCAGTTTGCTCCAGGGGGACATGATTTTCAGAGCCTAAAGGGTTCCAACGTGTGGCTGATTGTTTCCCTGAGCCCCATGGCTTCAACGTTTTGCGCCATTTGTTTAAAGGGCTACTGAGAGCCCTTGCCGCATTTCTTCCCTACCTCACAGCTGCCCAGCAAGTAGTGGGCAGCTGCACCGTTTAGGTACTTCATTTCTAGGGGACCTGCTACTGAATCTAGGAGTGAGACGCACTACTTGGGCCTACACAGCTGCGCAGCACTTAGTGCCAGCTGCCACGTTTAGGCCCTAATCTCTTGCGCATTCTTCTTTGGCTGAGTGCGCAGCCAGCCCTGACTTTTGGGACAAAGGGGCGTTTGAGCCCCAAGGAAGGCCAGTTGGCCTGGGGACAGTATCTAATGTGATTTTGGCGCAAGGGGATTGCCTACGGTGTTTGTGATAATAATTGCCTAATGTGATTTATACGTAATGTGCAATGCCTTTATGCCTGCGATACCTCTAACTGTGTTTTTATGGTTAGGAGGTTGTTTTGCCTAGTATAGTTTATGCTAGTGAGTTCATGTTTCCCTGCGTGATCAATGCCTAAGGTGATTAGGATTGCGTAGTGTGTACCTACCTTTTACCAGTGGTTACTTGTTGTGTTCTACACTTGTTATTTGGTGCTATATTTATTCTATGTTCTAGAAGTGCTATTTCTACTAAGTGCTGATTCTGACAGTGGCCCACGTGGCCCTGTCATGTGTGAATAATCCCCTGTAAATACTGCACAGTGCCAGTTGGCACAGTGTATCTGTGTGATTATGATCTAATGTATTTATGGTAATACAAAGGCTATTTTTATATATAACCTTGTGTGGAGTTCCTTTTTTGTGGTGTGCCTAGTGTGTCACTGCTGTGTGTGTGTGTTGCGCAAATGCTTTACACATTGCCTCCGGGATAAGCCTGACTGCTCGTGCCAAGCTACCAAGGGGGTGAGCAGGGGTTATCTTGACGTATAACTCCCTTGCCCTGACTAGAGTGGTGGTTTCTGCCTGGCTTTGGCGCAAGCCTTAGCCAACCAGAAATCCCATTTCTAACACTTACTATATGCACTTTGTGAAGAAATCCTCACTTTAGCACCTCCAAAATGAAATGAAAAGAACCCCCAGGAACAACCCGTGCAGGCAAGAGGGCGGTGAGGGCATGGCCGGGCTGGCTACCGGGTGTTTTGGAATGCTGCTGAGCTGGGGGCTGATTTCGTTGATGGGGACCTGCGTGTACTGAACGAAATTCGTTTTGCTTTAATTATTTCGAAGCACACGCTGGTCTCCATCAACAAAATTAGCCCCCACCGCAGTGAAATCAGCACCCAGCTCGGCAGCATTCCAAAACGCCTGGTAGTCAGTCCGTCTCTGTGGGGAGGGGACTCGACAGATGACAAATAATTAATTTTCACTCGTCTTGGTCTGTTGAGTCCCCTCTTCCCCGCCCACCACTCTTACTTGTCCCTCCCCCTTCATTATTTAAGGGGATATGAGGATTCCAAACTTCCTTATTCTTTTTGTGTGCACTCTCTAGCACACTAAGCTCAGTTAGTGTTTTCTCCTAAATATTGGTAGCAAGGGCCCAATATCAGTAACTTTTACCTTTCTTGTGTTGGACGTTTCTGTTGAGGGATATTTATTGTGACTGGGTCTGCTTTATCCTTTCAGGCCATGTGTTGGATAAATAACAACCATGCACGTATTTATCAAAAAGGTCCACCACAGCATATCATAGATAGGAAACATTATCATTTTACAGTGGTCATTCTTAAGGTATTCTTTACATTTTTATCGGGCATCATGCATGTGTATAATTGTCATGGCTGCTGCAGCTCCCGTGTGAGCTCACTGGCATAGCCATGATCTGGAGGGGGTTTCTGGCACACAGAATGCATTCTTTTTCTTGCAGCCGCATCCTGTGCATCGGAGGCCACGCACTTCCTGGAAATCCGCACACTTTACAGTCATGGTTCCTGAGAGTGGCAGAGTATAAAAGTTGCATCAGAGAGTCAAATGCCTACTTTTACCATATCCCTGACTTGCAGTATTTACCAATGTAGAAGCATTCTCAAACATGATTCCTTATCTCTAGCTTCTCTTCCTGCCGTGCCCTGGAGTCATGGTGTCTGCTATTTTCAACTTCTGCCTACCTTCCTGTCTGCATCATTGCTCCTCGGAAAGATGATGGGGCTTGTAAGCCAATTTTTCCCTACCAAGAGAGGGCTGTGGCTACAAAGTGGTAAGGTGTGAAGTATAACTGCTGTATGGAGAAGTATTTACCATAATAGAAACCTTTTATCCTATACAACGCTATTCCAGATTCTGATGTTCTTGAAATTTAAAGACTTTATATATTGTTAGAATTTGAGTCTCTAATTGACAGAGGTTTGTACCCTATCCAAGTAGGGACCACAATCTTAGTCAGGATGAGTCAGATATACACCTTACATTAACCTGGTCTCACCCTTTAGTAGATTGGCACAGAGCAGTCAGAATTAACTTAATAGGCAATGTGTAAAGTAATTGTGTGACACTTAAATTACAGTAACACAGTGAAAACACCACGAAAATGCTCCACACCAGTTCAGGAAAATTGAGATTATGTATCTGAGTTAAACAAGACCAAAATGACAATAATCCAATCAGTAGAAGCCGAGAAATTAATTTTTAAAGCCGAATACAGGACCCATTGGAAGGCCCACTTAAAAAGTACCTTGTAAGGAGCAAGCGTCGGCGTCGAGGACTCCCTTCGTAGGTTTGGATTCACAAGTTCTGGTTGATGCATTGGAGTTGAGCCAGGTCGTGGCATCTTTAGATCGGCGATGCGTCATCCTCAAACCTCACCATCGGGACTCGCGTCGTTGTCGGACGGAGTACTCTGTGGGAGGACACTGCATCGGTTCGGATCAGTGCAAAGGAGTCTCTGAGTCGATGTTTTGCAGAAAACAGCTACAGAACCCATTTATGAGGACCAGAGGGGTCACCTAAGGCAAGGGTAGGGCTCACAGAGTTGCAAGAAGTCTTTTGAGACCTTGAGACTTCAGAGAATAGGAGGCAAGCCAACAAGCCTGTGGAGAAACCTGGGGTCAGGTATTTAGACCTCATGGTCCAGTCCTTCCCACTCCCAGGGAAGAAGCAGCAGGCCAACACAGCAGAGCAGGTAGCAAAGTGTCAGTCCCTCTTATAGCACAGCAATCAGCAGACAGCAGACCAACACAGCAAGGCAGGTAACAAAGTGGCAGCCCCTCCTTCAGCACAAATGCAAAAAGAACTATTGATGGACAGAATGCAGAACACTGTCATATATTCACCCCAGTTCAGAGATCTGGGCCTAAAGCCATCGTTTTTTTGCTCACCATGCCATTCCAGGTTGGACCCAGCCATTTGCAAATCAGTCTTGACCCTGCACCCAATGGGAACAGTCCAGCCCGAACTGCCAGGCCAGGTACTCCCTGGACTGGAAACAAGTATCCTAGAACCGAGAGACGAGACCATTATTCTGCTCGGGTCGGAACGCCGTTGACGCCCCCAGAAAACGAACCCTACAAACAGTGCCTACGATTCCAGATAGCCACGGTAACATACATTGTTGCTATTATTATTTACTTGATGGTCATTTTCTTTTTTTCTTTTTTTCTTTCTCTGTATAATATTCCCTTTAGAAACCTTGTATATCACACTTGTTGTTATTGGTTTTGTATAATTGTCTGTACCTCCTTGGTTCTCACACTACACTTTGGGTCACTTTTGTACTTATTATTTGTAACACTACGTGTATATAAATATTTATTGATTGTTGAAAAAAAGAAATACAATTTCAATGATGGTTTGAAATCTTATTGTGTAAAGTCGTTTCTCTTTCGGACACCCTCTTTAAACCCTTTATGTGTTATTGATTAAAGTATGCTGTACTGATTATTAGTCATACATTTGTTGTGCCACTGGAACCATTGTTTCCGATATAAAGTACATACCCTGGTTCCTTAGTGAGTAGGGTTGCCTTCTTTTCCCCTGTGACCTCTTTGTGTGGGGACAGGCACAGCCCTATTCAGGTGCATATATCAGCTCCTCTCTCCAAATCTACTTCAGGAAGGTTCATCAGGCTGGTGATGGGCCATCAGGATGCAAGAGTCATACCCCAACTCGCTTTGTGTGACTGCCTAGAGGGAATGAACTAGGCCGAGCTGTCACCCAACACAGAATTGTATTCAGAGACTGGCAGAGGCACTGAATGGTTAGAGTAAGCAAATGCCAACTTTCCAAAAGTCACATCTTCAGACTTACTATTTAAAATCCGACTTCACCATAAGTTGTGATTTAAAATTGTGAGAGCAGAGACACCAAACTCCAAGTCCCTGTTTCTCCCAATTGGAATTTACAGTTAAAAGATGTTTTAAGGAAATTCCAATATTAACCTATGGGAGAGATAGACCTTGCAGTAGTGAAAAACACGTTTTGCCGTTTTTCACAACCCCGACATACAAAAAGCAAAGTAAATGACCTACCTTTGAAATACACTGCACTCTGCCCATAGGGCTGCTTATGGCATACCTTAGGGGTGAAATATATGTAATAAAAGGAAAGGTTTGGGCCTGGTAAGTAGGTTAACTTGCCAGGTCGAAATGGCAGTTGAAACTGCATACACTGGATCTGCAGTGGCAGGCCTGAGCCATGTTTTAGGGGTTACTGAGTGGGTGGCACAATCAGTGCTACAGGCCTACTAGTACCATTTAATTTACAGGCCCTGGGCTCATATAGTTCACTTTACTAGGGACTTATAAGTAAAATAAATATGCCAATTATGGAAAAAACAATGTTAACCATGTTTTGAGTACAGAGCATATGCACTTAAGCAATGGTTAGCAGTGGTAAAGTGCCCAGAATCCTAAAGCCAGCAAAACCTACTTCAGCAAAAAGGAGAAGGGGGAGGTAAATAGTTTGGGGGGTGACCCTACAGAAATCGTCATTTCCAACACATGTGTTTGGGAACAGTGCATTTCCAAAATCTATTGTTTTAAACCTTTTTCTTAGATACTTTGATTTGAGTTTCCTCCCATCCAGGCTATATGTATTGTTGGCCCCAAAAGTCAAGAGTGTTTTACGAAAAGATTAAAAAAATCTCAAGTTCAGATCAAGGTGAATGGTTATCCCTAAATGATATAACAAGTAATCAGCGGGGGCATAAAAGGGTGATTATTTTGACACTAGACATTGCCCCTAGAATGTCTCATCTGGTTGTGTTATGGTTGTGTTATGTGCTTTTCTTCAGGAGTCACTGGACACGTATGTTGTTTTCCCTTAATCGGAGCTTTAGGTAGTGAAAAAGGCACGTTTTATGTAAATTGGACATTAGGGGACTGTGGTATTCTTTAAAGACCCTTGGTAGTTTACAGAATCACCTTTTATTCAATTTGTTAAACCTATGCACAGCAACCTGGGAAGAATCCAGTGTGAAGAGGGACCAGGCTGAACAGAGGACTTTATCTGTTTTTTCTCAATCCACTTCCTTTTCCTCCCGAGGACTGGCTCAGTTTGAATCTGTCAACTGGATTCAGGTGGTGGCAGTTTTTGGTTGGCACTGGGAACTTGCTTCTGGAATCACATCTCCTCCTAAAGGAACACACAACCCAAAGAAACAGGTTAGTGTTACGATAATAGAGCATTTCTTCCATTAAGACTGTGGTGATAATGTTGTTCATTGAAAGCAGTGCAACTAAAAATGTTTTATAAATAATAAGTATGTGTTTATATGATGTTAGCAGTAGCATGATTTCAATGGAACCTATGTAACTTATGCAGATGCGAAATGAATGTGCCTTCTGCAACTTAAAGTAGCTTATTTAACAGATTGAATATGCAAAGATTAACCCCAAGGATTCAGAGGAATTGTGGTGAAAAAACTGAATGTCTAACAGTGCTGAAACACACATGTATTGTAAACTGAAAATCTATATCAATATGTTTTCAAAAATGGGTAATGGAAAGAGTTGTACCTAGGGTGATCACTGCACATAAGTAGATGTGGGAGAGGTAAGTGGTTCTGCAATAAGAACAATTGATTATAACTTATAATTTATAAGTAATTAGAACATCACTATAGCACTCCCTAATCATAGTTTAGAGTTGGCAACTGCCCCTATTATTACTTGAAGGAAAGATACCAGTTATATGAACTTCATAAATATGAGATGATGTGGGATCTCAAGTTAGAAGCAAGGACGTAATCCACACACAAGGGTGGTGCCAGCCCTGGTTTTGCATTCAGATGCAAGCAGCTTCTTTGGCAGTATTAGATATGTAGCGATAAGTGTTGTTGCTATATGCATCTTAATGAGGCAGGAATCAGATTTTGCCTTATTGCAAAAAGTAGAACGAAATTGGGTGGAGACTTCCATCCTTGCATTTGCAGTATGCCTGCATTTCAACACCCTTCCTCAAAAGGACCAAGATCACACCGCCATTAACAGTAGCACATTAGAAATGTGACATCGGAGAGTGCATGCAGTCCCGCCGCCGAGCCAGAAAGAGACCATCTGCCCCGTGGTTCTCGGATTGCCTCAGACTTCTCAGGCAAGAAGTGAGAAGAAAGGAGAGGCTCTGGCATGCTAGTTGGGACTTTAAGAACAAGGAAGCCCATAAACTCCTTGTTAGGAAATATAAAGCTGAGATTGTGCTGGCCAAACAAGACTACTTTGTAACTCTGACAACCTCGCTTTCCTCGCCGAAGGAGCTCTTTAAAACCGTAGACTCTTTAATCAACCTGCAAGCCCCTGATCCCGTTATTCCCTCGCAGGACCTATGTGACAGGATTGCCTCCTTTTTCCACTCCAAAATACAGGATATCCACCTAGCTCTCGAGGAACAAAGAGTTTGTATCAGTGTGCCCACCGCTCGGGTTGAGATGAACATGATCACTACTGACATCTCCCCATTGTGCACCCTGGACTCTTTTCCCCCGCTGGCCTTGCAAGATCTGGAGATCCTGCTTAATAAGATCAAGTCTGGCTCTCCCTTGGATACCTGCCCACTGAAAATCATCAAGCAGTGTAGGGAGACCCTCTTACCACCGTTGCTAGAAATTATGAATCTAGCTATTAGAGATGGTATCTTCCCTTTGGAGTGGAAGAAGGCGGTAGTAAAACCCCTGTTAAAAAAGGCCTCCCTTGATCCGGAGGTTCTAAAAAACTTCCGTCCTATCTCGCTGCTTCCTGCCCCAGCGAAGATGCTTGAGGCACATCTTAACAAGCATCTCGCTGTTTTTGTAGAAAGCTCGGGATGTCTGGACTCCTCCCAGCATGGATTCAGGAGGGAACACAGTACCGAGTCAGCCCTCACCATCGTGCTCGATAAGATCCGCACGTCAGTGGATGGGGGCCAGACCTCCCTCCTGGTCCTGTTAGATCTAACTGCGGCTTTCGATACCCTCTCCCCCTCAGTACTTACATCTCGCCTGAGGGAGGTGGGAGTGAGGGACGCAGCTTTAGATCTTTTGACTTCCTTCCTTACTGGGAGAGAACAAAGAGTCAAGCTGGGGGAGTTCCTATCTCCATCCCGACCAGTGCTGTGTGGGGTCCCCCAAGGGTCGGCACTCAGCCCGACCCTTTTTAACATCTATGTGACCCCACTAGCCAGACTAATTAGATCTTTCGGGATGGAGCTAGTCTCTAATGCAGATGACACCCAAATACTCGTCTCTCTCCCCCATTCAGATGTGCTAATCGCCTCCAAGTTTAGATCTTGTATGGAGGCGGTTGGTCATTGGATGATTCAGAACTCTCTTAAACTGAATGGGGAGAAGACTGAGGTGATGGTGTTTGGGGGAAAAGAAAACATCTGGTCAGCCAACTGGTGGCCTGACTCCCTAGGCATATGCCCTTCCCCCACAACATCTGCTAAGAATCTCGGGGTGATGATAGACCCTGCCCTTGACATGGCTAGTCAGGTGAGTAGAACTGTTTCCACCTGCTGGGGCTTGATTCACACCCTGCGTAGGATCAGGAAATATCTCTCCTTACAGGCTAGAAAGCAAATAGCCGTCGCACTTATAGGTTCTCGTTTGGACTACTGTAATGCGCTGTATGCTGGGCTAAACCGGAGCCACCTGCAGCGCTTACAGGTAGTCCAAAACGCCATAGCTAGATTTGTCCTGGATATTCCTAGACGCTCCTCGGCCACTGCGGCCAGGAAAACGTTGCATTGGCTACCGGTAGAACATCGAATTCGATTTAAAGTCTTATGCATGACCTACAGAGCCATCGCTAAAAATAGCGACACGGCAATTGGGTCTATCATCTCCCACTACACCCCCGGAAGGAACTTGCGTTCCTCCGGGAAATCGTTTCTGACAGTCCCCCGCGTACGAAGAGCTAAATGGGGTGGCAGGGCTTTTTCCACTCTAGCCCCTAAATGGTGGAATGATCTTCCTCTGGACCTGAGATCCCTTCTGTCTTTACAGAAGTTTCGTACTGCCCTAAAAACTCGCCTCTTCCGGCAAGCCTATATGTAAGGACGTCTGTTTTCAATTTTTGATCTTATTGTTAGGCGCCTTGATACCTGCGGGTTATTGTCCATGCGCGTTATAAATTTTTATCATATCATATCATATCATACCTTATGACCATTGTCTGCACCTCGAATGTCTGAATCCTCCACAAGCCGAATGTAAGGCATTAAAGTTTGACAGGATACACTTATGAATGATTACTGCATGCCTTGACATGTTGTTGAATATTACATGCATTGATGCAGAAAAATGGTCGCAAAGCATTGGATTATCTCCTTGTAAATCTGGGGTGTCAAATGTTCACAGCATACACTTTGTGAATGAAAACTGCATGCCTTGACACACGCGAACTATCTCATGCTTTGCTTCAGCAAAAATGGTTGCAGAGCGTTTGTACACCAAAAGTAGGCTGGAATTCATTTTGGCTGCCCCTTTCTATCCCCCTTTCTATCCCAACTTTCAAGAGTTTTCAATTCTTACATTATGAGTAGTAATGCCCATTGTAAGTCGCAATGCATTTTTGTGAATTACTAATTGTGATTATCAGTTGTACTGACATCAAATGCAAAGATGTCTGTGCATCAGACTCAAAGAGCAGTTGATAGGGTGATAACCTGGGCGTTGGGGGATGGTTTTAGACCATTGGGGGCCGGCTTAGTTACTGGGGGGCGACTTTGCAGCAGTGCTGCTTTATCTGCCCCCTGTAACAAAAGCAGGAGCGGTGCTTCTCACTAGTTACCCCTCCGCTACCAGGGCCGGACGAGTGGATTTCCAGGGCTGGTTGCTGTTCCCAGTCCGCCTGTGGGGACAAACCTACTCCAGTCACCATGGACACTTTCGCCGGTCCTGGACATTTTACCTACAAATTATTGTTTTGAAATGTGTAAGTCTATTTAGTTTAATTGAAGTAAAACAAGAGTACAGCACCAGAATGCATCAGGTTGTCAAACGCAAGTCTTGCACTGAAAATGTTCTCGTTAGGTTGGGGTGGGAGGAACTAACAAATTGTCCACGAAGTTACATACAAACTCTGTGAGATTCCACAGAATTCTGTCCATAGGCGGAAAATATGCAGTTTGCACTGCTCGCGCTGATATTTACCGCTGGTAGCACGTGCAGGGCTGAAAAATCGGCACAAATGGCACCGTGCATTGCACAAGCGTGCACGCCCATTGAAGCTGATTTGATTGCCACCCGAGTAGAAAATATACTCAAGTGGCAGCTAATCTACTTGAGCTGCCTCCTGTGTTCGAGAATTGCGCAAGGGATGTCAAATCTCGCTTGCACTCACCAGCTCGCATTTAATTGACACTCGCAGGAGAAAAATTGCTCACGTAGCAATGGTTGAAGCTTTTCCGGAACTCCACATTAAAGAGTCATGCGGAGTAACCAAAATTCCACAGGTGGAATGAAATATTCTGCCCACTCCTACTGGAAGGACTTGGAGGGATGTGCTTACCCTAGCAGTCGAATAATTATTTCACCAGTAAAAGAGCACTTTATAAAGGAAACTGTGCATAGATTCCCTGGCCAGGGACATTAGATTTTCTTGAATTCCATGTCAATATCGGAAGCCCGACATGGTGACGCTAATGACTGTCCACCCAATGAGGCTGTGGGGCACAGTAAAGGTTGATTTAGGTTTAGACGGACAGAAGGGCAATAGAACGACAGAAATATGTGAACAATTAAAAAAGTATTATAAATAATGTGAACATGTTTTATGGTGTACGATTGAGTTGATGACCTTTAACATACTGTTCCAATAATGTTTCTAAACGTGGTTCTAAGTGACAAATAATGTGCAGATGTTAACAAAGCCGAGAGTGCTTAAATCACGGGTCACAGGTCAGATTCAGTTCTGTGGTGCTAATCTGCTTGGTACAACCGCGCGTGCCCGGCTCAGTGTGGAAGCCTCGGGGCACGAGGAAAGACAGCACTGAAAAATAAAAGCACTGACGTGGCGAGAGCTGGAGGTGAGCGATGTGGTGAACATGACAGGAAAGCGCTCAGGCGGTGCATCGTACCAGAAATGATGGCAAGCGTGCGAGTGAGTTCTGTAAACTCCTCGCGGGCAAGTTCTGATAGCCCACACTGGGAATACTAGGCGCTTCAGGCTTCAGCACAAAGTACAATTATACCAGGATGCCAGCAAGGACGTGATGTACTGTTAGCCCGCGTAAGATTTCATTCAGTTTATTCATAGATTTAAAAGACGATTAACTAAAAGATTGCAAAGCGTAACCGCTGGGTGGCAGCACTTGAATACTCAACGTCTACAGACCCAGGGCGCCTTTTTTCCACCTCTGATTGTGTCATCTGCTTTAGAGGTGCACAGGTGTGTAATGAGGTCACGGTCAAGTGAGGCAGAAGGTGTAGCCGAGTTTAGTACTGCCCTCTCGTATGTTTCATGAGTCATTCCGAATCAACAGCGTGGCTCTCAGCTGCCGATTGTATCCAGGTCTTGAGTCCCAGCTTTTGTTGTTGACACCGGGCTCATACGAAGTAGAGGTAAACTACTAGTCCCAGGTGCAGAGTATCATTGACTAAAAAGAACTAGATGAGTGTGAGCACATTGCATGGTTTCCTATGAAGCTAACAGGCGTTGGTATTGATGAGGTATCCTTGGGTATCCTGGAAATAGGAAGCACCATCAGGTAATTGAGTTCACTAAGCGGTTTTGTACAATTACTTTATTTCATTCATCATTTTCACAATTTAAACCAAGTTCTTGTCGCTGGAAATACTCCCCAGCTGGATCCGGTGCGTTGTATTAATTTAGGATTGTTGCTTCAATGCTATTTCTTTGAGGGGAAAAGGGCTCAACACTTTTGGGATTCTTGTGTTCACTTGAAGGTTCTACGAAGGTTCTACAAAATATAATAAATATATAATTAAAAAAATGATGTATGTGTTTCTAGGCAAATCTTTTGGGTAAATTGCTGCTGTCTGGCGGGTGATGTAGCAGTACTTGATGGGGAAGGACTAATCTAATAGGTTTGAGCGAATTTTTTAGTTCCCACATTTCGGTTTACGTGCGATGTGCAACGTTTTCACCTTTTTTGCATAAAACATGTTTTTTTGCACACACAAGACTGGTTCGAGCACAAAATGTATTGCTGAGAGATTTTTTTTCCTCAAGCAAAATAGCTTTTTCTTGAGCTAGATTCTTGTCGGTTTCCAGCTTAATGTTTTGTGCAAGATTGACTAAATTTTATTAAACAAATTGCACATTTCACAAACAATCTTTTAAGCCATTTGATGATAGTGGATCATGTAGTCATGCACTAGGTCGAGTCACGCATTGCAATTATCCCTTTTAGAATGGAGGAGGTTTCAGGTGGTGGTTTTGATCTCTGATAAAGGAATGTATAATATTACTATGGGCACAATTGATAAAAAATACTAGGATTGTTGTAGTGTTCTTTGGCATGTGTGGTCTCACTGCTGGCTGCAGTCAACAATGAATTCAAGAGATGTTGTGCTTGTAGCTTGTAGAACATTAGTGCTTGGATCCTTCCATCTTTCGCTTGTTGAGCCTGTTTTGGATCTGGGCTTGGTTGCTTGTTAGTGATGCTAAAGCAGAGGAGTCTGGCCTCTTTTCTTACCCTCTGGCGACAGACAATTTTAGGGTGCTTGAGGAAAAAAGAGTTAGGTTTAGTTTTAATTCACAATTTCAGTGTAACCCATTTTGTCTCACAGTTATACTAGGAGTCGGGAAGTAAGGTTAAGTATGGAATTATTACAAATTTATAGCGAGAATAACATAAATCAGTCTCAGAAAAATTGTATAGCGGTATACAATTATCCAAGGTAAGCCAAAACAGTGAACAATGTTTATCCTCAATAGTAAATAACAGATGAGGACTTCAGCGGCAATTGTGTAACTGCCTATAGATCATGAAGAATTCTAATTTCTCTAAACTAGCCCACACTAAAGAATGCTATAGGAAACCCTGATTAGATCTGATCCATTAAAATAGAAAGGTGTCAGCATAGGAGATCTTCTGTAGAAGATTCAAAACAAGGGTATTGCATAGTGTGGAACCACGCAACGAGAATAACGCATAAAGGAATCTGAATAAAGCTAAAGAGTATTCCCCAGTTATAGCCACAAAAGACCCTTGTAGACCAGTATCAAAAATCCAATTGTTGACCACCTTCAAACAACACTTTTTGACAAGCACAATCGCAATTATTCTTATTTGAATCACATATTCTACCTTGGATTCCATCTTCTCATTCCGCACAGACAGTAGTTCTCCTTTCTGCTTGTTAATCTTTATCATTCTTAACTCCCCTCATGCTTCCCTATTTTTTTTTTGTCCTCATTCACCTCTGATCACGGTAGACAAATCGGCCACCTGTACCCAACGTGCCATGAGAGCAGGTATGGGATTTCGCCCCCTGCGGGTACAACTACACACAGGAAGGATACAGCTCCAAACGGGTATGGTCACTCTCAGATTTGGTCTGGTATACACCGCTGACTACTAAAAATGGTGGGGGGGAAGCAAGAGGGGCCCATCACAGTCCAGAGAGATCCAGAGAGGTATAGTCATAGGGCAGTTTTTTTTTTAAGAACCCACAAAGTCGAAGCTCGAATCAGTTTTCACTTGCCTCTGTATTTAGCCATCTCGAAAGAAAATTCCGGAGGGCTTTCTACCTATTGGATTGGGTCCCTCTCAAGTCTAACTTGGATGTTGAGATAACTGAGGCCAACCAGTCCGAGTCGATGGGAGGCGCACATTCCGCTCATCTTCAACATATTTCCCTTCTGGCTAATAGTATGGCATAAAAGAGAAAAGTTCTTGCTGGGCCAATAACTTAATTGGAAATTCCGATAATTATCGTAGAGAAGCTTACCTTAACTTGGAAACCAAGGATGACCGAGAGGGTAACACCAATCTTAACCCAAAAATCAAGGCTGGCCTGGCATTCCTGTAACATATGTATGTCTGATGCTCTCTCAAGGCAAGATTTCTGGCATTTTACAGGAGGTCCTTTTGTCATCTTTGATAGCCTTTTGGGGGTTAGATAAGGCCGGTGGATTGAAAAAAAGTGATTCCTCCTTAACCATGCCGGCTTAACTGTGAGAAACAAAGTGCCCAGTGATGCTTGCCAGAGTTGTTCCCAGGGCTCTCCCGGCAGACAAGCATCCCACAGATCTTCTGCGAGTTTGAAGTCCCCGTCTATTACCTCTTCAAGTTTCCTATACTATACGGAAACCTCTTTTTTCCCCATAGGTTTTTTCACCAGATGCTCCTCTAAGAAGGTTACTTTACTTTACTTTACTTTACTTTAAAATTATTTATAGAGCGCACTTTCACCAGCGGTTTCATGGCGCTAACATACAACCTCAAGGGGTAGGGAAAGGGAGGGGTAAATGAAGGAGAACGGAGTAACAAGTGATCTAACTAAAGGCTTTGGTGAATAGGTGGGTTTTGAGCTTTTTTCGGAATTGGGGGTAGAGAGGAATGGACCTAAGCTCTAAAGGCAAGGAATTCCATAGGGTTGGTGCGAGGGTGGAAAACTTTGAGCCTCCCCATTTCTTCCTTCGAAAGCGGGGAACTGTCAAAAGGGCTTGCAAAGTTGAGCGTAGTGCCCTAGTAGGAACGTAGGGAACTATCTCTGAAGTAATGAAGGCCGGAGCCGTGCCCAGTCATACTTGGCAGATGATAGACGCAAGCTTAAACTGGACACGTTCACGAACAGGGAGCCAGTGAAGGGATTTGAGGATGGGTGTTACATGATGAAACTTGGGGAGGTTGAGTACCAGCCGTGCCGCCTGGTTCTGTATCAACTGCAAACGCCTTAAACTATATGCAGGTAAACCAGCATATAGGGCGTTGCCGTAATCCAGACGGGAAATGACCATTGCCAAGATGATAGATTTCAGGGCATCAACAGAAAAAAAGCGGGATACCTTGCGTATGATACGGAGTGACAAAAAGGAAGAAGACACCACGGCGCTAACCTGAGAGTGAAGGGTGAGGTCAGAGTTAAGTTTGATGCCTAATGTTTTGACTGAGGTAGAGGGGACGGGGGGGGGACCAAGGGAAGGGGGCCAAAAAAGTGAGGACCAGGGACTGGATGAACCACCCGTCAACACCAACTCGGTCTTGTCCGGATTAAGTTTCAAATGATTGTGGTTCATCCAGTCCCGGATAAAAATCATAATAGACTGAAAATTTAGAATGGAGACAGAAGAAGGGGAAAGATTGAACACAAGTTGGAGGTCATCCGCATAGTTATATACGTCGACCTCCATTTCCTGTAGTGCAAAAATCAAAGGAGAAATATAAAGATTAAACAAAAGGGGTGAAAGGGAGGAACCTTGGGGAACCCCGCACTGAACTTTCTGAAGGTCCGCAGAGAAATCACCCAGGCGGACAGCCTGGGTGCGGTCCCTCAGGAAGGAGGACAACCATACCAGGGCGGTCCCTCCGATACCTATAGGGGATTACACTTCCCTATCTTGTTCACACAATCTTCCTTTCTCCATTCATTAGCTCATGCACCAGCACCTGCAGGTGAAAGAAAAACACTGCACCCAAAGAAAAACATTCCCGTGGAAGATTAAACATTGCAAAATCAAAATGCTTAAGGCCTTTAACAAAGGCTAAGATTTCAGTACACATTGGAACTGCGTGAATACAAATACATATATAGGCTTGTTAGAAGTGGAAAATACAATTCTGATTGTTAAATGTTCCTTTACACAGTAAATGCAATATATCTTTCAGCAAATACGTGAATACATAAGATTACTCAATGTTACTAAAACACATGTGTAATTATGTTTGAGAACTGCAATTAATCGTTTCTGTACAATAAGCCTTAGTGTGCACATATATATAAATGTTGAGGTTGCATTGTAAATACCCTTGCTATATGGCTTTAATTACACTTCACTTCATTAATCACATCATTCTACGGTTCAAAAGACCCTTAACAAACATATAAGGGGCCTAATCAATAACTATGAGGGTGGAGCCAAAATTACACTGCTCCAGTGAGAAGTATTAAATTGATCCTTTTAGGTTGACTTTGGGGTAGGCACTTGATATGCGTGTTAAAATGAGTTGATCAATTTGCTTGCTTTTGGAGAAATTTAGATAGAATTGTGTTTACTAAAATTAGATCTTTCTAAAATTGGTAAAAAGTGGTTAAAAGGATAAAACGATACAATCAATTTAATTACAAACTAGTTAAAAATACTTAATTAACTCTTGCTATCCCATAACGATAGTCCGTCTCGCTCTTATAATTGTATTCAAATAAAGGCTCACTATGCTGATGATAAAAGAATCTTCTAGGGACCTGAGTTTGTTATAGGCATCTCTTGCTTTCCTTAAGCCCCAAGTTAACAGGAGGGGTTTTAAGATTTGTCGTCTGGAGTGGCTGTATAAAGTACAAAAAAGAATGCAGTGTATATTTGATTGAAATGAATGGTCGTCACAGGGGCACCGCCTATTTACTCTCGTCCAGTCATTGCAATGCGGGAACGATACAAGTCTATAAAAGGTTTCCAGGCGGAAGTATGTCAGGAGCCTACGGTGCTGTAGGGGGTGGTCTATTACAAGGTACAGCTGAGGGCCCCTTTGAGGTGTCACTTCATCGTGGCTCATGACAGATTTTTTATTCCTTTCGCCCTTCCACCTTTGCAGTTCCAAATGTTCCAGCAAGATCTTTTTCAACGTGGATCGTGAGAGCTGTTCCAGTGAGGCTGGGCCGGTAAAGTATTCAGGATGACCAATCTCACTGACAAAGTTCTTAATGTAGCTAAGCCATTTAATATTTTTCATCCCGTCACGGTTTAAACAGTCCTCAATGATGGATTGTTAGAAGCGGCTGTCTCTAGTTGGCAGAGGTATACACTTCTGACAAATAGGGACACACCTTTTCTAGTCAGGGCAAGGAGATCACACACTTAGATAACCCCTGCTCACCCCCTTGGTAGCTTGGCTAAGCAGACAGGCTTATCTCAGAGGCAGTGCGTTAAGCATTTATGACCACATACAGTAATAAAGTGAATACACTACAAATGGACACGACACAGTAGTATTATAAAAATATGGATTTTTATATAAGGTTTAGCACAAGACCAAATAACGACAAAAATATACCACAGTCTCAATAAATACTCTTGGAAGGAAAAATAATAGTTCAAGCACGGTTTCTTCTTAGCACAAAGTCTTTAGTATCAAAAGCAACTCTTCTTCTCTAAAACACAGTTCTTGGCAACAATGTAACCCACACGGGAGTCACACGACGTCGAGGCAAAGTTAATCCAAAGGTTCGGCGTCGACCGCGAGGAGCGCTACGTCGAGCCCGGAGTCGCACAGACCCCAACAACACAGTACCTTGGAAAAGTGAAGCACTCGATGATCAGCGGCGTCGAGATGTCCGGCGTCGCGGCTTCGGCGTCGATCGGGCCTCGGAGTCGGGGCGATCTGCAGCGGCGTCGACCGAAGTCAGGCGGGAGCAGCGCTCACGGGATGAAGCAGGATACGGCGTCGTCGATGTCGATGTTGCAAGAGTGAGCAGCGCTCACGGCGTCGAGAGGGCTCGAAGTCGATGCGATCAGCGGCGGTGCAGACACGGGGTCACTTGGAGCTGGAGCCGAACTCACTACTCACTGGCGTTGCTGCTGGCGTCGATCGGGCCCGGCGGCCGGCGTCGAGGAAGCGGGACACTGGAGCCGTTACTCACGATGTCGAGCTGGATTCGGCGGCGTCCGTCGGCGTCGAGATTGCTGGATTCTTTCAGAGGTGCTGGATTCACAAACTCCAGCAAATAGCACTTTAAGCAGATGAAGTCCTTTAGCCCTGTGACTTCAACAGGAGACTGGCACTCTTCCAGCCCTTGGAGATTTTCTCAGCAAAGAGTGAGAGTACACACAAAAGTTCCTCTCTCCTGGTTCCTTGGCAAAAATAAAGAAGCAATGCAGGATTCCCCCTACAAACAGCACTCTGGCAGAAGGGGTAGGCAGTCCTTAGATCAGCAGGCTTCTTGTCCTTGGTTCAGGTTTCCTTGTCAGAAGTGATCTGATTTCTTGGTTCAGGGGTCCTTCTCTTATACCCCTTTTTGGCTTTGATCCCTTTGTCCATGCAGGGGAATTTCCCCCCATCCTGGGTTTGTTGTGGGTGTTGCCAGGCCAGAGCACCTGGCCTATTCACTGGGCAGGGCAGAGTCCTCAGCCGCTCAGCAGGAGCGGAGCCAGCATTGTCACTGGCAGGGGCAGGGCCATCAGCTGCCCGGCAGGAGGCGGGCCAGGAAAGTCCCAGGCAAGCACAGAGTCATCAGTCGCCTGGCAGGGGGGCGGAGCCAACATTGTATCAGGCAGGGCAGGCTATCAAGAGCTACTCTCCCCTACTCTCAATGCAAATGCCCCACTCATCCCACACTGACTCATTCAGACTCTCTGGAGCCACCCAGCTCCTGTCACAAGCACACCAGAACCAGCAGAGACCGGTAGACAGTTAGACAAGAAAATAGCTACTTTCTAAAAGTGCTATTTTCAAACACAGAGCCCAAAAACCATCCACACAAACGGATGCGTTATTAAACCCTGAGTTCAGGGATACCAAACTCGACATTGCACCATGCTCCCCGAGCCCGCTAGGATTATAGCATTAATAATCCTGGCAGCCCATTCTAACTGATGGAGAGCAGGCTACCTTACAATAGTGAAAAACGACTATGGATGTAATTCACTATTAGGACATGCCAACCTTGTCAGGCTTGTCCTACCTTATGCTTACAATGCACCCTGCCCGTGGGCCTACCATAGGGGTGACTAACATGAAGTTAAGGGAAGGTTTAGGGACTGGCAAGTAGGTGTACTTGCGCAGTCCTCGTGACAGTCAGACTGCACGTGGTCTGGCAATGGCAGACCTTCAGACATACTTTTACTAGGCCGCTCTTGTGGGTGGCACAACATGTGCTGCAGGCCCACTAGCAGCATTTGTATTTACAAGCCCTGGCACCCCTGGTGCACTCTACTAGGGACTGATAGTAAACCAAATAAGCCAAACATGGAAGTCAATCAATACAGCAATTTCACATAGGGAGCACTTGCACTGTGGCACTGATCAGCAGTGGCACAGTGCCCAAAGCATATACCAGCAAAAACATCGTAAACAGAGGAGGCAAACAGAAAAAATGGAGGAGAGACTCATGCCAATGATGCCAGGTCTAACACGGATCTATTCAGATCTGTGGCAGGGTTAGTCCAGACGTTATGCCATAGTAAAACAGGGGCTAGTTTTATATAGTCCGTAATGTAAATGAGAGCAACTTCAGCATGTAGGACATATATAGGAGTACTCCCGGGTGTAGCAGTTATAAATCGAAGGAACCTATTCTTGAGTCGCTGTCTCGCCTCCACTTGCTGCCAGCCCCAAATGCCCGCCCCATAGGTCCCAATAGTCACACATTTCGATGTATATATTTGGAGGAGTTCCCTTACTGGCCTGTTTCCTATTTTTTTAGCAAAGCTCATAAGAGCACCAATTGCTCTGTTAAATGCCAAGGCCCTTGCATTCACAGTAGGCTTCCACGTGCCCTGCCTATCGAAATGGACCCCCAAATAGCAAAAGATGTCGGCTAGCTCCACCTTCCGTTCCTCTAAAGTGATTGGACATGGTGATCTTTGTTTGTTTGGGCCGCACGACATGGTAAATGTCTTCGAGACGTTTACGCGTAGCCCCCTGGTATTCATAAAGTTAGTGAAGGTCTGTACGGCTTTCTGGAGACCCACCTTTGTTTGCGAGAGAATAGCCGCATCATCAGCATAAAGTAAGATGGGGATGGGTTTGCCTTTGATTACCGGATAATCGTAATACTTTTGTGTTAAGCAAGAACCCACTCCATTGATATAGAGGTTAAATAGCAGGGGAGCCAATATGCAGCCCTGCCTTACCCCTCTATTAATCTTGAAGAGCTCAGTGCATTCCCCCCTCTGACCGTATCTTACTCTTGCACCCGCCTCAGCATAGAGTTCTCTGATGTAATCTATTATTTTGTTATCCAGCCCAATGTCCCTCAGAGTCTGCCAAAGATTGTCGTGCATGACGCAATCGAATGCGGAGCTGAGGTCCAGGAATATCACGTATAGGTTAGATTTCCTTGCGTGTATATATTTAGAGATGGTTAGGGAGAGGTTTAGCCCCTGCTCAATTGTCCCCCGCCCTCCCCTAAACCCATACTGGAAAGGTGATAGCACTTCCTGTCCCTCCAGCCAGTCCTGAATGCGAGCAAGAATGACCCTTCCCGCCATCTTCATGAAGCCATCTAACAAAGAGATGGGCCGATAGCAGGAAGGATCATTCCTGTTCCCTTTTTTATAAATCGGGACCAAAATTGCCTCCTTCCATGTTGGAATTATACCTCTTTTACCCATGCAATTCAGGACTCTAGTAAGTAAAGGGGCCCAGAGGTCGGGATACGTTTTGAACACATCAATAGGGACGGAGTCTGGCCCTGGGGCTTTAGAAGCTGAGCTTTCCCTTAAGGCTTTATAAACCTCCTCCAATTTAAATTGAATGTCTAAGGGGGAGAGAGAGTCTACAAATTCCGTACTTATTGCTGTTTTGGGGGAAAGTATAGGCAAAACCGGGGTGTCATAGAGAGCTTGAAAATGACACACCCACTCCTGAGCTGTAATAGCATTGTCTAAACGAGGGCCCTGATCATCCTGGTAAAAGGGAGCGTTCACGGCCTTCCAGAAGGCAACAGTATCCTTTTGTGTTGCTGCTACATGGAGGGCTTCCCAAGCTTCAGCTTTTATATCTTTCTTTCTTCTGGCCAAGGCAGCACGGTAATTGCGCCTTGCCATTTGTACCTGGGCTCTGTCTAGCAGGGTGGCATGCAATGTTTGTTTAAGTTCCCTCAGTGCCCTGGAGCAGTTTGAATCAAACCACCCAGGGGTTCTCTTGACTATATTGCGTGGAATTCTGGTCAGGAGGTGTTTAATTGAAGAACAAATTTTATTAAAGGAGTCCAAAACTAGTTCTTCGTCCTCCTCTAGGGTCAAGCACGTATTAATTTCTTTTTTGGAAATTAACACTAGGTTTTTTAGGAAACTCTCCGGGATTACCTTCTCCCATTTAATGCAAAATCCGTTACGCTGACCGAGAATGGGGTTAAGATCATAATTACTTTGAATATTAAGGGGTGGCGTAACCAGGTTTAGCTTAAAAATCAATGAGATGGGGTAATGATCACTGATGCCACTTACGAGGGTCTCCCATTTAGTAACTAGTGGGGCGTAACGTGACGAAAGTAGGGCAAAATCAATAATTGATTTTGCCCCTCTAGCGTTAAAGGTAGGTGTAAATGATTTGGGCACAGAGCAGGCCTCATTAATAAATACCATAGAATGGTCCACCAATAAGTTGTTAAGTGTATCCCCTAGTTTTGTATGGACAAAATGGCTTGACACCCCTAAATTTTCATCTTCCCAGCCACACACGCCCTGTAAACTCCTTGGACGTAAGGGACAATTAAAGTCCCCTACCCACATAAGGGCCAAATCCCGAGGACAGCTACCTACCATCATCTTGAGGGTGCCTGACAAATTCTTAACTATAGTTTCCACTTGTGCAGTCGGAATGTTGTTGTAGAAGTTGATTATAGCGAAATTTTTCAGAGATCCCCATGTTACCTTTAATATTTGATAATATGGACAATCCGAGAAGCTCCCAAGGACAGTTGGACCAGAATGGATAGACAAATATATAGATAGCCCTCCCTTGTGTCTACCCATTTTGCTAAGCACTGCCGGGGTGAAAAAGGTTTTGTATCCCATCAAGTGGGATGGCTCACTGGCCCATGTTTCCTGGAGAGCTATGACAGAATGGGTCATGGTTATTAAACTCCAATCTGTGTCATTAATTTTTGAAGCGAGTCCCGCTACGTTCCATGATGTTATGCTGCCAGGGATTTCATTACTGATTGGGGGTATTACATCCAAAGGTGTCACCGGGGCCAGTTCCAATAGAACACTAGGAACTATCCCCGACAGATTAGCCAATTGGGGAGGTGATGTTGTTTGTTCCCCAAGAGCTTGTATATCAGGCTGTGGGGCTATCACAGGGGAAAGTTCCTGTGTACTAATAATCTGTACAGGAGCAGAAAAGTGTTTTTGGAAGCCCAAATCATCTTTTTTACCTTTTATCTTATAAATTGGGAGCATATTAACAGGGGGCCCCAACCATCATTCGCAGTCATCCAAGCCTGAGAATGCTTCAAATCTATTAGAGACTTCCAGGGGGGTGAATGGCAATAGGTGGTCCATTCCCCTAATTCCTTGCGAGTGTTCCAACCCCCTAAAGTTATTCCCGTGTCCCCTGTAAGATACAGTATTCCACCCAAGTACATTTTCTGGCATAATTGGATTAGGAGCGTGCCACATGTACTGATTATTAAATGTTACAGGAGGGACCCCTAAACGCATTGTAGGAGCCACCAGGGATCTTGGGTAGAAATAGGTTAGGTCACAGGGAACGATGGTTGGGCCGGTAGACCTTGGCATCCAGTTTAGAATGTGTCTGACCGCAGCTGGGTCTCTAAAATTAATGATTATTAGGTCACCCACTATATCTTTCACTTTACTCCCCAGCCAGGATAGCCGCCGCACATGGACAATCTCGCCATTTACGTTGCCTGGGAGCGGTCTATGCTGGCTAAGCCAGTGCATGATTTTGTTTTTTAATTGGCTAAAGCCTTCCCTCCTGCCGTCTTCTAAGGTGGGGACGCCCGTGAGTACAACCACATAGAGGACCACGTCTGGTGGTAATTCGACTTGGCGGCCCCTTTGATTTCCTACTCTATCTAGATGCGCCCTCCCCCCTACCTCCTGATTATTTCTAGCGGTGGTTGCGTTAGCCCTCTTTGGAATTTTCTTAGAGGTATGTGGGCCGGGTTGATAAACTGCTTTCGGTGGCTTTATCCCTTGATGACCATGGCTCAAGGAGTTGCTAGATGGCATTGGGTCCTTTTGGATTACAGAGATCGAGGTTGTTGCTATGGCTACGGGGGGTAAGGCTGGCTTTGCAGTGTCTATCGATAGAACTGCTTTGTTGGTGATGGCCATTTCCAGATCCCCCAGCCGTTGCTCCAACCTCTTCAGTCTCTCTAAAATGGGAGACATAAATGACCTGAATAGATGTTCGATGTCATCAAAAGAGACAGCAGATGATTGTTCCTTGGGCGTGCAATTTCTAGGAGCTATTGAACTGGGGTTGAGTGCAGTCAATATAGGGGTATTTATAGATGATGTGATTTCATGCGGTGCAACCTGACCTAAATTGGTAATTGGAGTGGTCTTTGTAGGAAGTGAAGGTGCAACCATAGCCTTTTTGCCCTTTCCAAAGTCAGAGAGGCTGATCTTAACTTTTTGTAGAACACCACCCCTCCTCCGTCTCTTATTCGGTGGCGGTCCAAAAACTTTGGGGACCTCCCGATTCCCAGCTTTCTTTTTAGGATTCGCCACTACTGCCCGGGGTGAATCGGGAATGACGACTATACCTGTATTAATATCACTAAGGGTTAGTGTATTATTTTTACCCGCACTATTAGGGGCAGCCGATGTGGGAGAGGTTTCTCGCAGAAGTATTGGGATACCCTGCGTAGATAGCGGGTCCTCATTTCCTGTCGTCAGTCCTACACCCACTAGATTAATCTGGGATGGTACCACCATCGGGGATCTGGTTTTAATAGATTCAATAGAGCGACGACGCTCTGCCCTACGTTCAGCCAGTGCACAATCCCTTTCCATATCTAGGGAAGGTTTTCTGAAATAGTTATCCAGGGTGCCTTTGCTATTTCCCCCTACGTCAGCCAGTACGATTTTATCGGGAGTGGCTGCCATGGAAGATCAACAGGTAGGTAATAGGGTTATATAACAGGGCTAGTGATATTTTTTTATCACTTAGCTTTTCCAAAGGTCAGCCAAAGCTGGTGACAATACTGACCCCTGATAATATAACCCTCCAACACAGTTACTCAACAGGTGGCTAAGGTCCAATAGGCAACCAGGAGGGAAGCCCTATCAATGTCAACTGGTAATAATAGACTTTATAAAGTGTGGCAATATAGAAACAGTTCCTAATAGTAAGTGAAATAAAAACACGTAACATAGATAGTGCATGACAATCTTACTAATAGAGGTGGGGGGAGAGACGAAAGCGCAAGTAGATGTAAGAGAGTTGGCCCAGCCCGGCCTCCCTCGGCCCCCGAACGGCCACAAAACGGCCCGCCCTTTGCCCGGGCTTCGCCCCGGGCGGTCCCGCGCGCTCTCGCGACGCTGATGTGCCGGTTGATTTATGGCGCCTCCGGGCGCGCAAGATGACATGGCACCGCACTGCCTCCTGGGGATGGCAATCCTCCACTCGGCGGCCGCCTTGATGTAAGTGCGGCGGCGGGAGGACTACCGGTCACTGGGGCGGCTGGGCGGCTTCAGGGAGATAAGCAACAGCAGCAAGTTGAAAAACTCTCCATGGGCAGGTAGAATGATGGACACACTCGCTCCCCGGTGTGCCGGTTGATTTATGGCGCCTCCGGGCGCGCAAGACAACGTGGCGCCGCACTGCCTCCTGGGGATGGCAGTCCTCCACTTGGCGGCCGCTTCGATGTAAGTGCGGCGGTGGGATTACTACCGGTCACTGGGGCAGCTGGGCGGCTTCAGGGAGATAAGCAACAGCAGCAAGTTGAAAAACTCTCCGTGGGCAGGTAGAATGAGGGACACACTCGCTCCCCGGTGTGCCGGTTGATTAATGGCGCCTCCGGGCGCGCAAGATGACGTGGCTCCGCACTGCCTCCTGGGGATGGCAGTCCTCCACTCAGCGGCCGCTTCGATGTAAGTGCAGCGGCGGGAGGACTACCGGTCACTGGGGTGGCTGGGCGGCTTCAGGGAGATAAGCAACAGCAGCAGGTTGAAAAACTCTCCGTTGGCAGGTAGAATGAGGGACAACTTGAATAGGAAAAGCTGATAAGCTTTGTGTGAGAAATTGGGTTGTTGAGTGTGGTGTGAACCCTGATAAAGCAACAGCCACACCCCCTGTCAGACTGAACTACCAAAGTCACTAAATAAACCTGTGCACAGCCATCTGGTAGCTTGGCTTAAAAGCAGCCAGGCTTAACTTGAAAGCAACTTGTAAAGTAATTAAGCTGTACTCAAACTGTAATTAAGTGAAAAACACATCACAAGGAAAAACCACACTCCAAATTAAAAACTCTGAGGAAATTGTAATGTTATTTGACACCAAAACAACAAATATCCAATCAGTACAACAAGAGATATGCAATTTTACAGATTTAGGTGGTTATTTGGTTGTGCCAGACCAGGACAAAGTCACAAGTTCAGTCCGACCGCGATACAAGGGCCAAATTAGTCCCGCTGGACAAAGTATCTTAAATTATGGTTGCAGAAGTTGCAAGGTCCTGCATTGAGGATGCATCATACACCTGTGGTTTTGAGAAGCTGTGGTCTATGATGAGAGGTACTGAGTCGAGAATGCGTAATTCAGAAGCAGTTCTGAGGCTGTAGCTGTACCGGGGATACGTCACACAGTGGAGATTCATATGTGGAGCTGTGAGGTGATGCATCAAGCTGTGTAGGTTCTGCTAGGACCACAGCTGAGTTGGCAGAGCACATTCATTCCCACTTCCAATGATCTAGGACTGGGGTAGCACCATTTGGGGGGGTTAGAGTTTGCAGCAAACAGAGTCCAGCTGCAGGATTCAAGATGGTTGGAGCCTTTTCTGTCCCTGAAGTTCTGATCAGGAGGGCAAGGCAACAAGCGATTGGAGTCCAGCTGGTAGTCCTGGGTTCAATCAAGATGCAGGTTGAGTCCTTCTCACTCGGGCAGCAGGGCAGCAGCGTAGCAGCACAGTAGTTTTTCTTCTGAGTTTTCCACAGGTTCGGATGGGTACTGAAGAATCGGTCTGAACTTTGTCCTATTTAAAGTAAGGGGAGTTTCTAGAGATTTCCTTTGATGTGCACTGCATTTTCCACCTCCCTGCAATAGCCATAGTCTGGCTGCTGTTGCAAGTGTGAAGTTCTTTATGTGCAAGTAGGGCACAGCCTATTGGCTTGCAAGTTGGGCTGTGCCCAGCTCTGCCCTTCCACCCTGCCAGTGATGGCCCATCCAGGCATAATCCCTCTAGTTTGTGGCTGTCTGGGAGGACTATACAAAGTCAAACTGCCTGCTACACCCAGTTATGTGACCTAGAAACAGGTTGCTGGCACCAAATTGTTAGGGCAGGAAACTTTTGACTTAAAATCTGACTTTACCCTCAAAGAGGTTTTTAAATTAACCCCTTCTGCGCCGATGACGAGCTCAGCTCGTCATGAGGTTTACCTGTCGTGCGCTCATGACGAGCTGAGCTCGTCATGAACCGCGGGGTTTTAAAAACTTCAGCGCGCAGCGGGAAAACCCGTTGCGCGCATGTGGTTAAAACATCTCAGACATCAAAAATGAACTTCCTACGTACTTTAAATCAAACGTTAGCACTTATTAAATGTAATATGGTATGCCTCACAGCAGAGGTAGACCTCACAGCACTGAAAAATAAGCTTTCACAACCAGTACATGTAAAAGTTAAAAGTATTTGTCCAACATTTTAGTTACAGGGCACCCCACCATATGGGCTACCTAAGGCCTACCTTCGGGGTGAAGTGTATGTAACAAAATGGGAGACTAAGGCTGGGCAAGCAGGTTATTTTGCCAAGTCATATTCGCAGTTTAAAAGTTCATACAGGCTGCAATGGCAGACCTTCGGCCTGTTGTTAAAGGCTACTTTAGTTGGTGCCAAAATCAAGAGAGGGAAAAGGAATTGTAGTTCATTCAGCTTCCTTTGGCTAGAACAAATAATCAAGTTGGGGAGAATGAACCACTTGTCCTGTGTTTCCAGGGTCTATGATAACGTGTGGGGGTTCATGACAGTAAAAAACCCACATATGCGAACACCAGTATCAAGCGGTATATCTTGATTCTCCGCTGTTTAGTGTCGCAGCAGCATTATCATTGGGTCTTTTCCTTTGTCTTGTATGCTGGCCTCCACCTGGAGGAAGACCGACTGGATTGACAGTAGTGGTCAGAGATTAAAAAATGAGGGGTGAGTTGGTGCTCGGGTGAGTGTAGTTTAAAATCCCTTTTACCTAGTCTCTAAGGATTTTATTCTGTCGAGCTTAGGTATAGAGAAGTAAAAGAAGTGGTGTGCGTGGATGTATGACATTACAACACATGCTTTTCACATCGCATGCCTTTACAACGCAAGTATTACAACGCAGTCCATTACAACGCATAGTGCTTTGGGGTGCTGGATAGTGAATAGTTTAATTTACTATTCCAACTCCAGTCCCCGTGGACACTAGGGAAGGTTATTGGATAGTAAATTAACCTATTCCCTATCCTAGAGCGCCCCCCAGAGCAATGCGTTGTAATAGTTTGCGTTGTAATGGTTGCGTTGTAAAGGCTCTGCGATGTAAAAGTTGCGTTGTAAAGGTTGTTTACCGGTGTGCGTGCTAAGGCCTAGTTACCAGCCTTCCGCACTTGTGAGGTAGGTCAACATGTTTCAGCCTTCTGGTGTCTATAGAGGCTTTCGTCAGGACCACGGTGCTTAAGAGTAAATCTTGGCTCTTAAAAAGCTAAGTGGTGCGATTACCACTTTAGTTTATAGATAATTTATCTTCTTTCATTATTACTGCTCTGTCATCGAGGGGTCGGATCAGCGCGGTGAGCCTTTTGCGGTGTTGCCGTCTCCAGCGACTTGTGCTATCTCCGGGCCTCGGAGACAGCACAAGTAGATGTAAAACAGGATTTGAAGGGTTAATGAAGGAGATACTTTTACATATTTACCTATCACTGTGCTGAACTTTGAGTATCCGGAGCTGAAATTCTTTAAGGAAACAATAAAAAAGTAACTGTTTGGTAGAGTGCATTTTCTTTCTTTGACCAATCGAGATCTGTGAATTCCTTGATGATTTGAGGTTCCAGGTTATCCGATTGGCTGGCTTTTACTGAAAACGTTTGCTACAGTGACCTTTACACAACAGCACTACAGCCTCTATCCTTAAACAAAATGGCAGCGTGGGGATACAGTGCCTGTGACAGCATTGCCTGACTCTGAAGAGGTTGTGGGAGGGTCATTATCAGGGGAGCAACTACTTCCTGCTTCTTAGATCCAATTACAGGTCCAAAGATCTACAACTGTTCGTGTAGATCTACAATGGTTTTGAAAATAATAATATCCTTAATTTTTGCAATACAAACAAAATATCACAATGCAGCAATACCTAGAAAACGTCATGCACAGCTACCAGTGTTGTTCCCCAGGGCTAACTTAGGACTTTGACGTAGGCCAGTACCGAAGTGCCTAAAGTAGGCAGTACATTGTAACAGGCTATAGACCCTGGAATCTGGCCAGGCCTTCAAACATTTGCCTCCATGCACAATTGGTTTGGTGGCTTAGAGCATGGTGTTCACTGTCAAAGGGTGTATAAGGAAGGTTGAGTGGTAGGAGCTGGACCCAGAGCACTATGAAATGTGCATGCACCTCGTTTAACGCAGCACATTGGTTGTTGGGGGCACAGAAAGCTGGGCATAAGACCTGGCTGAACCTGCAGAAACTTCCTCTTGTAAATGACTGGAGGCTGTGCGCTTTGGGGGTTGGGTGAATAGAATATTAGAACATGGTCCTGGCTGATGACAAGGATCTGTTCCTAATCTCCTTTGTGCAGACATTAATGCTATAGTTGGGCGGTCTAGAGGATGGACTAAGGGCTAGGCTGAACGGTGTGCTCGGCCTGTGTTGACCTAGATTCTGTGTGTATTCGAGGCATTGCTCTCACCTTCAGGCGTTGCAGCCGAAGGTTGTGAGCTACATGGATTGATCCTGCAGGAGGTGACTAGCAGGGCCTGGCCAAGGGTCAGCCCCTGTGACCAACTCATGTTACATAATGTGGAAGTCCAGTACGGAAGGGGTTGGATGCAGCAAAGGAGTTTGAAGTAGATCATCACAAAGAGGAAAGAATGACTAACTGTTGTTTTTGGTAAACTGGTTTCTTCTGTTTAAAAGACATTCACAAGTTTACACACCGTGGAGTTACTTAAAACCGTGTTAAAGTGAAGTTACAGTTACTAAACCAGCTCCCCCTTCAAATTGGCTGGTTATAGCAAACTGAACAAATCATAACTCATGCCAGGGCCATGCAATGGCTTGTTACCACCAAGTTGAAGCATCAGTAAAGATTGTTTACAATACCAAGTGAGTGAGCACATTCCTTTCTTATTGGAGAGGTTTGTTAGTAAGTATAGTGGGCCAAGTATAATTTTCACTACCCAAACTGCTCTGGGGCCAACAAACCTTTAAAGCAGACAATAGCAAAGTATTATATATATCCGAGAAATTGGGTTTCTGGTTGGCAGAGGTATGCACCTTGTCCAAGCAGGAACCACAATCCTCTTGGTACCGAGCAGTCAGGCTTAACGTAGGAGGTAGTGTGTAAAGTGTGTGTGCAACACTTAAAACAGTAACACAGTGAAAACACCATAATAAGACTCCACACTATGTTAATTCTATAAATAAAACAAGACCAAAATAACAAAAACCTAACAAGTAGAAGTCGAAACAGGATGGATAGGTGAGTGAAGGAGTGAAAGGTTGGATGGATGAGAGAAAGGATGGATGGATGAGTGAAAGGATGGATGAGTGATATGTTCAATGGATGGATTCATGAGTGGATGAGTAGATTGATGGGTAGGTGGATGGAAGGATGGGTGGCTAAGTAAAATGTGGATGGAGAGAGAAAGGGAGGATAGTAGGATGGATGACTGAACGGGCGAATGGGTGGAAGGATGAGTGACTGGGTGAATGAATGAGTAAGTGAAAGGATGGCTGGATAGGTAAATGGCTGGATTGATGATGAGTGAGTGCATGGATGGGTGGAAGAGTGTATGGATGAGTGTATGGATGGATAGGGTGAAAGGGTGGATGGATGGATATTGGATGGATGAGTAAAATGGTGGATGGAGGGATGGATGAGTGAAATGTTGGGTGGAAGGATACATTGTGGATAGGTTTGTAAATAGTTTGATATCGACATAGATGGGCACACAGATGGAAGGACAGAATGAATGGTGAAAGACTGAATGATGGATAAAAGTGTGATTAAACCTCGAAACCCCCATTATCTTAAGCAACATTTCCTGTACATTGACTTTCACATTTGTAGGAGTCATTGTCTCTATATAATATGTGTGTGTTGTAACGCACTCAGACACCCTGCCCTACATACTTGGAATGAGTAGTACTATAAAAGAAATGAAATACACATGAGAGGGTCTATGTGAAGATGAGGGGCACCATTGGAGGGTGGTAGCAATGCCGGACCGGGCATCAGCAAAACACACAAGATGATGGACGGAATGTTGCACAATGGCAAAACATTCACCCCCAGTCACAGATCTGGGTTTAATCTATCGTTATTTTGCTCACCAAGCCATCCCAGTTCAGACAAGGCCATATGTAAATTAGTCTTGACCCTGTGCCTCATGGGAACAGTCCAGCCCGAACTGCTAAGCCATGTACTCCCTGGACGGGAATCAAGCATCCTAGGACCGGTTTCTGGCTATCAGCCGTCTTTAGCCAAGATAGCTTGACTCCAGTGGCTTAGTGAGCACGGGTCCCACATCTGGGCATACCCTTCCCACATAGGGTGACCAGCAAAACACACAAGATGATGGACGGAATGTTGCACAATGGCAAAACATTCACCCCCAGTCACGGATCTGGGTTTAATCCATCGTTATTTTGCTCACCAAGCCATCCCAGTTCAGACAAGGCCATATGTAAATCAGTCTTGACCCTGTGCCTCATGGGAACAGTCCAGCCCGAACTGCTTAGCCATGTCCTCCCTGAATAGGAATCAAAGCATCCTAGGACCGGTTTCTGGCTATCAGCCGGCTTCAGCCAAGATAGCTTGACTCCAGTGGCTTAGTGAGCACGGGTCCCACGTCTGGGCATACCCTTCCCACATAGGGTGAACAGCAAAACACACAAGATGATGGACGGAATGTTGCACAATGGCAAAACATTCACCTCCAGTCACAGATCTGGGTTTAATCCATCGTTATTTTGCTCACCAAGCCACCCCAGTTCAGACACGGCCATATGCAAATCAGTCTGACCCTGTACCTCATGGGAACAGTCCAGCCCGAACTGCTAAGCCATGTCCTCCCTGGATGGGAATCAAGCATCCTAGGACTGGTTTCTGGCTATCAGCCGTCTTCAGCCAAGATAGCTTGACTCCGGTGGCTTAGTGAGCACTGGGCATCAGGCGTTTTCCTGGGACCTGGAAAGGTGGGGTGGGGGCGGTTTTGTTACTACAAAAAAGACCTCCACATTTGCTTAAAGCTGCCCATATACTAAAAACCATGAAGTGCACAATTATCTCAACCTAATATAAACGTATTTTCACTTGTACTTAAGTGGTTGTCTATTTACTTACTTATATACTATTGTGCAACCTCCTCTGATGTGTCTGTAAAACTTACCTTTTGTCCTGAATTTTGACCTCCTGTCTTGAATTTTTGTCCTGAATTTTGACCCTTTATCCTGAATTTTTACACTCACTGTCCTGAATTTGCACCTATGCCAGTTGGTCACCCTAATGGAGTCACGTGAAGGACATTATACAAATGCTTCATGTTGAACATTACATCACAACAAATGGTTTAAATTAATGATTTGTTTTAAAACTGTAAAAGATTGTCTTCTCATTTCAAACACAAAAATAACGAAGTGATCCAGACATGGGGATTTTCCATCTGAGGATAGAGTAAAACTGATTGTAGCTTTTAACTCCATTAGCTGATGGGGATCCTTTTATTAATTCTTCCAGCTTTAAACTTTACATCTGCTCTGTGACTGGCTCACCATGCACAGCTGGGTTTATAGGTATAGCGCGTTTGAAAAACCCTAGTCCTGTTCTGCAGAGAAAAGCAACCCCAATAAATGTTGAGTCTGAATTTCTCAGTGGTGCGCGACAGTCCTTCCAGAGAATCTTCTTGGTCATGCACACTATTTGTCTTACTCTATGCACGTTGATTTTCCCTGTTTTGCCACTGTCACAGATACAAATAAAATGCGGCCTCCCGTTGCTCGCCACTGCTTCTGCACCAGTAAATCCCCCACAGCATCTCCCCGATGTCCCCAGGGACAGTGCAGATAGCAGCAGAGGCGCCAGCTCATTTCACCATTACTATAAACACTGACACGCGACCCTCGGGAGCAGGAGTGTAGTTACTGTTCGAAAGCATTTGCAATTGTATTGTATGGACTGTGGAATGTCTGTGTACATGAATCAGTCAATGCTTTTAATAAACCAAGCAAACCGACCAAAACAGCCCTACATGTATGCGACGGTTTCCACTACTCGGCTGTCATTCACAAACAAGAATATGTTATGTAAAGACGCCCAACTAGATTTGATTTAAAAACGGAGGAAAATGATTGTTCTGTCTTCTTTGCTTAATGTGAGCGATCGTATATCACAACATCAAGAAAGGCAATATCGTCCTCCAAACACCCTCTACCACTATATATCGTCAAGATAAGGATATCTAGCGAGGTATAGATTCCTCCACAGCGACTTAAATCGACAAAATATTAAACGCTGATAGTAGAGATAACATCGTGCAGCTGATATTGAAAACTTCATATTGTGTTTTGACAGCAACACTTGTTGTGCAGGCAAATAATGGCATTATGGTCTAAGCCATGGCATAGTACCAGGCTTTTGAGTTGTGAATATTGTGGTGCAAAATATTATGGCTAGAATAGCGAATATGAAAAAACTGTGAAATTAAGTGTGTGTGTGTGTGTATATACATATTACCTACTGGCGGTCGCCATTAGGTATATATAGTTCGGATTTTTTCTCTATGGGATTTTTGAAAATTCTATGTCTAATAACTTTGGCGTTTGTGGACGGAATTGGCAGAAATTTTCAGGAAAATGGAACATTTTGTTTCTGAGCAGCCCCTGGAAATTTGGGGAGGGTTTGTCAAGGGGGGGCCGAGAAAAAAGGGGGGTCCCAAAACGCGTTTTTCCAATGTTAATTTCCATAGGGCGGTTGGCCTCACTTTTAGCCCGAACGGCTGAATGGATTTGCACGAAACTTGGCAAAATTGTAGGGACTGGTAGCCCGATGTGCCTTTGCTAGGTCTCAATATGTGTGCTCCAGTGGATTTTGAGAAATTAACGTTCAAAAAAAGATATATATCTGTAACAGCGGACCGGGCAGCGCTCCGGTTCGCGTACTTTTCGCGTTACGGAGCTTTGTGAAGCGAAGCTGATTGGTTCTCCGGCGTCTGTAAACATTCCAAACAGTCCGTAGCGGCCGCCATCTTGTCTCTCGGTAGGATCGAGAGACAAGAGGAGGCCAAAGCGAAGGGGCAAATGACCATAAAGGGGCATAGTAGATCCTCCCTGACCCCCTAGGTTTGATGTACCATTTTGCCAAGTTTGGTGTAATTCCGTTCAGCCATTCAGGCTGTAGACGTATCTAAATGTCCTATGGAAAATTGCATGGGGAAAACACATTTGAAAGTGTTGAAATTTAGAACCAATTAAAATGTTACTTTGGTTTTGTATTTGTGTGTGATGAAAGTTAATTGGTTATGTATATATGGGGAAAACACATTTGAAAGTGTTGAAATTTAGAACCAATTAAAATGTTACTTTGGTTTTGTATTTGTGTGTGATGAAAGTTAATTGGTTATGTATATATCTAAAATGAGAGGAAACCACAGCCATTTTGTGATACTACTGTCTGAGGTACATTTGTGAGGAATTTTTGGTGCTCAATTTCTGGTGTTTGATTTACACAGTACTAACGCTTCTCCTACTTTCAAAAAGGTGAGTTGTTAATTTGTAAGGGGAACTATGTTGTACACTTTAAGATAATTTGAAAAATGTTTTCTGTTATTTATGTACAGTCCTTCTGTTATACTAAATACTTGATAAAGTTAGTTTTATATTATGTATTACTAAAAACGATAAATGAAAGTGATTATTTTTTTCTGCAATTTACAGCAAGAAATTTCAAAATAAAATGGATCACAATGAAGAGACCGTGGCAATTTCTTTTGAATTATCCACTACATTTATTGAAATTGACAGCACCAATAATGAAATATTCTCACAAGGAGGAGATGACTTGAATGATTTTTTTGATCAATCTCTTGACGGCGAATTTATCGAATGTTTGGAGACTATAGAGTTACAAGATTCATCATTGCAGACTTTTCATGAGGAGATTCCTGATGAGATGATTGAAGAGGAAATTCCTGATGAGGACATGTTACTAGTTCTTTCAAATTATGAAAATTCAGAAGAATAAATTTATATTTAGAAATCAAAAATTGTTTGAGACATTATTCATTTTTATTTTTATTTATGAGGTTGTAGCAAAGTGATTGTAAGGATTTTTGAAAATTCTATGTCTAATAACTTTGGCGTTTGTGGACGGAATTGGCAGAAATTTTCAGGAAAATGGAACATTTTGTTTCTAAGCAGCCCCTGGAAATTTGGGGGGGGGGGTTTGTCAAGGGGGGGCCGAGAAAAAAGGGGGGTCCCAAAACGCATTTTTCCAATGTTAATTTCCATAGGGCGGTTGGCCTCACTTTTAGCCCGAACGGCTGAATGGATTTGCACGAAACTTGGCAAAATTGTAGGGACTGGTAGCCCGATGTGCCTTTGCTAGGTCTCAATATATGTGCTCCAGTGGTATATATATATATATATATATATATATATATATATATATATATATATATATATATATATATATCTATATATATATATATATTACCTACTGGCGGTCGCCAGTAGGTATATATAGTTAGGATTTTTTCTCTATGGGATTTTTGAAAATTCTATGTCTAATAACTTTGGCGTTTGTGGACGGAATTGGCAGAAATTTTCAGGAAAATGGAACATTTTGTTTCTGAGCAGCCACTGGAAATTTGGGGGGGGTTCGTCAAGGGGGGGCCGAGAAAAAAGGGGGGTCCCAAAACACGTTTTTCCAATGTTAATTTCCATAGGGCGGTTGGCCTCACTTTTAGCCCGAACGGCTGAATGGATTTGCACGAAACTTGGCAAAATTGTAGGGACTGGTAGCCCGATGTGCCTTTGCTAGGTCTCAATATATGTGCTCCAGTGGATTTTGAGAAATTAACGTTCAAAAAAAGATATATATCTGTAACAGCGGACCGGATGGTTCTCCGGCGTCTGTAAACATTCCAAACAGTCCGTAGCGGCCGCCATCTTGTCTCTCGGTAGGATCGAGAGACAAGAGGAGGCCAAAGCGAAGGGGCAAATGACCATAAGGGGGCATAGTAGATCCTCCCTGACCCCCTAGGTTTGATGTGGAGGTTTTAAAAGGGCCCCGCGGGCCTGGGGAGCGTACTACAAGGAAACAAGATTGATTGACTTTTAACTTATTGTATGTTTATAGACTTTTTTTTTCTTTTTTTTCTGCTTAGTGACGTCTCGGCCTATCTCCACGGGATGCAGTCCCTACCATCTCGGCGTTTAAGCCCAGGGGGACCGGTAGTGTGGTAGAGATAACGTCTGTTAACGTTCGATTCGAAGGAAATCAGGAAGTGTTGATAAACATTGTCTGCGCCATCTTGCCTTTTTTCAAATGCCACACTTTTGTCGTGCACGGCAGCCATTTTAGATGCCTTGACCAGACCAACTCTCTGCACGCTGTCGATCCTTAGCATGGCTCCCCACCCTCGCAAGCATCTCCCCCAGGCACTGGTCACCCCCGCTCTCTGTCTTACGCATGGGCAATAAACCTCCCCCCATCTGCGCTGCTCTTCCCTGAGAATCACAATCTGTGCCTGTCCGACACCTCCCTTTCGCCCTATTCACTACCGCACCCTCTGACACTCCTCTTCCTCTCTGTCCGATTGTCCAGGCCGGTCCCAGGCTATCAGCTAGCCCTGCAGATGTAGTTTATGGCCCCAGCTGTAAAGAATCACCCCTCTTCAAAGGAGTTATAGTAGATCAAGGCCCACACCCGATGAGATCCGTCACACCACACGCGTTCCTACTATCTGAAAACCATTCTGTATTGTGATTGGGGAGGGGACCGAGCCTGAAGCGGAAGATTCCAGGGATGCCTCTTTGTACATCAAAGTTTTTACAATTATGTGTCACGTTAAAAGTATATAGCACTCCAACAAAGTAGTAGGAATATAAAACTTTAATAACTTATAAATATATACAACAAAACAAAAACAGTAAAAACATTTAAACATTTTTAGGGAAAAAGAAGGAAGTAGCGGTCGGTTGTGCGAATAGTCCCAACGCAGCACAACGTCCAGATTTCTGGACGGCACCCAGGTGATGTTGCTTGGGTGCCGCACTGATTTCGGTATCCGGCGTGGTGCGTCGCGGGGGGTGGGTCATCAGTAGCGGTCTGTTGTGCGAATAGTTCCAAGGCAGCAGAACGATGGCACCAAGGTGATGTCCAGTAAGTTGCCGCCCTCCGAATAACGGCGTGGGGCGCCCCGGGGGGGGGGGGTGAGGCGGCGTGAACGGGCCTCCCCAGGTGGAGGCTCGTCTGCTGTAGTGGGGCGCCCCTTTACCGTTTCAGTTGCCATTCCGTCCGCTTTTGGTCCACTGTGTCAAAATCCACCATTCAGCTGAGTTGCGCCCACTCTTGCGGTGCAGCGATAGGCGGCTGCCACAGGACTCTCAAAATGGCGGCCGGCTCTTCAGATTTGGGTGTGGTCCACTGAAATGGCCCTGGGACACCTTGGAAATCGGACGCTAGTCTGCTAGGTCTTGGACCCCATTCTCGAAAGCGTTCCCTCAGCCTTGAGGATTGTACAAAAGTCTTGGGGGCCCCCGACTCCTGCAGGCTTCCGGTGGGGAGCGGCTGCCATGATTCTCGCGGAATGACCACGACGGAGCCACGAGATGGTGGTGCTTTCATGCTGACGCCAGCTTCAGTCTGAAACATCCAGAAACAAGGTGGGGCTTTCATCGTTTGGGAAAAAAAAAAGTTTTCATCCAATGAAAAGTGTTATTTTTAGGTCATATGATCAAGCCTTCCATCATTAGGAAACCAAAAGTAAAATGAACCAATGAAAAGTTTTATAAACAAGTCACATGACCTGTTATGCGGCATAGGGTATAAAAAGCGTAGAAAATCCGTTGGCACGTGAGGCAGCGACAGTAGCGGACCGATGTGCGAATAGGCCGAAGGCAGCACAACGCGCCAAGATCCGGATGGCACCGAGGTTGTGTTTAGCAAGTTGCCGCACTGGTGTGGCCATCGTACAATGCTGAAAGTGGGCGTGGGGCGCCCCGTTGGCCTGTGAGGTGGCGTCAGTAGCGGACCGATGTGCGAATGGGGCCAAAGGCAGCGCAACGCGCCAAGATCCGGATGGCACCGAGGTGGTGTCATAGTTGAGAGTTCTGAGCAGCGGTTGTAACACTGTCTGAAGCTTATTTGCAGCTGCTGCAGCTTCACTACGCGCCAAGATTCGGATGGCACCGAGGTGGTGTCTAGCAAGTTGCCGTACTGGTGTGGCCATCCTATAATGCTGAAAGTCGGCGTGGGGCGCCTCGTTGGCCTGTGAGTTCGCGTCAGTAGCGGACTGTTGTGCGAATAGGCCGAAGGCAGCACAACGCGCCAAGATCCGGATGGCACCGAGGTGGTGTCTAGCAAGTTGCCGTACTGGTGTGGCCATCCTACAATGCTGAAAGTCGGCGTGGGGCGCCCCGTTGGCCTGTGAGGTGGCGTCAGTAGCGGACCGATGTGCGAATGGGGCCAAAGGCAGCGCAACGCGCCAAGATCCGGATGGCACCGAGGTGGTGTCTAGCAAGCTATGCAGCTGAGTTGCGTGCGCACTTGCGGCGAATAGGTCGAAGGCAGCACAACAATGTTTTCTGAATAGAAGACACCACAAGGCGCTGAGATTCGGTTGGCACCGAGGTGGTGTCTAGTAAGTTGCCGCATTGGTGTGGCCATCCTACAATCCTGCTCCGAATAACGGCGTGGGGTGCCCGAAGGGGGGGGGAGGCGGCGTGAACGGGCCTTGCCAGGTGGAGGCTCGTCTGCTGTAGTGGGGCGCCCCTTTACCGTTTCAGTTGCCATTCAGCTGAGTTTCGGCCGCTCTTGATGCTACAGCGACAGGCGGCTGCAACAGGACTCTCAAAATGGCGGCCTGTCCTTTGGATTTGGGCCTGGTCCACTAAAATGGCCCTGGGACACCTTAGAACTCGGACGCTCGAATTTTTTTTCCTTTCCTCTACATGCAAAAAAGGTAAATTCCCGGTACGTTACACGCTTCATCTGCCACGATGTACTCTCCAGAGGAACCGAAAAAAAATATAGTTATGGTAACTATACCATGCATCGTCATATGGAGAGGTGGCACCGATTAATTATAGTGCTGCATAAAAGAGAGATTTGGAGGAGAACCCCCGACCTGCCAGTACATTCATCAAAGAACTGGCACTGACAGCATCAGAGGCAAGGGAAACGGTCCCAAATATTTAGAAGAACTTTGGAAAGATTAAAATGACATGTTTAGATTGTGGCAAATTAATTTCATGTGGACAGATGAGTGTTACTCTAATAAATACAGCATATGAACATCATCATAGTCGATGGTTGGTAGAGACATTTTAACTATATCCTGGACCTGCCCGTCCTCGCCCAAAATGGCGCCGGAATAAATGGGACTCGTAACTCGTTGTTGTGTACTGGTTGCAGAACCTTGAAATCACGAGATACGTATGCAGTTTTGAAGCACATGGCGGGCGGGGACGAGAATTGATTGAATATTTCGACATCCCTATTGATATTAAGTTCTGATGTGTTATTGATTACTGTACTATTGAAAGTTCGAATTAACGTCACCCATGGTACTTGCCCGCAAATGTATATCTAGATAATTTTATTGTAACTGGCCCTGTCGTATTTTAATTATAAAATGTACGTCCACCGATTCCGCAACTGTTAGACACCTTAGTTCTTGCAACCTAATGGCCCGCCCGTTACGTTCCTCTACAGTGTAAATGTCTACTCATCATATACGATTACAGTTTGCTCCGTGGCCGGCCCACGTGGTTATAGGCCCGTATTTGTATACTGACATTTTCACAATAAAGGTTTTTAAAAGAAAACATGGTAGTAGTATTTACATTGGTAAAGTTTTTAATAATAGTCACTGTTTTAGAATCAGTAAAAGGCAAGTGAAATAAAGCATTCGAATTACATGAAGGGTAAAAGGTATAATACGTAGGAACGCAGTAAAGATAAATGATCAAGGGTTGTTGTATTTTCTACTCCTGCAACATAAAGTGATCGATAAGAATCTGATATTCTGGCGTATCGGCGACTAAGACAGCAGGCCGACCCTCTTTTGCTCAACGGCTCCATCATGGGACGAAGAAACGCCCTTTTTCTCGAAAAAGGAATATATTTTACTTGCAGGACAGTTGTAAATTTTCCGGGAAAGTACATTAGCCTGGAACATTATAACATATGTTTAAGAAAAAATAATGTTTGAAAGTAATAAAAAGCGTAATTTTTAGGTCATATGACCAAGCCTTTCATCATTAGAATAAGAAAAGTAAAATGAACCAATGAAAAGTTTTATTAACAAGTTACATGATCTGTTATGCTTACGTTACGCGCTGCGCGCCGGATCACTTCCGGATGCGCTAACGCGGCGCGCCATATGACGCATTACGCGACAACGCAGGTCCAGAATATAGTCAAAATGTCTCCACCAACCAGCGGTCGGAACACAACCCCTTTCAGCAGGCTAAATAGTTCTGTTAAATGACAACAGAAGGGACAGGCAACAAGAACCATCAGTCAAAGAGGGGAGGGCAAGTTCTTCTCTACCGGGTCACGTTGGGGCGCTACCGGAACTAATCGAATTGGTAGTCTACAGAGTTTCTGAATGTTTCAGACTGAAGCTGGCGTTAGCATGAGAGCACCACCATTTCGTAGCTCCGTCGTGGCCATTCCACGAGCAATCATGCTAGCCGCTCCCCACCAGAAGCCTGCGGGAGTCGGGGGCCCCCAAGACTTTTGTAGAATCTTCAAGGCTGAGGGGACGCTTTCGAGAATGGAGCCCAAGCTCTAGCAGACAAGCGTCCGAGTTCCAAGGTGTCGCAGGGCCATTTTAGTGGACCACGCCCAAATCTGAAGAGCCGGCCGCCATTTTGAGAGTCCTGTGGCAGCCGCCTATCGCTGCACCGCAAGAGCGGGAGCAACTCAACTACATGGTGAGCGAGACGTTGTAGTCGAAAGAGCGGGCGGTAAACAGCTGAATAGCGGAAGAGGCACAGTGTAGCAAAAGCGGGTGGAATGGCAACTGAAATGGTAAAGGGGCGCCCCACTACAGCGTGTCTTTAGGTGAAACGGATTGTGGGACAAGGTCAAGAATGCAAGAGTTACCAAAAGGCAAAAAGTTCCGCTTGATCCCGGGAGCCGGCCACCTATGTCGGGGGCGATCTCGGGCCACACCAGGAGAACACGACTTGGGGAGGGGGCCGGAGCCAAGCGCCCCCTCCGAGTCCGCGCCATCACACCGTCCCTCGGGGACTCCGTTAAGCGGTTCAGGGTGGCACCGCATCACATTGTTTACAAATGCAGTAACGTACTCAAACAGCCCCCACTTACTTTTAGAATAGTGAAGATGAAGCAAGTGCAAATAGGCTTCAGACAGTGTTACAAGCACTCTTCAAAACTTTGAATCATCAGAGTACATGAGTTTCATGCTCGATCGATTGAGCTAGCCGGATCGGGCAACAAAAAGTTTAAAATAGTTATGTAAATAGTTGTTTAATAAAATGTTTTACCCTGTTGCTTTGCTGGTGTGTTGTATATATTTGCATAGAGTTTATCGTTATTTTGGGCGGGGTGGGTGGCGGAGCCGAGCTGTCTTGCAGCCATCATGGTGTGGAGTTCAGTTCATCTCACTAGTTTCGTATTTGTCATGAGGGGTTGTTCCTAATGTTTCTATTTTAGCGAGGTCAAAAAGAGATCCCATTAGTGGCCTACTGATTTTGCTCAATTCCTTTTGTTTTTTTACACGATTTTTCGCTATCTGCAAAGACTAAACAGAGTATTGCGACTCTGTGCTTGTTTGTAAATAGAGAATGAACCAAAGAGAACCAATTCTAAAACAGTAAATGCTTGGATAACAATCAATCAAATGGAGAGAGAAGCAGGCACGACGGATTACAACGGGGGCAAAGGCCTGCGTTAACTACCCTTCACTATCTGCAAAGAGAGAGTACTCCTAATAGAAATGAGGGGGGGGGGGCAGCATTCAAAGCAGATCAGTGTGCATAAACACGAAAATGTTTTTTCTTACCACGTACTTGACATTCGACAGCTTATGATATTTGCTATTAAAAAACCATTGAAATTCACTGAAAAAACCATAGGTTATAGACCATATATAGTTAGGAATTAGCATTTACAAAACCTTGAAAATTCACTGAAAAAACCATAGGTTATAGACCATATATAGTTAGGAATTAGCATTTACAAAACCTTGAAAATTCACTGAAAAAACCATAGGTTATAGACCATATATAGTTAGGAATTAGCATTTACAAAACCTTGAAAATTCACTGAAAAAACCATAGGTTATAGACCATATATACTTAGGAATTAGCATTTAAAAAACCTTTTTTTACTCACACAAAACCATTGAATTTCCATATATAGTTAGTAGTACTAACTATATATCGCGCACCCGCAATCCACTGCTGATCATGTCACATATTACATCATTCATGACATGGTCAGTGACATCACTGATGACATCACTGATGACATCTCAAATGACATCACTGATGACATCACTGGTGACATCTCAAATGACATCACTGATGACATCACTGATGACATCTCAAATGACATCACTGATGACATCACTGATGACATCTCATTTGACATGACTGATCACATCACTGATGACATCATTCATGTGATAATACGATGAACCTCTTCAGACTCTAATATAACCTTAGATACACTCAGTGTAAACAGACACTCATAGACTGTCACTCATCCATTGAGTTACTTACACACCTAGTCAGTCATGCAAAGAATCAATCACACCTCCATTTCCTCAACTATACAGTTATACACACCTTACTTATTCAAACATATACTAACACATATTTACTCTCTTTTACAATCCCTGATACAAGTTCACAATCATCCATACAGCCACTCACACATTCACTGGCTCTTATGCACAGTTATTTATATATGCCAACTCTCACATGTACTGTGTTTTACATATGTACTTACTTTGACATGTAGCACTGAGATATCCATTCACTCACCAATGCACAGAGTCATACACCTCCCAGCCACCCACACACACACCCAGTCTCCCATACAAATACTTGAGCAACCAATCAATAACCCATATACTTACTCATATAGCTACTGATGAACACATGCAGCAGTTTACAGAACAACAAACATAATGATGCACAAATTAAGACAGTTCAGTCACTAACCCATGCACTCAGTGAGACACATTTAACCACTCACTCATACAGTCAGTCATGCACCTACTAAACCCTTCATCCAGACACTTCTACATCCACTCATTCTTCAATATGTAAGACATATTTTAACTTTACAGAAATACACAGTCACTGGATGTTGTCATCAGTGATGTCATCAGTGATGTCATTTGAGATGTCATCAGTGATGTCATCAGTGATGTCATTTGAGATGTCATCAGTGATGTCATCAGTGATGTCATTTGAGATGTCATCAGTGATGTCATCAGTGATGTCACTGACCATGTCATGAATGATGTAATATGTGACATGATCAGCAGTGGATTGCGGGTGCGCGATATATAGTTAGTACTACTAACTATATATGGAATTTCAATGGTTTTGTGTGAGTAAAAAAAGGTTTTTTAAATGCTAATTCCTAACTATATATGGTCTATAACCTATGGTTTTTTCAGTGAATTTTCAAGGTTTTGTAAATGCTAATTCCTAACTATATATGGTCTATAACCTATGGTTTTTTCAGTGAATTTTCAAGGTTTTGTAAATGCTAATTCCTAACTATATATGGTCTATAACCTATGGTTTTTTCAGTGAATTTTCAAGGTTTTGTAAATGCTAATTCCTAACTATATATGGTCTATAACCTATGGTTTTTTCAGTGAATATATATATATATAACTTACCTGGAGTGGTCCCAGGCAAGTGTCAGATCCGTTTCTGTGCTGAGGCGGGATTGGTTTTGGATGTTTGGCAGCGGTCAGCGCTGCACACTGACTCACCTCTCGGTCTGGTGCTCCGCCAATGGCCGGCAATTGTGAAACGTGCTGAAAGCGCACATCGGCACCCCCAGGGCCAAAACAGGATTGAGGTATCAGGGAGAAAGCAGCATATTTCTGCTGAATAGGACACCTCCAGGTGATATATTACCACCATTAAAGACTCCGCAATAGGGAATAGGCGGCCCGCAGCCGACATCGTTATTGCGTTACTATATGCATGAACCGGCTACTCAACCTACGTTCACTGAATGGGACTGCCTGTATGAGCTATGTATGAAGACTTAAGGTTATCACTATACAAGGGTTTTCAAAGACAGCAAAAACTTCAAACCTTACTGTGACAGAGACTCTTCTAGCAGCGCTCTGATTGGACGAATGAGGTCCAATAAAATGACAGCAAACAGTATGTGACAGCCCCGCGAAAATTCAACCGGACAAACACGAAGCTGGCAATGAAGAAGGCATTCGCCGAAACACGTCTGCCAGGTGTTTTTATTGTGATTTTGTACCATTTACCGAATGGTGGCATTAAACTTACCTGAAGTGGTCCCGAGCAAGTGTCAGATCTGTTTCTGTGCTTGAGGTGGGATTGGTTTTGGATGTTTGGCAGTGGTCGGCGCTGCACACTGACTAGGGTAACCACCTGGCATGGGTGCAAATCCAGGACGGTCAGCGTAAAAATTCAGGACAAAGGGTCAAAATTCGGGACAAAAAATCCTGACAGAAGGTCAAAATTCAGGACAAAAATTTGGGACAAAACATAAGTTTTACAGACATATCAGAGGAGGTGGCACAATTATATATATATCAGTAAATAGACAACCAAAATAAATACAAGTCAAAATAAGTTTATATAAGTTGCGCCAATCGTGCACTTCACAGTTTTTCAGTATGCGTGCAGCTTTGCAAAGCGACATCGGGCCCTTTCGCCAATCAAGATTTGTGCTAGTAGCAATAAACATTAATAAATAGTATTTTTGTATTTGTATGTTGAAATCTGTCTTTTAAATGTACAGTGAAAACGCTGTTAGTTATTCTATTTTTATTTTCTCCAGCATGGCGCCAAGACAAAAGCAGAATGCTTTGCCCTAGTCCCATGCAGGAGAAGACACACCACATGTTGTCACTACATTTGGGCCCATAGTCATTCTAAAGTGCTAATCAGCTGCAGTCTCAGAATGACAATGGGCCAGTCCACAGTCTGTGCCAGGTCCGGGATGGGCCTCTGCAGGCAGCCTCTACAGATTAAAAGTTAAGAGCGAGAGGCCCGAGTGAAATCTTTTAAACTCACGGGGCCTCTCACAAGGAAAACAGCATTCCTTACTGAAATTTCCTATTTTTTTTTGTATGATGCCTGTAAGGAGTCCGTAATTTGAGATCACCAAATTACGGACGCTTTACAGACATCATACTAAAATGACGGACGGTCCGTGAAATTTATGGAAGGTTGGTCACCCTAACACTGATTCAACTCTCGGTCTGGAGCTCCACCGATGGCCGGCAATTGTTTGGGAAATGGGCTGAAATGGGACTGCATGTATGAGCTATGTATGAAGACTTACTGTTATCACTATACAGGGGTTTTAAATGACCATCAAAAACTTAAAACCTTACTGTGACAGAGAATCTTCCAGCAGCGCTCTGATTGGACGAATGAGGTCCATTTGGATGAACAGTTAGTGAATGCCCCGCGAAAATTCAACCGGACAAACACGAAGCTGGCAATGAAGAAGGCATTCGCCGAAACGCGTCTGCCAGGTGTTTTTATTGTGGTTTTGTACCATTTACCGAGTGGTGGCATTAAACTTACCTGGAGTGGTCCCGAGCAAGTGTCAGATCTGTTTCTGTGCTGAGGTGGGATTGGTTTTGGATGTTTGGCAGCGGTCGGCGCTGCACACTGACTCACCTCTCGGTCTGGAGCTCCACCGAGTGGCGGTTCGTCCATTGGGGCGTTGGGGTGTTGCCCAACTAGCCATGGACAACCGTCACTGCTGTCACTGACACACTGCAAAAAGTAAAAAAAGTAAAATTATGAGCGCACTTCAGAATAGCCGACAGTCATAATTGAGGCCGGACCGGAGTCACAAATCATGACGTCATCGCGATTGCGGAAGGTGTGGGGGGCGGGCCTGCGGCAGTGAGTGGCAGGCTGGCAGCGTGTGACTCACTGTTATCAGCGTGGCAGGCAGCAGTGTGTGTGCGCATTTAGGACAAGTCATTTTTATGACTTGCCCACGCATGTGCACACATGCAACAGCCCCTTCCCTCCTCCTCCTCCCCTAGCCGTGACACAGGCAGAGACCCGGGGGAGCCGGGTCTCATTATGGGCAGTATTAGCCCTGCTCTTTAGCCAATCCTGGTGCAGTGGCGATGTAATGCTGAGCCAGGATTGGCTGAGTTAACGCGCACGAGGATGGTTTTGCTGCCGCGCCTGGGTGGGTGGCTGACCCGGAGGCTGCCTGCCGCCTACCCGATGACGTTCACAGCACTGAGGAATTCAAAACGGAGGACGGCGGGAGTCAGGAGTCTCGGGACAACCAAAAGCGGTACAGTAAGTAAGTTTAACTTTTATTTTATATATTATAATAATTTATATTTTTCCCTTGAACCCTTCCCCCCTCCCCTCCGCGGTGCGACAACCCCATTTCCACCCCCCCTCCCCACCCACCTGTAATGCCGGCCACGAGTACTGCAAATGAGAGCCCCTCTTAATATATCCTTAGAATTACTCATTCATTCAAAAAAGAAGAAAGGGGCGGGCAACTTAAAATACAAGGGAGTGTTTAATGCCGTAGGATTGCGCTGACCTCTCACCAAAATGGCTGCCCTCCCTCCTGCTCCCCAAACCACAGATTTCCCATCCTCCTGAGCCATATTTCATGGGCTCTGTTTGGCCTCTTTTTCCCCCCTGTCAATCTGGGCTCCCTTTCAGGGTTAGACCGTTACAGGAGTGGGGTCATAGAAACAAAAGGGTCCCGGACCTCTGCTCCACACCAGCCAGTCAGTCTCCTCTGTGGCACAAGGTCGCACAGTGTCACACTCGGAGTCGTCCGGCTCAGACTTAGCGGCCCTTCAGCTGAGGCGACGAACCGATCAAGCGCACCCCATCCTCCGCCCTCCACCTGTCTGGGTGACGGTGCCAAAATTGTGAATGCTGCAGCAAACCTTGAAGGTGTAATGTCAGTGCTGGAATCGCAGAGAGCTGCAGGTAGAGGGACTACAGTGCATTGTCAAAGCTGGATAAGGGCCCCATTCATCGAATAGCGGTTGGTTCTGCTGCATGGCGGAGTGAGGTGTGGCTGCAGCAGTGGTCGAAGTGGGGGTATCTGAGGGCCACTGGCGGAGCGGTGTGTGGGCCCCAGTGATTGGGTTACACTGTTGGGATTCAGCACTCAAGTGCATTGCAGAAGTAAGTGGTGTAAAAAGTGTTTCGGCCAAAGCAGTGCTTAATTTGTGTAAACATATTTTCCATGGCTCTCATCTGGCCACTGCAGCTTGCACCACACAATGCCGCTTATGTAACTGTGAGGTTTGGCGAGAAACCTACAGAGAAAAAAAGGTCAGAAGAAAGGTCACTCCCGTATCGCTATTGATCACCAGATAAGTTCTGGAAAGGCAGACGTGGTGGAATACTCATTTACATTGAAGGAAAGAATTTGGATTATTTAAATTAGGAACAATTCGTTTAATGTTAAACATTCTCATAAGCTCAGGTTAGGAAACTGCTGCATGTGGATATAAATAGTCTGGAGACACCCGCTGAACCTCTATTTATTGCGACACCCACTAATTTCTGCTCCAGCCTGTGGGATTGGCAGGGGGAAACTTGCAGTTCAGTCCGTAACGTGCCAGGCACTGCACCCCAGAGCAGTGAACAAGACAAAGAGACAGGGGACAGGGATCAAAAGGGCACTAAAAATGTAAAGCAAGGGAGCTGTAGTTAAAATATTAGGTGAGACCTCGCACTCGTTTATAAATAGCAGAGGACACCCTGCCGTCAGGACGTCCCCAGTACCGCACTTTCCTGTCTGTTTGTGTCATTGTGTGAATTTCTGTACGTTTCCAAAAACCGCTTACACTTCGTTGAATCTAAGGGATGGTGGAAAAGTGAGATTGCAAATGTGCACAAAGCGAATTTTGAGTGAATTTTGCAAGAAGCGCCACACTCGATTTGCCTTTAAGCTAGTTATTGTAAATAAACGAGGTTGCCTGCGCCGGAGGAACCCGGAGAGGTGTTCCTGCATCGAGTGCTCTAATTGTGATCGGTTCAAAACGTAAGGTAGTCAGGTAGACAAAAGTTCTGGCTATTTCCACACGTCACTCATGACAACCCTTTACGCCTCACCATTTTCAAATCTCACCAGCCGCCACTGCCTCCACCGATGGCCGGCAATTGTTTGGGAAATGTGCTGAAAGCGCACGGCGCTCCCCCCCCTCCTCCCCCCCCCCCGCCAAAACAGGATTGAGTTATCAGGGAGAGAGTAGCATGTTTCTGCTGAACTGGACACCTCCAGGTGATAAATTATCGCCATTAAAGACTCCGCAATAGTGAATAGGCGGCCCACAGCCGACATCGTCATTGCGTTACTATATGCATGAACCGGTTACTCAATCTAATTTCACTGAATGGCACTGCCTGTATGAGCTATGTATGGAGACTTAGGCCCAGATGTAGGTAAAATAGATTTACCGATTTTAAATTACCGAATCATACCGATTCGGTAATTAAAAATCGGTAAATCTAAGGGGTTGAGATGTAGGAACATCCAGATGTTCCTGCTACCGAATCGGTAAAAATCTGTATTTACCGATTCGGTAAATACCGACCCATAGGAATGAATGGGGCATTACCGGTCGGTATTTACCGAATCGGTAAATACAGATTTTGACAAGGGTGCAGGGGGTGTCACTTTGACACCCTCTAGCACCCCCAAAAAAGATTCGGGGGCCATGTGGCAGGCATACCTGCCCTAAGGGCAGGTCTGCCTGTCATATGGCACAGGTGTGCATGCACACATGTGCATGCACACCGGAATCGGTTTTTTACCATGAAGTTGGATTTCATGGTAAAATACCGATTCTGTAAGGCTTGTGGGACTCAGAAGAGTCCCACCTACATATCAAAAATACCGAATAGGTATAAATACCGATTCGGTATTTTACAGATTCGGTAAATTTACTGATCGGTAAATTTACCGAATCTGTAAAATAATGTGTCCCTACATACCGATTACTGAATACAGGTCGGAAACGGACGAAAATACCGATTTTCGGCCGTTACCGACCGACCTACATCGGGCCCTTACTGTTATCACTATACAGGGGTTTTAAATGACCAGCAAAAACTTCAAACCTTACTGTGACAGAGATTTTTCCAGGAGCGCTCTGATTGGACGAATAGGGTCCAATTGGATGACAGCAAACAGTTAGTGAAAGCCCCGTGAAAATTCAACCGGACAAACACGAAGCTGGCAATGAAGAAGGCATTCGCCGAAACGCGTCTGGCACGTGTTTTTATTGTGATTTTGTACCAGTTACTGAATGGTGGCATTAAACTTACCTGGAGTGGTCCTGAGCAAGTGTCAGACCTGTTTATGTGCTGGGCCGGGATTGTTTTTGTGGTTTAATATATATGTAAATATTGAATACACAAGTGTGTGTGTTTGCATTTAAAATGTACTGTTCTTACTACATATCTAATTACATATGTAACTTGAAAATGATATAAATATATTTATTAGCATACATGCGGATAGATAGATTCACTGAAATAAACAAAGGGTAACAAGATATTATAGTTAGGTGTTGAATTAAGATTAAAATGAACAATTAAAAAACAAAATACCAGTGAAATTCATGAGTTATAATTTATAAAGAGAAATATAAACTTGCTCACCCGCCATGCACTGCCTATGACCTCACATATTACATCACACATAATATATTAAACAACATCACAGCTGGCATAATTTATGGCATCTCTGATAACACTACAGGCATACATAGCACACATTTACTGAGTGTACAGGTGTGGGACGAATCTTCACGAAATGTTCAAAACTAGTATGCAACTCCCTGCAGATGCTGCTTGGAAGGTTTTGGAGTGATTCGTCAAGTATGGGCTGAGAGAAAAGGGGGTCCCAAAAAGCATTTTCTCCACAGGGTTTTTAGACATGACTACAGTCCGAACCACTGCACGGATTTATCCCAAATTTGGCGGAAAGGTAGATTTTGGCCCAGAAAGTGATCTTTTGGTAATTTGGTGTAAATTCATTCAGTAGATTTAGAGTTATTAAAGGAAAAAGATTTATAGATATCTAGGGTCATGAATCCTGTGCGGATCTGACAGATCTCATGGTGAGATCTGATCAACTGTGAGCACTTTACCTAGGGAGTATTGGCAGCCATCTTGGGACTCAGGCTCTCACAAGTCCCAAGAATAAAGGCTATAATAAATATAAGTGGGCAGGTTAGCAATACCGTGAACCCCTAGGCTTAGGGGTGGGGTCCCACAATGTAGATCTGCAAATCTGCAGCAAATTTGAAAACAAACCCAGTGCCGACTCATATACTTGTTTTCTTTATGCCTCCCAGGCAGGCCAGATCCAAGTGGGGTGATTCTATTTTATAATAGCAGTGCGCGCAGTCCCCCCTCTCCAGGACATTACTGCCCCAGGTATCGCCACCCCTGGTCCTGGCTGAATCAATTAAGGGGAGGAGAGACGCACTGCCATCCTCCTGAATCATTTACATCCCTGGGGACTGCCACCTCCCCGGTGCTAGGCCGATTGGTAAAAGGAGGAGGGGAGCTGCGCTATCAACTTCATGGGCCATATTCAGCCTCGGGGTCTACCACCTCCCTGGGGCATGGCTTTGCACTGTAAAAGGAGGGGTGACTTGTGACTCCCCGGAGTCCTCAGTGGCCCTGGAGACCATCACCCCCCAGACCAGCTCCTGCTATGTCCCATGGTTCCCATCCTCAGATGATAGCACTTTCCGTGCCCGCACTAGTGTGGGCAGGGAACCTCTGTTTGCTCTAGGTTGGCTGGAGAAATTTAAAGCACCTGCCGAGTGAGAGCAAACAATAAGTCAGCTCACAGCGAGCAAAAGCAGGAAAAATGCTCCTGGCTGCTGGGACCAGACTTTTCATCTGAATAGATGAAAACATGCGGGAACAATGTTGGCTCCCGATGGAAGCTGGGAACCAGCTGGGTCTTCTGGGGCATAGGGGCTCACCCTCCTGGCCCCCAACAAGAACGTGGTGAGTGCCCTGGGTGGGCACTAATGGTGGAAAGAGCTTGCGGAATTGCACCATGCAGAATTACTCGTAGTTGCAGAAAAACTCCTTGGAATTCCACGGAGTTCCACTAGCGGGCGGAGTTGCTCCACTCGCCTACCCCTAATATCACCTTGGCATTCTCAAACCTTCAAGCCTCTTTCCCTGTGCTCCTTGTGTCTCCTAACCCGCTTGTTCTGTCCCACCACTCTACTATCCTGCCAGAAGAGCCTGCCCATATAACACCTTTCTCCATCTCCTGAAGTAACTCTGCTATTGCTCATGACTCATGAGCCCTATTTGCTTGATGTCTAACCTCTGCCCCTTCACAAAGACACACCACAGGATCCTACAATCCCCTATATCTCGCTCATCCCATGACGTATCCTTACCTTTGCCAAATATCGTCCACAGGGCGCTCACATCTGCTTCCCTTCTTCTTTTTCTCATCCTCCCTTCCACAGAACTTCAGCTACAGTACTCCCTGCTCCTGTGTCATCGGCTACGTACCAGCATGGGATATTGCAGCACCAGGATCACATGACGGGTGACACTAGATGCACCACCCTCAGTCCGACGTTGTCACCAAAAGAGTCTCTGCATTCCAAACCTTGCTCAGATATCCTAGTGCAACCTCTACAGGATTGAGCTCTTACTAGGACAATCAGCTTGAGTGGATAGTGTGGCTCTGTAGGGAACCTGCATTCAGAAAACTATCTGTCAGGTAAAAGCAGAACATTTAGCACAGTTGCCTCCTGGCAAGTTTCAAGGTTCTGATGCTACTATCTAATTCCGCACTGTTGGCCTTTTTGGCAGGTTCACCCCTGAACTTTTTGCCTTTCCCCCGCCTTATTTCTGACATGGTGTTGGTGGTTTTAGGCCTCTGGGCACTTTAGCACTGTGGTCAATTGTAAAGTGGGTGCGCTCTCTGTGTTATATTGGTGAGATTGGTCTGCCCTCCCATAGGAATGCGTTGAGGAATTCCCTGATCAGTGTGTCAGTGGTAATTCCTGATATGGGAGGAGCAGAGTGGTCAAGTGTAGTATGTATCCAATTATAATATTAAATGCTACGCAATGGTGTGCGCAGATTTATTATGATTATGTGAGGAATGGCACTTTTAGAAGTTGGCATTTCTGTGTGCTATGTGTCTGCCTGCCTGATGTGAATTGCATGTCTGGCTTGTGAGTGCCAGGGGCTGGGAGGTGTGAGTGGCTCCAGGAGGGGCAGGGTGAGTGAGCACTGGGCTGAATAGGACATCTACATTTGGAGTGGTGGGAGGAGTGGTCCCCTGCCCCTGAACAGGAGTGTTTCTGCCCTGTCCAATGCTGGCTCCACCCCCTGTGGTGTGTCTGATCACCTAGCCCCCACCTGACAAAGGGGAAGAAGAGCTTGGAAAACAAAGTGCCCCAAATCCCTCCTGAAACAGTTGCATCTGGTTCCCCAAGCCCTGCGCTGCAGACAAAGGAGGCTAGTGGTATAAGTATAGGGGCTGTGACCCCATGTTTTGGTTCTCTTTCCATTGGTGTGCTGTTCCTGAATTCTGCTGGGGCCTGCTGCTGGGGCCCAGGAGGAATTGCCACAAGGGCTTGCCTCCCCAGGCCCTGCATGGCCCCCTTGATGTCTGAGGACTTTGGCTGTTGGAGCTATGGCTCCTTGTGCCCTCTGAGCACTACCCCATTGATTTTCCTGATGCCCTGGGAGCGAGTGGGCTTTGCAGCATTGTACTGCATGAAGAGCGAGAGAGGGAATCCCCAGCATAGGGATTCCCCCTGTTATGCGGGAAATAGCGGGAGCCCATCCCGCTTATTTTGATAGTAATTTCGGTTGCCCAGCCCGCTTTTACTTTCATCTTTATAGAGGGTGCTCACACCGCTTTTGGATTTTTATTTTTGGCCGGGCCCACCCCACACTCTGAGATCACCAACAGCAAGGTCACGCCGGCTGCCACAATCGTGCGGTGACCCGGAAGTGAGGCGTGGCTGCCTGATCCACGAACCGGAAGGGTGGCCAAGCGATGCCGATACTGCAGCGGGGCTGCCCTGTGCGAGGGAGAGCCCTGCATGTCCAGACAAATGGGGAGAGAGGCTCCCCGGTCAGCGGGACCCGCTGACGCACATTGTCGGTGCTTGGGGACCACCGCCGGACCAGCGAGGAGAGGAGACAGTTGGAGTACCTCCCTGGAGCCCGGTGAGTGGGGCTCAACTTGGTACGGTGGCAGTCCTGAGTGCTGAGCGGTCCCGCCGAGAGCAGGCCGCTCCTATGACCGGGAGGCCACATTTAGTTTACCAAGCTCAGAGTGGGGATTGGAGGGGAGGGGAGGGAATTTTCATTTACAGAGCTCCGGAGCGGGGGCCCGAGGCACTGTGCCAGTTCAAGGGTCAGGGCAGTCCCGCAAGAGAGCAGGCCGCACCAGCAAGGGGCATAGTTGTTGTTAAAAGCTCGTGGGGGTCCATGAGTGATAAAAACAAAGGTTTCAGGGATGTTATAATTAGGAATTAGCATTAAAAAAAAACTTAAAAATTCACGAGGAAAAAACCCAGTTTACAGGAATAATGTAGTTAGGCTGACATTTCATTTGTACAAGACCTGTAAATTTCAGCCATTATAGTTAGCTGAGCTAACTATAACTTGTGCCTTTGCAATACACTGCTGATGATGTCACATATTACGTTACTCATGATCATGGTCAGTGACATCACTAATGACATCAATGATGACATGTCAAATGCCATCACTGATGACATGATCAAGTAAGTGTTTCTGAAAGTTTAAGAATATATATATATATAGACATATTACCTACTGGCGGTCGCCAGTAGGTAGTTATAGTTAGGACCTAGTTTCCATAGGAAATCCGTAACATTCTATTGGGAATAACTTTGGAGCTGGTGGATGAATGTTTGCGAATTTCTCAAAGAAGATGGCTCGGTGCGCTGCGCTTATTCTGTGAAAGTTTTGGGGGGATTGGTGAAGTGGGGGCTGAGATAAAAGGGGGGTCCCAAAACGTGTTTTCCCATGTTATTTTCCATAGGACGTTTAGACACGGCTACAGCTCGAACGGCTGAATGGATTTATAAGAAATTTGGTAGAAAGGTAGAGTGTGGGTCGCAGATCACGCTTTTGTTTAAATGGTGTAAATCCGTTCAGTAGTTGCTGAGAAAATTAAAGTTGAAATCAGTTATATATCTGTAAGCGAGCACGGGTGCGCGCACCTATACCATAGGTGATGTCACTGACCATGTCATGAGTGATGTAATATGTGACGTCATCAGCAGTGCATTGCACGTGCAAGTTATAGTGAGTCCAACTAACTATAACGTGGGAATTTCAATGGTTTTATGCGAGTAAAATTTTGCAGCTAACTATAACTGGTATGAAACCTATGGTTTTTTCTGTGAATTTAATAGGTTTTTTAAAAGCTAATTCCTAACTATAACTGCTGTGAAACCTATGGTTTTTTCAGTGAATTTCATAGGTTTTTTAAATGCTACTTCCTAACTATAACGTGTGTAAAACCTATGTTTTTTTCAGTGAATTTCATAGTTTTTTTTAAATGCTACTTCCTAACTATAACGTGTGTAAAACCTATGGTTTTTTCAGTGAATATATATATATATATATATATATATATATATATATATATATATATATATATATATATATATATGCTTCTGAGATCGGCGTGTTTCCTCCGGGCTGCCTTATTGCCGGTGGTGCCATGCATGCAGTGCTCCGCCGCGTGCTGCTCACAATTCAAAAATGGGTAATTTCTTGTAAATCTCCCAAGAAACCACGGCACTCCAGGATTGCTGTTGTTATCAAAGCATGTTAATTTCAGCAGTCAATAAACACCAACACGTTTCGGTGCCAAGAAGCACTTTTGTCACAGCGTTTCTTTCTAGCAACAGGTATTTTTTATATACATTTGTTCGTACTCGTGTTTGCATAAAGTTCATCACAACAGAAATAGGACTGTTCCATAAACATTGGCGGCCATCTTTTAACATGTTTGTTAAGGAAATTAGTTAATTGCACTTAAGATCCTTTTACAATTACAAGTAATTATTCAATGATCAATAATCACTCTTATAAACATAGAAATACTACAATCTCAGTAATAATAATTGATGGCTCATGAACATTTCTAGAATAGACAGCAAAGATCACATGTCAACAACAGTTGTTACCATATTGTACTTTGAAACATATTATGCCCAAGTGGGCCAATTAATCACACCGGTGTCATCAGTATATAGATAACAGTATTTCTTCATACCATTCCTTTTTATTACTGTCCAATTAATGCCCAGTGGGCTTTACTTATCATACCTGAATATCAATGTCAATGGAAATCTTCTTTGTGTATAACTTCTACACACCCTGGATAGAATGTATAAAAACGTAGTCCTATAAAAATAGAAAAAAAGAAAAGCAAAAGAAACACAGGTTAACACCCTTCCTCTCCTTAAAAGCAACACCAAGTATTCTAAAATAATACAAAAAACATTTGTACTAAATTCTGAGAAGGCTATTGGAGAACCTACAGATGGTTGTACATTTCTTCTTCAATATTTAAGCTCTGTGGCTCCTTAGTGTCCATTTCCAGGATGTATGAGGACTCAAGTCGCCCGAGTTCCTTTTCCCAGTCACCATCTCTTTTCTTTTTAGGCACAATGTCTATCACACTATAAGTTAGCAGTTTGTAATCACCACCATGTTTCTGTTGAAAATTATGTGCGACTGGATAGCTCGGATCGTTATTTTTGAAGGCTTTTAAATGCTGGAGTATACGTCTATGCACTGGAAGGATGGTGCTGCTTATATACTTTTTCGAACAGGGGCAACTCAAAGCATAAACTGCAAACTCTGTTTTCCAGTTAAGGTTTTGCTTGATCAATAATTTTTTTCCTAATGGTGTTTCTAAGGTGGTCAAATTCTTACCATTCTCACAAGCTTTACACTTACTACACTTCTTAAAGCCCGCATGTGGTTTAAACCACATAGGTACTGTTGTAGTTACTTTGCTCTTGACTAAAAAGTCCCTCATTGACTTTGCCTTCCTGTAGGTGACTTGTGGTCGTTTTGCAAAGTCTTCACCTATTATTGGATCATTGATAATAAGGTGCCAATGTTTGGTCAATGCCTTCCTGAGTAACCCATGTTTTTCATTATATGTGGTTATAAACCTAACCTCTTTCTGCTCAACTTCTTTCTTGTCACTTGATTTCTCTTCAAATAGAATTTCTTCTCTTATTTTTTTGATAACCTTACTGTGTGCGTGTTGCAATGTTTCTGGTGTGTAGCCTCTCTGTTGTAGATGGGAACACATTTCTTTTTCTGTTTGAGTGTAATTGTCTTCTGTGCTACAAATACGTCTCGCCCTTAGCAACTCCCCATAATGAATACTCTGTTTAAGGCTGTAGGGGTGAAAGCTTTTAGCATGTAAGATTCTGTTGCCCGCTGTTGGCTTTCTATAGACTGAAGTTAAGATTCCTGACCCTTTGGTTGTAAGATGGACCTCAAGGAAGTTTAGCTCTTTATTACTTATTGCACCTGTAAAATGCAAATTCAGCTTGTTGTTATTGATACTTTTGCTTCCTTTCCACAATACATAGATACTGTCTAAATATCTTACCCATAATACAATGGGTTCAACAGTAGTCTTGAGATCTGGCCCATTGAGCACCTGCTCCTCCCACCAGCCCCATATGCAAATTAGCAAAGCTGGGGGCAAAGCAGGTGCCCATCGAAGTGCCCTGTAGTTGTTGAAACAGTTCTCCATTGAACAAGAAGATATTGTAACTCAGGCACCTATTTCTGTTGTGATGAACTTTATGCAAACACGAGTACGATATATATATACATATATATATATACACGCCAAGGTGTATTGAATTGAAAAATGAATGGGTGTATGAGTGTCTGTATGGATGATTCAGCAGGTACATGACTGACTTTGTAAGTGAGTGATTATACGTGTCTCAGTGAATGTATGGGTGAGAGACTAATCTGTATGAATGTCTGTGTCAGTCTGTCAGTTGGTGTGTACGTGGCTGCATGGGTTGGTGAGTAGCTACATGAGTGTCTATATGGGTTATTGATTTGTTGTCTCAGTACCTGTATGGGTACCTGAGTGTCTGTGTGGGTAGGTTGGGGCAGGTATGGCTGCCTGCATCGATGTGTGAGTTGTTTATTCACTGGATGTATTGGTGAGTGAGTGCATGTGTGATGGGCTGTATGGGTGAGTGATTCAGCATACGGCTGTGCTGGTGAGTGAATAGATGTCTTAGTGGTATATGGGTGAGTAACTGCATATGTGAGAGGCAGTATATGTTAGTGTTAGAGTATATAAGTGACTGTATGTGTGAGTAAGTGATTGTGAGAGTGGCTGTTTGGGTGATTGTGTGCTTGTGAGAAGAGAGAATAGGAGAGTAAGTATCTGTTAGTATCTGTATGAATAAGTGAGGTGCTTAGTCACATGATCTCTGGTGCAGCCGTGCTTCCGCCACTCGAGCTCTGGTGCAGCTCTGGTCCAGTCTTGTCATACCAGCTCTGGTGCAACCCTGCTTCCAAAATACGAGCTCTGGTGCAGCGTACCTTCTGTTATACAAGCGATCGAAGCTACACAGATCTAGTCCTCAACAAAAATTCTGTTGCCACCCAACTGACTTTGTAGCCACAGTACAATCCTGCCATAGTGGCATTATTGCAGCCCCTGCCTTTGCTACACCTGCTATGGTGCAGTGCTGTTCCTGTCTCACAAGCAGTGGAGCAGCCATGCTTTTGTGGTAAGGGCTATGGTGCAGCCTTAGGCAACCTATTACTGCGCTTCACGTTTTGGCATCTGTGCGCTGTCTGCATTTTTAACTCCCCGTTCTGTCTATTTTTAGTTTTAAAATAATTTAATAGTTTTCCCTTGCTTTTAATCCACTCCGCATACCTGCACTATAATTGTGCCCCACACTGCGCTTCAGCGGCTCTCCAGCGCGCTCCCAGGGAGTCTCCTCGCCATCTTGGGGGTCTGAAGGGGACATCGGCCGGACGCCATTATGGTCAGCGCTCTAGCAGTCAGGCTGACTGTCCAGAGGCAATTGAGAGGCATATTTAAGGCAGAGGGAAAGGTGGGTCAGCCTTGATTAAGCAACCTATTACTGCGCTTCATGTTTTGGCATCCGTGCGCAGTCTGCATTTTTAACTCCCCGTTCTGTCTATTTTTAGTTTAAAAATAATTTAATCGTTTTCCCTTGCTTTTAATCCACTCCGCATACCTGCACTTTAATTGTACCCCACACCGCGGCTTCAGCGGCTCTCCAGCGCGCTCCCAGGGAGTCTCCTCGCCATCTTGGGGGGTCTGAAGGAGACGTCGGCCGGGCGCCATTGTGGTCAGCGCTCTAGCAGTCAGGCTGACTGGCTAGAGCCCTATTTAACCTCATTATGCAAGCGTGCGGCGTGTGTGCCGCAGTAACGCCGGAGTCACGCCAGAGTCCAGCCCGTCTGCGCCCGTCTGCGCCCGTCCGCGCTAAGGACGGGCGCCGCTCAGCCCTCCACAGGGCTTGGTCGCCCCACTCACTGCTGCCGCTCCTGCCTGCCTTTGCCGCCTCCTGCCTGCAGATTCCTTCGCTCGCTGCCCGCTGCTCCTGGGAATTTCCCGCTGCCCCTGGGAAATTCCCGCTGCCCCAGGGAATTTCCCGCTGCCCGCTGCTTCTTGGAATTTCCCGCCGCTGCCTCCCTGCGGCCCCGCCCCCCTGTCATTCCATTCGCCGCCCCGCTCCCGCCACCCAGCTGCTCCTCCCTTCTGGCTCCTTACTTATGACGCCCCCAGAGCGACCGCGCACCGGACGCGTGCAGCGGGAGCGCCGAAGGTGCGCCAAAGGTAAGCCCGTCTGCGCCCGTCCGCGACTGGCCCGCGCCCAGCGCCAGGACCCCCGGCCCTTCCCGCCGAGGCAAGACGACCCGACTGACCTACGACGCCGCCACTCTCAACGCACTCAATGCCGGCCGGACCCATGCCTGCTGCCGAGCCACCCCGAGACGCACCCACAGACCCTTCACCTGCTGCACCTGCAAGTTCACCTGCCTCCGAACCTGTCCCGCACCCGCCAAGACAAACACCAGCAGCAACCACCTCAAGTGCATCCTGATCAACACCCGCTCCGTCCACAGACACGCCGTGTAACTCTGGAACCTCCTCGATGCTACATCACCGGACGTCGCCTTCCTCACGGAAACCTGGATGAACGCCTCCTCTGCACCCGACATCGCCATCGCCATCCCGGAAGGGTACAAGATCATCAGGAGGGACCGCATCAACCAGACCGGAGGTGGCATCGCCATCGTCCACAGGAACACCATCCGCATCACGACCGACGCCAACGACTCCAACGACTCCTTCGCCGCAGCCGAACATCTCCACTTCCAGATTCACACCGACCCTAAGACGACCCTCAGAGGCACCCTCGTCTACAGACCCCCGGGACCACGCACACAATTCAGCGAAGACATCACAGACTTCATCAGCCCTCACGCCCTCCCCTCCACTGACTACATCCTCCTCGGGGACCTCAACTTCCACCTGGAGAACAACAAGGACCGCAACACCACCGCCCTGCTGGAAAACCTCGCCAACCTCGGACTCAAGCAACTGGTCAACACCCCCACCCACTACGCCGGCCACACGCTTGATCCCGTCTTCTCTTCCAGCAAGTACATCACCTTCAGCCACGCCACCGGACTCCACTGGACCGACCACAGCTGCGTCCACTTCAGCTTCAAAAGATCCACGACCCACCACCACCCGCAACAGGTACCTCACAGGAATTGGAGCAAGATCACCGCAGACCAGCTCACCACCTCCCTCAGCCAGAGCCCACCCGCCAACACAACGGACCCCAACGAAGCAGCCCGCAACTTCACACAGTGGCTGACCGCCTGCGCCGACGACCTCGCGCCACTAAAGAACCCTCCCAGCAGACCCAGAAGCAAGAAGGCATCCTGGTTCACCGACGACCTCAAGGACTCCAAGAAGACCTGCCGCACCCTCGAGAAAGCCTGGCTCCTCGACCGGACAACCGACAACATGACCGCCCTCAAACACGCTACCCGCAAGCACCACCAGCTCATCCGCACCACCAAGAAGAAATCCCTGAAGGAACGACTGGACAACAACGCCCACGACAGCAAAGAGCTCTTCACTATCGTCAAGGAGTTCTCCAACCCCAGCACCGGTACCGACATCACTCCGTCACAAGACCTCTGTGACTCTCTCACCTCGTTCTTCCACCGCAAGATCGCCGACATCCACAACAGCTTCGGTGCCCCACCCACGCACCCAACCGTCGAACCAACGCCCCCCACCGCCACCCTTCGCACCTGGACCACGGTGACCACCGAAGACACAGCCCGCACGATGAACACCATCCACTCCGGATCACCGACCGACCCCTGCCCACACCACGTCTTCAACAAGGCTGACTCCACCATCGCACCCCAACTCCGGAACATCATCAACGCCTCCTTCAACACCGCCACCTTCCCGGAGAGCTGGAAGCACGCAGAGATCAGCGCCCTCCTGAAGAAACCTACAGCGGACCCCACCGATCTCAAAAACTTCCGCCCCATCTCGCTCCTCCCTTTTCCTGCTAAAGTCATCGAGAAGATCGTCAACAGACAGCTGACCGCCTTCCTCGAGACGAACGGATCCCTCGACCCCTCGCAGTCCGGCTTCAGAGCCAACCACAGCACCGAGACCGCCCTCATCGCAGCCACCGACGACATCCGGACCCTGCTTGACAAGGGGGAAACAGTGGCCCTCATTCTCCTGGACCTTTCCGCTGCGTTCGACACAGTCTGCCACCGCACCCTAGTCCAGCGCCTCAGCAACATCGGTATCCAAGAGAAGGCACTGGAGTGGATCATCTCGTTCCTCGCCGGAAGAACACAAAGAGTCCGCCTTCCCCCGTTTCGCTCTGAGGCCACCGAAGTCATTTGCGGCGTCCCGCAAGGATCTTCACTCAGCCCCACCCTCTTCAACATCTACATGAAACCTTTTGCAGCCATCGCACGCCAGCACAACCTCAACATCATCTCTTACGCCGACGACACCCAGCTGATCCTCTCCCTCACCAGAGACCCCGACACTGCCAGAACCTGCCTACACGAAGGGATGAAAGACGTCGCCGAGTGGATGAAGGACAGCCGCCTGAAACTGAACTCGGACAAGACGGAAGTCCTCATCACAGGGGAGGAGCGCGCAGCTCTCTGAGATGGATACAGTTACACATAACAGGGTAGTGACGTCTGTGGAATTTACGGACGATTAGGCAGCCTAGTGTGCTCCGTGCCCTTGGTACCTCATTACGGCGGACTGGGGAGCCGCGGTGTACAGTTTGGAATCACTAGTTTTAGAATTAAACTTTGATAATTCTATCACTCCTAAGCGTTAAAATTGGCCGCTGGTCTACGAAAAAATATTGGAAGTAAGCCAACATAGTGATAATTTTTGCTAATTGTTTATGGTTACTAGATTTCTAAACGTAAAAAACGGGACATTAAATGAAAATAGAAGAAGGACTATGATTTCACTTCTAGTGATGAGAGTGCATGTTAGCAGAGAATTACAAAAGAGGCAGTCTGAACATAATTTGAATACATATGTGATAGTACCCCTGTGACAGCCTGCGGCAGTTGACATTACCGCGTGAAAACACGCGTTGTTTTTATGCACTAATGTGTGCTTTGTAAGTAAGAGAGGGGGTTGATTTAGTTTTATTTTCCACACCTCCACGTTAACGCTGCCAAATGCTTCATCAAAGCTGCTCGTGGCACTCGTACGATAAACAAGTTTATTTAAACTGTTTTTCTAACAGCCGCCGTGTACGAGATAGTATTTTCGCCTTTAAACAGATTTTGTTTGTAGTTTAACATATGCCTACTATGCATGTCATTAACTGTGTGTGCGGCACACATGCAAATTGCTTTTAGCGCAGGCGGTGTTATGACGTTCTCATAAAGATGTTCAAGAACATTTACAAAGATTCAAAAATTTTATCGCCGCCTTCAACGGCAGGAAGTTGCCGATATAGGGGCGAGAACGGCATCCATAATATGCTTTATAAATTGCAGTCGAACATAATGTTAGATATAAAGGCATATAACATACGTTTCAATTTGAATTTTGAAAAACAAAGGGGCATATTATAAAGGACGGTCGATATATTTTCGCCGCTTTCATCGACAGGAAATTGGTAATAAAGCGGCGATAATGGGTTTCATAATATGCCCTATGGAAATCCCATCAAAGCCCATGTGAGATGCGAAAACATGTAGTAGGGGCTACAATAGGAATTTCATACAGCATATCATCAAGTCCATTATCGCCGCTTTATCGGCAGTTTCCTGCCGATAGAAGCGGCGATATTGTATCGTCCATCCATGATAATATGGCTCATATTATGAAGGCGATTATCGGCGCTTTTGTTACTGCGTTCTGCCGATAAAAGCGACGTGAAATTATCACGTCTTCTTCATAATATGCCCTAAGTATTGCCGCATTCTTTTATTATTGTTCTGAAAATGCGGTGATACTTTAGCTTATTATTAGAGCTCTTTTTGGTACAATGAGGTAGTTCTGAAAAGAACTGGTTTTTTGTGATGTTTTTTTTTTTTAAGTTTTTTATTCTTTATAATTTGTAAAACTGGAACCAAATTTTTGAACTTTAAAACTTGAACATTTGAAGTTGTTAAAAAATTTGATGCATTCGAATCTTTTATGGTCATGAAATCTTTTTTCAATAAGAATGAGGCTCTGCTCCCCGTACACAATCAATCCTTTGCACTTGTTGCATTTTATATGCACTTTTTACATAAATGGTTTCAACTCCATATGTTCAGTCGATGGAGATGTAGGTCGTCTGGTCGATGAAGTACTGGCCTCAGATGGTGGCGGTTCTGTGGCCAGAGCTCTTGTCGCTGCCTGTGCATATTGCACAGGGTGGACTTGGCTCATATGCCTCTTCATAGTATGAATTGAAAAGGAATATTTTGTGGTTGCATTTCCTCTTGAAAGTACGGAGCCACAAATTGTGCATGTTACTTTCGGAGCATTTACTTTTTTATGCCCCTCAGGAAAGGTAAAAAATTGCCAAATAAAAGATTCCTTTTTTTTTTTTAAAGGAAGATGAACGTTTTCTTCAGATTCCAAAGAAGAATTGCGTGCGGCCGCCATTTCACCAAATTCTCCGGAAAGATGAAAAAGGTTGTTCTCTCTTCAGCGCCAAATAGATAGTGAGGGAAGTTGGTGGAAAATTGCAGAATAGAAACTACTATGAACCAATAGGAAGTGTTCTTTTCAAGTCACATGGTTTTACATGCGCGTATTAGGACGTATACGCGGTGACGGAATCTGGACACGTACGTGAATTAGAAGTATCGGTCTAATGTAATGAAGTTTTAAAATGTGAAAAGGAGGAAAGGTATACATTCTCAAATGTTAAATACCTTCATATGGGGTCACAAGAACAATGCCGATAAAGTATCAAACCTTTTTTATTGTTTCAAAATACCGGAGTGCGCGCACTCGGTGCGCACCATAGTACGTTTTTCAACAGTTAGTGACAAGTCTGAAAACGGTAAAATGAAGGTAAGGTAAACACTTTGTAAAGCTTTTGAGACTTACAAGGAGTCCCTAAGCAATTCTAACAGTGAAGAAAAGTGTGTAATACTATGAAAACATTTCTCGAAAATCTAAAATAAAACTATAGAATACATTAAAAAAATATTTTATATTTCGTAATTAATAAAAACAATGAAATATAATGAAAAAATATAATTTAGAAACAGCTTATAGTTACAAAATTGCCTTTTAAAAACCTATGAAATTCACTGAAAAAACCATAGGTTTTACACACGTTATAGTTAGGAAGTAGCATTTAAAAAACCTATGAAATTCACTGAAAAAACCATAGGTTTTACACACGTTATAGTTAGGAAGTAGCATTTAAAATACCTATGAAATTCACTGAAAAAACCATAGGTTTCACAGCAGTTATAGTTAGGAATTAGCATTTAAAAAACCTATTAAATTCACGGAAAAAACCATAGGTGATGTCACTGACCATGTCATGAGTGATGTAATAGGTGACGTCATCAGCAGTGCATTGCACGCGCAAGTTATAGTGAGTCCAACTAACTATAACGTGGGAATTTCAATGGTTTTATGCGAGTAAAATTTTGCAGCTAACTATAACTGGTGTGAAACCTATGGTTTTTTCAGTGAATTTAATAGGTTTTTTAAAAGCTAATTCCTAACTATAACTGCTGTGAAACCTATGGTTTTTTCAGTGAATTTCATAGGTTTTTTAAATGCTACTTCCTAACTATAACGTGTGTAAAACCTATGGTTTTTTCAGTGAATTTCATAGTTTTTTTTAAATGCTACTTCCTAACTATAACGTGTGTAAAACCTATGGTTTTTTCAGTGATATATATATATATATATATATATATATATATATATATATATATATATATATATATATATATATATATGCTTCTGAGATCGGCGTGTTTCCTCCGGGCTGCCTTATTGCCGGTGGTGCCATGCATGCAGTGCTCCGCCGCGTGCTGCTCACAATTCAAAAATGGGTAATTTCTTGTAAATCTCCCAAGAAACCACGGCACTCCAGGATTGCTGTTGTTATCAAAGCATGTTAATTTCAGCAGTCAATAAACACCAACATGTTTCGGTGCCAAGAAGCACTTTTGTCACGGCGTTTCTTTCTAGCAACAGGTATTTTTTATATACATTTGTTCGTACTCGTGTTTGCATAAAGTTCATCACAACAGAAATAGGACTGTTCCATAAACATTGGCGGCCATCTTTTAACATGTTTGTTAAGGAAATTTGTTCATTGCACTTAAGATCCTTTTACAATTACAAGTAATTATTCAATGATCAATAATCACTCTTATAAACATAGAAATACTACAATCTCATTAATAATAATTGATGGCTCATGAAAATTTCTAGAATAGACAGCAAAGATCACATGTCAACAACAGTTGTTACCATATTGTATTTTGAAACATATTATGCCCAAGTGGGCCAATTAATCACACCGGTGTCATCAGTATATAGATAACAGTATTTCTTCATACCATTCCTTTTTATTACTGTCCAATTAATGCCCAGTGGGCTTTACTTATCACACCTGAATATCAATGTCAATGGAAATCTTCTTTGTGTATAACTTCTACACACCCTGGATAGAATGTATAAAAACGTAGTCCTATAAAAATAGAAAAAAAGAAAAGCAAAAGAAACACAGGTTAACACCCTTCCTCTCCTTAAAAGCAACACCAAGTATTCTAAAATAATACAAAAAACATTTGTACTAAATTCTGAGAAGGCTATTGGAGAACCTACAGATGGTTGTACATTTCTTCATCAATATTTAAGCTCTGTGGCTCCTTACTGTCCATTTCCAGGATGTATGAGGACTCAAGTCGCCTGAGTTCCTTTTCCCAGTCACCATCTCTTTTCTTTTTAGGCACACTGTCTATCACACTATAAGTTAGCAGTTTGTAATCACCACCATGTTTCTGTTGAAAATGATGTGCGACTGGATAGCTCGGATCGTTATTTTTGAAGGCTTTTAAATGCTGGAGTATACGTCTATGCACTGGAAGGATGGTGCTGCTTATATACTTTTTCGAACAGGGGCAACTCAAAGCATAAACCGCAAACTCTGTTTTCCAGTTAAGGTTTTGCTTGATCAATAATTTTTTTCCTAATGGTGTTTCTAAGGTGGTCAAATTCTTACCATTCTCACAAGCTTTACACTTACTACACTTCTTAAAGCCCGCATGTGGTTTAAACCACATAGGTACTGTTGTAGTTACTTTGCTCTTGACTAAAAAGTCCCTCATTGACTTTGCCTTCCTGTAGGTGACTTGTGGTCGTTTTGCAAAGTCTTCACCTATTATTGGATCATTGATAATAAGGTGCCAATGTTTGGTCAATGCCTTCCTGAGTAACCCATGTTTTTCATTATATGTGGTTATAAACCTAACCTCTTTCTGCTCAACTTCTTCCTTGTCACTTGATTTCTCTTCAAATAGAATTTCTTCTCTTATTTTTTTGATAACCTTACTGTGTGCGTGTTGCAATGTTTCTGGTGTGTAGCCTCTCTGTTGTAGACGGGAACACATTTCTTTTTCTGTTTGAGTGTAATTGTCTTCTGTGCTACAAATACGTCTCGCCCTTAGCAACTCCCCATAACGAATACTCTGTTTAAGGCTGTAGGGGTGAAAGCTTTTAGCATGTAAGATGCTGTTGCCCGCTGTTGGCTTTCTATAGACTGAAGTTAAGATTCCTGACCCTTTGGTTGTAAGATGGACCTCAAGGAAGTTTAGCTCTTTATTACTTATTGCACCTGTAAAATGCAAATTCAGCTTGTTGTTATTGATACTTTCGCTTCCTTTCCACAATACAAAGATACTGTCTAAATATCTTACCCATAATACAATGGGTTCAACAGTAGTCTTGAGCTCTGGCCCATTGAGCACCTGCTCCTCCCACCAGCCCCATATGCAAATTAGCAAAGCTGGGGGCGAAGCAGGTGCCCATCGAAGTGCCCTGTAGTTGTTGAAACAGTTCTCCATTGAACCAGAAGATATTGTAACTCAGACACCTATTTCTGTTGTGATGAACTTTATGCAAACACGAGTACGATATATATATACATATATATATATACACGCCAAGGTGTATTGAATTGAAAAATGAATGGGTGTATGAGTGTCTGTATGGATGATTCAGCAGGTACATGACTGACTTTGTAAGTGAGTGATTATACGTGTCTCAGTGAATGTATGGGTGAGAGACTAATCTGTATGAATGTCTGTGTCAGTCTGTCAGTTGGTGTGTACGTGGCTGCATGGGTTGGTGAGTAGCTACATGAGTGTCTATATGGGTTATTGATTTGTTGTCTCAGTACCTGTATGGGTACCTGAGTGTCTGTGTGGGTAGGTTGGGGCAGGTATGGCTGCCTGCATCGATGTGTGAGTTGTTTATTCACTGTATGTATTGGTGAGTGAGTGCATGTGTGATGGGCTGTATGGGTGAGTGATTCAGCATACGGCTGTGCTGGTGAGTGAATAGATGTCTTAGTGGTATATGGGTGAGTAACTGCATATGTGAGAGGCAGTATATGTTAGTGTTAGAGTATATAAGTGACTGTATGTGTGAGTAAGTGATTGTGAGAGTGGCTGTTTGGGTGATTGTGTGCTTGTGAGAAGAGAGTATAGGAGAGTAAGTATCTGTTAGTATCTGTATGAATAAGTGAGGTTCTTAGTCACATGATCTCTGGTGCAGCCGTGCTTCCGCCACTCGAGCTCTGGTGCAGCTCTGGTCCAGTCTTGTCATACCAGCTCTGGTGCAACCCTGCTTCCAAAATGCGAGCTCTGGTGCAGCGTACCTTTTGTTATACAAGCGATCGAAGCTACACAGATCTAGTCCTCAACACAAATTCTGTTGCCACCCAACTGCCTTTGTAGCCACAGTACAATCCTGCCATAGTGGCATTATTGCAGCCCCTGCATTTGCTACACCTGCTATGGTGCAGTGCTGTTCCTGTCTCACAAGCAGTGGAGCAGCCATGCTTTTGTGGTAAGGGCTATGGTGCAGCCTTAGGCAACCTATTACTGCGCTTCACGTTTTGGCATCTGTGCGCTGTCTGCATTTTTAACTCCCCGTTCTGTCTATTTTTAGTTTAAAAATAATTTAATAGTTTTCCCTTGCTTTTAATCCACTCCGCATACCTGCACTATAATTGTGCCCTACACTGCGGCTTCAGCGGCTCTCCAGCGCGCTCCCAGGGAGTCTCCTCGCCATCTTGGGGGTGGCTCAGTGGTTAGAGGCGGCAGACCCGGAAGCTGAGATCGACCGTGGACCAGGGTTCGATTCCCCGCCTTGGCGGGTCTCGGGCTCAAAATTCCACGGACTCGACAATTCTCGCTCTGGTGCCTACTCAACTCACGGGGTCACACTCTGCGACTCTGGGCAATAGCTTGCTTAATCTCCACTACGGCCCCTCACGGCGGGATGCCTGGCTTTCACCTTGTGGACACCCTGCCGGGGTTTCTCACAGGGGAATACCAGGACGGGTTCCCTAAGCAAGCGTCGGGACGCATACGGGCAGCTGTGCGCTTTACAAGTCCAGCACATTTACATTTACATTTACATTTACGTCGGCCGGACGCCATTATGGTCAGAGCTCTAGCAGTCAGGCTGACTGGCCAGAGGCAATTGAGAGGCATATTTAAGGCAGAGGGAAAGGTGGGTCAGCCTTGATTAAGCAACCTATTACTGCGCTTCACGTTTTGGCATCTGTGCGCTGTCTGCATTTTTAACTCCCCGTTCTGTCTATTTTTAGTTTAAAAATAATTTAATCGTTTTCCCTTGCTTTTAATCCACTCCGCATACCTGCACTTTAATTGTACCCCACACCGCGGCTTCAGCGGCTCTCCAGCGTGCTCCCAGGGAGTCTCCTCGCCATCTTGGGGGTCTGAAGGAGACGTCGGCCGGGCGCCATTGTGGTCAGCGCTCTTGCAGTCAGGCTGACTGGCTAGAGCCTTATTTAACCTCATTATGCAAGCGTGCGGCGTGTGTGCCGCAGTAACGCTGGAGTCATGCCAGAGTCCAGCCCGTCTGCGCCCGTCCGCGCTAAGGACGGGCACCGCTCAGCCCTCCACAGGGCTTTGTCGCCCCACTCACTGCTGCCGCTCCTGCCTGCGCCGCCTCCTGCCTGCAGATTCCTTCGCTCGCTGCCCGCTGCTCCTGGGAATTTCCCGCTGCTCCTGGGAAATTCCCGCTGCCCCAGGGAATTTCCCGCTGCCCGCTGCTTCTTGGAATTTCCCGCCGCTGCCTCCCTGCGGCCCCGCCCCCCTGTCATTCCATTTGACGCCCCGCTCCCGCCACCCAGCTGCTCCTCCCTCCTGGCTCCTTACTTATGACGCCCCCAGAGCGACCGCGCACCGGACGCGCGCAGCGGGAGCGCCGAAGGTGCGCCAAAGGTAAGCCCGTCTGCGCCCGTCCGTGCCTGGCCCGCGCCCAGCACCAGGACCCCCAGCCCTCCCCGCCGAGGCAAGACGACCCGACTGACCTATGACGCTGCCACTCTCAACGCACTCAATGCCGGCCGGACCCACGCCTGCTGCCGAGCCACCCCGAGACGCACCCACGGACCCTTCACCTGCTGCACCTGCAAGTTCACCTGCCTCCGAACCTGCCCCGCACCCGCCAAGACAAACACCAGCAGCAACCACCTCAAGTGCATCCTGATCAACACCCGCTCCGTCCACAGACACGCCGTGTAACTCTGGAACCTCCTCGACGCTACATCACCGGACGTCGCCTTCCTCACGGAAACCTGGATGAACGCCTCCTCTGCACCCGACATCGCCATCGCCATCACGGACGGGTACAAGATCATCAGGAGGGACCGCATCAACCAGACCGGAGGTGGCATCGCCATCGTCCACAGGAACACCATCCGCATCACGACCGACGCCAACGACTCCTTCGCCGTAGCCGAACATCTCCACTTCCAGATTCACAACGACCCTAAGACGACCCTCAGAGGCACCCTCGTCTACAGACCCCCGGGACCATGCACACAATTCAGCGAAGACATCACAGACTTCATCAGCCCTCACGCCCTCCCCTCCACTGACTATATCCTCCTCGGGGACCTCAACTTCCACCTGGAGAACAACAAGGACCTCAACACCACCGCCCTGCTGGAAAACCTCGCCAACCTCGGACTCAAGCAACTGGTCAACACCCCCACCCACTACGCCGGCCACACGCTTGATCCCGTCTTCTCTTCCAGCAAGTACATCACCTTCAGCCACGCCACCGGACTCCACTGGACCGACCACAGCTGAGTCCACTTCAGCTTCAAAAGATCCACGACCCACCACCACCCGCAACAGGTACCTCACAGGAATTGGAGCAAGATCACCGCAGACCAGCTCACCACCTCCCTCAGCCAGAGCCCACCCGCCAACACAACGGACCCCAATGAAGCAGCCCGCAACTTCACACAGTGGCTGACCGCCTGCGCCGACGACCTCGCGCCACTAAAGAACCCTCCCAGCAGACCCAGAAGCAAGAAGGCATCGTGGTTCACCGACGACCTCAAGGACTCCAAGAAGACCTGCCGCACCCTCGAGAAAGCCTGGCTCCTCGACCGGACAACCGACAACATGACCGCCCTCAAACACGCTACCCGCAAGCACCACCAGCTCATCCGCACCACCAAGAAGAAATCCCTGAAGGAACGACTGGACAACAACGCCCACGACAGAAAAGAGCTCTTCACTATCGTCAAGGAGTTCTCCAACCCCAGCACCGGCACCAACGACATCACTCCGTCACAAGACCTCTGCGACTCTCTCACCTCGTTCTTCCACCGCAAGATCGCCGACATCCACAACGGCTTCGGCACCGCACCCAACCGTTGAGCCAACGCCCCCCACCGCCACCCTTCGCACCTGGACCACGGTGACCACCGAAGACACAGCCCGCACGATGAACACCATCCACTCCGGATCACCGACCGACCCCTGCCCACACCACGTCTTCAACAAGGCTGACTCCACCATCGCACCCCAACTCCGGAACATCATCAACGCCTCCTTCAACACCGCCACCTTCCCGGAGAGCTGGAAGCACGCCGAGATCAGCGCCCTCCTGAAGAAACCTACAGCGGACCCCACCGATCTCAAAAACTTCCGCCCCATCTCGCTCCTCCCTTTTCCTGCTAAAGTCATCGAGAAGATCGTCAACAGACCGCCTTCCTCGAGACGAACGGATCCCTCGACCCCTCGCAGTCCGGCTTCAGAGCCAACCACAGCACCGAGACCACCCTCATCGCAGCCACCGACGACATCCGGACCCTGCTTGACAAGGGGGAAACAGTGGCCCTCATTCTCCTGGACCTCTCCGCTGCGTTCGACACAGTCTGCCACCGCACCCTAGTCTAGCGCCTCAGCAACATCGGTATCCAAGAGAAGGCACTGGAGTGGATCATCTCGTTCCTCGCCGGAAGAACACAAAGAGTCCGCCTCCCCCCGTTTCGCTCCGAGGCCACCAAAGTCATTTGCGGCGTCCCGCAAGGATCTTCACTCAGCCCCACCCTCTTCAACATCTACATGAAACCTCTCGCAGCCATCGCACGCCAGCACAACCTCAACATCATCTCTTACGCCGACGACACCCAGCTGATCCTCTCCCTCACCAGAGACCCCGACACCGCCAGAACCTGCCTACACGAAGGGATGAAAGACGTCGCCGAGTGGATGAAGGACAGCCGCCTGAAACTGAACTCGGACAAGACGGAAGTCCTCATCCTGGGATCTTCGCCCTCAGCTTGGGACGACTCCTGGTGGCCCCCAGCCCTGGGCACCGCACCCAAGCCAACCGACCACGCACGCAACCTGGGCTTCATCCTGGACCCCATCCTGGACCCCTCCCTCTCGATGACCAGACAAGTCAACGCCGTCTCCTCATCGTGCTTCAACACCCTGCGTATGCTTCGCAAGATCTTCCGCTGGATCCCGACCGAGACCAGGAAGACTGTCGCCCAGGCACTCGTCACCAGCCGACTGGACTACGGAAACGCCCTCTACGCCGGAACCACAGCCAAGCTACAGAAAAGACTCCAGCGCATTCAGAACGCCTCCGCCCGACTCATCCTGGATGTCCCCCGGCGCAGCCACATCTCCAGCCACCTGAGGAACCTGCACTGGCTCCCCGTCGACAAGAGGATCACGTTCCGGCTCCTCACCCACGCACACAAGTCTCTCCACGACCTGGGCCCCAAGTACCTCAACGACCGCCTGACCTTCTACACGCCCACCCACCAGCTACGGTCCACCAGCCTCGCCCTCGCAGCCGTACCACGCATCCGAAGAGCCACCGCCGGAGGAAGATCCTTCTCTTGCCTGGCTGCCAAGACTTGGAACTCCCTCCCCATCCACCTTCGGCGGACCTAGGACCATCTCGCCTTCAGGAAACAACTCAAGACCTGGCTGTTCAAGCAGTAGCATACCCCTCCCCCCAAGCGCCTTGAGACCCTCCCGGGTGAGTAGTGCGCTATACAAATGGCATGATTGATTGATTGATTGGACGAGTGGGCGACTGGCCCTACCGGGGGTGGACACGTTCGTATCAGGTATTCTCATCATGATCTGATCAACCTTAAACCATCTAGGTTACCGTGTCACTATATGAACCCCCCAGAGGCTATCCAAAGGCTATCTCCCTGTTGCAGGTGTTTTCGGACAAGCTGCACGGGATTTGTTTTGCCATTTGGACCCACTAAGGCAGGCACTAGTGGTAAACCTGTGCTTAGCACGAGGAGGGAAATGGAATCATTATTAATGCAAGATCTTTGATAAAGCACAATATTGCCTTTAAGGACTTTGTCTCGGATAGAAGACCCTCTTGGGTCTTCGTTACGGAAACGTGGGCTAAAGACTCCTCGGGACCGGACCTGGTGAAGGCGGTACCGGAGGGTTATACGCTGGTTAGGCAGGATAGAGTGGGACGTACAGGTGGAGGGTTGGGCATCCTTTATAAGGATTCTCACTCCTGCCGTATTACCCCATTATTAGTCCCACAGGATGCCTTTCAGGCCCTCTATTTCTCTATCAATGCAGCATATGCTGCTCCCGTTATGGGCATTCTCATCTACCGCCCCCCTGGGCCTAGAGCAGATTTTGGTGAGCATCTGCTCAGCATTTTAGAACCTTATTTTGGTTGTGAGCACTTAACGGTACTGGGAGATATGAACTTCCATCTAGAAAATCTAGAGGCCAGTGAAACCCTCTCTCTCCTAGATGTCCTATCTGCTTGTGGGCTGCAGCAGCTAGTCAAGGGTTCTACCCATCGGGCTGGCCATACGTTGGATGGGGTCTTCTCGAATGACAGTCGGCTGACCATCGATGTCCCTATCCCACTCACCTGGTCGGACCACTTTGCGGTCCCCTTGGAATTGGTTGCTACTCCTGTAAACAGCAAGCGGAATGGACCTAGTAAAATGGAATCCAGGCGAAATCTTAAGAGTATAACTAAATGACTCACTTGCTCCCCTGATTCCCATTATGGCTATTTCTACGGAGGAGGATGTGGGTTCGGCTGTACTTAAGTTAGAAAACTCCATCATAGTATCTATGGAGGATTTGGCTCCAGCCTCCCTACGTTACTCTGCCAGAAAAAGGCCGTCGGCCCCTTGGTTCTCGGAGTCATTAAGACTACTTAGACAGGGTTGTAGGAATCAGGAACGACTCTGGCCGGCCAGCTGGGCTACGCAGGACAGGGAAATCCACAAATCCCTTTTGAGGGGATATAAGGCTGAGGTTATGAGAGCAAAGCAGGAGTATTTTACAAATCTTACTGCCTCGCTTACCTCGCCGAAAGAGTTGTTTAAGATCGCGGACTCGCTGTCTACCCTGTAGACCCCGGACCGAGTCGCTAGCACACAGCAGCTCTGTGACGATATTGCCCAATTTTTCCATTCAAAAATTGTCGAAATTTATTCGGCCTCAGAGTCACAAAGGGCATCAATATCTTTCTCACCCTCTCTATCCATCCCCCCCTCAGTATCTGTCAGGGTTCCTTCCCTGGTGTGTTTGTCCAGTTTTCCACCTCTTTCCCTTCAGGAACTGGATGTTCTTTTGAGTAAGACCAGGTCTGGGTCTCCCCTTGACCCTTGCCCTCTTAAACTTCTTAAACAGTATAAGGAAACTCTCTTGCCCCTGTTACTGGACATTATGAACAGGGCAATGTGGGATGGCATGTTTCCTTCTCAGTGGAAGAGGGCGGTGGTTAAGCCCCTTTTGAAAAAGCCTACCCTAGATCCGGAAGTTCTTAAAAACATACGCCCAATTTCGCAGCTCCCAGCTCCTGCAAAGATGCTGGAAACCCATCTCAACCAGCATCTTACAACATTTCTGGAAACCTCTGGTCTTTTGGATCACTCGCAGCATGGATTTCAGAGGGGTCATAGCACGAAGTCGGACCTTACCATAGTGCTTGATAACATCCGCACCAGAGCTGATAAGGGCCTGACTTCCCTCCTCATCCTGTTAGATCTTACTGCTGCTTTCGATACCCTGTCCCCCTCGGTGTTAATATCTCGGCTGAGGGAGATAGGGGTGGAGAGGCCAGCACTCAGTTTGCTGGCCTCCTTCCTTGACCAGAGGGAACAGAGAGTCAAGTTGGGGGAGTTCCTATCTCCATCCAATCCTGTGCAGTGTGGGGTCCCGCAGGGGTCGGCATTAAGCCCGACCCTCTTTAACATCTATGTGACCCCACTTGCCAGGCTCATTAGATCGTTTGGGATGGAGGTAGTCTCCTACGCTGATGACACTCAGATCTTGGTGTCTCTCGCCCAGTCTGTCAGCTCCTCTGCCTCCAATTTTAGACACTTTATGGAGGCAGTTGCTCAATGGATGATTGACAATTCATTGAGGATGAACGGCGAGAAGACAGAGATCCTAGTGTTCGGTGGGAAGAAGGACATCTGGTCCGCGGAATGGTGACCTTCATCCCTGGGAGCTTGCCCTGTACCCACGGCCCTGGCTCGAAACCTGGGAGTCTAGATCGATCCGGCCCTTGCGATGGGTCAACAAGTGAACAGGACAATATCCACTTGTTGGGGTATTATCAAGATCCTGCGGAAGATCAAACATTATCTGTCCCTGCAAGCCCGCAAGCAAATTGTGGTCACATTAATAGCTTCCCGGCTCGATTACTGTAATGCCTTATACGCAGGAATAAATAAGGGCCTGTTACAGGGACTACAAATTGTGCAGAACGCTGCGGCTAAGTTTGTGCTGGACGTGCCCAGGCGCTCGTCAGCCACTGCCGCGAGGAAATCCCTGCATTGGCTTCCGATTTATGCCAGGATTTCCTTTAAGGTTTTCTGTTTGATTTATGGGGCCCTGAACAGGAATGGGACGGGAGGAATAAGAGACCTGCTGGTTCCGTATGCCCCCTCCAGAAACCTTCGTTCCTCTAAAAAGTTCTTGTTATCAGTCCCCCGCGTTCGAAGAGCTAAGTGGGGAGGCAGGGCTTTCTCTAGCCTTGCTCCCAAATTGTGGAACACTCTGCCCTGTGAAATCAAGTCCCTGCCATCATTGCAAGCCTTTAGAAGGGCCCTGAAGACATGGCTCTTTGCCAAAGCCTACCCTTAGTTTTGGGATCTGCCTTTTTGTGATTGTTTTTTCTTAATAGGCACCTTGATGCCTCCGGGCTAAGTAGCGCGATATAAGTTCTCATTCATTTCATTTCATTTCAGGTGGTGTGTGCATAACTGTATAGGTGAGTAAGTGGTAGTGTGAGTGACTAGGTGTGTGAGTAGCTCTATGGTTGACTGACGGTGTGTGAGTGTCTGTATCAGTGTATGAGTGGATATATCAGTGGCTGTATTGGTGAGTGACTGGGTGTATGAGTGTTTGTATGGGTGGGTGAGTAGCTGTGTGTGTAGGCCTATGAATCAAGGTGTATATATATATATACTGATATTGGTGTATCAATGCTTTTGAGAATGGTAGTCTGAAATTTGGAGTGTGTGTTTGAAAGGTTATATTGGGGTGTGAGTAAGTGCATCATAGATTATGTGAATGATGCCATCAGTGATGTCACTGACCATGGCATGAGTGATGTAATATGTAACCTCCTCAGAGGTGCATTGCGGGTGCGCGAGTTATTGTTAGCTCAGCAAACTATAACGGCTGAACTTCACAGGTTTTGTACAAGTGAAATGTATAAAGTTCCACTAATCAATGTTTTTTCTGTGAATTTCTACTTTTTTAAAAAAATGCTAATTCCTAACTATACCGTCCCTGAAAACAGTTTTTTTAGTGAATTTCAAATGTTGTTTAAATACTAATTCCTAACTATAACGTCCCTGAAACCTGTGTTTTTTTTCAGTGAGTTTCTAATGTTTTTAAACTTTTAGTCACGTTTGCAGAGCTGTGGAGAAAAGGGGATGAGCCTCCAACCAGCTCTAAGAATTTTGCTGCATAGGACTTACAGGAGGTACCAGGATGGCCTCTTGGCCCCGAAGGTCCCTCTGCAGAAAAGTGGACTCCCCCAACCAGTAGGGCGCAAGATGGCACGTTTGGAGAGTGATGGAGAAAGGGGGCCGTGCCTTCCGAAGACGTCCTTGTGGGCCATCTACCCCTTCAGTAAGTTCCACATAGCAGGATTGTAGAGTTATGATACCAGGCCACGCCCCTTTCCCCACCAGTATGCAAACACGCCTCTTGGTGCGCTCTTCATTGGGGATGAAGTCCCCTTGGCTGCTGGTGCTCCTTAGAGGCCAACTAGCCTACCTGTTACCTCCAGTAAGCCCCACACAGTTGGATTACTGCAAGGTGGTCGCAGGCCACTACCCCTTTCTCCACCACTCTACAAATGCACCTCCTGGCGTCCTGCTGCTTGGGGGATGAAGTCCACTTTAGTCCTGAGGCCGTCAGGGCACAAAGAGACCTCATTGCCCTCCAGAAGTATGCTCATGAGGCAGCTATTGCCCCAGGGACCCCAACCCCAGGGCAAGGCCATGTCTGTGGGGACCCTGTGGGGATCCTCAATGTTCCCCTAGTCCCTGCTGGCTACCCGCTCCTGCAGGAGCCGGCATTGCTTTTGGACAGACGGAGCTGCAAAAATGCAGCTCCCTCTGCCCAAAATCAATTCTGCTTAGTTTCATGAAAGCGAAAGACTTTTTCAATGCGCTTGATTCCATGAAGCGAAGCAATGTTAGCTATGGCATGGTAGGAGTAGTGCTCCCGCCATGCCATAGCAAACCGCGTGGCCCCCCGCATTTAAGATAATTAGCCCCGGGGAGGTAGCGGTCCCCATCGCTGCATGGGGGCCAGGAGCCCCTCCACGCACTTTTCATATAAATTAAGCCCCTGGGAGGTGGCGCATACAATCTATAAGCCCCTAGGAGGTGGCAGTCCCTGGGGTATGCAGGAGCCAACACCGGCCTTTGAATCTCATTTTTCATTGCCCCCGGGACCTGGCCCACCTGGGAGTCCACACTTTTTCAAGAACCTGTCTTCTGGATCTGCGGAATCCTGCTGGAAATTCTTTTTTAAATCATTTTTTGGCCCTGGGGTCCTTGTGGGACCCCCTGAGCAGGCCTAGGGGGACAAGGTGTTTCTACCCTGCCCGCTTTCCTTGACAGTTTCCTATGGAAATTAACATGAAGAAAAATGTGTATTGGGACCCCCCTTTTTTTCGGTCCCTGCTTGACGAATCACCCCGACATGTTTAGCTAAAATGAGAGGGCCATTAGTTTTGAACATTTTTCGAAGATTTGTCAAACGGCGCCAAAGACATTGGCAAAAGAAAAAAACGCTTTTTGGATAGAAACAAGGTCCTAACTATAACTAACTACTGTCGACCGCCAGTAGGTATAATATATGTATATGTATATCTATGTCTGTATATATATATATATATATATATATACAGGTAGTCCCGTTTTAAATATAGGCCTGCGCAGGAAGCTTGACATTTAAGTCTGTTTAGTGTTTAAACAGGACATAATTCAGTTCGGGCATGTTTGCGATTCTCCAGGCCCTTGTGAGCGTAGCTGCAATCTATGTATTTCCAGCATCCAACTATGAACATTTACTCACAACCAAGGTCAAAGGTCTGCTTTAACTGGTCTGGGCACTTTTTAAGCTTCACATTTTGGGTAAAGGTTGTTTCAATGCGACAATTTTTTAACACGCAGCAGCACCGTTTTATTTTAACTATTTTACATATTGTGTGTAGGATTAATAAGCAACAAACTACGAGTGATGGGTGCCATATGTTCAATGTATTAAAAAATCCTATTAAGGCAGATATTATGCATAGTTTTGAAATGCATCTTTTATCATTCATACGAACTGATTATTGGCACTGAGCTGAGCTAAGTACATCATTTTGTTTTACGTGGGACAGCATGTGCATATCATGGCATTTCTTGAAAGTATTTCTTCTATGTTTAGCAAAGCCGTAAGTGGAAAGGACACTATATATACTTACTTGATGCTGGCGCCAATCAGATTGACAAAGGCTTCTGCGGAGCCGAAACGTGTCTCTCGTATGTCCGGGTTGAGGGTGACCTGAAGCAATAAAAGAAGCCATATTCCTAACAGCCTGAAGTCCGTGCCTTCTTCGTTGGATGTCTCTAAGGAAGCAGGAATGTTTGTTCATATATATGTGTGTGTGTGTATATATATTATATGATATTCTGGCCGCAGTATCTTTAGCTTGATATTCTGATGTACAACTTTAATCCTGCCGGTTGCTGAATATGTGGAATGTTCAAATAAATCATCAAGAGAACAATGAAAGAAAAGCTCTGATGTGGATACATAATAACACAATAAAACAGTCGATATGAAAAAAGAAAAACCGTCTATGACAAGGACACAACCGCAATGGAAACAATAACATTAATAATCTGCACAAGCCTAAATTACGATAAAATGTTCTTTGACATTTAGAGTTGATAGGCATTCTTCCACAAAGAAGTATGACTGATCCTGACCCTTAAAGCCAGGTTCTGAAAATACCACATCATCAGCAGAAGGTAATAATATATTGAAGGACAATATTATCAGCTGGTGGTGAGAGTTATATGAGTCACACAATTGCCGTCGAAAGAATAGCTCACTAGGCATGGTTAACTCCACCACTTGACAAAGAAACAAAAAATCAGGTTTTAATTTGAATGAATCATTTTTGTCACTAAAGGTATGTTTTTCACTAACTAGGCAATTTCCCACAGATACACCTTTTCATGGCAATGTAAAATTGTCGCTATCTGCACATCATCTGCTCCAGCTTATATCCCTATCTAACTTTTCAACATAAACAATATCTGGCTTTAAGATTCAGATTAATACTAACCAATTCATTCACAAATGTTGTTTGCGTGCATGGGAGGGCAGAGCTTTGGATTGCTTCTGTTAATTGGTCATTGGCAATTGAAATGTATGCTGCGTCTTTATTATTGTTATGAATTGAGTCTCTAGTAGGCCAATGTTTGCACCCTGTCAAAATAGGGACTATAATCCTAGTCATGGTAAGTCAGTTACAAAACCTAAACTAACCTGCGCTCACCCCCTGGTAGCTTGGAATAGAGCTGTCAGGCTTACCTTAAGAGGCAATGTGTAAAGTATTTGTGCAACACTTAAATTGCAATAACACAGTGAAACATCACAGAAAGGCTCCAAACCTGTTTATAAAAATAAAGAATATGTGTATGAGCAAACCAAGACCAACATTTCAAAACTCCAATAAGTAGAACTTGAGATATGATTTTTTAAAGAAGAAACACCAATAGCTCTTAGTGGTTACTAAAGGTCGTGCGGGACCAGGGTAAATCTAAAGTTCAGCCCAACTGCGATAGAGTGCAGGCCAGCTACAGGACCCACAGGGGGCCCGCAGAAAAAGTACCATGGATGGAGCAAGCGTCAGCATCAAAGACTCAATGAGCCGGTTCCCAGCCATGCAATTGGTTAGATGCGTAGGTATCGAGCATCTCAATTGGGTCCCACTTTGTTGTCAAACCCCTTTCAATGCAGGTGATGCATTATCGTCGAGCTTCACAGACAGGTCCCCTGTCAAACCCTTTATGATATAGGAGCTGGGTCTGTGTCGAGCCTTACATTTGTGTCCCATGTCCTATTCCAATCCTTTAAACTGCAGACACGGCCAGCCATATTAGGATGGCCACATGCAGATGCCTTTCCGTGGCGGAAAGGCATGCGGTCTTTACTTTGGGGGCCCCATGCGGGCCCCAATGGTGAAGGCTAGAAGGGGGGTGGACATGGGGGTACCTGTGGTACCCCCATGCATTTGATTACACAAAGCGGCAGGCACCACGCGGTGCCTTCCGCTTTGTGTATGCAAATGCATGCCTGCATTTTTGACATTGCGGCTGGCGGTGTTTTCAGCACCGTCCGCCGCAATGTTAAAAATGCATGATGCGCCCTCCAGTGTGGCGGGCGCATCATAATTGGCATGGCGGGACCGCCGCCCATGTGGTGAATCTGCGCAAACCATTCCAAAAAAGGAATTAACAATACTTTCGGTTTTCCATGGAAAGTTTTGTTCAGATCTGTAAGTAAGAGCTTAAATATAGGGAAGAGAGGATCCAAAACATGACAGTTACCATTTCATCTCTGATAGGACTCTTTGCTCCTTCTTACAGAAAAAACAGCTGAATGGAATTACACCAACTTTTCATGGAAATATAAATTTACTAAAGGAAGTGCCTTTAGTTGGGTTTAGATTTTACTCCTTTCATGTGCATGTTGCTTTGTGGATTGTGGAGTAGTGTGGCTCACTGGTTAGAGGCTGCAGGGCTGAGAGCAGAAGTCAGCCCGGGACCAGGGTTCAATTCCCGACGCGGCAGGGTCGTGGACCTTGGTCAGCGGACTCGATATTTCTCGCTTTGGTGCTTACTCTAATCAGGAGTTCCACTCGGCAACTCTGGGCATTAGCTTGCCTAATCTCCACAACGGCCCCACCAATTCCGGGGATGCCTGGCTCCACCTTGGGGACTCCCAGCAAGGGACCATCCCACAGGGAAAGCCAGGACGGGTTCCCCAGAGTTATACAGCGCCGGGACGCCCCGTTGCTGGGGCAGCTGTGCGCTTTACAAGTATACTACATTTACATTTACACTTGCGAATTTACAGAACTCTGATCAGCTGACTGTTACTAAAATGTCAATGTTGTGGCACCATTACCAAATATGGTGCACCAATTACCATTTTAGGATAAACAAAAAGGGCATAAGAGGAGAGAGTAAGCCTACCTTTGCCCTAGTCCAATGTGAAGGACCTAAATAGACCCATGGATAGGTGAATACATATTAAAAGAAATATTGTCATCAAGGGATTTGCAAGTCCTATTCTGGAATAGGAAATTGTGGATTCTCCTAGCATCTGTGGGGCTCAGAGAAGGTCCAGGATTGATTAATCTGTAGGATTGATTATTCTGTAGATAAAGGTATACATTTGTGTTTAGCCAATAGCCATGCGTGGCTTTTAGCCACATATTGTGATTTAGGAAAAGGAATGAATGACATACTGGAACCCAGTCAGGTTCTGAATCAGGTTGCACAACAATGTAATGTATTCACCAACAGATGGGTTCCAATAATGTTCTCCATTTTTAAACCATTTTATTACCTCTAGTTAAATCCATAGTTCATTTTATCCAAATAAGTTCATGGTTCCAAATGTTTACCACAAGTTCAACAAATACATATAATGGCTTTTCTTTCAAAACACATGGGGATTCACTATTCTTTGTGGCATGATGAAAACATATTTAAATCAATGCATTTTGATCAGCACCTGCCCTTCATCAGGGATAAGTACAATAACATGAAACACATGTCAATCCCCAATGCCCTTCCCAAACCCAAATGAACTGTGATCATATGATGTGCACCTCTGCAAGTGCGATTTAACTTCTATTTACATACATCCATAACAAAGTGACCAAAACGAAGCAATCCAAACATGTACATGCATATTCATCGATTTAGGAGAAGGGCCATGTCACAGCACATTTCCTGCTGTCAAAACACTGCGGTGGCCCAAAGAACATGCCCAGTAGGAGTTGTCCACCCATGCCATAAAGGGGCCCGGTGGCTATTCCCTGCTGCATAAGGTCAAGGGCCTTGTGCTGGAGGTTGGCTGCATGCTGAATGTCAGCAGCCAACCATGCTGTTCATAGCATTGTCGAAATTCTTCTGCAGAGGTATCTTGCCTCCTGAAGAGTGTGGTGCACTGGATCTGTCTGAAGGTCAAGCATTGTCGCTCACTTCTTCTATACAAGGCCAAAGGCTATGTACAGTTGAGCTTTACTGCCTTCAAAGGGCTGGGTGTAGGGCCTTATTGCAGGCCAGTCTCTGTTGCCAACCCTCTGTGTGCAAAGCTGAATAGGTGACAGCTCATGCTCTCTGTGACCCACCCTATAATGCACAGCTGAATAGGTGGCAGCTCATGGCTGACTGGCCACAAGGAACTGTCACATAAGGTGTTTGATCCAAAAGCCCACTCAATTCAATTAAAGCCCAAAGCTAAAGTGAAATTATGGTTAGTTTAGGTTAAATCATATTAAGATATGTTTGAAAACAAGTCTTATAAATTCACTTAAAAAGCCACAGCTAATCTACTATTATGATCCTGAATTAAAACCTAAAAAAGCACTGATATTCATAAGTTCTAGTTAGGATCACAATCCCTAACTCGCACAAACATCATGCATACCATAACTTACACAAGAGTTAGTGTGCACATAACAATTTGCGCTATTTTTCTTTACTTGTTTATCATGGAACATCTTCTATATGTCCAGTATTTACACAACCCAGAAATACTAGTACCAATTGTATCTGTATTCTGTGTGAAGGGATACCAATGCTATATCCCCACATATGTCTTGAGTGGGGCCTTAAATTCTTTTTTTGTTTCTCATTTACCCTAAAAAATGTATATGTTCCATCACCACTTATTTTGGAGTAAATAATTCTGTTGGAAATGGCCATTTTCTCAGTGCAATTTCCACAGATTTGTGCCGTCTTTAACTGAGCCTGTCTTTGTTGGCCACAGGACACTGCAGACCCTAGTCACCTTTTTATTAGGGGCGTGTGGAATGTTTCATTCCTCTACAGAATTGGCAGAATTTGGAGACTCCACATTGCTCTTGTAACACGGAGTTCTGGCCAAATTCTGCCAATCACCTTGTGGCAGACTTTTCTCCTGTGATGCTCCAAAATGCGAGTGCGAATGCGAGTGAGATTTGTGTTCTCTAGCACCATTTTCTATCACAAGTGGTTGTGTGCAGTTAGTGGGCTGTTGCTCGGGTAGATTTTCTATTGAATTGAAAGCAAAATCAACCCGAATGGCTGCACGCTCTTGTGCTTTGTATGCCGTTGTTTGCTCTCATTATTCAGTGCTGCCTGTGCTACTGCCGCTGAATTGCAGCACAAGTGCAAAATGCATATTTTCTGTCCTTTAGCCGAACTCTGTGGAAACTCGCAGAGTGGTTAAGTGAAATTCCACAAGTCCTGTCCACCACTACTTTTTATGTATGTTGGTGGTGCCTCTGGCGATTTTTGAGCCACCGCAAGCAAAGAATAATATGTGCAAATTTAACACAGCAGGGCCTTATGGGGCGTCCCTCCATGGAGCATTAAATATTTGATAAGTGACTTCTGCTGTAATTCCTTTTATGTGCACATAGTCGCACCATGCCTCTTCTTTTTATATATTTTCTTTTGGGGGGGCAGGTCTCTGGCCAACCCAAACAACCTGATCTTCACTTTTGTTGGGCAGTGCAGGGAGCCCAATACTGCAATGCCCAGGTGACTCCCAGCCCAGTCAGCTCTTTTTACTACAGGCAGCTAGATTCTCTCCTGCCCGCTCCCGTGCCGGCAGGGATCTCCTCATGGTTGCTGCCCCACTCTGCCATAGACAGCTGGGGTTGGGGATTACCCGCCATTAATGGCGGTTGTGACGGTGCTCTCCTCCAATATTGGGGTCCAGGAGATGTGTTCTTAGACCCCTTTGTCCTTTGCATGGGGGGCAGGGACACTCTCTTCCGTTTTTCCATTGGGAGCCTGGTATTGGGATCCCAGGCTCCTCCTTGTATACGCTGGTCTGGGGAAATGAGGTCCCCAGGCCTCATGAATCTCATGAACGATTCCTCCTGCAGTGTTAATAATTAACAAGCCTTGTGTTGACCACTAGAAGCTTGCCCACCCTGGGGATACGTTTTAGAATTGCAGTGGAAACCCACTTCTCTATTTTCAATAGTGGGGGGGGAGATAAAATTGTTCCAAAAGACATGGCTCCAGCCCAGGTGGGCATATTGAGATTATCTTGGGCTCATTTTACTCCTAGTGGTATCCCCTAACCACATGGAGCCTTTGAAACAAGCCTCCTGGTCTCAAAACCAACATAATTTGCAGGGAGCTGGTTCTTCTGGCTCCTTGCGCCATCCTTTTTCATTTTCTATGATGCTTCTCTCCTTCTGGGACATAGAAGTACAGATCTTTCCCCAACTGGTCCTAGAGGGTGTAAGGGAACCAGCCTTACTCATCCTGGAAATACCTACTTGTCCTGGGGTCAGCTGTGGGGAGAGTCCATAGCCCTTACGCGCATCAAGACGGTTTGTCCTTCTAGATTTCCATGGTTTTTCCACCGTCCAATTCCAGTGTCCAACTCTCTGTATCGTTTCTGTGTAGGAGTGTTAAATTGGGGTAGAAAGTACTAGATACCAGGCACCCCTAGACAATCCTACGGTGGCAGTTCACCCCTCCACCCCTGCCCCAACCCTCCTCCACAGCATGCTGAGGCAATCCATTATGACTCCATCAAGAGATCTCTGTTCACATCACTTCTGGTGGCCTCTGTTCTGACCGTAGATGACATCAGTGCCAGGAACTTTGCCACTAAAACCTCAAAGAGGGACCCCCTCCTGCATTGGCTCAACAGGTCTGGGTTTCCTCCTTTGCTTAGTGCGCCCGGGCTGTCCCAACCCTGGTACAATTTGACAGCTAATTAACAGTTGCAGATTTTCTGCCCCACCCTTTCTTCCGTAGGAGCAGAGGGAAGGACTGCTCATTACTCCTTTTGTGTGTGTGGATGGGGCATTTTTTCCCTCCCTTGGATAACAGGGTAATCCACTTGGATCAGCAGGGTGACAATAAGCCAGGGACACATTCCTGAGCTGAGCAAGAGAAATGTGACCATTCTGGATGACCCATAAGGTATATATGTAGATTCTTGAGAACTGCACGTTCAAGCTTGGTGCACATGTTTCACAGAAGTTTGATATCTTATGGACTTTCTAGGCTTAAGGGAACTGAAACGGCACTTTAAGGCAGGTTTTCCTGTATGTGTATAATACAGTGACACTGCAAATAAACCAGTAAATCCTACTGACCTTACCTATGTCTGCTCATTAATACTAAAACATTAGGTCTTGCAGAGTCCCCTCAGTGCCAGGTTCCATGTGCAAAGTTACTGAGCTGTGCATGGTGTTAGTCTTACACACACTGCCCACTAACATGCGTCAACATATGTGCACACTTGTATACATGTAACCTGTAAAGTGTCCCTTACCCTAGCTGCATCACAGCAGCCTTATCTGGAAAAGCTGACACTAGTGCTAAACACCCGCAGGCCATTTACGATGTGATTTTCATGGGTGAGACGCAAGTAATGAGACTCACTCATAGTAAAAAGTCCAAAATGTGATATTAGAAATGAAGTCTCTAGCTGACAGAAGTATGCATCCTGTCTAAGTAGGGGTCACCACTCTAGTCAGGATAAGCTAGATCCACACTAAAAGATATTCTTTGCTCAGCTCCTGGTAGCTTGGCACAGAGCAGTCAGGCTTATCTAAAGACGCAATGTATAACCCATTTGTGCAACACACACACACACAGGGTAACACTATAAAAACACCACAAAAGGCCCCACACTGGTTTACAAAAATAAACAATAATTTTATTAATAGATCAAGACCTAAACGGCAAAAATACAATACATAGAAGTTGAGTTAGGAATAAAAATTTAAAAAATGAGTTCTAGCACTTAGAAGCAATAAGTGCCAATGGGAGTTATCTGGTAGTGCTGGACCAGGGCAAAGTCAACAGTACCTTCATCCAGCTTGCAACAGCGAAATGTGGGATGCAGCCGAGCAAAGCATTGAGGTGAAGCGTTGATCTTCTCCACGCAGTTGAGGTGATGCATCAGGTCCATTGAGTAAAGAGTTGGTTCTGGGTGCTGTGCATCTGAAGGCAAAGCAGCTGGTTAATAAATGCTGGAGGGGTGATGCGTCAATCTTCTTCATGCAGTGGCAGTAATGCTTTGGTTCCAAAGTGGTGGTTCCAGATGCAATCTGATTATTACGAGTGTGATGCTCCGATTCTACTACAGCAATAGCGTCAATGCGCTGGTTCTCCTACATGCACAATGGAGATGTATTGATTTCTCTGGTGCAAGTATCTGGGTCCACTTCCAGTAAACCAGGCACAGGACCAGGGGTAGAGACTTTTACAGCCCTGAGTCTCAAGCAACAAGAGACAAGCCAATAAGCCCTCAGAGATAACGTTGGGTGCATGGCAGAGTCCAGCTCTACCTCAGCAGGGTCAGAGAGCAGCAGGCTGCAGGAAAGCTCAGCAGAAACGCAGGTCTCCCAGATCAACAGTCCAGCAGAGTGTCAGTCCTTGAAGCAGCACACCAGTTCTTCTGACAAAAATACAGTTACAGGCCCAGAGGTGTCTGGTTTGGTGGGACCAGGGCTCCAGTAATTCTACCCAGTTTTGCCTCTGGAGTGGGCGTCTCTTCAAAAATGTATTTTAAGTGCAAAGAAGTCCTTTCTTTCCGACTAGCTGTGGGGGTAATTAGCCCTTTGTGTGGGGATGGGGCACTGCCTATTCATCTGTGTCACATACTCCCTTCCTTCCTGCTCAGGAAGAGCCATCAGGATGCAGATGAGTACTCAGACACAAGTAATCCTTCCTGTGTTTGCGGCTGTCGAGAGATAATGCACAAAGTGTAACTGTCACCCACCCTGATGTGTACTGGAAAAAGGCTACAGGTACACAGAGCTGTAAGAGCAGAGAAATGTTCACTTTCTAAATGTTTTTTTTAAACATACAAATGCCAATACTGACCTTACTTTAGCAAAACAATGATTTCTATTTGTGGTCATAAAACTCAATTACTGTGATCACCATTTATTTTCATCATTATTTATGCAATACTTTAGCATTTTTCATGAAACTGCCATAAACAGAGGAACAACATCTTCATGAACTGGATCGATTTACTTTCATTATATAACCCACATCAAATAAACAACATCAATACCTTACAACAACAATGAAGTGTTACATACAACATAACAGACAATACAAAAAACATGTGCAAGTAAATGTCCTAGTTCTGCACTTCAAAAACCAGAGGGGCTCTATGTGACATGCCCATGATTGTTTTGCTTCAACTTGGGAATGTAAACTTATTCTGTAATCTAAGGCCTGAATAAGAGATCTGCACAATGAGTTATTCTACTAAAGGATTCCCTGCATCCCTGTGCTTCCGTGGTTCACTTATGCTGCTGATGCATTTTGAACTTTGTGTCAATTTGGGGTTCTACTTAGGACCCATTGTTGCAGAAAAATTCACATCAGTTGCTTGGTTTCATCCTGTTCATTAAGCTCTTCTGTTTCCAATTTCTTCAGAGTTGTTTTTTAGATACAGCAATTGTCTGTGGTTTCACATTTTATTGCCACAATGTTGACATTATCTTACAATTCGCTTCTTTGATTTTGACTGTTTTGCAAACTGTGGTTCCATGTCTTATTTTGTTTGTGAATTGCTGTCTTCTGATAATCTCTTAATTTTTACAATTGATGATCGATAGATTGTACAGATCCTTTGTTCATTCTCGCAATGTCTCCAACTGCTTTTCCATAGTGGCATTTCTAAAATAATAATGTCAAATCCAACTTTATCAGTAAAGAGGTCTTGTCAGTACCAGTGGCGGCTGGTGACATTTGAAAGTGGCGGGGCGTAAAACAATTGCCGTACCTCACTGAGGCAAGCACGCGTAGTAGGCAAATGGTGCATTTTCAAGCAAATTTGAGAGTGTGATAGAATCCCGGAAGTGCTGCAGGCTGTGCTCAAAATATATATGTATCACATATATTATTGACCTTGTATTGAACCCCCATCCCCCAGCAGGCCCCTGCGTAATGCCCCTGCTGCCTCAAGGCGCCATTTAAAGTATTGCTATGCCCCAGAGAAGTGCCGGCTATCACCTGGCTTGTCAGCAAGGCCCTGTTTCAAGTTTGCCATACAAACCCTTCAAGCCATTACAGTGCTACACAACCTGTGCATCTATTTTGACAAAATGAAGCACACAATAGCATACCATCACGTAAGAAAAAGCGACACAGTTTAATAAAAAAGATTTGTAATATAAAGCAATATAATTTACAAAACATAGTGCATTTGAACAAACCATTGCATAGCATACTACACCTGCTTTCTTGCTCAGGAAGTTTCGGCTATATTTCCTAATTTTTAAAGGAAAGAGGAAAGAATTATCTGGATTTCGAGTAGTTTTGAAAACCCATGTGCACCTGCCTGCAAAAAGATCTGTCGAGGCCTAGCAGTCTCCTGCTTCATCTTGTTAAAATTCCCTTTTTAGGATTGACACAATATTTTCCTTGCTCTGGGAACACCTTGCATCCGGCATGTGTCTATCGAGTAACCTGAGGTTTCAATCCCAAGGTCGATTCAGTTTTTTTAAGCCTTTCTCAAACATCCGCAGTAAGGGCAGTAAAATACAGAAGCTATTTGTAAAGTGATTTCCTCCCCTAATTGAAATACAAGGGTGCTGCAGAGGTCTAAATAACTGTTGTTATTACTGTGTTCGGACCCACTTTTTCTGAGACTCACCACGGACACCTGTTCAGGCCAAGATGAGAAGTAGGGGCTCAGTCGAGCACTTGAATGAAGTGCTTGTCAGATGTCTGTTGAGACTGCTGGTGAATGTCCTGCTGTTCCCCTACAGTGCTGGGAATGCCTCAGGCAGCAGCCCTCTCCACGTGCCTCAGTTGTGTGCATACATTACTTGCAAGAAAGAGTCCCGTTTTTCCAACAGTTGACTGAGTCACTATTCCCGGTCAAAACTGAAGTCACGTTTTTCACAACTTTTGTCATATGCTTTCAGCAAGTATTGTCTCTGATTTAATTCTCTTTCTACAATTCAGAGGGCCTTTTTTTTAATTCAATGCATATTTGAAGTATTTTTTTAATTAGTGTCACATACTAGTTTATGGATCATAGAATATCATTCTTTTGATGTGGGTAATCCCTCCTTTAAATGCGGTACAGATCTAATTTAACCTTTGGAAATAGGTTTTGGTTAAAACAACTAGTATGGCATTTATAGGAATGCATGGCTGCACATGAAAAATAAATGTATATAAGAACCAATAAAACACCACATATTCAGAAAATACAACCAAACAATAACAGGACACCACCATTTTCAGAGAATATGGTTATGGTTTCATTCGAAATTATTGGCAGCCCTCACCGAATAGGACTCCATTTAGATAGCAGTAGATGCCAAGACAGATAAAAAGAATCTATGAAGGTAGTATGTAACCCAAGCCACGGAACACGACATGAGACCACGCAGAAATACGAAGTAAATAGGTGTTCCTCTGAGCACACAGCACCTCCCACCACTACAAGTCAAGGAAACACTAAATAACCGCTCGTAGGCAGGATGCATTCTGTAATACTGATAACGGTTCTGTACTTGTTGTGAAGGCTGTACATGATTTTTTTCTGAAATATAAATCATAGTACACAGAATTCTGCATGTGGCTGTACATGGTAAGTATATTGCATGTAAACAGCTGAACAGTATGAATTTTTATGATGTCAGAGTAGCCCGATATGAAGCATGCCTCTTAGGTTGGTGGGCGAGGGTTTGCCTCCATTTTTTGTGCAACTCACACCTTATCAGGAATATCCAGACAAACTTTCTACTCCTGCATCTGACTTTTTCACTACTATTTGGCAGAACTTTTAAGATGACATGCAAAAGGTTCAGACAAGTAAACCTGGATGTGAATTACGCTTTTCTTATATTTAGGCAAATAAACGTCATTTTCAGTTGCTCTGTGCTCGTTATGTCACAACATGCTCTGAACAAGGCAGACATTGTAAGGTTGCATATTATCTTCTAAGTGGGCTAGAGGATTTAAATGTCGCCTATTATTTGTGCAACTGGTCAGCATTAGGAAGGCAGAGGCGCATTTATTTGAAAATCATATCTTAAAGCAAAACGGTTTGAACCACAAAAGATGCTTTACATTTTCGTTTCTTGGGTTCAACAAACGAAAACTGAGCCAAGACAGTTAAACGTTTTAGACTTTCTTTACTTAAAAAAATGACCTCTCTTTGACTGGGCCTTACCTGATGTATTGGTGAATTGCTCCCCAGTTCAGAGTCCTCCGCTCTGGCTCCTACTCTCCCGAGTCCGACATGACACAATAGCAGTCACTACTGTGCACAGCACAGAGGCAAGCAACTATCAGGCACTGCACTGCAGCAGACGACTCGGACTGCCTCTGGCTAAACACGCATGCAGTCTGATTATTTTCTTAAAATGGCACCACCGTCTTCAACGTCGGATTGCCACTGCTGCAGAGACTTGCGCGGGAATCAGACTGCGCAGACTCAATGCCTCCTTTCCACCTGCCACACCTTTCCCAACTCGTCACAGGGTGGGGTCCCACCCACGCCCTGTAACAAGTTGGGAAAGGGTGTGGTGCCAATGCCCTCCACTCTCTGATTGACGTGGAGGCTTAGAGATCCCGGGCTTGTATTTCAAACGCCCGGGGCTAACTTTGCCTCCACGCTATCAGGGGGTGGAGACTCAGCCCTGAAGCAATGTCTATGCCGAGCTGATGACATCACAGCCTTCAGGGCTGTGAGGTTTTCAGCCGGCAACCACCTAGGCTTCTCTGGGCCTGCCCGGGGAACAGCAAGCATTGCAGAGTCACGTGACACTGGTGACGTGACCATATCCACCGCATTTGCTTTATGTTGTGCAGCCGTGAGTGGGGCAGACAGTGCCTGTCAAAAATAAAAGGGGGATTTTTCTGTAAAGCTTGTTTAAACTGTATAATCATTTTGATTTATGAGCACCATTGTGAATCTAACGGGGCGGAGCCCCGACGCCCTCCTGCAGAAACCGCCACTGGTCAGTACCATTCTAAAGAAATAAAATATGAGTAGGTTACTCCGTTCTACTCCTTAATTGCAGTTTAAAAGTGTATTAAAGCATTACCAATGTTAACCTATGAGCGGTGTTGGCTTCACAGTAGTGTAAAACTAATTTAGGTATTTTTCACTACCAGGAAATTAAAACTTAAAAGTACATCTCCTACCTTTTACTTACACAGTACCCTGCTCTATTGGCTACCTAATGCCTACCTTAAGGGTGCCTTGTGTGAATCTTGAACCCCAAGGGCTGTCCCCAAAGTCCAGAGTTCTTTGCAGGTCTCAAAATGTACTCCTCCTAAAGTTTACTGAACCCTGGACATAAAAATGTTTTGACAACTTTTTACTCTCAGTACCAGAGGACCAGGACCAACCTGCTAGGCCTATCCACTGAAGGTTAATTGTTGCTGGCCGAAGGTTCAGGTTGCTCCTGCTACATTCTTCTCTGAAGCAGCAAATGTGTCCAGAATCATGGAGCCCTTTTTGTCGATTTAGCGTGCAGCCTTTAACCGCTGAAAGAATCCTAGCTCCAAAAAAGTGACTATGTCCGAAGAAAAAAATGGATGAGGATAGAAAAGTATCAAGTCAGCAAAGGACCTTCTCTAGTTAGGAGATTCAAATGTCTCCCGCTTTAAGCTTTCCCACCAAACATCAATGGCTTCACAGAAACCTCTTTCAGCGGCTAACCCTCAACTTGGAGCCCTCTCTGCCACCGCCTTCTACCTTGCAACATTAAGGATTTTTGATTTCCATCACAGAGAGCCAGAAGGTTAAACTTTCCACTGGGATGAATCAGGTCCATCTATTCAATCCACACTCTTTCACAGTTGTCCTTACCTTTTGACTTTGTCCCAGTCAAGCACAACCAGATGACTGAGTTTGGCACTTAGCCCTTTTTGGCACTATTTTGACCATTGAACTTTAAAAATCGATGACTTGAGTTCTACTTGCTGGATTTTTGTTGTTGTGGTGTCACTTAATTAATGAAAATATTCTTTATTTTTCTAGACTGGTTTGGGATTTTTCTTGTGTTGTGTTTTCACTTTATTACTGTTTGAGTACTGCATAAGTGCTTTACACATTGCCTCTAAGTCAAGCCTGACTGCTTTTGTGCCAAGCTACTGGAGGGTTAGGCACAGGTTTTTTAAGTGACTTTTGTGGTTTAACCAGACACGAAATTAACTGATTACTTGAGTTGAGTTCAAACCCCCTCAAATAATAGTCCAATTTATTACATAATTAGCTGACCTAAATTTTGATAGCTGGGCAATGATGAAAATGAAAGGAAAAATATGTTGACTTCTTACTTAGTGAACAAATCTTAACTAGCAAATAATCAATTCAAACATTTTTGTGCAAATTTGCTATCTTTACTCTCCTATCTTACTCTTTTTTGCACCAATTCTTTATTTCGATTTCAAGAGTAAAATATGCAGTACATCTCAACAGTATAGCCGAACCAAGTCAGCATATTTTGCGGTGCTAGCATATATCTTATAACGGAGAACTGAAGTATAATGATATCACAACCCTCTATGCATCCCCCATGTGCTAGGAGTATGTCCAATGACACTTGCCTACCTGTTAGGCCTCTCACTCCCTAAAGTCAGCAAATTATCCTTGTTTGTCTCACTAATATGAATCACCAACAGAAATATGAATAATAAAAAGTAATAAAAAAGCTCCCTTTTCAATATGCCTCGCTATTCTGCTTCCCCTCTCTCAAGTCCCGCATCGTGAAACAATGAAAGTGTAGTATGATTAGACATCAGCCCTACAATAAACTAGTGCAATGGTGTAATAAGTTGACAATGTCATGCTGCTCAAGTACCCTAATGCTCAGTAGGCCTGTGTGTGTGGTCTCCGGGCTGATCTCCTTTTCCACCCACCATGTTTGCAGCTGTCCCCTCTCCCTTTGGTCTACAATCCTAAGTGATGTGCCCAGTAATCATGTAGATGCTATAGGAGGTGAGGTGAGTGGTCAGAGTGCATACATGACAGATACATTGCTGGGAGCGGAGCACATAGGGCATATCCAGGCTGAGCTCTCCCTTGTAGCTTATTGAATAACTTCTACACTGCCATTGTCCATTCACTGGGATGGCATTACCAGGCGCTCTATAAGCTTCTTTATTATTATTATTTTTTTTATTATTATAGAGTGGAGAAGTGTGGCTCACTGGTTAGAGGAGGCAGACCTGGAAGCAGAGGTCAGCCCGGGACCAGGGTTCAATTCCCGGCTCGGCGGGGTCTTGAGTCCTAAAATGTCCATGGACTCGACAATTCTCGCTCCGGTGCCTACTCGATTCACGGGTTCACACTCTGTGACTCTGGGCAATAGCTTGCTTAATCTCCACAACGGCCCCTCGCGGCGGGATGCCTGGCTTTCACCTTGCGGATACAATGCCGGGGTTATCTCACAGGGGAATACCAGGACGGGTTCCCTAAGCAAGCGCTTAGAAACCGCTCGGTGATTTGCGCTATATAAATTCCTGTACAGAGTCCCATCTACCTTAATAGCATGGCTGTTAAGGTGGATGGGTGAGTAGAATGAGAAAGTGTGCACACCAAGGGTCTATGAGGTGGAGAAACGGCCCCCATGTGTTATTGAACATCTGGATTTGGTCTTGCATCTTATAGATGATGCATTCATAGTTGGGCAGTTGGAACATTTCAGTTGTCCATTCCAAGTGTGTGGGTGCTATAGAGGTGTGCCATTGCCAGAGGGAACGTTTCTTTGCCTCGATGAGTGCTGTAGATATCCATCTCTTCCATGGGCAAGTCTTTTCATTGATCTCAGAGGTGTCCTGCAACAAGGCCAGTTTGGGAGCTTCTGCAAAAGGATAAACGCTAGTGTTGTGTAGTGTTCACCAGACATTGGCTCAGAAGCCACTGAACACCCTGTCTGGCAACAGATCATCATCAGGTTGTGCACACCACCAACAATGGTCACTTGGGGCCAATATAGCTTGTTTCAGCTGGTAGGGAGTCCAGTACCAATGACGGAGTATTTTAAAATATGTGAATCTCATTCTGGACTCATGTATTATGTGACTTTGTGCTTCTAGTAGGTCTTCTCAGATCTCCTATGTGTATGTTAGACCCGGCCACTGCTGCCAGTATATATTTGTGCCTGTGTGTATGCGTGTTGATTATGCTACATCTATAATATCTGGTAAAGATTGGTAACTGCACCCCTCACTTTTCTCTGTGTGATCAGGGGAATCTCAAATTATCACACTGCTTAGTCCAAACCTATCCCTCACACAGTGTCTCAGATGATCATAGCGCTAGAACTGTGCCTTCGGAAGTGCATATTCTGTTTGCAACTCTGGGAAGCATCTGAACATCCTCATAGAGATCCTCTTCCAACCATATGCCACAGACTTCCCTCCCATGTTGCCCAATGGACCATTTATCTCCCAATCTTGATACCCCTGTGGAACCATAAAGCATGATCCTATCCATTACTAATATCCAATGGGAGTCTCCCCAGTCCATCCACATAGCCTTGCTAGATGGCGGGTATGGGTCAGTAGAATGCCCTGTTTCTTTATACAAGATACCTAGTCCTGGAGGGGCTTGTGTAAATAAGAGCCCATTCAGATCAAATCCATTCTGATTGTTCTTCTTCCTCCCCTGTCAGGTGTATCAGTTGCCAAAGCTGATGTGCTAGAAAATAAAAATATATATCAGGAAGTCTAAGTCCCTCATACAGTGTATTTAGGAGGTGTTTTGCTGACTTCAGGCAGGGCTTCCAGCCTGCCCATACAAGTGATTTGTTTAGTGTAAGAAGGTAATTGTAGTCATAAGAAGCGATTGCCTGCCGAAAACCTAGGTAAAGCGAGGAGCCATCACTATCTTCACCACTTAGATGTATCCCCATAGGGAAAAATGCAGGAAGGAACCCATGAGGAGATTAGTCTTGGCGTTAGGCATCTGGAGTTGCAGGTTGTCCATGATCATATTGCTTAATCCCCTATTTACTAATTTCTCCAGGTATTTCAGCATGGCAGTTTTCCATGTAAACCCAAAGGTGTTTGGGGTATCATGGGCATGGGAACGTATAACGGGGAGTGCTTCGCAAATCCCTCACTTGATCTTCTAGCCTGAGAAAGTTTAAAAGGCATTGATCAAGGACATAGGGGCATGAATAGAGGTTCAAGTATCTGTTTATGGTCAGGACAGGAGAATATCATCTGAGTAGAGCATGATGTTAACCATCCTAACCGGGGTAGTTATGCCTTTCACGCCTTTACTTTGTCTAATAGCTGCCCAATGGTTCCAGGGCTAGAAGAAAGAGAAGTGGCATCAAACGGCAGCCCTGACGTGCCCCTCTCCTAATGTGGTAGACCCTGGACATATGACCACTGTGTCTATTGGTGCAGGTGAATTAGAATACAGCCACCGGACCATAGTCATAAATCTGGTCCAATACCTGCTCAGTCCCGTGTACAGAACATGTACCCCCATTTGACCCAGTTGAATACCTTCTAGTATCAAGAGTAGGAGAATCTGATAATCATAATATTCATGCCCCCAACACAGTAGTTTGGTCAGGGTGCGCATGTGATTCCTGAACAACAGTCTTTGTATGTAGCCCACTTGTGCATGATGTACTAGACTCTGGATTACATTTCTAAATCAAGTTGACAGCCACGATTTTCACTCCCATAGTAAGGAATGATAATGGACTGCAGTTGGCACAGATTGTGGGATTCGGATTGATTTTCAATATGAGGCTGATAATGGCGTTGTTGTATTCTGTAGGAAGCTCACCTGGTTCCTCAGCTCTTTGAAAACCTTGCAAAGAATTGGCCTCACCAGGAACTTATTTAAATTGTAAAATTCAGCAGGATACCATCATCTCCTGGTACCTTGTTATTGTGCATATCTGAGGTCGCTGCAGCAACCTCTTCTGTGATCTTTCCCTCCAATAGTTTCCTGACCGAATCCGAAAGGGTCGGACAATGGATGCGATCAATGTGCCTTTTCGTCATTTCTGCACTTCTTTGTCCAGTCTTTGCTGCTTGTACAGCGACTCTCTGTTCTGCAGAGTTGGGTCTCTCATGAAGTCACCTAGCAGGACTGTTTTCCTCACAGCCCACAGATAATGCGCGGACAAGGACAACACCTCATTTTCTGACAGTTATTACCGTAAGTAGGTGACTAGTTGCCGTTTAGCAGTCGGTGTCTTGTAATGGGATTGGTCCAGTCTCCAGCATTTAGTCCTAGATCCAGATCAAGCTGCAACTGTGGCGTGGAGGTCAGTTCCTCATCTAATATTTTGTAACCTTTCAGGACAGCTAGTGTGGAGTGCTTTGTAAGCAAGTAATCAATCCTGAAGCATGTGCTGTGCGTGTGTGAAATAGAGATAGATTCCCTGTCACTAAGGTAGGTGAGACACCACGGATCAACCTTGCCAAAATTGAGCAGGATATTGGTCAGGAGAATGTAGTCCATGTAGTTTGGTTTGTCAGGCTGCCTGTACAGTAAATGTAGGAGTACAGGGCCAAATGACAGTCTCCTACAATGACCAGTCTTGTGTATCCAAAGTCCAAAGCAAGTGGTGAAAGAGAAGAGAAGAGGGAGGCCCTTTCCACATTGGGCACATGTTTAGAACCCAGTGACAAAGTTTCACCCATCGTACTGATCATAGCAACAACGTATCGACCATCATTGTCCACCCAATTCTTGGGACTATTGCATTGTAACGTCTTCCTTGTTATGATTGTGACCCCCATTCTTTATTGGGTATTTCATCTGGTCTCTCGACACACCGGGCACTTCCAAATTGCCACTGTAGCTGGCACTTACCACTCTCCCGACCCAGACTCCTTAAAGCTTAACCGATTCCACTCAGGAGATGTGGGTTTCTTGCCATAAGGCAATTTCTGGGGACGCGGTTGCTATGTAGGAGAGAATATTCTTCCTCTTAATATAAATGGTCAGGCCATTTATGTTAAACCACAGGAGGTGGAGCTGTTTGGGTCATGAATGGGTCACTTAATTTCAGTTGATGACACCGGCTGTTGGAGATGCAGTAGAGATAAAGGACAGTTGGGAGTGCAAAGCCGGCGATTTCTGGCCTGTGAGTGCACTTGCCCAAGGCCTCACAAAGTGGGAGGCTCAAAGCAAGAAAGAAAGTCACCTGCTACTGAGCACATGAGAATGTATCAGTATCTCAGTTGGGGTAACTGAGTAATATATGTGATGCAATGGACAAGGTTATCTGAGCAGTGGAACCACGCAATAAATCTAAGCACAACAGGATAGTTGGGTAACATAAAACTATAAAAGCTTTAGTCGGTGAGACAGTGGGGTGATATCTACCTAAAACACAACTGCTTTGAATGGGCATGTTTACTTCTCTCTTTCATACTCCTCTTCTGGTGCCTATCAGTTCATAGGATGGTATACGTCAACCAGTGGCAGCTCCTCTATAGGGGCGTTTGATCGCCGCCCCCTGCTTTCTCGCAGTGCGAGAAGGCAGAAACATAAATGGTAATAACTACCATTTGTTTCTGCCTTCTCGCACTGCGAGAAAGCAGAAGTGCCTGGTTGGGGGTGGGCGGTCCTGCTCGAGAGTGGGGGGGGGTGGGCTTGCCCACTGTTGTTCATACTGACTGTTTGGGCAGCCTAAGGCCGCCCAAACAGTCAGTATGAACAACAGTGGACAAGCCACTCCCCCCTGCCATCAAGCAACACCGCCCACTCTCCCTGTTCACAATGCTGCGGTGGAGGGGAGGGAGGCTGCCTGCAGCCTTCCTGATGACGAGCACTGCAGGAATTTAAAACGCAGGACGGCGGGAGTCAGGAGTCTCGGGACTTAACCAAAAGTGGGACGGTAAGTTTTACTTTTATTTTATATCTTTTTTTTCCCTTAAACCCCACCCGCCCCCCCCATCCCCTTCGTGGCGCAACAACCCTATTTCCACCCCTCCCACCCGCCCGTAATGCCGGCCGCGACTGGATATACGTTCCTTCTTGCTTCTCACCTGGCGCTTCTACCTGGTACTTTTCACTCACAGGTGTATGTAGAGGAACAGGCGATATATAGGGTTTGACCTTTCACCTCATCCTCTTTCTTTAGTCCTTTCCCTTGTGGCTGGACTGCCTCTCTCCTACCTACAAATCTCTGCTTCCTACCACTATACCCACGATCCCTATTGGCTGTAACTGATCTCTGGCACCTAATAAATCAATGAGTGTTTGTCTACCATTCCCAATTTTGGAAAAGGGGGGTGGTGATGGACAGAGTTTCTGAATGATGCAGAATACTCTTACCAAGTAAAGAGATCATGGTTTTAATCTATCACCGTTTTTAGCTCACTGCACCATCCCAGCTCAGAACTTGGCTATATGCAAATTAGTCTGTTCCTGTCCCAGTGCATGATGGGAACAGGGCAAACCAAACTACCAAGCCAACTCTTATACTGGGAAGGAAACAAGCTTCCGGGGACCGGTTTCTGGCATCACAGCCTTCTTCGGCCGGCTTGCTTGAATCCTGATGGTGCAATGAGCAAGGGACTCACGTCTGAGTATACCCTCCCACACATAGTGTGGATAAAACCGATTTTGGAAAAGGGGGGTGGTGATGGACAGAGTTTCTGAATGATGCAGAATACTCTTACCAAGTCAAGAGATCATGGTTTTAATCCATCACCGTTTTTTAGCTCACTGCACCATCCCAGCTCAGAACTTGGCTATATGCAAATTAGTCTGTTCCTGTCCCAGTGCATGATGTGAACAGGGCAAACCAAACTACCTAGCCAATTCTTATACTGGGAAGGAAACAAGCTTCCGGGGACCGCTTTCTGGCATCACAGCCTACTTCGGCCCAGCTTGCTTGAATCCTGATGGTGCAATGAGCAAGGGACTCACGTCTGAGTATACCCTCCCACACATAGTGTGGATAAAACCGATATTGGAAAAGGGGGTGGTGATGGACAGAGTTTCTGAATGATGCAGAATACTCTTACCAAGTCAAGAGATCATGGTTTTAATCCATCGCCGTTTTTTAGCTCACTGCACCATCCCAGCTCAGAACTTGGCTATATGCAAATTAGTCTGTTCCTGTCCCAGTGCATGATGGGAACAGGGCAAACCAAACTACCAAGCCAATTCTTATACTGGGAAGGTAACAAGCTTCCGGGGACCGGTTTCTGGCATCACAGCCTTCTTCGGCCCGGCTTGCTTGAATCCTGATGGTGCAATGAGCAAGGGACTCACGTCTGAGTATACCCTCCCACACATAGTGTGGATAAAACCGATATTGGAAAAGGGGGGTGGTGATGGACAGAGTTTCTGAATGATGCAGGATACTCTTACCAAGTCAAGAGATCATGGTTTTAATCCATCACCGTTTTTTAGCTCACTGCACCATCCCAGCTCAGAACTTGGCTATATGCAAATTAGTCTGTTCCTGTCCCAGTGCATGATGGGAACAGGGCAAACCAAACTACCAAGCCAATTCTTATACTGGGAAGGAAACAAGCTTCCGGGGACCGGTTTCTGGCATCACAGCCTTCTTCGGCCCGGCTTGCTTGAATCCTGATGGTGCAATGAGCAAGGGACTCACGTCTGAGTATACCCTCCCACACATAGTGTGGATAAAACCGATTTTGGAAAAGGGGGGTGGTGATGGACAGAGTTTCTGAATGATGCAGAATACTCTTACCAAATCAAGAGATCATGGTTTTAATCCATCACCGTTTTTTAGGTCACTGCACCATCCCAGCTCAGAACTTGGCTATATGCAAATTAGTCTGTTCCTGTCCCAGTGCATGATGGGAACAGGGCAAATCAAACTACCAAGCCAATTCTTATACTGGGAAGGAAACAAGCTTCCGGGGACCGGTTTCTGGCATCACAGCCTTCTTCGGCCCGGCTTGCTTGAATCCTGATGGTGCAATGAGCAAGGGACTCACGTCTGAGTATACCCTCCCACACATAGTGTGGATAAAACCGATTTTGGAAAAGGGGGGTGGTGATGGACAGAGTTTCTGAATGATGCAGAATACTCTTACCAAGTCAAGAGATCATGGTTTTACTCCATCACCGTTTTTTAGCTCACTGCACCATCCGAGCTCAGAACTTGGCTATATGCAAATTAGTCTGTTCCTGTCCCAGTGCATGATGGGAACAGGGCAAACCAAACTACCAAGCCAATTCTTATACTGGGAAGGAAACAAGCTTCCGGGGACCGGTTTCTGGCATCACAGCCTTCTTCGGCCCGGCTTGCTTGAATCCTGATGGTGCAATGAGCAAGTGACTCACGTCTGAGTATACCCTCCCACATGTGTGGATAAAACCGATTACCATTCCCAGCCTGGAGTTAAAGATGAACAATGTTCGGATTATAAACTGCGAGCGCCGCCAGGGATCGTTTGTCTCGGGTAGCACGAGGAAGGCGTCCCTGCAGAAGGTAAGGTATGCACTTTCTCATCTGCAAATATTCCATTGAGGTCCTTCTCGTGAAGTGCGCGAGCCAAGTGCCTGTGAGTGGCAAACAACCGTCAAGTTATGGCAAGAATGTGGCTTAAAGGCTAGAGCGTCTGACTTTGAAGCTGGGGAACCTGGTTCGTGTATGGCGGGAGGCTCAAACAACTTGTGATTCTCGGAAAATCACTTGATCTTCCCATGCCTGAAAAATGAATGTGTCCGTCTGTAATGCAACTGGCGCTCGTGTAAAGCTCTGTGATACCTTCGGGTCGAGTTTGCGCTATATAAAACTGCAAAGAAAAATTATACTTCTTTGGAATTGTAAGTCAAATAATTTAACTCTGTCACAGTTGCACTTGTATTTTGTGTAATAAGGACCACCATTTCGCTTTAAACATGGAAGTACCCTGTCTTCCGGTTCCTAAATTGCGGATGGTTTGGATGTCCATACTGGAGTGTGTTGGTGTGGTTGGGCCTGCTCAGTTTACCTGTTCGTGCATGCTTGTGCATCGTTCGTTGCTTCTACACCAGCAGATGGTATTCATTTTGTGTATTACCTGAACTCATTGAATGCTATTAAAGGATATACCGTTTGTATATTGAGCTTATTGAATGTAGAGGCTTTTAGTAAGTCAGATATGCTATTATCTGTCATGAAAAATGAAAACAGACGTTGCACCCCACAGTGCAGTATTTACGCCCCGCCACTTTCAAATGTCACCAGCCGCCACTGACGTCAATCGTCCCTGGAGCCCCAGCTGGGAAGCAGCTGCCACCCACCCGACAACAAATAAAGTAAGAATGCAGCGCATGGGAAGTGGTAAAAGGTGAATGACAAACAGTAGACACTAACCAATAGCAGACACCTGGAAGTGTAGGTCAATGAGGCAGTGAGATAGTGTGGAACCCCTCAATTCTCAGATCACACCACCCCTCCGTGGTACAGCTCTTCCCCAGCCTCATAGTCACAGAGCAGTGGTCATGCCGGTATGGTTGGATCTTACTCAGCCACATTCAGTTCAGATGCCAGCAGAGCTGTCCAGTGCTGGCATCTCAAGGAAATGGCAGCCCCCCTCCCCCACTTGCAACACACCTTGGGTACTTTAAATCTTCAATGGATATCGGGATGAACCTCAGCTTATCACTGGGTCTGGGAGGTCCTCGGATTAGCCTGCACTCCAATTTCTTCCTAACAGTCTCTAGGTGCTGGACTTCTAATGCTGAGTCATCGTGACCTGGAGCAACAGTGAATGGCTTAGCAGACTGCGGGGATCCTGTGGTGTTTGAAGGATTTGGCCAGGCTGATACTTCCATCTCCACCGCACCTAATGTGCCAGGATATTGCTGCAGTTCCTCGGGTTTTGCAAATTCCCTATGAACCCAATTAATGGTGGGAAGGTTTGTGATGGCTCTGATAAGCCATAACAAATGTCCAGTTTCGAAAAATGGGGTTGCAAGGCTAGGAATGTATTTAGGTGGATCACCTTGGCCTGAGAGAAATCCACAGCAATGCAAATTCTTGAAACTTTATAGACAAAGGGGCCATTGCTCTTTTTTGCCACCCCAATGAACTGTTGTGCTTGTTAGAGTTGAAATTGTCACAATATGATAAGATATGGCCTGTGCCTGGCCATGCAGGAGCACATGCTGACGACTCCTTCAAATTCCAGAAGAGGCAAGAACACCAGGCCAGAGAGGTCAGGCAAGAAGGTGGCTAAGAACCCTTTGATGTCCTATGCACCTCCAGGCCTTTCATGAAGTGTACATTGTTTCACCTCCTGCTGTCCTCTACGTCGTCAACCAGCTTCCTCCAAAGCCACCAGAGTTCAAGGCCCACGTCCAGTTTCATTGTCACGGTTGCCATTGTGGTCTCCCAAAGTCCTGATTTTGTAGTCTGTTGAGACACGTTCAGTCTGAACCATAGTAACATCCGCCCTCTTTGATTTAAGTTCACTGGCAACTGTTTTAGTATCCTCACTGACCGAGCCCCTAGTCGTTTTTATGGAGGTGAGCTTCCTCATAGCAGTTTCTACATTGATGTTAACCATGCCGGTAAAATTAGGATGCGGCTGGCATGCCCACTGCCTGTAGGAAAAGGTGCTATTGAGTCACATTACTTCTGAAGTGGGGTATTTGCTCTCCTAAGAGCCTCCCGCTCTGAAGTGCAAGGCTAAGAAAGTAGGACAGGCCGTGCATTTCGGAACTCTCTGCAGGGGCCTCCCCATCTGCAGAAGGCCTCGGGCAGTGCAATAGAATCAGTGGCCACTATACGGTTAACGCAATCTAAAGGGCAGTCCAGGACTGCGCTGCGAGCAGACACGCGTGTCCATGATTGTAGGAGGAAAACTTTGCTGGGCTGGGTGTCAAAGGCAAGCAGAAGTGTTCAATGCTGCTATTCAGTCCCAGAAACCCCTTCAATGTAGGTGCATGGTCTCACTATGAGGGTGGAAAAAAAGAGGGGCACTACTGCACCCTGAACAGGCCAGTGTCCCCCAAGGTTTGCCTCCCCAATTGCTCAGCTGTCTCCGGGGCCCTTATTTCCACCTCCAGGAGGGCTGGGAAAGGGACACAGAACTGGAATAAGGATGGAGGGTACTGTTGCCCTCCCTCTGGTCACCAGTTATCAGCACTCACTGGGGAAAGATGAGAAGGGGTAGTCATGTGCCAGGGTCTTCATGGCTTCCACTGCATTGTATGCTTATTCTACTGTTACTGCAGGTGCATCAGGGGATTCCTATTGTCTCTTCCACCATCGGCCTAGAGCCAGCGAAAAGTCTAGCCTGACCTGGTTGCTGCAAGGGATCAGTGTAGCATGGGCTTTGAAGGAGGGATAGAGGTAGACCACAGCACTAAGAGGCAAAACAAGCACCTCTCACCCTGTTGTTTAATCATCACTAAACTCTAGGCGGGTGTTCTGAAGGGTGTGGGTGGCCACAGTTCCTCAAATCCGGCCTGCGGCGGACCCGGTCAGGGCGTTCTTGCTAGGGCTTTGGTACAGTGGTGGTGGCCAACAGCAGCTCTGTAGCAGATCACCATTCCTTTCCAGTGACATGGCACTCCATTATAAGCAACTTGGTTGTCCTGGAATAAGGAAACAGTGAGGCAGGCACGTGGCTTTTGTGAGCACCTCACCAACTGACCATCTTGATCGCAGCCATACTCCACCCGCCCTTCCTCCAGTTTTACTATTAAAGGCCCTCAAGGATATAAAATAAATTTTTTTAAACATAGACCCAGATCTTTATTGTTCTCTTTTGCATAAATTTTGCTAACTTTCATTTGTAAAGCAAATGGATGCAATTAATTTATATATATAGATCGAATAGAAAGAAATGAACTGCAATAAATTATTTTACCACTGAATAAGTATCTAAATAGTGAGAGAGAAAAAGACTTTCCCGACTTCACTTTTGTATGTCTCTAGTTGTAGTTCTAATGAGCACAGTGCTGAACAACAAGCAAAACATTTAAAACATGGAACTGCAAAGGAGGAGAGTGTGAGACTGCCTGGAATGTAGACATCAATTCTGATTAAAGCACAACACTCCTGGTCCATCTGTTGCCATGAGCAAACTGTGAGAAAGTGATTTACGAATTGTAGTACATTGGTGTTCTTATCTTTTAAGGCCCATTCAAAGGTTTCATCAATTTAAACCATAGCTCGTCCTATGGTAGCTGTGGCACGGAGTACACAGACTTAACTTATGGAAAAAGTGTCAAGCATTTAAGAAGTACCAAAACAGTAAATAAGTCAAAAATACAATACAGTAAATCCCACTTCTGTGTACAAAAATACCCAATAAGTGGAAACGAGTTATGAATTTTCAAACTTTTCAACATAAATTGCTTCAAAAAGCACAAAGCGCCTACTGCGGGCAGATGGTCCCTCTAGACCGATACAAGGGTAAGGTTTCAGGCCAATTGCGATGGAGAACTGATCGTATATGAGGACCCGATTGTCCTTGGTCAAAGAGTTACCTTTGGGCTTAGAAATATTCTGAGAAGATAGTCTTCAGTGTGGCAAAGCAGCAGGCTTGATCTGGACACTGACTTGACGATGATGGGTTGCCTGTCTGAAGTCCCTGTGAAGCCATCAGCAAAAGTGGGAAAAGCTCTGCTGGGAATAGGTCTGGGTTTTAAGTCTGGGCAGCCCCCTGGCCATCCTGTCCCGAGAAAGACATTCTCGTAGACACACCCAAAGCCTTTGTTTCAGCTCTGGGAATAAGTTCACACCTCATCAAGAAGCTATTCAGCTCTAGCGCTACAGTTGGAAGCTCATGCAAATGGGCTCAAGGGGCTATAGGCAAGCAAAAGATAACATTTTGTAAAAAAAAAAAATTTACTTTTTTTTTTTTTTCTTTAAACATAGTTTAGAGTTATCAACAAATTTAACACAGCATGGCCCAGGCAAGAGAAACAAAGAAAAGAAAACAGGGAATATAATAGAAGGGCTACCTCAGAATCCCACACAGAAAGGAAAAACAGGTGGTAAAACACAAAGAGGTTGAATAAAGGACAATTCATCCTATCCAGTCCGTAATCGGGGCCCAAATTCTCCGGCCTTTTTCATGTCTTCTACGTCCTTTTAGGCTGTACACTGCAAACTCCATGTTATAAATTGCCAACAGCCGGGCCCGCCAGTTTATAAAGGTAGGGGAATCAGGACTGATCCATTCAGAAGTAGTACCCGCTCTGAGAATAGACATAGCAATGAACAAAAACCCTACTTCGGGCTTGCTCCGTACTGTCTAGTTTTGCGACTGGCCCACCCCCAAGATCACTAAGGTGGGTGTCAGCCTCAAAGCTTTACCGGTAATCTGACAAGAAAAGATTCAATATCTTGAACATATTTGGCCAGTTTGGAGCAGGAGTTTCCACGGTTATTAGACCATTTCGAGATTTTCCCGGGAGTGTTGTATAAATCAAAGGCTGACATGAAGTGTTGAGCCCTTAAGCTGCCAGTTATTGAAATCTGGTTGACTAGCTCCAAAGAAGCCGCCAGATCGGTGCCTTCTTGTCCAAATTTCCTACCCCACTTATCATTCTGAATGATTAAGTCATCAGGCAATACAGAGCTAAGTGTTTGGCATATTAACCCGATCCTGGATCGTTCCTCTATGATCCCCACCAAAGGAATTTTCACAAACTTATCTACTCCTGTTGTTGCAAGCTTCAGCAAGTAGCTCCTAATTTGTAAGAATTTTAAAAAATGTCTTGTGGGAAGCCCATATTTGTCCTGAAGGTCAGAAAAAGAAGCAAATTGGCCCTCAGAGAAAAAATCACTTAGTACATTAATTCCTAGATTACCCAAACTGAAGGTGATCGAGTCCTGGAAAATTGAGGGCAAAAGCCCCTATGACAGCAGAGGAGTGTGTGCATTAATAGTTGGTATGTGTTGAACCGTCGCCGGAATTTTTTCCAAACAGAATAAGCAGATTGAATGACTTTAAATTTAATTTTCTTGTAATAACAAGATAATAATAATCCCATATGCTGTAGCAATGCGGCCCAATGGTATAGCATTAAGGAAGGTAGACTCCAGCCGCTCCGTGATCTAGGAAGAATTAGCCACTTAGATGCCCTTCTAGCCTTCTGGTAACCCCACAGAAATCTCATACAAGCCCTTTCAGCACTGGAAATACACTGCACTGGAAATTCAATAGGGATGATCCTAAATAAATATAGACATTTTTGTAGTATTGACATTTTTATGACGTTGGAGCGACCATGGAGAGGTGCAAATGGTCTATTCTCTCCAACGTCTGATTTACCTCTTTAATAATCGGTAACATACTCATTTCTGGGATCTCTTCAACTGACCGAGTGATCTTCACCCCCAAGAAGGTTGAGACTGAGGTTATTGGAAGCCTTTCTGGTTTTGCAAAGTCTGAGTGTATAACTTGAGTCTTATCAGCATTAAGCCGATAGCCCTAGACTGCGCCAAATTGGTTGGCTACATCGTAAACTGCCTGAAGAGCAGAGCAAGCATCCTTAGTGAAGATGGCCACATCGTCAGCGTAGGCTAATGTTTTATAAGCCACATCATTAACCATGGCCGCCTGAATCCTTAGATTATAGTCCAATTTACTCAAAAAGGGGTCAATATAGATTGAAAATAAAAGCGGAGAGCAGGGGCACCCTTGACGGGTTCCTCTGTTGATAGAGAGGGGGCGCTACTCTGGTCCAGAGATACGAACAGAAGCCTCTGGAGAGATATATAAGGCTTGAATGGCTATAATGAACTCCTGTGGGAACCCCTTAATGTTTAGCGTCTGCCATAGAAAGACCCAGGAGACCCTGTTGAACCCCTTTTCGGCGTCCAACTGGATCTTTGTCAGAGGTTGTTTACAGACCTGAGCCCAATCAATTAAAGCTATTGCCCGCCTGACATGATCTGATGTGTCCCGCCCAGGAATAAAGCCATGTTGCCGAATGGAGACCAGGGGAGCAATAACCTTTCCTAGCCCTGAGTGCAATGATTTTATCATACATTTTTCTATCTGCACAGTTTAAGGAAATTGGACGATAGGAAGAGGGACTGAGCTCTGGTTTGTCCTTCTTTCTAAACACTACAATAGTAGTATTAAGCCATGAGTCAAGAGTCCGGCCATTATGAGCAAGTGAAAACAAGGATTCGAGCTCCCCAAATAAAGTATGCCTGAATGTTCGATAAAATTCGAGGGGTAGTGAATCAGGGCCAGCAGCCTTCCCTGCTGCCAGTGAGGCTAACGCTAGCTCGAGCTCTTCCCGTGTTATCAGGGATGAAAGCGAACCCGATTGTTCTGGTGTGACCCTAGATGTTATGTAGTCAAACAGAAATTCCTCACTCGATGCAGCTTCAACGTCCACATCTATGGAATAAAGCGACTTGTAGAACTCTTGAAAAACCTCGAGCACTTTGCCCGGTTGATCCTGGATCTTGCCCTTTTTCTCTTTAATGCGACATATCTGATTTGAGACACCCTTGTGCTGTAGACTTTTAGCCAGCAGTCTACCTGTTTTTTCGCCATACTCATAAATGTCCATTTTGTACTGAATAAACTTAGCAGGCAGTTCCTCCACAAAGTTTTGGTGTATTCTGTTTCTACGGATTGCTATCTGTCGCTGACATCCCTCTCTTTTTTCCTGGTCAATAACTCGAATAAGTTCTTCCTCTGCTTCACGCAGCTGGTTAATCCAGCCATTGACCCTCTCTTTAATCGCCTTCTGGCGATAAAGAGAGAAGCTAAGAGTCTCCCGCTCGCCGCTGCCCTAAAGGTGTCCCAAACAATTAGCTCGGGTTGTGCCCTTATTTCTCTGAAAAAATTCTGTTATCCAATTTGTCATGTGATTGCAATACTCTTGGTCGAGCAGTAACTTTCGCTCAAATGTCCAAGTTGTTGCGGCTGGTTTTGGACCACTGGACGGAAGTTGCAAAATTAATGGATTATGATCTGAGATTACTCTGGGATGTAACTCGCAAATTGCCCCTTCGAGAATCGAGTCTGAAACAAAAAAATAATCTAGACGTACAAGTTTTCTATGGGCAGCCGAGAATAAATTATAACCAGGCTCAGATGGACACAAACTCTGCCAGACATCAACCAAGGCGTGCTCATGGCTGAGCCCGCGGATAGCTTTAAATGTCTTACCCTTCCTCCTTAAGTATGGCGAATTACTATATAAGTCAAAATTAGAATTCAGGTGAATATTGAAATCCCCACACAGCACTTTGGGAGAGGGCCGCAAAGAAAGTTCGATGCTCAAGAAATTTAGGATAGAAGGGTCATCAAGATTGGAACCATACAGAGAACAGACAGTATATGGTGACTGTTAGACCTGGCATCTTTGGCGTAGTTTTCCCCTATCTTTTTGCCTCTGCCTCCTGTATTTTTGATGCTGTGCTGGATTTCGTTTTTGCTGGTTTAGATGCTTTGGACACTCTGCTACTGCTGATCAGTGCCAGAGTGTACTGTGAGTGTTGGTACAAATACTTTATACATTGCCTCTGGTTAGCCTAGACTGCTCGTGCCAAGCTATCTAGAGGGTGAGCAGGGGTTATCTCAGAGGGTTTCCTCCTTACCCCGACTAGAAGCAAGGGTCCCTATTTGGACAGTGGTACCTACCACTGCCAACTAGAGACCCCCAGTTCTTACAGTGACCCCCTGATCAATATGTCAGCAATAACCCACCAACCAAAAGTATCCACCTTCACCTGCTTAGTGATATAAATATCTTGCCTAGCCATAATAGCTACACCCCTAGCAGTTGTTGTTTGCCGCGAACAAGCAATTAAATCGAGACCGACTTCCTGCAACCAGGGGCGGTTGTTCCACGATACATGAGTCTCCTGCAGGCATAGTAAGTCTATATCCAGGTGCCTAATAAGTTTAGCAAAAACGCCCCTCTTTCTTCTATCATTTAACCCACAAAAGTTTAGTGAACACATTCGAATAAAATTATGTCTACCCATTATCCTTAAAAGCAGCCCCGAAAAGCCTAATAAAGCCTAACCCCTTTAGTCCTGTGTCTCTAATCAAAGTACCAAAATAGAGCCAAATAGTACTTTGAAAAAGTTTTATATTGTTTACCATAACTATTCTGTGAAAAAGCTATGTGTGCCCCCCACCACCAAACACCCCTTGACCCACCCCCTATCCCTCCCCCTACCCTTGACCCTTTCCCACCCCTGCCTCCCCCCATCAACGGAAGGGTGGGGATCGTCGGTCCCTGGTGATGCTGAGCTGGAAGCCCCACTCTTTCCCCACTGAAAACTGGGTGTGCTAAAAAATATCTAACAGGAGCACTAAAGAGCAGCTGAAAAAAAGAGACAATGTAAGAAAAAGATATTAAACGTTGAGAGGACGGGAGAGCCCAAGTCTGAGATAAAAAAGAAAAAAGAAAGCAGGGAACCCACTATACCAAACATTAATTACACAATTAGTTAGAGCAAAAAGCCAATCAGTTCTCAAGAATATAGATGCACTGCAGTCCATTAGTAGTCCTGAGGGCTAAATCAGGGATTTTGTCAAGGGTTTTGTCCCGTCTTCATAGACAGTAGGTACTCTTTAGCCTGAACCTCTTATTGAAAAAAGTGAGTTTGCCCTTTATGGATCACCTTTAATTTGGACGGGTTCAAGAGAAAAATCTGAGCACCCTTCGCCTGAAATTCTGGGATCAATTGCCTAAGGTGCCATCTCAATTCAACTGTCTTCTGACAGAAGTCAGGGCGCACAAAAAAATTGCAGCCTTTCCCGAGTCTTTTACGATCGGGCCTGGCCAAATCATACAGGGATTCCCGGGCAAAAAGTTATTCAGAGAGATCAAGATGGCCCAAGGGCGACTGTCAGACTGACCTCCTGAGTAAATGTAAATGTAAATGTAGTATACTTGTAAAGCGCACAGCTGCCCCAGCAACGGGGCGTCCCGGCGCTGTATAACTCTGGGGAACCCGTCCTGGCTTTCCCTGTGGGATGGTCCCTTGCTGGGAGTCCCCAAGGTGGAGCCAGGAATCCCCGGAATTGGTGGGGCCGTTGTGGAGATTAGGCAAGCTAATGCCCAGAGTTGCCGAGTGGAACCCCTGATTAGAGTAAGCACTGAAGCGAGAATTATCGAGTCCGCTGACCAAGGTCCACGACCCTGCCGCGTCGGGAATTGAACCCTGGTCCCAGGCTGACTTCTGCTCTCAGGCCTGCCGCCTCTAACCAGTGAGCCACACTACTCCACTACTCCAGTTGCGTTGGTTAAATGGAAAGCGATGTGTCCTTTGAATTTGAGTCTTCCAATCCCATTGAGGGAGATCCGGGAAAGCTTCCTCGAAGAGTTCAATCACAAATTGACGGATGTTAGAGCCTTCCTAGCCCTCAGGGATTCCCAAAATTCCTAGGTTATTGCGCCTGGCCCGGTTTTCCATATCAGTCAGTTTGAACAGAGTGTCATCTCTGATCAATTGTATAGTTTCCACCTTAGATTTCTGCGAGGCCAGATCATCTTCAAGTTGGGAGATCCTGGTTTCAGCTTCAGTTATTCTTGAGGAAAAATCCGAACATGTCTTGGTGATCCTACGGATGGAGTTTTGTAGTTTCCTACAGGCCCCTTGTGTACAGGAGCCTTCAGCCCTTGACTCCTCCCTATGTGCCATCATCACCTGGTAAATAGTAGCTAACATGATTTCTTCAGGGCAAGTGGTGGCTGTAACAGTGCTGACAGGCACTGCTCCATCCATTGTGTTATTTTTATCTCCTAAGCCTGGTGAGAAAGAATAATCCCAAGACATAGCTCCTGTGCTGCCTTCAGTCAACGTTGGACATACAGAAATTGCTCTCAGTTTTTTAACAGTCTCTGAACTAAACTGAGAGTGATCCACATCGCCTTCCCAGGAAAAGCTACTATTGTCACTGCCATCTCCAGCCCAGTCCTTATCCTGAATATCCTCGCCTGAGGAATTAGAAACATCAGATAGAGAAAAAATTTGTCTGCTCGGGCATCCTCCCTGTTATAGCCTAAGTCTTCCTTTTGACTGCTCAGAGATCTGGTTTTACCTGCACCGGCGCCCTCTAGCTCCTGTATTCCTGATGAAGGGGCTACATTAACCAGAATGCATCCCTTTTGCTGGATGGTAGTTGGATCTGTCTCTGGACTTTCTTGGGAAGCAATCACTGTGCAGCCAATGTCTTGAGCTGGTCTTTCACTAGCAGAAACTGAAGATTCAGGGTCCAGGAATGTCGATTCGTTCACCGGCAGAAGCGTAGGTGCAGGAGGAGACTCCCTGCTGACAAAGGCAGCCGGTGCCTCTGCACAGCCACTTGCGGCAAGAGCAGGAGATTTTGATGTCCCGGAGCCTCTGACTCTGATGGGAGCATTGGGCGATGGCTTGGCTTTCAGTGTCTGCGCTTTGAAGAGTACATGTACTGTCTGTTTCCCCTAGCCAGCAATATGGTTTTTGTCGGTCTCTGCCGCGGCAGACGCTGTTTGAGGGGTAACAGCCTTTTGGCTCTCAGCGCTGGAATCGGCTACAGAAATCTTCGTCAGAGTTCCTGCGGCGGATGATGAACCACGACCCCTGATGGTTTTGCTGGAGGTCTTTGGCGACATAGTAACGAGCGGCGGCGTCCGTACTGCAAACTGAGCAGCTGACGCGGTGAATGGAGAGCTGACCCGGCACCAGGACGCCAGATACCAGGGGAGCGGAGTGCCTCACAGCCAGGGTTGATGACGCCAAATCATCCAGGAAAGTCAGCCAAGGAAACGTTAGTAAGCACCCGGCTTTTTTCCCATTTAGGTAACTCAAACGATGATGTTCTTCATTGCTTAAAAGACCGGTCGGGAGTGGGGAGAGCAGCTCAATCAGCCGTCCACACGGCTGCCATCTTCGCTCCCAACTACATTTTGTAAAATGTTAGTACAAATCCGAATGTATCAATGAACTTGATTTGTAACAAATATTTTTATAAGTCCAAGAATTCATTAGACATTATTATTTATTTTTTTTATCTTAGCAACTTGCTCTGTCTTTTTCATGGTGGTTGAGTAGTAACCCAAATTCCAGGTTGTATCAGGGGGAATAAAGTGTACCCCATTAGGCCTCTATGAAACTGGGGATTACATGGAGCACCTGCTGCTTTCCACAACAATTTCCAGAGTTAATCTCATAGTTCTGATCCTTTATGCCCTGGAACAATTCCTCCAAGTATGACCTGGATAATTTGACCCTGAAAATCAGTGCTATATGCCTGCATGTGATAACAACACAGCCCTTGTGATAACGATATGTGTGTAATTTCTCGCTCCATACAAATCAGTATTTAGAGGACATTCATGATGAGGGCGTTAGTGTCAGAATTTTAACACGTGCTATTTATATATTTAGATTTGGTAAGACAGCTCCACATGTTAACAAGCCCCATGTATGGAACTGTATCTCGCCCAAATGTCACACGATGGGATTTTGGCAGGATCAGCTCACTATTTAATACTTCTGAAGGCAATACAATAATTTGTGATGAGCTGGACATTAAAAGCACCTGTGATTTACGTCTCTGCAAAATGACAATATCGCTCCATCCTTATTAACAGGTGGATGCTATTATCAATAAACTGCATGACTGTAAAACATGATACCACTGTTACTACGTGTCTGTCATTTGGGTGGAACATGCTATTGCAAATGTCTTTGGTTCACTATTAACGAAAATACTTGCGTTAGTATGGAATCTATGTAAACGTAAACATGACATAATCAAACGTGTTATCATCTGAGTATATTGGAGTTCATCTGAACACTATTTAAGGACACTTTACAAGAAGCCAGGTATTTCCAGTAGGTAGTGTTACACATGGATTTGCTGATACAGGGGGTATTGGTAATACGGGTGCTGGTATCATTCCTTTCAGGATTGCACCTGCCACTCGAATGTTTAGAACGCTCACATCTGCAGCTCGAGCATCACCCACTCCGCTTCGTTTTTTAGGTCTCGCCTGTCGATGCGCATGCGCATCGAGCAAGCGAGACTATAGGGGCTCATCCAGACTTTATCTAACTTTCAAGGAATCGTGGCGATTCCTTGCAGTGCCCGTGACTTTTAAGCTCAATGCGCATGTGCATTGAGCTTAAAAGCGCGTGCACAGCCGCCCGCATTCCTCTGACACCTTTGAAGTGAAACTTAGCTTCACTTCAAAGGCCCGGCTTGTTCACACCCACATGCCGCTCTGCCCCGCTCCGCCCCCTCCCCTGAGTCATCCTGCCTGCCCCTTCCCGCCGTGTCGCATTTCTCCTCCCCCCTCCCCTCTCCCCTCTCCCCTCTCTTCCCTCCGTCTTGTTTTCTTTGATGCTGGTATTGCTGGCAGCGGCATTGCGCTTGGAGGGACAGCAACAACATAAAACTGACCATGAAGTTAATCACAGGACCCTGCAGCCGAAGGCTTCGTGCACTGAGCCCTCCCGGCATACACATAATTTTATCGCTCTCTTTCTCTCGCGCTCTCCCTACATCTATAGCTCCCCCTCCCTCTCTCCTGTCTTCCTCTGTCTCACTCTAACTGTGTTCCTCCCTCTGTCTCACTCCCCCTCTCTTTTTCCTCCTCTCTCCCTCCCTCTCCGTCTCGCAGCTTAGATTCACGTTTCTGCCTGTTTCACTCTCTCTTCCAACTCTCACCCCCCTCTCCATTTACTTACACAAATCTCGCAGATACCCCAAGCAGCGGTGCACGCAGTACCAATCCTTCTGTTATGCCACATCTCGCAGCTTAGATTCTTTCGCTCTTTCTTTTAACTCTCCACGTTTCTGCCTGTTTCACTCTCTCTTTTAACTCTCACCCCCCTCTCCATTTACTTACACAAATCTCGCAGATACCCCAAGCAGCGGTGCACGCAGTACCAATCCTTCTGTTATGCCACATCTCGCAGCTTAGATTCATTCGCTCTTTCTTTTAACTCTCCACGTTTCTTCCTGTTTCACTCTCTCTTTTAACTCTCACCCCCCTCTCCATTTACTTACACATATCTCGCAGATACCCCAAGCAGCGGTGCACGCAGTACCAATCCTTCTGTTATGCCACATCTCGCAGCTTAGATTCATTCCCTCTTTCTTTTAACTCCCCACGTTTCTGCCTGTTTCACTCTCTCTTCCAACTCTCACCCCCCTCTCCATTTACTTACACAAATCTCGCAGATACCCCAAGCAGCGGTGCACGCAGTACCAATCCTTCTGTTATGCCACATCTCGCAGCTTAGATTCATTTGCTTTTTTTTTTAACTCTCCACGTTTCTGCCTGTTTCACTCTCTCTTTTAACTCTCACCCCCCTCTCCATTTACGTTTCTGCCTGTTTCACTCAGCCACGCAACGCCACTCAGGCACGCAACGCCACTCACGCACGCAACGCCACTCAGCCACGCAACGCCACTCAGCCACGCAACGCCACTCACCCACGCAACGCCACTCAGCCACGCAACGCCACTCACCCACGCAACGCCACTCACCCACGCAACGCCACTCATGCACGCCACTCACACACGCAACGCCACGCACACATGCAACGCCACTCAGCCACTCACTGCCACTCTGCCACGCAACGCCACTCAGCCACGCAACGCCACTCAGCCACGCAACGCCACTCAGCCACGCAACGCCACTCACCCACGCAACGCCACTCAGCCACGCAACGCCACTCACCCACGCAACGCCACTCACCCACGCAATGCCACTCACCCACGCAACGCCACTCACCCACGCAACGCCACTCACCCACGCAACGCCACTCACCCACGCAACGCCACTCAGCCACGCAACGCCACTCAGCCACGCAACGCCACTCACCCATGCAACGCCACTCACCCACGCAACGCCACTCACCCACGCAACGCCACTCACCCACGCAACGCCACTCACCCACGCAACGCCACTCACCCACGCAACGCCACTCACCCACGCAACGCCACTCACCCACGCAACGCCACTCTGGCACGCAACGCCACTCTGGCACGCAACGCCACTCTGGCACGCAACGCCACTCTGGCACGCAACGCCACTCTGGCACGCAACGCCACTCACCCACGCAACGCCACTCAGCCACGCAACGCCACTCAGCCACGCAACGCCACTCAGCCACGCAACGCCACTCAGCCACGCAACGCCACTCACCCACGCAACGCCACTCACCCACGCAACGCCACTCACCCACGCAACGCCACTCACCCAAGGAACGCCACTCAGCCACGCAACGCCGTTAGTATGTATAGCATTGCACCTAAAAAACAGTTAATATTACAACCCACAAACGCCAGCACCTCTCCCCTCTGTTCCCGTACACATCCAGGCTCGCAATTCAACTCCCCCTCCCCAGACGCCAGCACCTCCCCTCTCTGTCCCTGCACACAGCCAGGCTCTCAGAACACAAAAAGACTTGAAATTGAAATCGTCTACAAAATGAAATAATGACAGACGCATTACAAGCTACATGGCCTTGTACATTCCCTAATCAGCAGACCTACTATTCCCACCCCTCCCTCTACAGCCTGCTACGCCAAAAATAGCGCTTGTATCTATAGCATTGCACCTAAAAAACATGTAATATTTTGACATGTTTATAAACGGAATGAAACACACAGAGTCAGTTCAATTCAACGGGCCTACTATTTCCCTCCTCCGACACAGAGTGACATCACAGAGCCTCTAGCACATCCACGTGACTAAACAGTCCTCGCAACCCGCCATAACCCCCAACAATACGACGGACCTGCTGGGACCATTCTTTAATACCATTTACATGAACACAAAGCCAGGCCACAGACTCCAAGGCTTTCGTTACCAAAACTCCAGGATGCTAGACTACTTTAAGCGCCGTGTTCAAGATTGTAATCACTTGTGAAGTTCCTTTGGGGATGTGCTAATTTAGAACAGCAGGATGCGAGCCGGGTGTTACCTCGAGAACAACAACAAACCCCCCCAAAAACAAAGTCACTGGAAGAAAATACTAACACTAGAAACGTGATGCTTTTTCGCTAAACTTAAACAATCCCACTGAACGAAAATACTAACACTAGAAACGTGATGTTTTTTTAACAAAAATTATTTACTTCACATAACCATGTCTAGTATTTCACAACTTCCCTCTACAGCGTGGTATTTAAAATCGGCCTATTCTACGTCGACGCTTGTACAGACTAAAGATTTCTTATGTTGCCTTCAGTGGAACATTTCCGATGTTGCCTTCTTTTGGATAACTACCATATTTCTTATACACACACATTAAGGGGCGCATCCGCAGCAGCCTCACCCTCACTCACCCTCACTCACCCTCAACCCCTCATGCTATTTTGAAGGGTAACTTGGAGCAGACAGTTCAAGTCGAATTACGGTAAGGCCACTCAGCCACGCAACGCCACTCAGCCACGCAACGCCACTCAACGCCACTCACCCACGCAACGCCACTCACCCGCAACGCCACTCACCCACTCACCCACGCAACGCCACTCACCCACGCAACGCCACTCACCCACGCAACGCCACTCACCCACGCAACGCCACTCACCCACGCAACGCCACTCACCCACGCAACGCCACTCAGCCACGTAACGCCACTCAGCCACGCAACGCCACTCACACACGCAACGCCACTCACACACGCAACGCCACTCACACACGCAACGCCACTCAGCCACGCAACGCCACTCAGCCACGCTTCGCCACTCAGCCACGCAACGCCACTCAGCCATAACACTTCACGAGCAGTCCCGGGCTTTTAGCTACAACATTGCATTCTGGGACTCGTAGTTTTGTTTCTTTTAGTAATAAAACGCTAGCAAATAATGGAAGGACCGGCTGAATGCGTTACACAGATATCTCGAAGACCTCGTTAGAATAACACCGCTCCAACAATACGTCATAGCACACCGTCATGCACTGCCTATGGAACCAATTCATACCGTGCTTGAAAGTGTATTAAAGCCAGTCTTAACACAGGGACATCAGAACAGCAAGCATGTTGGCGCAGCAGCCCGCAATGTGCATTTCTCCTACACCCCCTCCCCACAGCAATGCCCTCCGTCTGTTTTACAATTTGAAGAGGTGCCTCCTCACATTTCACTTCACTGCCTTCCAACCTCATGTTTGAAACTTTAGTCACCATCTCCTGTTTGTCGTACCCCAAGCAGCGGTGCACGCACTACAAATCCTTCTGTTATGCCACATCTCGCAGCTTAGATTCATTCCCTCTTTCTTTTAACTCTCCACGTTTCTGCCTGTTTCACTCTCTCTTCCAACTCTCACCCCCCTCTCCATTTACTTACACAAATCTCGCAGATACCCCAAGCAGCGGTGCACGCAGTACCAATCCTTCTGTTATGCCACATCTCGCAGCTTAGATTCATTCGTAACGCCACTCACCCACGCATCGCCACTCAGCCACGCAATGCCACTCAGCCACGCAACGCCACTCAGCCACGCAACGTCACTCAGCCACGCAACGCCACTCACCCACGCAACGCCACTCACCCACGCAACGCCACTCACCCACGCAACGCCACTCACCCACGCAACGCCACTCACCCACGCAACGCCACTCTGGCACGCAACGCCACTCAGGCACGCAACGCCACTCAGGCACGCAACGCCACTCACCCACGCAACGCCACTCAGGCACGCAACGCCACTCAGGCACGCAACGCCACTCAGCCACGCAACGCCACTCAGCCACGCGCAACGCCACTCAGCCACGCGCAACGCCACTCACACGCGCAACGCCACTCACACGCGCAACGCCACTCACCCGCGCAACGCCACTCACCCGCGCAACGCCACTCACACGCGCAACGCCACTCACACGCGCAACACCACTCACCCGCGCAACGCCACTCACCCACGCAACGCCACTCACCCACGCAACGCCACTCACCCATGCAACGCCATTCACCCACGCAACGCCACTCACCCACGCAACGCCACTCACCCACGCAACGCCACTCACCCACGCTACACCACTCACCCGCAACGCCACTCACAAGCAACCCCACTCACAAGCAACCCCACTCACACACGCAACGCCACTCACACACGCAACGCCACTCACACGCAACGCCACTCACACACGCAACGCCACACACACGCAACGCCTCTCACACACGCAACGCCACTCACACACGCAACGCCACTCACACACGCAACGCCACTCACACACGCAACGCCGTTAGTATGTGTAGCATTGCACCTAAAAAACAGTTAATATTACAACCCACAAACGCCAGCACCTCTCCCCTCTGTTCCCTTACACATCCAGACTCGCAATTCAACTCCCCCTCCCCAGACGCCAGCACCTCCCCTCTCTGTCCCTGCACACAGCCAGGCTCTCAGAACACAAAAAGACTTGAAAGTGAAATCGTCTACAAAATGAAATAATGACAGACGCATTACAAGCTACATGGCCTTGTACATTCCCTAATCAGCAGACCTACTATTCCCACCCCTCCCTCTACAGCCTGCTACGCCAAAAATAGCGCTTGTATCTATAGCATTGCACCTAAAAAAAAATTATTATTTTGACATGTTTATAAACGGAATGATTAAATCAAAAAGAGACTAGCTCAAGTTACTTTAGGGGAGGGGGAAGACTCTGGTATGTTTTGTCACGGAGTGTGAACACCCAGCAGGTGTGTTCAAAAAGCCCTCACCCACCAACCTAGTTGGTGGCATGCTTCATCATCGGGCCCACCCAGTGGCACCTAGCGTGCCCCGGGTGTGCTTCAACGCCTGACTACAGCGGAGCTGGTATTTTACTGAGTGTGCGGTGAAGATAGTTAAGGAAGTGATGTTAAAACGGCTGAACGGTGGTCCCAGTACCCGTAGGTAAAATTAGACTTTAATACCTGGGCCTCCGTCAGCGGTTAAAAATAAGGCAAGGGGATGTAAGGGGCGAGTTACGACCTCTCACATCCAATGGGTCAACATGTTTCAGCCAGTGCCTTATGACTAGACTGGCTTTCTTCAGGACCTAAAATAAGTGAGTGCAAACTACCTAGTGGGGGTGTAGGGGAGACTATGTGTCTACACGCCCTAAAGTGTATCTACGTGTGAGAGGGGTATTCCCTTCTCAAGACCACGCAAGTTATTTGCTCAGTCTGACCTCAAGGTTGGGAGGTGGCAAAGGCTTGACCAGTACTTCTGGGTTGAGCCTGCTCTGGACCTGTAGTGCCTCCTTCGCATACCGGTCATATAACGGAATGAAACACACAGAGTCAGTTCAATTCAACGGGCCTACTATTTCCCTCCTCCGACACAGAGTGACATCACAGAGCCTCTAGCACATCCACGTGACTAAACAGTCCTCGCAACCCGCCATAACCCCCAACAATACGACGGACCTGCTGGGACCATTCTTTAATACCATTTACATGAACACAAAGCCAGGCCACAGACTCCAAGGCTTTCGTTACCAAAACTCCAGGATGCTAGACTACTTTAAGCGCCGTGTTCAAGATTGTAATCACTTGTGAAGTTCCTTTGGGGATGTGCTAATTTAGAACAGCAGGATGCGAGCCGGGTGTTACCTCGAGAACAACAACAAACCCCCCCAAAAACAAAGTCACTGGAAGAAAATACTAACACTAGAAACGTGATGCTTTTTCGCTAAACTTAAACAATCCCACTGAACGAAAATACTAACACTAGAAACGTGATGTTTTTTTAACAAAAATTATTTACTTCACATAAGCATGTCTAGTATTTCACAACTTCCCTCTACAGCGTGGTATTTAAAAACGGCCTATTCTACGTCGACGCTTGTACAGACTAAAGATTTCTTATGTTGCCTTCAGTGGAACATTTCCGATGTTGCCTTCTTTTGGATAACTACCATATTTCTTATACACACACATTAAGGGGCGCATCCGCAGCAGCCTCACCCTCACTCACCCTCACTCACCCTCAACCCCTCATGCTATTTTGAAGGGTAACTTGGAGCAGACAGTTCAAGTCGAATTACGGTAAGGCCACTCAGCCACGCAACGCCACTCAACGCCACTCACCCACGCAACGCCACTCACCCGCAACGCCACTCACCCACGCAACGCCACTCACCCACGCAACGCCACTCAGCCACGCAACGCCACTCAGCCACGCAACGCCACTCAGCCACGCAACGCCACTCAGCCACGCAACGCCACTCAGCCACGCAACGCCACTCACCCGCGCAACGCCACTTACCCGCGCAACGCCACTCAGCCACGCAACGCCACTCAGCCGCGCAACGCCACTCAGCCGCGCAACGCCACTCAGCCGCGCAACGCCACTCAGCCGCGCAACGCCACTCAGCCGCGCAACGCCACTCAGCCGCGCAACGCCACTCAGCCGCGCAACGCCACTCAGCCGCGCAACGCCACTCACACGCGCAACGCCACTCACACGCGCGACGCCACTCACATGCAAGAGAAAATTACTACACACAAGGAAAGTGCGACCGAAAAACACGTACGCCAAAACGAAACTCAATCCATGCCAAAGAATAAAACTAAATAGCAGCCATTGATAAAATACTAAACACACTCTAATGAGAGGAGCCAGACAGAAAATACGTACGAGCAAAGCAAAACCAAATACAATAATTACATTAACATCAATAAAAGGAAAGGCATAAACAAAAGTATAAGAACTCACAAAGGCACTTTTTCATAATATGCAAATAAAATTGTCATTACCTGTCGATCGTAGCAGCTCATTCCCTGAAATGTAGAAAATATAAAAAAAAACACAACAAAGAGAACATACACAGTGCATACATTATACTTTTAACTACAACAAGCAACTAACAAAAAAAATGAATAGCGGCGAAACAAGTCACATACCGGTACAAATGACACAAGCAAAAGCTAAGTCAGAGGGAAAATAAACATCACAGTGCCACCTCAGGCGAAACGGAACTACTGAAACTACATACCAGGAAGACACTAGCAAAGATTACTCAATGCATCCCAAAGAATCTACTTAAACACGAGCCAACATTCGCATAAAGATCAAGAAAAATTCAAAACACAAGGAAAGTGAGCGAGAAATAACAAGGGACGCAATTTCAAAGACATAACACATACAAACATAAACATTGCATTACATTACAGTTTAACAAAACATATGCATTACACATCGCCAATAAAAAACACTACTTTATGTTACATTACAAACATTTACAACGCCACTCACCCACGCAACGCCACTCACCCACGCAACGCCACTCAACCACGCAACGCCACTCAGCCACGCAACGCCACTCAGCCACGCAACGCCACTCACCCACGCAACGCCACTCACCCACGCAACGCAAAACTATATTTTTCAAACATATATCTTTTAGAACAGTACTAAGGAATATTGTAACTCAAAACTCGATAATACACATGGCGCAATACAAATAAAACACTCATACATCCTAATAAAACATTATTAATAATACGTATATACACACACGTATTAATACATTCAAATTCATGTACTCACTTTTAATAAATGTACATCTTACCAGTCAGACGACGCAGCAACAAACACGGAGGAATAACACACCTTTACCGCACGAACATTCACATCAATTTGGAAAAAGCCCCGTTGACGCATGTCAAATGCAACGCTACGTCACACAACGTAGAGCTGCGATTGGCTAAAAATTACGTAACGCTCATAATTACATCACCATCAATTAAAAAATAGAACGCTAACATCCCTTACGTAACAAACGTAAAGGGAATACATTGCGTAATACCCTTTACTAGAACAGAAAAACAAAAACTTTTATTTACATACACTACATAATTTTAGAAACGTATACACAAGCCAAGTGCGACCAAAAAACACGTACGGCAAAACGGAACACAATCCATGGCAACAAATACACCGAAATAGCAGCCATTGATAAAATAAAAATCAAATGCAAGAAGCCAGGCAGAAAGTACATGCGAGCAGAGAGACCTAATAAAATAATTACATTAGCTTTACAATAAGCAAATCAATAAACAAAAGTATAAAAGTCACAAAGACACGCTTTAATATTATGCAAATTAATTTGTCATTACCTGTCCATCGTAGCAGCTCATTCCCTGAAATAAAGAAAATATAAAAAAGAAAACACACAAAGAGAACATACACAGTGCATACATAAAACTTTTCACTACAACAATAAACAAACAAAAAAAAAAACTGTGCACGCACTACCAATCCTTCCGTTATGCCAGATCTCACAATCTTCCATCACACACGGAGCTGCTCCAGCACAGGCAACGGCAATGCAAGCTTCACTCAAACACGGAGCAGGTACAGCACAGGCAACAGCATTCCCTTACACATGGAACAGGTACAGCACCGAGAGCTGCAGTGCAATCTTCCCTCACACATACATCAGGTACAGCACAGCCGGCAGCAGTGCAAGCTTCCCTCACACACAGAGCAGGTACAGCACAGGCAGCAGCAGTGCAAGCTTCCCTCACACATAGATCAGGTACAGCACAGGCGGCAGCAGTGCAAGCTTCTCTTACACATGCAACAGGTACAGCACTGACAGCAGCAGTGCAAGCTTCCATCACACACGGAGCAGGTATAGCACAGGCAACGGCAATGCAAGCTTCACTCAAACACGGAGCAGGTACAGCACAGCCAACAGCAGTGCAAGCTTCCCTTACACATGGAACAGGTACAGCACCGACAGCAGCAGTGCAAGCTTCCCTCACACATAGATCAGGTACAGCACAGGCGGCAGCAGTGCAAGCTTCACTCGAAAACAAGGAGCAGGTACAGCACAGGCAACAGCAGTGCAAACTTCCCTTACACATGGAACAGGTACAGCACCGACAGCAGCAGTGCAAGCTTCCCTCACACATAGATCAGGTACAGCACAGGCGGCAGCAGTACAAGCTTCCCTCACACACAGAGCAGGTACAGCACAGGCAGCAGCAGTGCAAGCTTCCCTCACACATAGATCAGGTACAGCACAGGCGGCAGCAGTGCAAGCTTCCCTTACACATGCAACAGGTACAGCACCGACAGCAGCAGTGCAAGCTTCCATCACACACGGAGCAGGTATAGCACAGGCAACGGCAATGCAAGCTTCACTCAAACACGGAGCAGGTACAGCACAGGCAACAGCAGTGCAAGCTTCCCTTACACATGGAACAGGTACAGCACCGACAGCAGCAGTGCAAGCTTCCCTCACACATACATCAGGTACAGCACAGGCAGCTGCAGTGCAAGCTTCCATCACACACGGAGCAGGTATAGCACAGGCAACGGCAATGCAAGCTTCACTCAAACACGGAGCAGGTACAGCACAGGCAACAGCAGTGCAAGCTTCCCTTACACATGGAACAGGTACAGCACCGACAGCAGCAGTGCAAGCTTCCCTCACACATACATCAGGTACAGCACAGGCAGCTGCAGTGCAAGCTTCCATCACACACGGAGCAGGTACTGCACAGGCAACGGCAATGCAAGCTTCACTCAAACACGGAGCAGGTACAGCACAGCCAACAGCAGTGCAAGCTTCCCTTACACATGGAACAGGTACAGCACCGACAGCAGCAGTGCAAGCTTTCATCACACATACATCAGGTACAGCACAGGCGGCAACAGTGCAAGCTTCCCTCACACACGGAGCAGGTACAGCACAGCATACCCTCAGACCCTCACCCTCAACACCTCACCCTCACTAACTTCACCCTTATCACCTCACCCACAATTCCACACCCTCACTCACCCTCACCATCACTCACCCTCACTCACACTCAACACATCACCCTCATCTACACTCAACATCACCATCACTCACCCTCAACATCTCATCCTTAACACCTCACTCTTAACACCTCACTCACCCTCACTCATCCTCAACAAGTCACACTCACTCACCCTTAACACCTCACCCTCACCCTCAATACCATTCAACACCTCACCCTCACCTTCACTCAACATCACCCTCACTCACCCTCAACGACTCACCCTCAGTTACACACACTAACACTCAAAAACGCAACAGCACTCTGCCTCTCCATCATTCACACTCTATCCATCATTCACACACTATCCATCTTTCAGAAACTCTGCATCATTCACCCACTCACCATCATTCACCCAATCTCCATCATTCACCCAATCTCCATCATTCACCCAATCTACAGCATTCACCCAATCTACAGCATTCACCCAATAGACAGCATTCACCCAATAGACAGCATTCACCCAATCTGCAGCATTCACCCAATCTGCAGCATTCACCCAATCTGCAGCATTCACCCAATCTGCAGCATTCACCCAATCTGCAGCATTCACCCACTCTGCAGCATTCACCCACTCTGCAGCATTCACCCACTCTGCAGCATTCACCCACTCTGCAGCATTCACCCACTCTGCAGCATTCACCCACTCTGCAGCATTCACCCACTCTGCAGCATTCACCCACTCTGCAGCATTCACCCACTCTGCAGCATTCACCCACTCTGCAGCATTCACCCACTCTGCAGCATTCACCCACTCTGCAGCATACACCCACTCTGCAGCATTCACCCACTCTGCAGCATTCACCCACTCTGCAGCATTCACCCACTCTGCAGCATTCACCCACTCTGCAATTTGAGGAATGTTAGGCCATTTTCTTACACATAAAGAAATTTCAGGACGGAAAACAAGGGGGTCGACGGAGTATAGCATCAGATACGTTAGACACAAAAAAAACTTAACATCATTGACCTAAAAGGATGCAAGGATGTTAATCAGTCTTCGGGCCAAAAAGTAAATTTAATTCGTACGATATTACAACAATATTACACAAAGGAAACAAATACAAATATGTGGCAGGAAGCGAGGACGAGGAGATACAAAGACACAAGTGAAACAGGCAACTTTTTCGCCGGGCAATAAACAAGCACTATTCATCCGGAGAATGGGACGGTTTAAAGACAGTAGTCAACAGTTACACAAAAAACCGGACGCATACAACAATAGCACTTCTTCTCACGGAATTCCGTCTAATATAAAGCAAATATGACGAAATAAACAAAAATTCAGAAACAATCAAATTTTTCAGAGGGAAATAAACAAGAACGATTCATCCGGAAAATGGGACGCATTGAATACAATAGTCGAGATTTACACAAAAAAAGAAACGCTTAACACAATAGCATTTATCCAGACGGAATTAGTTCAAATACAATAAAACATATTACGAACATAGAAAGAGTCAGTCACAAAAATCTAACGAAAAATACATTAGTTCACTGTACATGTCGTTCATACATTGCTAAAAATACTACAGTCAGCAAAGACACAAAGTTTCATTTCATACTTCAAGTACGTCAATAACAAATTATCCGACTACTTCAGCATCACACAAAAAAATAATAAAAAAACAACTTACATCAATATATTACAACACATTTACCACTTCGAAATGAAACAAACCCCTTTTGTATGTCAAATTACCAAAAAAAGGACATTAATACATTACATTACAGTTTAACAAAACATATGCATTACACATCGCCAATAAAAAACACTACTTTATGTTACATTACAAACATTTACAAATATTACGAGTGAATTAAATAAATTTAGCAAGTATTTAAATTTTACATAGTATATATACTACATTACATTACATTAAAATAAACTTAGGAATACATTCTTACCTGTCAAACGACGCAGCAACACCACCGGGACAAGAACACGCCTTCCGCACACCAACATTCTCGATCAATGGGGAATTCAACGGTTGACGTATGCAAATCGGAACGCTACGTCAAAAACGTCGCGCTCCGATTGGCTAGAAAAATACGTAAACAAAAAACACACACAACTCAAAAATAAACTAGACCGCTAAACATAGCAGACGTCGACGTGACGCTATACGTCGGCCATTTTAAAAAAAAAATAAAAACGAGACTACACAAACATGTTACAAAACATACACATAGTTAGTACAATACATACACATTTAAAATTACATACTAATATACACATAAGACTGAAGTAATACAAAGGGGACACCTTTAGTTACAAACAACACATTACTTAATTATTATTAACATATACACACACTCTTAACATCACCCTCACACAACAAAACTATCACACTCTTTCACACACGCTCAGTAACGCTAAAACAACATCTCCCTCATACACCATCACACACCTTCAGCCTCACACACACTTACTCACCCTCACACTAACACACTCACACACTCTCTTACGCAAATAACTTCACTCATCCTCCCCCCCTCACACCCCCTAACACTCTACGCGATTGCAGCCTGGAATCCCTGATAAATTTTCTTGTATCCGTGGCTGGCATTCAGTCATCCCAACGTAAACTGGTGCATTTGTCTTTTCTTTGCTGAAAATAATTTTCTATACTTCTATTGCATGATTGATTGAAATACTTTATCGGACAATCGTTCACATTCTAGATAGGCAACTTGTACATCACACCCCTCGATGCATTTCGGGTTCGCGCCTTGTCCTTCCTCAAATGGTAAATACTTTTAGGGATGAAAAGGCGCCGGGTCCTGCTGCGTTGTTTTCATTTATATTTCAGACTCGTGCTGTCAATGTCTCAACTACGCTTAAACACACAGGACAAAAAATGACAGTTTATTAAATGTATAATTCTGTTTTTATCAGCTCTGAAGTAGCCTCCCTACCGAGCGAGTGCTATTTTATAACAATAAATACAACACATAAGCTCACAATTTTTTTTGTAAAATGTACCTATCGCATTTCATTCTTTTTCACATATAAGAAGATAATTGGGCTTTTCACGGGCAATCAGTAAGACGCTACCTCACCCTCACTGACACTCACTCACACTCAATCACTCTCACCCTCACTCACCAGCAACACCTCACCCTCAACGCCTCACCCTCAAATCCTCACTCACCCTCACTCTCACTCATCCTCAATCACCCTCAACATCACACACTCACTCACCCTCACTCACCCTCAACACCTCACCCTCACTCACCCTCAACTCCTCACTCACCCTCATTCTCACTCATCCTCACTCAACCACCCTCAACTTCAATGACCCTCAACGCCTCACCCAACACCTCACCTTCACTCACCATCAACATCTCACCCTCACTCACCCACAAAACATCAGCCTCAACACCTCACCCTCAATCACTCACCCTCAACAATTCACCCACACTCACCCTCTCTCACCCTCAATTCCTCACCCACACCCTCAACACTTCACCCTAAACACGTCACTCATCCTCAACGCCTCCCCCTCCCCCTCACTCACCCTCACCCTCACTCACCCTCAACACCTCACCATCACTAACACTCAACACCTCACCCTCACTAACTCACACTCAATCACCCTCAACACCTCACCCTCAACACCTCACCCTCAACACCTCACCCTCAACACCTCACCTTCAAAACCTCAACCTCAACAACTCACCCTCAACACCTCACCCTCACTCACTCTCACTCACCCTCACTCACCCTCACTCACACTCACTTACACTCAGTCACCCTCACTCACCCTCACTCACCCTCACTCACCCTCACTCACCCTCAACTCCTCACTCACCCTCACTCATCCTCACTCACCCTCAACACCTCACCCTCACCATCACCCACCCTCAACCCCTCATCCTAACTCGCAATAACCCTCCCTCACCCTCACCCTCACTCACTCTCACTCTCACTCACCCTCAACACCTCACTCACCCTCAACACCTCACTCACACTCAACTCCTCACTCATCCCCACCCTCACTCACCCTCAACACCTCACCCTCACACAGTGCAATAGGTCTCGTAGGATTTTTAGTTACAGCTTTTACAATTGTTTATTGCTTTTTTGATTTGTAATTCTTTAGCATTGGCAAAAAAAAATAAAAATGCAAAAGATTTACAACAAAAAACCCATAAACAATTCTAAATGCACTAACTCTAATGCTGCGAGACCTATTGCATTTCCAATGCTTGTTTCTTCTGGGGATTTACTGCAGTTCTCAGGCAGGCATCAGCATCTTCGTGTCACTGTTCGTAGTAATGTGGGTGCTGGCGAGGCTTCGTGTGTGCTGTGTGCGGTTTGTGTGCACTTATGTCATGTTTGCAGAGATATATGCTGGCTGCGATCTTTCGGTGTGTTTGGTCGGCATGCTGCGGCGTGTCTGTGCTACGTGTTATGGAATCTGTGGGGGGTTGTGGATTGCGCTGTGTTGGGTGTTGTAAAGTTTGGAACCCATCATCCTGAGTACGAGAAACATCGTACAGTGGGAGATGACGCGCACACACACAGTCAGAAAGAAATGCCAGGCTGCTTGAGGGAGGATGAGGTGAAGTTCACTGCAGGCGTCGCTCCTCTAGTCTGAGCTGTTTGTTGCAGCTGCAGTTGTGTGCAGTCAGAGCCTGTCTAGCACTGCTGATGCCGCCGCCTCTCGGAAGGACGGCTCATCCTGCTCGGATGAATGAATGAAGTGGGGATGGGAGGGGGCGACCATGCGAACAGCGCCCACCCTGAGCCCCAAGCCCGAGGGGGAGAGTACGGGGCCCTGCCCCTCGATCCTACCACGAACGGACACGCAGCAAGCGGAATTTTGCACGGTATTTTTGCACTAAACTAATGACCGGGAGAGGAAGCGTCTGCTTGTTTCCAAGAGGAACCGCGTTCCTGGTTATCTGGAAATATTTGCTTTTGGACGCATTTCTCAAGAGCAGCCGGCGTCACAGGAGCATCTCGAAGGGAAGATGGTGCGACTGCAGCAGGGCACGGAGGCAGGGACCGCACGGATCTGATGCAAGCTCCGAGAAGCGGCAGCTGCAACCAGAGGGAGAGCAACCGACGGATGACGGCGGCCGGGCATCGCCCCCGCTCGCAGCCGTGATCGCAGGGGGCAGGAGGGAGGCTGCGTTCATTCCTACTCCTTGGTGTTTTTACTTTTCATAGTGCGTAAGCCGATCGCGGCATTTTATAGGACTTAGTAGCTTTCTTTCTGAGTGGAGAGCCCCCCCCCCCCCCCCACCTCCGCCCCCCCTTCTGAAATACTCCGCAAGCGAGAGGCGCCCACCTGAGGCAACGTGCGCACCGCAGGAACAGAGCGCACGGTGAAGGGGCGAGCTGAGGGAGGGAGGCTCCGTCCATGCTAGTCCCCGGAGGCAGGGGAGCTGTGCCGAGAGTCTATGCAGGGGGACGAGCTGGGAACGGTTCTCGTTCTGCGTCAGTCTCAGTGGGCGAAGGAAGGACTCCCGTCCTCCGCTTTAAGAAAGTCTGTGGAGAAACGGGAGACCCGCCTCAGAGATTGAACGCACTGACAGGCTTGCGTCCCTGGCTTGTTGGACGAGGGTATCTGAGCGGGGGAAGGAACACTACTGAGGGTTAGCCAGGCAGTGGAGTCTACCTGAGGGGGCCCTGCAACCGCCGACGCCACACCTGATGACGTCTGTGCGTGAGACGGACCTACACGCGTTAGTCTGTGGGATGAGACGAGCCATCCAGAGGAAGTCTTTCAGGTAGAGAAGAACCCGAAGAGGGAGTCTCCAAGACAGAGGAGCCCACCTGAAGGCGAGTCTGCAAGAAGCAGGGTCTGGTCCAAGGAGGAGGTTCCCACTTCAGAGAGTTAGGAGGAAGAGAAGCAGGTGGTAAGACCTGAGGCCCTGCTGAGGGAGTGTGAGCAGGAAGCACCAAAGTATGTCTGCTGAACCTCACCAGGCGAAGCTGGTGGAGCAGGAGATCCCAAACCTGAGGGTGTCTGTGTGAGGGCAGAGTGAACCTGTGGAGGGTGTTAACTTTACCCAATGGATTATTCAGATGGAGAGGACCCAAATATGGTCGGACTGAGTCGCACTGAAGGGCATCTCTGGAAAGGACACCAACACCCCTGAGAAAGTACATTCAGTTGGACAATCTTCATACCAGAGCGAATTTGATGAAGCACAGGATGATGTGAAAGTGATTTCGTTCTCTGAGATTGGGCCTTCTTTAAAGGAGAAACCACTAGCAAGGAGGCGCCATGGCCGTACCTGAGCAGACTGGAGTTATTGTGGTTGAATGAAACTTTTCTCCCCTGTGGCCTAGTCCGTAGACGTGAGAAGAAGTAGCTTTACCTCAGCTGGTGTTTATCCCGTGCTTTCCAGCCGGACTGAATGAGGGGGCAGCGGACCCGAGCTGGATTGCCGATGTCCACACAGCCATGCTGTTGCCCCACTGCCAGCATTGAGAGCAATGGTCAGCGAAGAGGAGGCAGAGAAAAGCAGCAGAAGCCGGGTGGACAATGCTGGCACCCACAGGAGAACCGAGTGGGCAGGTGGGGCAGGGGTAGGTGCTGGCACCAGCCTACCCAGGAAAACCACAGTTGGTGTAGGCACTGCACAGCATGGGACAATTGGGCGGCAAGTGCCTCACACACTTTCTCGCAGTGCGCCATCACCCAGTGGGCATGCACGAACCTCCTCAATAGTGCGCCACCGTGCCCGGACATCCTCCAGCCGTGTGCCTACCACTACTTCTCATCGCAAGCCGCTAGTACTTTCCCCCCAAACAAAACTTCATGGGCTGAGACACTTCTCATCCACAAGCCGCCCTTTTCAGCAGCGTGCCTTCTGGTTTTTGGCCTTCTGCACCTCATTGGGCTTCTTATTATCTTGGTCCTCAAACCGTTTACTGTACTGGCTCTCCTTCCCCTCCCATACCAAGGTGCATCTAGAGTGGGGCAAGGAGCTAGCATTCCCTGCCATCACCCTATGCAACAACAACCCAGTGCGCTTCCCACGCCTCAGCAAGAGCGACCTCTATTATGCGGGACACTGGCTAGGTTTGTTGCTGGCCAACCGGACCGTACGGCCGCTAGTCCTCGAGCTATTGCAGGACGACGAACGCTACAGCTGGTTCCGGAAGCTGGCAGACTTCAGGCTCTTTCTGCCACCACGAAACTTCGATGGCATCAGTGCCGATTTCATGGACCGCCTGGGTCACCAGCTAGACGACATGTTGCTCTCCTGCAAGTACCGGGGCGAAACCTGTGGCCCACACAACTTCTCCTCAGTGAGTGGTTTCATATCCAGTGTAGATATTCACTAATCTGAGTGTTATTTGCACAATTGTAAAAAAGTGTACATAGAATGTAAAGTTTTGTTAACATCTAGCAAAGGTGGTTGTGTCATGCCGTTAAATACAGTATGTTGCAAGAAAGAACATTTCCAGGAGGTCATCAGAAGCTTGTTTTCTCTTGTGGCTCAGAGACAAATGGATATTGTGGCATGAAAATACATGCATTGTGCAACATGATACAAATGGGTGAACATCAGTATGTCCATTGTTGACGAATGAATAGTAACTCTACTGTGTTAACATCTATGAGTGCTCACCATCTGAGTTAAACCACGAGCAGTTATGTAACTTGTTTGATGTTTGTATCTAAAGTTTATGATATTTTATTGTGACTGATGAGTGGTATCTCTGGCCCTTGGTCAACTTGACAAAAGCATCTGTCCTGTAGTTGCTCTTGATAAATGTTCTGCCTTTGGTTAGATAAGTGTCAAACGGGTTTCTGAAGCAGGTTTATGGTGTGATGTCAGCAAGTACTATGTTGGTTTGCGCATAGCTGTGGTTTATGGTGAGGTCCTTATTATCACAGAGTTACATGGCAATTGCATTAACAAGAGTATAAGTGTGACCGCTTCAGGTCCTTTGTGTGTTGTCACCAGCTACACATCGGTCACGTGGCACCAGCGCATGGAAATAGTCTATGGGACTACTTCATCAAGTGTGTCTCTGTGACCACATCAAGAACGGTATATACCATGTGATAACAGAAAATTCCACATATCTGCACTCTTACATCAGCTAGTACACTACAGTGCAGACATATGGTCTGTTAGAGCACCCTGTACATTCCTGTCAGCTGGTATATAAAGCTTCGTGTCGGTGGTGTGAGGTCAGAGAGGGTGTTAAATGTATGTGTGACGTCATCAAGTGTATGGGTGTGGTTTGGTACCAAGGCTTGCATGGTCGTTTTTTGTGTTATAAATGAGTGTGTGAGAGTTGTCCCTTTTGTGGCACCACCCAGTGCATGATTAATCATGAAGTGACGTTGACAACTTCCTGTTATCAACAGTGTGGCGTAAACAACTGTATAATTTTCATTATAGATGTCAATGAATGTCTTCCAGCTGTGGTTTAACTACTAGTATACAATAGCAATGACATGTCAAGTCAACAAATCTATAATGCCAGACACACAAAAAACAGCATGGGTAAAATAAAGAAAGTACATTCTTTAGGTAAAGTAAAGGAAGTACATTCCATAAACCATAATAACACTTTCCTTCAGAATGCTCGTCACTGCAGTGATGTGAGGTAACATTTGAATCGACGTAGAGCGAGCATACTATCATTGTTCAATGCTGACAACCAGTTGCTGGTAATTGCTATTGGTAACATGCACAGGGTCCTGACAGTTTTTGACTCTGACGTGAAACAAAGCACAGTTATTCTACGCCATCTTTCATATTAGGAGGTTAGATGCAGGCTGCCTATGTGTAGCGGCTTATGAAGTCCACTCTAAAACTCTAAATACTCCAGGACTACACACCTTCTATTGAACTAAATGCAAGAAAAGAAAGCAAAGTTCCGGATACTTACATATTCTCTTTGCAGATATCAGTAATGAAATGTTCAGGCTGAAACGTTTCTGGGACAGTATTTTAAAACACACTAGAAAAACGAGTTGTAGCTATCAATAGTGAAGCAAGTGCATAGGGGCGGGAACAGTAAGGTGTGTCCCCCATTATGTTCGCATTTTGCTACCCAAGTGACGGTGGGAAGGTGTATTTTTGTAACTTGCACGTGGCACCCGTGATGGCCAATGAGAAAACACATTGTTTGCTGCTTTGTCAAATAGATCCGAAACATGGTTGATAGGTTGCAGGGTGAGTTCCGTTTGACCTATAAGTATATATAATGTATCTCCCTGTCCGAAATTATATAACAGTACTAGACATCTCCCCTTAGAACGTACAGAACCGCAGTTGAAGGATGCATAGTGAGATTACCACATTATGGCCTAGATGTAGGTAAATGTGAATTACCGATTCATAAATACCGAATTTTACCGATTCGGTATTCATGAATTGGTAATTCAAATGTAGGTAGAAATTCGGTAACAAATACCGAATCGGTATGATTCGGTATTTACCGATTCTGTAATTACAGAATCTGTATTTGTCATTGATTCCTATGGGCCTTGAAGCCCATAGGATTCAATGGCATGTACCGATTCGGTAATTACTGAATCTGTAAAAATACCGAATTTACAAGGGGGACAGGGTGTCACTTTGACACCCTGTTGCACCCCTGTAACTGGCTTGTGCGCCATGTGGCACACATACATGCCCTTAGGGCATGTCTGTGTGCCACATGGCACAGGTGTACATGCACAGATGTGCATGTACACAAGAATTCGTTATTTACCATGCAATTGTATTACATGGTAAATAACGAATTCTAAAGGCCATGTAGCACTGTTAGAAGTGCTACCTACATAGGAAAATACAGATTCGGTAATTTTACCGATTTGGTAACATTACCGATTCGGTAAAATTACAGAATCTGTATGTTTTCAGTGCCCCTACATACCAATGTCAAAATACCGGTCGGAAACGGCCGAAAATCGGTATTTTCGGCCGATTCCGACCGGTATTTTGACACCTACATCTGGCCCTATGTTCAGTTTGTGAATCACTGAACACAGTGGGGCGGGGGAGGGGGGCGGTTGGGGTCATATGTCAACAATATGTATTTGAGTCACGCTGTACATTTTGTGAAGTAAAGATCGTTTGTCACTGTCCTGCACAAGATCACACTGTGGCCCATTTACAAACCCGGGTATACTTGTGTAACTTATACCTTCTGTAAGCTACCATTGTGACTACATTTCTGGCAGTCAGTTTTCGTACGTCCGCCGAAAAGTGTGTGTATATTATGCAATAATTTAGATGCTCATGGACATATCGGTATTTCACAGACACAGAGGGGATCTTAGGCACTGATTGCCAGAAGACCCGAGCAAGGAACTTACACATGTGCACAGAACAGTGCTTTAAAAGGAATAAGAAAAGTGCCGGTACTCTCCAAATTTATTGGGATGGGTCTTGAGGGTCTCGTAGGGGCGTGTCTGGGGGCGTGGCTACGAGGCAGGTATTTAACATTGGTGGCAATTTCTTTTTCACTGCAAAAGCGCTCTAGTATCCTTCGGCCAAGTTTCTTCATATATGTACGTCGTAATTGGTGTTTTTCACAGTTTTATATTGTGCGAACTTGGCCAGAGGGCATTAAAGCTTTTTAGTTGAAAAGCAGAAGTTTTACATGAAAACAAAATTTTTTTGTTTTTATTGTACGGAAAGATCAGCCAGAATAACATGATGCTGAGCAGAAGATGGGATTTCAGCTCTCTGTGCCATGAAAACAAAATAAATTATGCTTTTGTGCAGAACTTGCACTACTCATTTAAAGTGCTTTAATACTAGGCCTGGGCGGGGTACTCCGCTCCGTTCACGGAGTTTGCGGAGTTTTCTGCACTCCGCGCTCCGCGGAGCTCGCGGAGTGCAGCATAGTTTTTTCCCCGCTCGCGATCGCGAATGGTAAGTTCGCGATCGCGAGCAGTAAATTCGTGAGATGCTGCTCTGGTAGAATTTCTACCTGAGCAGCAGGAAATCAGCACAAACTGCAGTTCGCACTGCACTCCACCACTCGCGTAACTTTGCAGAGTTTTTTGTAACTTCGCGGAGTTTCGCGTAGCAAAACTCCGCAAACTACACCCAGGCCTGCATGATACCCTCCTGCCAAGTGTGCGCTATATATAACTGCAAAAAAGTACTAATTTCGCACTGTACACATGAGCTGAACTTGGCCACTGGCGTTGTGCTTCTGACAGCGTATTCCAGTGCTGCAGCATTTACACTCTAACTGACAACTCAAGAGTTACAATGTGGGTAGCTCTGTCTGATAGGCCACATCTCCTTACTCCTGTCATGCTGTCAGATAGAGTTTAAGGCAGCAGCAGCAACCTGGCACTGGAATACACTCACTGTTGACTGTCAGAGAGCGCCTCACAGACACACTCCCATTGAAGGTATTCAGCAGCACCTGCGCTGCATGAAATCCCATACCCCAGAGCCCGACCCCAGCTTGCTTCTAGGAGTACCGGTACTCTCTTGACACAAGGAGAAGTTCCGGTACTCTAGGGAAGAAAACTGAGAAGTGCGGGTACTCTGTACCGGTTAGTACCGGCCCATTTAAAGCACTGAAACAAACATATTTTCAAAAGCGCGCCTTTCCAAAAGGAGGAAGCATTTCCCCTCTCTTTGGAAGTACTACTAAAACAATCTGCATTCAATTGCTTAACTTTGCTTTGCTTATCTATGAAATGTTGGGTCAACAGACCTTTCCTGTCAGGGAGCACAGTGGAAAATCTTGTCTTTCTGTTTTGTGACCAATCACACCTGCTTAGAAATATGTTCTTTGTGTCATAAACTTCATTTGATGACCACGACCACTCCTCAGGAACTCCCTCGGTATACCCCTGACATTGTATGCCCAGTTTTTCATGCCCATCTAATCCTATTTAGGAAGTGATGCCCGACTCTAGGTGCATTTTACTCATGCACAAATTGCATATCTATGGTGGATGTAATGCCACTTAGCAGCAACATTTCCTTTATGAACAGTACCGCCGCTTGCAAAATAGCAAACATATTCCCTGCATCATTCAGAGTACGATTTGGTTTACAGAGAGTATTATTATCTGGCCAGGGAACTAGGCTTGGAAGGGAAAATATATTTCTGCTCATTGGGGGGTATATTTAAAAAAAGATTCACACAGTACAGCACAGCACAGCACAGCACACTGGCGTAATGAAACTTGAGGGAGCTTCCCAGCAAGGTATGTGGAGGGGATTCCTCAACACTCAATCTGGAGCTCTCCGGACAGAGTATTGTGAAGATGGGGCCCTGGCGCTTGGCTGCATGGGCCTGTGCTACGCCACTGGCACAGCAAGCCTCCTTGCTGCGCTCTGCTGCATGATACGGTAAGATCAGAAAATGCACTGTATTTAACATTATACAGCGCATTCCAGTCTTTTCTTTGCGCTGGTGCCTTTTTGGCTGCCTTACGCCAACGGTGGTACCCTTGCACCATGGTGCAGGGGTGTCTGCATTGTAAGCACCTTCCTGCACAAAAAAAATCCTCTGAGATATTTTCCTCTTTCTATGCAGCACACACAGGGAAGAGGAAGTAATGAGGAGAAATAAAGATATTTCTCCTTGTTGTGCTTCCACTGAGTACGCATTGCATTTTGACACATTCCGAGGTCTACCAGTGTTGGTAAATCTGGGAATGTGTCAAAAACCATTGGTGAGTCCATGGGAACACACACGCTCCACCGATGGACATCCTCCCTATGGTAGAACAACGCAATGCAGCAATTTGCGCTGTGTTGCATTACTTTAGATTTATCAAGCCACACAGGGCAACACAAAGTGGCCGTGCATGGCTTAATCAATCTAACTTAAGAGATGCGTTGGTCTTGCGCCCCATTGCGTGGTGCAAGGGCAATGCAACTCTTTAATAAATATGCCCCTGAGTTTCATGTGTATGGTCTTTGAAAGCGAATCCAGTGGACATTGAAGAAGTATTCAAGAGACTTGTAGTTGAACTGTCCATGCCCAAAGCGTCGGTCGACAAAATCATGAAACTTACTAAACTTGTGACTGAGATATTTCAAGTAATATTTTAGATACATTAAAACATTATGTATTTAAGTTTTTCTTTATTGAAATGTACTGATAGTATTAGATAGAATTGTTTTAATGCAAACATTTGCCATGCATATTCTATGAATTAGGAAATACCAAAATGGCTCTCATTTTCATCTACTTCAGGATATTAAAAGCCTAATTCAATTCTAAAAACTCATGATTACATTGAACATATGCAACAGGTACATGAACACACTAATCTAGCTCATCGATAAGGGTAAGAATAAGGATATTCACGATTGGTTCCCAGTGACTTGATTCATGACATATTTTTAGCTATCCAAAAGGCAAATTATTTTCATTGTTTCGTACTCTATAAAATCCGGCATGGATCCTTTTCAAGTGGCCCTATTAGGTCCACTCTTGGATTAGATCACAATTAGCTAGGCTCAATGGAATTCTTTTTTCAGGTTTAGTTTGGATTTATTTCTCAAATATAATACATGTGAAATAGCCAGGGTGTGATGTTGAACCATACCCTGTGGTTATATGTTAATAAAGGATACAGTTGCCTAAAACTGTCCCCAAATCCCCCAGCTAAGAACAAAATGCAGTTGCAATGTGTGTAAATGCATTACATGTAAAAGGCCATAGCAAAGAAATCGTGCCTCGTGAGTACGAGTTGAGGGCCAGAGACTCTTGGTCCCTAGGTGCTGCTCCAAGTGAGGGAAATAGTAGAAAACATGGGATCAGCATTTTTTATCAGTTTTTGCCTTCAGGGAACCTATAACTCAATTAACAAGATAACTGTACAAACCTTCCTTCAGATCAGAAAGGAGCTGAAGACCCACCTCTTCAGAGAACACTACATATCCATATGATAGGACTCACCACTGATCTCTATATGGTAGGAGACACCACTGATCTCCATATGATAGGAATCAGTAGTCACCACCGATCTCCATATGATAGGAGTCAGTAGTCACCACCGATCTCCATATGATAGGAGTCACCACAGATCTACATATGATAGAGGTCACCATTGGTCTCCAAAGAATAGGAGTAATCACTGGTCAAAATATGATCTGAGTCACCACTAATCTCCATATGATAGGAGTGACCACTGATCTCCATATGATAAGAGGTATCATTGTTTTCCATATGATAAGTCACCACTGACAACCATATGGTAGGAGTCACCACTGAGCTCCAAATGGTAGGAGTCACCACTGACCTCCATATGGTAGGAGTCACTACTGACCTCCGTATGGTAGGAGTCAACACTGATCTCCATGTGATAGGAGTCACAACTAATCTCCATGTGATAGGAGTCACCACTAATCTTCAAAGAATAGGAGTTACCACTGGTCAACATATGATAGGAATCAGGAGTCACCACCGATCTCCATAACATAGGAGTCACCACTGATCTCCATATGATAAGAGGTATTATTGATCTCAATATGATAGGAGTCATCACTGATCTAAATTTGGTAGGAGTCACCACTGACTTCCATATGGTAGGAGTCACCACTGATCTCCGTATGAAAGGAGTCAGGAGACACCACCGATCTCCATATAATTGGAGTCACCACTGATCTCCATATGAAAGTAGTCATCACTGATCTCTCTATGATAGGAGGCACCACTGATCACTCTATGATAGGAGTCACCACTGATCTCCATATGGTAGGAGTCACCAATGATCTCCCTATGATAAGTCACCACTGATCTCCATATGATAGGAGACACCACTGATCTCTCCCTATGGTGCGAGCCACCACTGACCTCCATATGATGGGAATCACCACTGATCCCTCTATGGTAAGAGTCACCACTGATCTCCATATGGTAGGAGTCACCACTGATCTCCCTATGATAAGTCATTACTGACCCCTATTTGGTAGGGGTCGCCACTGATCTCCCTATGATAAGAGTCACCACTGACCTCCATATGATAGGAGTCACCACTGACCTCCATTAGGTAGGAGTCACCACTGATCTCCCAATTATAAGATTCACTACTGACCTCCATATGATGGGAATTACCACTGATCTCCATATGGTAAGAGTCACCACTGATCTCCATATGGTAGGAGTCACCACTGACCTCCATATGGTAGCAGTCACTCCTGATCTCCCTATGATCGGAGTAACCACTGATCTCCATATGATAGTAGTCACCACTGACCTCCATTTGATAGTAGTCACCACTGATCTCCATATGTTCGGAGTCACCACAGATCTCCGTATGACAGTAGTCATCACTGATCTCTCTAAGATAAGAGTCACCAGTAATCTTCATTTGGTAAGATTCACCACTGATTGCCACACTATAGGAATCACTAACCACATACAAACTGCAGCACTGTAAACAATCCACAATCATACCTCAAGGCATTGTGATTGTGCTCTTGAGCTATGTTCACTTAATAACACCTACACAGACATGCTTACATGCATTCAATCTATATAATTTAATAGTGCTTCTGTAGTTTTTCCCACATTCCCAGTTATTCCTAGAAGATTCATAGAGGAGCTTGCTAGGGTTTATAGCAGAGATTCAATAAATTGCAAAATATTAAGTACACTGAGAGGAAGCAAGTGAGAGGATCTTTATGGAGTCTAAGTCAGCCCGGGGAAAACATGCAGTCATATAGGGCCAGATGTAGGTAATTCCGATTTACCTACTCTTAAATACCGAATCATACCGAATCGGTATTTAAGAGTAGGTAAATTGAAAGTAGGCAGATGTAGGTAATTTTTATTTCGCAATTACCGATTCTGTAAGATTCGGTATTTACCGATTCGGTAAATACAGAATTGGTATTTCCCATTGATTCCTATGGGCCTTAAAGCCCATAGGAATCAATGGGAAATACCGATTGGGTATTTAAAATACCGAATCCTGGCAGGGGGAACGGGGTGTCACTTTGACACCCTGTAGCATCCCGGGGTGTCACTTTGACACCTTGTAGCATCCCAATTGCAGGCTTGTGTGCAGGCTAAGGGCATGTCTGTGTGCCACATGGCATAGGTGTACATGCACAGATGTGCATGTACACTGGAATTCGGTATTTTACCACCCAATAGGATTGGGTGGTAAATTAAGAATTCTTAAGGGCCTGTGGCACTGCAAACTGTGCCACCTACATATGGATTTACAGATTCAGTATATTTACCGATTTCGAAAAATACAGAGGCGGTAAATTTACCGAATCTGTAAATATACCGATTCTGTAAATTCCGAGCCACTTACATGTCAAAAGCCAAATACCGGTCAGTAATGGCCGAAAACGGCGTTACCGATCGGTATTCGGTGACCTACATCTGGCCCATAGTGTGTTAATCACATTTGACTTTTTCCAAAACAAACAATGATGGGCATTGCTATTAACCACTGCTTTAGTACTTAATGTACCAAACTCAAAGAGTGGTTAATTCTAGTGAGATTCAAGCTTGGACCTGCATATCACAGTAGTGATGTCAGTGGTAAGCATTTAACTCGCTCAGCTACCCTCCATACATGTGTCGGATCTTTGACCTGCAAGTGATACGCCCATCTCTGAAGTGGCAACACAGCCTACTGAGCTATCTTACTATCTTCTGCAGCTTGTTCAAAAAGTGCTTTGACAGCTTGCTAATTTTCACTATGACTCTTTTGTCTGACATTTTCCCAAACCCCTCCTTCATCGCTCTGCATTAGTCGGCAGTTTACAAACAATCAGAGTCGCATTGCAGTTTACAGCACTATAAACGTCTTATAAATACATTATTAAAACAGTACATTTGGTTGAACGCTGCAGCCCATTCCTCACCTCCAGCTGTAAAACCGTTTGTCAGAGAGAATATGTGAGTATATGTCCCACTGGAGCCCTGACATTTTGAAATGCCTGTTAATATGCCATTTTATACAAAAATCCTAATATATATCTTTTTACTTATTTTGTTATTATCATTGCTTTCGTAGGCAGTCCCTTCTTATAGCGAGCTATATCTGAGAGACATACAAGGTTTGCCCTGATATTAGAGGAGAGGTCATCATAGAAATACAGTCCATTCATTTCTCACCTAAAATGTGGTGTTTTCAACCCTTCGTGCCAGCATAGCACGTTATAATGAAATACTGGATGTACTTGCATTAATTCAAAGTATTTGGGGAAGAATTCTTCTTCTTAATCTATTACTACTGAGTCGTGACTTCATGTGCCTTAACTGTAATAAATTAATGCATATATTTTGCTGCCAATATAACAAATCATCCAATCAGAGGTGTGCAGAAAGAAGATCTTGTTCATGTGTCGGCTGTAATACGATAGGGTAAAGCCTGGCATTCAAATCCTATTGCTCTTTTGAGTATATCTTTTCAGTCTTCCTCAAAACACAAAACTGGGTGAGTAACACAAGGGTGGGATAGTTTGGGTTTTTTATCGTGCATATTTCTCGTAAGACAAATATGTATTTTTTCAAATGCTACACAGGGGCGATCATCAATGTGAAATCCTGACATTTTATGGTACTTTTCTCCATGAGAGCCCTATGTTCTCCATCTGTTTACAGTTCCTATAAAATTCTTCTAATAAAATCCTTTGAAATAGAGAGTATAAATGATCTTGTGTGCCTTTCCCTGGGGACTGTTTAGTGTGTAGATTTTGGGGGCTGCAAGGTGAATGTTCCGAACAAGGCGCAAGTGGCACACATTCAGCTGTGCAGTTTGCATGAGACATTTCTACTCAAAATAACTCTTCTGTTAGAGAACGCTACATGGACAGCTTAGGTATAAGGACAACAGAAAACGTAGGGCCTCATTAAGAGTTTGGCTAATAATAATCAGCCGTCAATAATGTTAGAGGGCACCCTCTCCACCAAATCATCAGTCCACCCGCTTTATTTTGGGCATTGCAGACTTCCCAATTTCCAATGATGGAGCTCCTCAATGGGGTGCTGTTCTCAGACGGTCCCATGGAGTAGAGGCTGTCAGAGGAAGGGCCAGGGCCGGGCTGGGAACAACAGCCAGCCCTGGCATATTGCTGCTCAAGGGCCCTGGGAGCGGGGAAGGAGTGAGGTGGGTGCTAGCATGAAGCACTGCTCTCGCTTTTGTTACAGGGGGCCGATATTGCAGTAGTGCCTGCTACAGCCAGCCCAGCCCTGGGAAGGACATACCAGCATGTGCCCTTTTAGGATGGATAGTGTAATGTCTTTTATTTCATGTCTGTCACCACCTGGACAGGAAAAATAATATTACCCACCTTCACACCCTGGGAGATAACTCTATGAATATGTGGATCATTCAATTTTGTTTTTCAATAATAAACTCAAACTTTGGGATTATATTATTAAAAACAAAACGGTTTTAAACGTTTGCTGTGCATCTGTGAAATCTGATGGCGGACATACATCAAACATTTTGTCAATTGAAAGGAACTACTGCGACAGGGATTCTTTTCGATGCACAGATTTGTCTACTAGGCCTGAGCCAACTCTCACTTTGATGGTCGCAGTACCCTCACGATGGTGGAGGTAAGGTCCCCCCCCCCTTTCTGACCGACACTGCTCCATCCATCAACCTCTAAATGCACTCATTAGTGAGCTACAAATGTCCCAATAATCTGGATCCATGGTAGAGTAACCTCAAATTATAGAATAATGCATAAACGTAATTCTCATTATTAAATAAAAATGTGATCGGATCTAGGAGGAGTATTAGGGACACCAACAGTTATAATAACTGTGTATATACTGTGCCTAATAGACTTTGGAATATGTAAGGGATTTCTCAACAAAAGTGACACCTCTTATTGAAATTACAAACATTTGATTCTGAGGCGTGCCCCTCAGTTTTTTGAGGTTGGTGTGCACGTTGCACGTGCAGGGCTGGTTATAAGGCAGGATGGCACCAGATGACTGTCTAGGTGGAGAGAAGGTGCATAATCCCTGACTGCTTGTAGAAAAGGCAAATGGCATCCAGCGCCATGGTTGGGAGTTGGCAAATTCTCATGGTGCCGAGGGAGGCCATATCCACGTGCGGGCCATTTGCACAACCATGTGTGATTTTGGCGCATTAACCACTGTATCTACACTACTGACACCGATGGTAATGATTGAAAGCCATTCGTGTTTCATACAATTCCTCTCAGCTGCTGTAAGTCTGCTACATCATGAAACCATATACCAGCACATAGTGGTGAGGTGACACGGCGCCACTTATATTCCTATTAGGCTTAAACTGGGTTACCAGGGCACTCGTATTGAGGCATACAGTGGCACCCAGCAAGAAATTGAAAGTTTATTCAGTTTCAGCGAAGTATAGCGCAGTGTTGTAATTCATGTTTAAATAAAATGTATGTTTTACTTACTAAACAACTTGTGCTGCAATAAGCATATTTTGTCTTTGTCCATACTTTGTGTTTTCTGTGAGATCAGGAATCATAAAATGTCACAATCATACGTTCCATGGACGGGTGTTAGCACAATCAAGGCACAGTTTTTCTTTGTGTATTGTATCCGGTCATGTGGTGTTTCCTCTTCTGCATCTTATGTTTGATTGAGGCTGTGTTGTGGATGCCTACTACTGCTACTACTATTGTATGAATACTTCTATCATTTGTGCTATTATCACTAGTTCTACTGCTTCTCCTCCTCCTTCTACTGCAACTGGCACAATGCCATCAATGGGGATGCTATTGCTAAACATATGATACCTCTATGACTGGTGGTTGTTGTGAGGACAGTATTACTCTTAGTATGACTGCTAGTACTACTAACACTTTGACTTTTACACATAGCATTAAAAACTGTACCGCTGTGAGGTGCAGTGTTTGAGCAGGTAGGTGTTCTAGTAGCACTTTTAACGCTGTCACTTCTGATACTTCTAATACTGTTACTACACACTGTAATACACCTACTGCTTCTCTCATTAAGACTACTATAGTTACTTCTAAAGTACTGATACCATTGATATTCTTCTTATAACTAACTTTAGTACAACTGCCCATGCTGGTAGTCTTACTTCTAGCTGTATTTTCTGCATGACTACCACTAGTATTGCTATTACTACTATCACTACTACTGTTACTAATACTGAGATTGATATTATTATATTAATTTTACTAGTATTACTGCTGGGCCGTGAACTGCTTGCATAGGTAGTGCCACATTCAGCTTGATTAATCACTCAAGAATACCTGCATCTAGTACTAGTACTCCACCTTTGACTGCCACTAGCACAGCACATGTATTACTGCTAGATATTTTAGTACTACTAACACTTTGACTTTTACACGTAGCAACACAAACAGTGCCGCTGTGATGCACTGTGTTTGTGCAGGCAGGTGTCCTAGCAGAACTTTTAACACTGTCACTACTGATACTTCTAACACTGTTACTGTACATGGTAAAACACCTACTGCTGATTTAATTACAACTATAATAAATACTTCTAGTATTACTGATACCATTGATATTCTTCTTTTAACTAACATTAAGGCAACTAGCCCTACTGGTAGTCTAACTTCTAGCTGTATTTTCTGCCTGACTATCACTAGTACTGCTATTACTACTATCACTACTACTGTTACCAATACTGGGATTAATATTATTATACTCATTTTACAAGTATTACTGTTGGACTGTGAACTGCTTGCAAAGGTAGTGCCACTTTCAGCATGATTAATCACTCAAGAAGACCTGCATCTAGAAGTAGTACTCCACCTTTGACTGCCACTAGTACAGCACATGTTTTACTGCTAGCTTTACTGCTAATACTACTAACACTTTGACTTTTACATGTACCAGTACCACTGGGATGCACAGTGTTTGTGCAAGCAGGCGTTCTAGCAGAACCTTTACCACTGTCACTTCTGATACTTCTAATACTGTTACTACACATGGTAATACACCTACAGCTGATTTAACTACGACTACAATAGTTACTTCAAATATTAATGATACCACTGATATTCTTCTTATAACTAACATTAGTAAAACTGACCCTACTGGTAGTCCTACTTCTAGCTGTATTTTTTGCATGACTACCACTAGTACTGCTATTACTACTATCACTACTACTGTTTCTAATACTGGTATTGGTATTATTATATTTATTTTACTGGTATTATTGCTAGACCGAGAACTCCTTGCATAGGTAGTGCCACATTCAGCATGATTAATCACTCAAGAAGACCTGCATCTAGTACTAGTACTCCACCTTGGATCGTCACTAGTACAGCACACGTATTACTGCTAGCTTTAGTGCTAGCACTACTAACACTTTGACTTTTGCACATACCAGTACAAACAGTACCGCTGTGATGCGCAGTGTTTTTGTGCAGGCAGCTGTTCTAGCAGAACCTTTAACACTGTCCCTTCTGATACTTTAATACTGTTACTGCACATGATGATACACCTACTGCTGATTTATTTACGACTGCAATTGTTACTTCTAATGTTACTGATACCACTGATATTCTCCTTATAACTAACATTAGTACAACTGACCCTACTGGTAGTCTTACTTGTAGCTGTATTTTTTGCATGACTATCACTAGTACTGCTATTACTACTATCACTACTACTGTTACTAATACTGGGATTGATATTAATATATTTATTTTACAAGTATTATTGCTGGACCATGAACTGCTTGCATAGGTAGTGCCATATTCAGCATTATTAATGCTAGTACTACTAACACTTCAGCCCTGTCAAGTATCACGCAACAGGCGTTAGACTAACGCATTTCAGTGTGGTGATCCGCATCACTCATAATAAATAGGCATAGCACCTCCTGGGCTTTGAAGAACTAGCGCTACTAATTATGCACAATTAATGCTGATTGGGAAAAAAATTGAGTCAGCAGCACGCGCACTGCTCCCAGCAGGCTTGAGATCTGGCTGCAATACAGGTGTAACTGCTACAATGTGACAGTGGGATTCATGTGGCATTAAGATTGGTTATATTAGGATGACGTCAGCAGAGAAAATGGCGCCAGGAAAGGAAACTGCGGCGCAAGCGGGTGTCTGCAGTTCATGAAATTAAATTGTGCTAGCTGCAGCCAGTGGCAATGACAGCGCTGCTTGCACCGCAGAAAAATGTATTTAAAAGAATGAGAATGATCATGACCGCCACCCGACCGCAACCAGCATGCTCGGCCGCCCGCTTGCGCATTTCTCGCGAGAAATGCGCATGCGCGGGCGGCCGAGCATGCGCATTGGTATCCAAGATGGCGGCGACGCGAACGAGCAGAGGGAGCCCTGGGACGCCGCGGACAAGGTAAGTGCCTTTTTATGTACTTTTATTTAAAATTTTACAAAAGTTAGCTATGTAGGGGAGGGGGCAGGTGGCGCGTAGTAGGTCTACGCGAAGTGCGTAGGTGGGCATAGCTTCTTGCCCACTTTGCATTGCTTTGCGTAGCCCCGCTACGCATGCTACGCCCAGGGTTATTCATTTTACCAATACTGGGACTGATATTATTATTTATTTTTACTAGCATTACTGCTGGAGCGCGAACGGCTACCATTATTACTCTTAGTAGTTTTATGTTTCAGGAAAGCTTCTGCGTTTAGTTTGCTTCTATTTCCCCTTGTTGTGCTCTAACACTCTCAGAATTACTCAGCATAGGAACTCTAGGGCGGCAGAGGCTGCAATATAGGCAGGGGCTCGGTAGTGGAAAACCATTGCCGTGGCGGTGACGTTAAAGCGGGGAGTGGTAGTTCAGATTGAAGCCTTGCCTCCTGTACTCTCATAGCTGGTTCAAGCACAGCCAACCAGGTGAAACTTTCAAATCTCTTTTAGATGGTTTCACAAGTGGATACTTCCTGCTTAGTTAAGAAGCAACGCCAGTGTGTTTGTGTTCCAGCAGTAAAGCTCCTATTACGAGTTTAAGAAGACAATTAAAGCTCGTGGAAATTGGGGTTGGAAAAAACGTGTTTTCAAAACCTTGGGCCAACCCCGCAGCGCGTTAAAAGTAAATAAAATTCATTTTTTTAAGTAGGGATCCGATCGAGTAATGTTAATTGGAAGAATTAGACATTTAATTAAACTCTTCATCACAGTTAATATGCAGGCTGCCCGGGGTCCACGAAGGAGACCCGCTAAAAGGGCAGCCTATTTAGTGCCACAAGAGGCACAGGAGGCAGCCTCCCAGTGTTTAGTACCCTCAAGGATCCAGGGGTACCGTGTCACTTCCGGGGCGAGCGGAGGGCGGGGGATGAGGTACATATACCTCTCGCCTCCTGCTGGGTGCCCTCTTTGCCCACTACCCCGACGCCGTTTGGATCCACGTGATCCTCCAGTAGTGTCGAGCCCCCGGGAGCTGCATCGCGGTGAGTGCGAATTTCCCGCCATCCCCTACCTCCCAATAGGCACTCATAGGTGTCAAGTGCTTGGCAGCCGCTACATTGTGTTGGTCTGCTGTGGAGAGGGGAGGTTAGACAGCTCCCGGGGGGCTCGAGCCCTTGGCTTCCTCGGCTTCTTGCACGCCGCCTGGTAATGACTGTGGTTGTCCAGCGGGGCTCACGGTCCTGCCCGGGTGTAGTGGGTATTTACTGGGGGTCATAGTGCACCTCCGCTGTGCCTAGGGTGACCAACTGGCATTGGTGCAAATTCAGGACAGTGAGTGTAAAAATTCAGGACAAAGGGTCAAAATTCAGGACACAAATTCAGGACAGGAGGTCAAAATTCAGGACAAAACTTCAGGACAATTCGATAAGTTTTACAGACACATCAGAGGTCGCGCAATAGTATATAAGTAAGCCCAGCCATATCCAAACATATTCAACCATTTGCAAACCTATCCATCATGTATCTTTCCATCTATCCTTTCACTCATCCATCCCTTCATCCATCCTTTATCCATCCATCCACCCTTTCACCCTAGCCATCTGTACACTCATCCATCTACTCTTCTACCCATCCATCAATTCACTCATCCATCCAGCCATTTACCCTTTCACCCATCCAGCCATCCTTTCTCTTACTCATCCATCCACCCAGTCACTCATCCTTCCACCCATCCACCCTTTCAGTCATCCATCATCCTCCCTTTCTCTCTCCATTGTCCCTTTCACTCTGCAATCCTTCCTTCCAACCACCCACCCATCCATCTACTCATCCACTTATGAATCCATCCATTGACCCTATCACTCATCCATCCTTTCTCTCATCCATTTATCCTTTCACTCCTTCACTCATCTATTCATCCTTTAGTCCATCTACCCTCCCTTTCACTCACTCATCTATCCTTACATCCACCCTTTCACTCATCTGTCCATCCATTCACACTTGCACTTATCAATTCATCAATCCATCCATCATTTCACTCATCCATCCACCCACTCACTCATCCATCTTTTCACTCATCCATCCTTACACTAATCCATCCACCCTTTTACCCATCCAGCTACCCTTCCACCCATACATCCAGATATTTACCTTTTCTCCCTTCCATCCTTCCACCACTCACTCATCAATCCATCCATCCTCTTTTATTATCCATCTATTCAATCTTTCATTCATCCATTCACCCTTTCACTAATTCATCCAGCCATCCACCCATCCCTTCACTTACGCACTCGCCCACCATTTCATATTAATTTTGAGCTGAGCCTTTTTGAGCTGCTGGAGCCACCCAGGGCAAAGACAGGATCCACCACAGATGGAGGGAGGGGCAGAGGGGGGAGGGAGAGGAGCCATCACTGGGGGAGGGGGAGGCAGGAGGGCAACAGGATCCACCAGGGTGGGCACAGGGGTGGGCACGCGGTATTCTAGTATCCTCTTGGTCTCTTCCAGGGTGGAGTAGGGCTCCTCACCCCCTCCTGGACAAGACAATGAGAAGTCAGTCTCTTTTTCCAAAATGTTACTTTTGCCATCCCCCACTGTGATGTACAGTACTTAAAGGAGAACTGATTTAACTGATTGGCCTCCTTACTTTGTTAATCAGTGTGGGTGTGATTGTGCCATTTCTTTATTTTATTACATTATAGACTGCATGTTTGAAGTATCGAGGTTTGTTTACAATTTAGTGACAGTAATTAAGCTCTGTGCTGTGAAGAGAACCACTTGCTGCCTCGGTGTAATCCATACTGGTTGTAGGATGTTTGGGGCCCTGGGCAGAAAGGGAATGTGTGAGGCCCCTCTAAATTACAGAGACATGACGCATTCAGGGCTGTTTGCATCTGACTAGATGCCCCTGCTCCTGAAGCTGCAGCCCTTCCCTCTCAGTCACCTTCAAGCACCTCTTAACAGCTCATCAAGGGCTGGAGGTGTGAGGGGTGGGGGCGGCAGCTTCAAGAGCAGGGCATCTATTCAGATGCAAACAGCCCCGAATGCGTCATGTCAAGTCAAGAAGGGAGGTGAGTGGAAGCTGTGCCGGCTTTAGGGAGGTGCGACCGTGCTGGTTAAAATTACGGACAAATGGCGTCCGTTAAAGAATCCTTCACGGACAACGGACAGACGGCCGAAATTACGGACTGTCCGTGAAATTTACGGACGGTTGGTCACCCTAGGCCTGGTCGTGGGCCTTGAGCAGGCGGCCCCTAGCCGCTAATACTCCAGGCCGCACCAGTAGTAACGGGGGTGCGATCTAGCGGCTAGCGCTTGCCGGGACAGGTAGCAAGCCCCAGTCCCGTGGGTCATGGGGGGGAGTGGAGTGCCTCTCCGTTACTGCAGCTTTCTCGAGGGATGCGTCCCCTGGGTTGCTGTGGGGGGGGGGCAGTGTACGACCATACTCCCTCCCCTGTGCCAGGCTGTTCCGGGTGGCGAGCATGTGGCTCATTCCCCTCACCCCGTGGCAACACCGTCGCGAGTTACGGCTCCATTCCAGCAGTCATAGGGGGTGACTCACGGCCTCCTATGCAGGGATAATACTTTCCCCAGCACGGTCACATCACTCGCGAGGTAGGGGCCCAACTACAAGGCACCACATGGAGATGAGGGTGATGAAGGCGCATAGTTGCCCCAGGCGGATAGCCCATCGGGGAAGAAAGCAGCCTACCCCGGCATCTTTCAGTGCCTGCATTTCTTTAAAAAAAAAAGAAAACCATAGCCACTCAAACGGTGCATTGCTTGCTGTGTGTTTTGGCAAAAATATGATCTGCAAGCCACTGAATTCAAAAATCGGGCTGACCGTGTTTGCTTGGCTGTGTGCAGATGAGCCCCCGGCATCAGCGCTGGTGAGTTCAAGGTGGAGCTATGCTTGAGGGCATCCAACGTGTGCGGGGGGTCTCTTATGCTGCCCTGTTCGGCAAAGCTCGTGCCGCGGCCTGGTACACGGGGCCAGAGGTGTTGAGAGGCGGATCTCTTTGGGGCAGACACGGGAATCTGGGCATCTGAAACAATGGACCACCGTGCATAAGGCTGCATACTGGGCCAGCCGTGGAGGAAAGGAGGGAGCGCGAAGTCGTGGCCCCCGCACAAGCAAGCCAGCCATCTGTCAAGGGAAGTGGGAGCTTTGCGATGCAGTGGCACGGGCCCTCCCGCAAGCAAAGGCCTGGGCATCTATTTAATGGCTTCCTTGCGTAGTGAGTTGGTGATGGCATTTTCTAGGGGCAATGTTCTTGCAAGCATGATGGCGGGGCGCCTCCCGGGGCCGGATCAGGGCGAAGGAAGGGGGATGCAGCATGAGGGGGACCGAACGAACGTGGTACCCCCCTGCAACCACGAGGGGGGCGTGTAGTTTGCCCAATACACCCAGCCCAAGTCGTGTAGGAAAGAAAACTGGGCTTCAGTGCCTGAGTGTGGTCGTTGCCTGTTCGGCACAGTTTAGGTTGTGGGGGATGAACGTATTGGCCTCCATGGGGAGCAGTAGACAGGGAAGTTGCGAGTCGATGAGCGCCTAGATCGCTGCCCGCATTCGCAAAAAATGTTGGCTAAACTACAGCTCTACCCTCCTAAGTGCATAATTAGGCGCGAGCCATAAAAAAAAATAATAACAAATTGGAGGGTGCCCACTGATTATTCACTAAGCAGTGGCCTCTTCCAATTTGCAGGCATTCAGAAGCACTTTATTGATGAAGAACGGCGCAACTGTAATTTTAGCACTATTTACGTGGTTGATTGCCACTTAAATGAACCTTTTGCCTCCGATTTCTCCTTTTGTTTTCTGGTGTTGGATTAGAGGTGATCAGTGAATTTGGCGAGTGGTGCCATATTTAGTGTTACAACTAGCCTGGCCTGCTAGTAGGGGTCACTCTTCTCCAACCAATTAGAGCTATTATTTGTATACCCTATATGTAATATTTGGGGTCGCTTGATCCGACAGCGCTCAGACAGTAAAATAGGCATGGTACATATGCATAGCCAGGGTGTGCATGGGATTACAGGATACAAGTGTTTCCCTGTAGAAAGTAGAGATGTAACAAGCAAGATTGTTTATCTCGCAGCTTGAGTGTTAGTGGAACATTTACAAATGTTCATGTCATTTAAAAATGTCATCCTCCTTTGAACACTCTGGGTGGGTGGTGGCTGCGGCAAGGATGGAGCGGCTGAACACACATAATTCTTTCATGCGGAATAAGAAACAGGTATTGCTTATGCTTAGGGAGTACAGCCCAACTCCGAGTGTTAGGATGTGCTGTGACGCTGGCTCAAGTGTGGAAGGAGCTTAGACTAAGGGTGTAGACCCCCCAGGATATAGCGGCATGGATTGGCAAATTTAGCGGCACAAAAATGAAAATTTAGCGGCACAAAAATGGAAATTTAGCGGCATTTAGCGGCATTTTATTTTGGGGTTTTTGCAACACCAAACACAGATATCTTACTGTTTGACCTTGCCCACGTAACGCTTGTTCCTGTGCCTGAGTGTCTAGCACTTATTGCAGTACTATACCTCAAATTATACTCTGTTTTCTCTTATAACTGCACACTTGTCACTTTCATCTCCTCTTGTGCACTTTTGACTACCTCATGCATTTTTGGTTGCTCACAATTTTTACTCAAGTACTTTGTTTGCTCACGATTGTCACTATTACCTTTACTACCTCATGTATTTTTGGTTGCTCACAATTTTTACTCAAGTATTTTGTTTGCTCACGATTGTCACTATTACCTTTACTACCTCATGTATTTTTGGTTGCTCACAGTTTTTACTACCTCATGTATTTTGTTTGCTCACAAATGTCACTATTACCTTATGTAAGTAACGTATGTCTTTGCAATCTGTCCTTTTGTAAGGTTTCTCATTATGTTTCATCTCTGTACCTAATGTGAAGCGCTCTGACGCCTTCAGATAAAGTCCGCGCTATATAAAAATGCATAAATAAATAAATAATAAAAACTTTACCCAAGGCCGGGCGAGGCCTGCAATAAAAGATTTTCCCTCTCTCCTCTTCCACATCTCCACTGCCCCCCTCCCACCCGGGCAGCGCTTCTTAACGCAGCTGCTTTTAAACTTGCCTACGGACGGTACCTGTCAGTGTTCTGTTCACCGCCGGCCGGCTTTCCTCCTGCTGCGAGTCTCTGAGGAATGAGGAAGTCTTCCTGTGTGTCGCTGCCGCTTCGTGCTCTCTCCCCCTCTTGCTGGTGTGGTGCTGGTCTTCTCCCTCTCTCGGCCGCCGTGGTCTTCTCCCTCTCTCGGCCGCCGTGGTCTTCTCCCTCTCTCGGCCGCCGTGGTCTTCTCCCTCTCTCGGCCGCCGTGGTCTTCTCCCTCGCGCGTCCTCGACCTCCTGGCTCCTTCTCTTCTCGCCGTGCAAGCCGCAAATCAACAGTGCGGAAACGGGAAACAGCAAATTTCGCGGGCTTTATGCCAAATATCGCGGCATTTGCAGAGATCGCGCGATTTCGCGATTTTTTTGCAAATCGCGAAATCGCGATAAGCTGGAGGGTCTGCCTGGTGGCGCTGTAACTTGTGTCAGGTTCGATCCTCGATGTGGGCGCGACGTGAGAGTCCCTTCGGCTATCTGCCTTCCATTATTTTGAAAACAGCAAATCTGCAGCATGCAGGGCCCTCCTGTTTCTGGTGCTTTGCAGCAGTGGTACGATCATCTTAGGGGTTTAGTTGCTCTAAATTGGTGCATTTTCTGATTGCTATGTTTTTATCGTCTTCATTGCTTGATTACGCTTGCGAAAAGGCATCACTCGTAGCGGGGAAATATCTCTCAATACTCGGGAATGATGAAAATATCACACATAACAATCTAAAACTTGGGCAGCTACGATCAATATGTTGGTCTCTTATCCTCTGCCATCCATTTGGAACCGGATCGTATTTTTGAAATGGGGAAACACGTCAGTTTCGCTATGCAGCAAGTCGGGGTTAGTCTCGGCCGCGTGTATGTGCAGTCTGTGTGGTAGTGAGACGCAGTTTAGAATGTTGGGGTGTTAAAAGTTGCCTGTGTGGGTTTAGCCAATGCGGTTATTACATAGTTCATCTAAGAGCGTTCATCAGCAGCAGTCTTGAGAATGTCTGAGAATCTTTCAGATAGAGGGAGTGAGGCCATGTTCGAGAACGGGTTCAAGGGACAAGGTTTAGAACCATTTTGCATCAACGTTTTCTTATTACTGTGACCGTGTTTTTCGGTGCCCAATCTAGTCACAGTGTTGAAAACACTCTTGTTGGCCACTCAATTGGGTATGGTAGTAGAACCCGGGACACCTGATTGAATCAGTTATTTAAACGTATTGAGTTCATTGTTGCTGCATAGGCAGACTCAGCAAGAGTCATTTTGAGATCTGGCTAGGTGGCACTTTTCGTTCATTCATAGCGCCTAATAGTGCGGTAGTAGTAGCAGTAGTAGTAATAGCTTTATTCGATAAAAACATATCATAAAAGCGTTTCTTACATCTTTAAAAACAATTTTATCAACAATCATCAACATTAAAAACATATTATATACAGAGCAGCATATTGGGCAGGGGGGCTCATTCACTGGATTAATAGTTTTTTTGCAGTTCTTAAACGCCAGGCCCAACCCAAAAATTTTGCCATACAGGTAGAAAAGAGGGGTCTAGCATCTGTACGTAGTATACGTAGGGCTTCCAAATGAGAACGAGTTCCCAAACACCTGCAGAGGGGCTTCAACCACCTCTGTCTCGGGGATGCGTAGACACTACACTCGAACAACACATGGGACACAGATTCTACCCTTAGAACACAAAAGGGGCAGTAGGGTACGGTTTGGGCGGGCGGTTAGAGGTAAACTCACACAATGGAAGCACCCCCACCCTAAACTTAATGTACAATGATCGGTCCCATGAGTTCTGAATAGTGTCTAAATAAGGTTCCCTATACGGGATCTCCTTGATTGACAAAAACAAGGCTACGGATTTACAATGATTTGTGCTACGGACCCTCTCAATGTCTACCCATGCCCAGTAGGCCTTCTTTAGCTGTTGTTTTGGGGGTGCAGATTTGTTGACCCAGGCCTCTCCTAGTCCTAATTTGTAAAGCAGCTTTTTAACCTCCCTAAGCCAGATGATCTTATGAGAGCCTGGCAGGGACATAATATCATTTAAGGCTTCTGCATAACTGCTAAGTTCTTGCACATTCCAAATTCTGGACCATAGGAGAAGCGGGCGTAATTTCGCTTGATCGCATATTGCCCGGGTACCTGCATCAAGCAGCAGTGGGATTGTTGGTGTGCTGTGGGGCAAGCCCATAAGGTCTTTGTGGAAGTTGTTCTCAAGATGGGCCAGAGTATCAGCTCTATGTGTGCCCCACAGTTCGGCACCATATAGTGCCGCGCTCACAACCCTTGCCCTATAAATATCTAGGGGGGCCCCAATTGGTTTTAATGATGAGGCACGCTGTTCCTTGAGCAATGCACCTGCCACCCTTTTGTGAGCCAGAAACACCTTTTGGTGGTGTGCCTTCCAGCTCATGGTGTCACTGATACGTATACCTAGGTAGTCAAATTCTTTGACTCGATCAAGTGGGACGGAATCTAAGGCCGGTGGAAAAACAGACTTTTTGGGTGGGTTAAGAACCAAAAACTTGGTTTTTCCTATGTTTATAGCCAAACCCCTTTCATCACAGAAGGCCTTGAAGCTGCAAAGCAACGATTGGATGCCCATAGGTGATTTCGAGATAAGGAGGGTATCGTCCGCGAACAGGAGCGTTGGGACTTTCCTTCCAGCCAGGGTGGGTGCATCTGATGGCTGTTGGAGGAGATGCTCCACCACTCCGTTAATATAAAGAGAAAACAGAGTGGGGGCAAGCACACACCCTTGGCGGACGCCCCTGTCCACGGGGATACGAGGTGTTTTCTCTCCCTGTGTGCCCCATCTGATTTGGGCAAAATTCCTGACATGAAATTTTACGAGCAAGGACAGCAAATAGGGGGGGAGGCCTAACCCATCGAGGACGTTCCATAAAAGTGTTCGTGGTACTAGGTCGAAAGCAGTCCGCAAGTCAATAAAAATTAAGTACAGACTGCCCCCTCCCAGCACCACCACTTTCCAATAAATCATTAGAAAGCGGAACGTCTGCTCGATTGTGCCTGTTCCTGTTCTAATAGTGCGGTAGTAAGAAGGGAGGTGTATGAGAGGCTCCGGGTCACGTGACAAGAAGTCACAGAAGGCCCCAGTTCTCCGACCCTGGATGTTTCTCAGAATAACACTGCCTCTCGGTTGCGTCCAGATACTCTAACCTCCCAGTAGAGTGGGTGCAGTGTTTACTGTCTCACAGGAGTGCAGTGTTGGCATCTGTTCACCAACCTTGCGATATAGAATGTGAGTTTTCAGACCTTTCACTAAGTACATGTCACAGTGTTTAAATTTGATTTTGCTGGCTAGGGAATGTCAGGCACAGTCTTGGGGGTCCATTACGATGTCGGGCGGATCGCCACCGCCATGGTGGCGATCCGCCCGACATAAATGCCCGCCCGCCACCCTTTTCCTCCCGCCACATTACAATGGCGGGGGGACCGCAACGGAGGGAAACACCGCCTGCCACGTTTCCGCCCCGGTCGCCTTGCGGCCGGGGCGGAAAAGGAATAATATGGTGGCGGTGTCTGATAGCCCTGTGGGCCCCCAGAGTGAAGTAAAGGTGGGGGGTGCACATGGGGGGTACCTGTGGTACCCCCCTTCATTGTCATTTGCAAAGCGGCAGGCACCGCGCGGTGCCTGCCGCTTTGCAAATGACAATGTGAAAGTGCATTTTCAGCATTGTGGCGGGCAGTGCAGAGAGCACCGCCCGCCACAATGCTGAAAATGCAGGATGTGCCCGCCACTGTGGCGGGCACATCCTAATGGCACCCCCGGAACCCCCGCCCTTATGGCGGGTGGTCCCGATTTACGATGGGATGACGGGCGGGCAAAGTCCGCCCGTCATCCTAATGGACCCCTTGATGTCAGGCACAGAGGCACTGAAATTATGCAAATGTCATACATAGCAATGGGGATCATTGGTAGCTATGGAGGGGGCTGAACTAACGGGAAAGTTTGGAGTCTCCATGTCAGGCCTTTGCCCAAAACAGGCAACCAATTGCAGAGCACTGAGCCAGGCTAGCACACTAATTTGCGGTTTGCGTGCTGTGACTCAGTCCAAAGTAGGATTTGTCGGTGCGCTAGGAAATAGACACGGTTTCCCTTAGGGACAAAGAGGGTTCTTGCAGAGCACGCTGGCTTAGTGTTTTAACAAGAAACGAAAATGTGTGAGTACCTATCGCTGAACTGGCTGGGACACTCTTGGAATGATTGTCTTGCGCTGAGATGCTTGCAGGATGTTGCCTCAAACATATTGTTGGGAGGCACAAGGATATAAAGATAGTCAATATTGCTGGTCATTTATCTATCAGCTGCCCAGTTTGGTGAGCGAATCACCTTCATAAAATGTTAAAGGGACGCTGCTGAGTTGCTCAAGCATTGTTTGCCTATTTCAGGGCCTGTGAAGTACTTTATGCGTGCATGTGGCACATTTATTATTGCTGCAGGTTAAATATTCTAAGGTCCATCTTGGCATGCCGAATGGGGGACGAACTGTCCGGTACATGAACATGCAATGTAGATATACACACCTGCTAAACAACCGTACGATGCAGATCGCATGTCTTTGGGTCACACTGCGGGCCTGGTGGTCCTTGATGGGAGCGTAGATTGTATCACATACTGGGGTAACGGACATGAGGCAGCAGGGTCCCAGCAGGATGTTGAATTGATTACCTACTCTGCATCATGAATATAGCACAGGAGGATGGAAGGTGAGGCAAGGGACCTGGGTGGGTGACGGCAAGGCCAGACTGTCAGCTCATGCTGGGTAGGAGGTTCTGCATCACCAACAGGAAGGGTGCCAAGTGCCAAAAACCAATAAGCAGGTTTAATATATGCGTCACGGCTGGGTAGAGTCATTCTGGTAGAGCTGAGACTAAGCTGGCAGGTGAGCTCGTGCCTATGGTTTTGGTGAGTGCGTCGATCTTTTGTGTCCCTATTCATTTTCTTGGGAGTTGACCCATGCTACGAGGGGCAGGGGAACGACGGACTTGGTAAGGCACAAGAGATTATTCCCCCAGGGTACTGGACTATGCCACAACTTTGTTCGATACAGTGGTACTAACAACTTTGGGGAGGTGCAAACTTAGAGGCCAGGTAACGGCAGCCTTAGCACACCAAGGGTTCCCACAGGACGCTTCACGTTTGTTATGAGACTGATTGCCCCACAGCGGGTCCTGCTAGGGGTGTAGGATTGGTTGCCCTTATAGGGGGGGCAGGGCCTCAAGGTGTGGGGTACTCTGGGGGGAGGACTCCTGCCGACAAGGTGTAGGGCAGCTACCCCAGTGCCTCTCCAGCACCCCAGCAATAATCCTACCAGGGTGGGTGCACCGGTACGGCTACACAGCATCCAGTGATAGTCCAGAGTTGGACTGGGATGGGTTTTTGTTCAGACTGTTCGCCAGTTCTCACCACCCTCTGACTAAGCCCTAGCATACAATATGACAGTCCCGAGGCAGGGTACAAGTGGCTTCATTTACTATCTTCTCCTGCTCAAATAGCCAGCCCTGCTTGGCCGGTTTAGGAAGTAGACATCTAATGTGATGGGGCTGGAACATGTTAGGGAAAATATTGCAACGGTACTCCCGTCTGTAGCCACCTAAGGGAGTGGTTGGAGGATAGGCTCAGCAAGTTATAGACGGGGGAAATTTGAGTTTCCGAAGGCATCCTGGTGAGGCATCACTGGTTTGGCAGGGTGCGGTGTTAGTGTGTGAAATTAGGGGCAACTTTTAGTAATGGGAGAGAAGGGGGGCCAGGGCTTCTGTGACTGTGTTTGGCAACCCGGCATTGCTTGTGCCAGGATCTAAGATCTGGCTGAATAGCTTTCCTGCACCTTCACAGCTGTAAGGCATTTTTTGCTCCAGGTGTAGGAGTGGTAGGGGTTGTTTACAATGAGTCAAGAAATGGGTTTGGCAACTTTTCGTTGATTTTCTAGCAGGATCTTAGATCTGGCTGACTGGCCACCCAGGCGTCTTGTGAGCGCACGGTGGGCGGAAAGCAGGGAATGGAGTCAGGGCTTTTCCGCCACCAGGTTAACTGGATGAGGCACCCAGGCAGGCACTGGGACAGCTTGCTGAATAAGCTGCAGCACAGACTGGGGGGGGTGTCCCCTCCCAACATCCTTGTCTGACACCTGGGAGGCAATTGATCAGATTCTCTGGGGGGGAGAGGGATCTGTTGCAAGAAAGTAAGTCACCCAGGTGTAAATAGCACCCATTGGGGGGCATGTGAGTTAAGGGGGCAGAAATAACACCTCATTGAGGGTAAGGAGGAGCCCGGTCTTGGGAGGCTGTGGTCACCTCAGGCAGAAGAGTTAACAGTGCCAGGTGTAAATACCCTGATCGGAGAGGTTTGGCTTTTTAGGCATGGCTTGCTGCATGCCTTGTCCACAGGGTGGTTTCAAGTAGATGGGGGGTTCCACCTGGTTAAGAGGGTACTGCTTCAAGAATTTAAGGCCACAATTTGAAGCGTTGCAAACTTTCATCTCTTCAATTACCAGGAACTATGGTCTGGGTGATTGGCCATGCGGGTGCCTTACGAGTATCACGGTGGGCTGAAAGCAGGAAATGGAGGCACTGTCTCACAGCCACAGACATTATTCTGGCTAGGATACCCAGGCATGTGCTGGACCTGCTTGCTGTAGAAGCTGCAGTAGAGACTGGGGGGGGGAATTCCTCCTCCTAATGTGTTGGTCATACACCTGGGAGGGAATGATCTGCCATCTCTGGGGAGAAGGGCACTGCTCCAAGAAATGACGGCCACAATTGAATAAGTTGAGCTACCAGCTGGGGACCTGTGAAATATGGTGGTCGGAGATAACCCCCCGTCGGGTGTGGCAGGAGGCATGATCGAAGGAAGCCATGGAAGTCTCTCGCAGGAAGGTTAACAGCGCCATGAAAAAATTCACTGAGCAAAGGGGGTTTGGTTTCATCCGTCATGGGTTGCTGCACGCAAAGACCACAGGGTGTTTTGATGGAGATGGTGTACACCTGCCCAGAGTGGGTATGGACTTGTTCCAACTTGACCTGGGGGAGGCCTTTGAGACAGCAGGGTGTAAGTAAGGAAGGCTATCTTGGTGGGGGGCTCTGGGGTGAAGGTGGCCACACCCAGAGCTGTGGCAGAGTTACAGGGCGATCCAGAGGCTGTAAGGTACATACAGGTACCCTCTGCAGGACCACAACAAGGGTGCAAAGGCCAAATATCCACAGGGAGGTCCTCGTATTAGACCCTGGAGGAGCGACGGCACCCATTAGTCCTACGGGCGAATGTGGACCTGAGCAACTGGGGGTTGCCTGGCAGGCTCAGGCCCCTCAGGGGACGTGAGCAGAGGGGTGGGCTGTTGGCCCACCAGTGGGAGGGGTCTCCCCTACTAAAAAATATGGCAAACACAGTTGGGCAGGGCCACAGTGTCATTTGGCTTATCAGGTGGCAGGCAGCCAGGGGCTGCCTACCTTGGGTTCACCCATAAGATAACCCACCAATGTTGGCATATTTGTAATGCTAATACACCTGCAGAAATTTTCTCCACAAAGAAGGTGTCTTGTCTGGTTATTGCTATAGGAGAATGCTGTTTGGCAGGGAGGCTGAGTGTTTGCCGATATTGGCACTAAGAGTTTTGGTAACCATGCTTAGTCGGGAAATCTCAGATACTGGTGTTGGTAAATGTTTAATGCCTTTGTTCTCCAGATCAGTTTGATATCTAGTTCATGTTTATGTTGAGCTAACGGGCTGGTTTCACTGGGCAGATGGGATTAAATCTGTTTGCTTTCCAACATGCTTGTGAGTGAAGGTTTCCTTGGGAAAGGACACTTACCCCTTCCCTCCTCGCAGCATAGATTTAATTTTTGTTATAACAAGCATTGTGAAAAAACAATATACATGGCTTTAATGTCCTGACCTGGCATATGGAAACATAGGCTTTCAGAAATGCTGTTTTATCATTGTGCTTGAATAAATGCTTTTTAGCAAATTGGAGTCAGACATAGAGGCTTTGTAAATGAGGTGAGGAAATGTTCCCAAAAATGATTGCTTTATGTATGGGATGCATATAGGAGGTAAATAATGTGACACGCAGTGCCATGACTGAATGTATTTTTCAGATGTAAAATAGTACCTCGTGCATTCCAATGGGGGACTTCCTAGATGCCAGAATGACAATAGGTCTTGCAGATAATTGTATTGTCTAGCCAGACATAAACATGGCAAGCCTGCATAATGTGTTATTGAAACTCTTTCCCATATTAACTCGCCCACTCACTCATGCATGTACACACCCACATCCTTTTTCTCTTTTCTGAACTCCAGGCAGCTGATGCCCTTCACAATACATGCCACTCACTGCATTTGCCAATAGTCTGCTGCTAGACAAATGCTTGCCGCAGAGTGTGACACAAAAGCATGCTTGATATTAGCAGGGAGTTGCGCGCTAGAGTGGGCTCTCATCCAAGAATGAGAGTGGTTCCCGCAGCCTACAGTGCACAGACCCTGAGAGGTTGACTGGAGTGTAAGGTGAATAGCCTGCTCCGGAGTCAGCAAATCAGGAAAACGTGCAGTCAGTATTTTGTGCGGTGGATAAACTTTCCAATCATCCTAATACAGCTGTGCAGTTACTGCCAATCCATCCAGCAATGGGGCACCACCTGCTCAATCTGGAGACACTGACTGGTTTGGCAGTGATGATGGCTTCTAGAAAAATGGCTCCTTCCCTACCATATTGAGAACTTTCATCAACAATGAGATGCTGGCCAACCACCATATCATGGTTGCCAATTGGTATGTTTTCCTATTTCAGAGACAAGCCTCCATTATTACCCTTCTCCTCAGTTCTCCGCTGAAGGGTAGTGAGGACCTTAAGGCAATGCTTCTTAGGACTCCTTTGTTTGGCTAAAGGCTTCCAAGCAATGAAGATCTGCAGTGTGGGAGGCCAGAAGTGCTTCAGCAGGACAATCAGATGAGTTCCACAGTCACTGCAGCGTCCGTGTCCATCTCCGTATCATGGACACGGACGCTGCTGTGACTGTGGGCTGTTGTCGGTCTTAGACCCTGATACTAGTGGCTTATCATAGCCTCATCTATATTTGAAGATGGGTCATCTGCACTAACTGGTTATATTTTGTTACAGTGTCCGGTGCAAGATCATACTCATATCCACTTTTTTGAAGCATCGCTCTTTCTGAATTTGGATTTCACTCGCCCACATTGATCTAGATCTCCGCAACATTGGATTTTTGGTTCTATCAATAATTTTACTCGCCCTGATGAAGTTCCCATATTTGGAACGAAACGCCCTGGCTGTTGTCCTATTTTGAACATTTAAAGAAGAATAAAGAGACTGAAATAAAATATACTGGCTGATCTTTGACTTCATTCCTGGTGCTGCCTCCACGCATGTTTTTGAAGTTTTGTTTCTGGATTTCCAGTGGGAGCCAGCCACAGCAGGTCTCGGAGGCTATTGGCACAGGACTTGATACTTTTTCGGGACTGAATGATTGAGGTGCTCGACATCTAGTCAGCTGTGGTGTCCTAGCTTATCTTTCAAATAAATGTAATATAGCATTATATCACCCAGCCAAGAACTATAACAGTTGTGAAAGGCCCTGAACCTGAAATGTAGGTTAGAGCCTCAGGTGAGGGTCTATAACTAGGATAATGGACGTTAATAACCATTATAGCCGGAGGCAGAAAGGCTAAAATGCTATTAGAGCCTTTCACCAACATAGAAGAATGTTCTAAATAAAAAAGTTGAGCAACTGAAAGACAGTCATTGGAATTTTGGAGCAAAAGTTCTATGCCAACCTTATTGGCCCTGAGGAACTTCATCCACTCTTTTTACTTTGGTGGTGATCTCAACTTTTCCATATTGTAATAGCCTATGTTTGTAAGGGTGACCATGGCATGTAACTATAATTATACTTCCAGCAAAAAAAAAATTCACCTGCCCACAGTGGATAAGTGAGTGGATAAAGCACATACCTAGCATCTCAATAAGTTGTGAACTACAGCCTTGCCTACTTTGATGTTCGATGAGTGAGTTGGGGGCAGGATTTAAGAATGCCATATACAGCTAAGACTGTAATACCTGGCTTGGTTTACCATTGATTCCTATATTGAATTGTCCATGCTCAGAATGGGCCTAATCTAGAGTTTGACAGATGGTTAAATATCTGCCAGGGTGACTGAGTACTTTACTCCATCAACCTTATGAACATGTCATCCACCAAATTTAGAGATATCAGTTTGCCTCACAGACCTCTTCATGCATTAGCAGGAACGGCAGACATGGTGATCCCTGTCAATGTTGGAAAAGTTTGACCGCGGTATCTGTCAAATATGACGACCTGCTGTCAAACTTTTACAATGTTTGACATTTTTCAAAAACAAACTCCTAATGTGGGAGTTTGTTTCTGAAAAATGTAAAACTAATGAGCCATACACCCTGGGAAATTTGAGCACCCACTCTAAATTGGGTGGAATGTCGGATGATTAACTCAGATTGCTCATTTTCTGTCATGCCATCGGAGGAGTATGTTGGCGACGGAGATGGAGTAGCAGCCATCATTGTCATACTGTTGGTCTGCCCACCTGTAAATCGGCAGGTGAACTGAGAATTTGGAGGAGAGAGTTTAAATCCAAACACAACGTCGGGTGACGGACCTGCTAGCTGGCACCTCACTCTCTCACTGCTGTTTAGTCAAAATAATAGTCGTGCACAAAACTCCTGCATCTATCACCCTTTGGTGCCCCAGTTACAGCTTCGTTCAACTGTTTTCACAAAAGGAGGTGCACCGAACAAAGCACATTTGGGTCCATATGTATTTCTTTATTTTATTCCTTTATTTTGACATCAATATACAATTATAAAAGACAGCCAATGCGTTTAGTTCCTCTAAAGTACAAGCCTTTGGAAGGAACTTTATCAGGGCTTTAAGTTCAGAATACAAATCTTTCATTCTTGTTCCTATGTCTGAGAAGTGATAATTCTTAGTGGCAAGGTAGTGATCCCAATATGCCAAACAATCTCCCACCTTATATCGGGTGTGTGTAAATGAACCGTCTGGGTTGGGATCAAGGGAGGATGTGCTCCCAGTGACGGAGATGTACTCCAAATAACAAGGTGTACGTGACTTGAAATCTTCTGCTCCTTCTCCCTCAAAGTACTCAGGCAAACTCCACATCAGACCCTTAGTCAGAGGGATGGATCCATTTGACTCATTGTTTGGTTTAACCATCATATATATTTACCCACATTCTGTGCCCTGCGTTTTGTAAAGCTACTGTGATTATCCATCGTGCTAACCATCAGTGATCTTGTTCCTTTACAATATTCCCTTATATTTATGAAGCTGCCCAAGGCTGACTTGGGTCAGTCAAGTCAAGTCAATACAAGCTTTATTCGATTAGTTAAAATCATAAAAGCAATACCATCACAAATAAAATCAACAGTGCGTATATTAAAAACATTTCATATAAAACATTATAAAAAATATTCATATATTTACATTAGTTAGAGCATTTCATGGTTGAATTAACAAATAGTGATTAAAAGCAGATTTCAATGGTTATGGTTATTTAACTTCAAATTTTTAGACTTAATACGCATAGCTGTGACCAAAAAACTTGCGACCCCAAATATTACTCTGGTGCTACTCAGAAGTTGTAGATAACGGAGAGCGGGACGGACTTGTATAAACCCTGCATCTCTTAAAATGGGTATTAAAAACTGGTTCCTACATTCATCATAATGGCCGCAAAACATAATAAAGTGCATCAGTGTCTGTTCGGAAAAACTGTCACAGCTACAGGGGATAGATGTATTGTGTTTTCCCCATACTGGGTAATTCCCCAGAGAATATTGAATAATATTAAGTCTAAATCTCACAAGGAGGTTACGATGGTAGGGCCGAGTCACAATGGACAAATAGGGTTCCAGTTTAGGGGTGGTCTGAAGTATATAGTTAGCCCTGACCCCTGGTTTTTGGACCTCTATTTCCTCCCGTGCCATCACCCTACGTTCCAGAAAATTGTTCTTAATCCAAAATACATCACCCTTCTTGATGGTACTCGGGGCTAGATATAGTTCTGGTCTCCCCAATTTAAAAAAAGATGTTTTTGATGTAAGCCAACCATGGAATTTTGTTGACTTTGTCCAGTGCCATGCAGTCTTTGAGGATAGCATGGTTTAAACTGATGTCGGAATTCAACCAGGTCTTGGCCCAGCAGGTCAGGGGTGCTAGCTGTAATTGATCACTGATGTAGCCAAGTCCTACCTCAGTATGGACTGATAGCACTGGGGTTGATTGGGGGACTACTAGAAGGGATCTAAGGAACTTATTTTCTGTCACCTGGAGTTTATCTTGTGGCAGGTAGCCCCATATGGAGGCACCGTACCTAGCTATGGAAAGGCTTTTAGATTTGTAAACTGCCAACAGTGCTTCTACAGGGCGTGATCCCAAGCGTTTAGCAAAGCTCATTAGAGCGGAGTTAGTTCTGGTGACAACTAAACCTTTTGCATTTAGTTGAGGTCTCCAGGTGTCCCTTTCATCAAAAAGGACACCCAGGTAGGTGAAAACCGGAACCCTGGAAATTACTTCACTATTGCAAAGAAACCTTCCAAGCTTTGCAGTTTTGGAACGCCTCCCCGCAACCATGACGTGTGATTTGTTGTTATTTACCTGTAGATCCAAGGAGGACATAAATACCCCAAAGTCGTCCAAGAGTCTCTGCAGCCCTACCCCAGTACGGGCGAGCAGAACCGCGTCGTCCGCGTAGAGGAGTACCGGCACCATGTACTCCCCTACACGTGGGACGTCAGAAGTGGACCCTTTCAGAGTTAATTGAAGGGAATTTATGTAGAGGGTGAATAGGAGGGGTGCCAAGATGCACCTCTGCCTAACTCCTCGTTTTGATTTAAAAGAACTGGTAGTTCTACCCTCACTGTTGGTTCTAATGGTGGCCCGCAGATCTTGATGCAGAGCTGCTAAGTAGTTTACCAGTGGGGGGTCAATCCCTATGTTGATTAGAATAGCCCAGAGTTTCCCACGGTTGACTAGATCAAAGGCCGATGAAAGGTCCATAAAGGCCATGTACAGCAGACCCTCCTTAGCCAAGGTGTATTTACTAATCAACATGTGGAGGTTGAGGCATTGATCGAGAGTACCCCTTTTGGCCCTGAACCCGTATTGTAACTCTGAGAGGACCCTCGTCTCGTCCAGCTGTTCGCCTAATCTCTGCAGGATGACTCTTCCCAGAATTTTAACGGCAGAGTCAATCAGCGAGATCGGCCTGTGACAGGCAGGGTCAGATCTTAAACCTTTTTTAAAGACAGGTATTATGGATGATGTTGCCCAAGAAGAAGGAAACCCCGAGGTTATTGTGGAGTTAAAGACATTCGTGAGTATATTAGTCCAGAACTCCAGGGGGGTCCTATAAAGGTCTGCGGGCACACCATCTGGGCCCGGAGCCTTATTTTTCGTCATCTCTACAATTGCCTTTTGTACCTCTAATTCCTTAAATCGCAAAAGAGGTTCTACTTCATTCTCTGTAGAGTCCACTATTAATGTGTACTCTTCTGGACTATCGTATATTTTACTAAAGTGGGCGACCCATGTCTCATCTGGGATCACAGAGTCCAACACTGAATTATTTGTATCCGAAAAGTAAGGGTGGTTTATTACCGCCCAAAATTTAGAACTATCTTTTAGCACATCAGTGGACATGAGGTTTTCCCATGCCTCCTCTTTTATGCATTTTTTACGGTTAGCCATAGCAAGTTTATAATTTTTTCTAAGTAAGGCCACCAATACCTTGTTTCTAGGTTGTTGTTTTAGAGCGTACATTAGTTCTTTATGGCTGACTTGGGTAAAAAAGGGTACACAGCGTTTACAATGCAACTTTTACCACGCACTACCTTTACCACGCAACTTTTACAACGCAAATCATTACAACGACTTGCGCTGGGGGGCACTCTAGGATAGGTAATAGTTTAATTTACTATCCAAAACCTTCCCTACTATCCACGGGGACTGGAGTTGGAATAGTAAATTAAACTATTCACTATCCAGCGCCCCCCAACGCAAGTCATTGTAACGACTTGCATTGTAAAAGTTGCGTGGTAAAGGCATGCGTTGTAAAAGTATGCGTGGTAACGACATACATCCGTAAAAAAGGTGTCACGGAATTAAAGCACACTGTAGGAATCCTAACCACAGAGTGGAATAGGCTCCCTACGCGTGTGGTGCATTTGAGCAGTGTTTCATCAATTGGTAAGAGGGGTAACTCGCTGGTTGACCGGTTCATTCGCCCTTTAGCCGTGTTGAATATGTCGCCTCCCACTCACAGCCTCTCTGTATCTGTTTTTGGTTTGTAGGTGGTCTCAGAACACACTCCAATGAATTGCACAGGGGGTGCATTCAAAACAATTCCGGGACTAGAATGATTTTTCTCGTTTGTCATGTGCAGCCGGACAATGATTTCGCCAAAGCTGCTCATGCCTACCCCCTTTTGCTTCCCCGAAGACCCGCGGGAAAATTCTGGCTCCAATAGGACCTCTGACCATATCAGACCTTGTATTAGTTCGATGGTACTGATTAGTTTGATTAGGAGCTCGGTTTCTGACGTTCATGGACATTTCGTATCTCCAGCCAACCCTGGTGTAATAGGTCAGCAGTTCTGTTGTCCTGTGGATTAACCGGATATTGGTGTAGCCCATCATCGTGGGCCGGGGTTAATAAAAGGGGAGGAACCGCATGTGGTTCATCTACCGAGCCAGCTCTGATTGTAGTGTGCCTTTGTTACTGCTGCAGCGCTACACACATTGCCTGTTTGCCAACACACAGCGCAACACCTAGCTCTTCCAAGCCTGGGAGTGGAACAAGCACCTTGCACCGGGCGACTCTGAGGCAGCTTTCGTAGGGAGGAGATGAGAAAGCAACAGTGACTGGAGACCACGTGGTGCTCTCTCATTATGCACCCACGCGAACACCGATGCTGCTGCTCGAATGTGCCCCGATTATAGTACAGAAAATTGCGTATAGATTCCAGTGTCATTTTGAGACTCATGTCTAGTTCTTTCATATATAAATTGGAATTAAAATGGTTTTGCCCTTACCCATTCACTATCATGTATTATTCCCTTTTTCCTAATCTTGTACTGAGAATAGGTTTTTAAATTGATTGTGAAGTGGGCTCTCTGTACAAAGGAATGCCTGGAGACTAATTTTGATGTCTTGGTATCCACTGTAAAGCACAACGGGGCAAATGCATCAAACCATTTTGCAATCGCAAATAGTGCGAATCTCAATATTCGGCCTTTGAGATGCATGTACCTTTTTGGCAATTCGCAATTAAGGAAATCACAACTTTTAGTGATTCCCTAATTGCGAATGCAGTTAAGAGATCGCAAATTGCGATCCCCTAAATGCGATGCATTATGCAATCACAAATTGCGTTTTCGCAATTTAGAACTGCAAATTACCATAAACTTCAAGTTGATAGTAATTTGCAATTCCTTTGAAAAATGCTAATAAATGCATTTTTTAAAGTGCATTGTGGTGCACACACATGCCTTTAGGGCATACCTACCTTTTTTTGGGGGTGCCACCGGGTGGCCTTTTGGCCCCCTTGCACCCTTCAAATTGCATGCGCAATTTGCGAGTACCTATTTGGTACTCACAAATTGTGCATGCAATCCCATTCATTCCTGTAGGTCTAAAGGCCATTCCTTAATTGCGAATCGCTATTAAGGAATGTATAGGAATCACAATTTTATTTGCGATTTCTACATGCATAAGGAATTGCGATTCCTAAATTCTGATTCCTTAAAAATCGCAATTTAGGAATTGCATTTCCTTACTATCAAGCATGTGGCCCGCGTTTGTAAAATGTGCATTTTCTTCTTTGTGGCCATTTATGAAGCCCACTTTAAAAAACGGGATTCTTTATATTGACACTTAAAATGAGTTGTTCTCATTGAAGTGAAAGTATTCGTTTTGGTATTCTAAAAGGCAGACAGGTAAAGTCCGCACTTCTGATTCAAACCAGTGGCTTGCAAATTGCTTATACATGGAATTGCTTGGTTTGTTTGCTGCAGTGAGACGTTCCTCTGACCCGAGAGCCAACAAAAGAACAGCGTGATGTGGGAGTAGAGATAAATGCTCCCTATGACATGCTAAATACAGAAAGAATAAAAAGAAATTAATATCTGCAGCAGTTGCAGAACCCACTGTGCTATCCTACCTCCTGTTAAATTTTTGAATCTCTGGGCCTAACTTGTTGACTGATTAAAGTGACCACCAGGGGGGAATCTGTTATTCTGGACACTGTTGAAACAAGCTTTGTGAGGACTTACCTTGTGAATATGCAGGTTAGAATACTGAAAACAAAGGCAGACTGAGTAGAACAGACTCCACTGGGCATAAAGATATCTCCTACATGTTTTGATTTGGTCCCACGTATTCTGCTGTAAATGGACGAGGTCTAAACACAAATCCTACAAGTGCGAACAGCGACTCACCCTACCAATATCCTTCTCCTTGCAGCGCGTCCTTTGTTCATGATGCAATTCACTTCTTGCTAGTTTGACGACTCAATACCTCAATGTATTCATCCGTAGGCTTCCATGGCCGTGAATAAGTGGCTCAGGGCATCGGAGACCCTGCACACACATTGATCTGAATATGCTGAACAAAGAGGTCTAGTTTAATTGAAGATTCATATTGCCAATTAGTTCCTCTTACAATGTGACGTGTTCCTTTCCTTCCATAAGCGGAAAAGGAGTGTTATGGTGCCAGCAATGTTTGTATTCACCCGGCACAGAAAGAGAGGAATTTTAGCCAATAGGGAAACACCAGATTAGGTGATGATGGAGCAGGCGAACTATAAAAACCCTTCCTAATCCATTGTCTCAGTTTGATTTGGAATCTTGACCAGTGATTAGTGTTCCGGATAACTTTACAGCACAGTAGGTGTACACTTTCCATGTAGTAGATGCTCATACATTCGGGCCTGGTGTGGGGGACGCCCTAAATCTGCCGACCCGGGAGCCACCAGACACCACATAGAGTCCCGAGCACTTGGTCGGGAAGGTCAGACTATTGTTTATTTTCTAAAAACAAGCCACAGCAGTGCACAGTTTCCTCCTCAGACCGTGAACATGCAGTTGGCAAAAGTGCAGTGGTTAGAGGCTCCCAGGGTTCAGAGGACAGGTGACCTTTCCATTGAATAGTATGGAGTTGTGGTGAGCAAACTCTTCAAAACCCAGAGACCTGTGTTATTTTGGATTTGACAGGAAGGCATTCCAAAAGACTGCTAGCTCAATCTAACTCTCACAAGATCCGAGACATTTCAGCGTGTATCTGAAGTGTCTTTAGGACACGTTAAAGTAAAGCCCAAGATTGGTATGGCAATGACTTAAAGTATGCCCGTTGTACTGTGGGGTTCCCCTTGAACCTTGTAGCAATTTTGCATTAAGAAGATATTCCTGACCCCTTGATAAAAAAGCACTGTAGGTCCTGCTTTTCTTTTCACAAATGTCTTCTCCTAGATCAGGTGTCTCCAACCAGTCAATTGCAAGCTACCAATAGCTCACAGAAACCTTCAGAGTAGCTCTCAGCCTTCATCTTTAACTAGCAACTGCTATAAATATGTTTTGCTTTTTCCCCTTAAAGTTATTAAAAGCTTATGCTTATTTTACATTATTATCAGGCTGCAGATAGCAGAGCCTGATAATGAGCACTGCTCCACTTAGATGTATGATCCAGGTGGGTCACAGAGGTTCAGAACTGAAGATCTGAGGTGGTTAACTCTTAAATAAAAGTCTTTCTCAACTCAATATTGGAGCATGAGAACAAAATGATGTTTCTGAATGCTTTTAAATAAGAGAAAATTAAAATGAAGAGTTAACTTAATGATTACGTTAACTCCTCATTTTAATTTTCCCCCTTTTCAAAGTGTTTATTTACAAACAGCAGGCATCTTTCTCCCAGTGGCATGTAGACACAGTTCCATATTTATAACTGAAAAATACATTCATTTTCCTTTAAATGGGAGAAATTTTAAATGAAGAAAAATGCTTCTATGAAACATTGTGGTAATGTTTTTCTCTACTTTAAATTAAGCCAATTAAATATTAATGTTTTATGAGGCATATTTCTTCATTTTAAATTCCTCACATTTCGACAAGTGAATGTATCTTCCTGTTATAAATATGGCACCATGTCTACATGCCACTTGGAATGCTGTTTGTAAAGACACTGACAGGGGAGAAAATCTAAATGATGAGTTTGATGTAATGCATATAAACATAAAATAAACTCTTCAGTGGAATTTTCTTGCATTTCAAAGTGTTAGATTTACACACATTAGGCATCTTGATCCAGTGCCTTTGTAAACACGCTGCCATATTTATAACTGCAAAATACTGCCATTTCATTTAAAGGGGAGACAAATATTCCATCAAGTGCCTAAAAACATTCTTTATTATGAACATTTTTTAGAACATTTTTCTGCACTTCCACTAAAGAAAAATGCTTTATGGTTGTATGCTTTTGTTGTTCATGTAACAGAGACACATATAGCGAGAGGTATGTCATGTGAGGCAAGTACATACAACACAGGCTCTCAGTCACCCATTCACATATTCCATTCATTCGCACACATGTTCATACAACCCCACAGACCATGCACTCATTGACACACACGGCAGCCCTTTCATTGTACTCTAGTCCCAGTATTTTGTTCAAACCATCGTATCAGGCTTCATGGACATTAGGTTTACAGTCAATGTAGCTGGGTAAGAGGGTGTCTGATAAAAATGGGCAAGTTACTTGGCCTTCAGTATCTCACACCAATTTTCACTGATCAGAAGTAGCTCTCATTACAGAAAAGGTTGGATACCCTTTTCCTAGATTAACCTGTCTGGGAGTGATGGAGACATCCTGCCAATCTACTCCTCAACACAATAAAATACTCTTCATGCAGCAGGTGCCCTGTTTACCTGTTGCTGTGGCTCTTAATTGGAAAAAGCCAGTTGGCATCCTAGTTACAGAATCCAGTAAACACAGAGGATCCAGAGATCTCTTGTAAGAAACTGGATTACTGATTGAGGGAGGTGAAACCCACCTAAAGCAGAAACTACAATCCTTGTCAGGGAGAAATCACAAGCAACCCCAAAATTAACATCTGCTCAGCCCTCTGGTAACTTGGCGCAGAAGAGTCAGGCTTAACTTAGAGGCAATGTGTAAATGATTTATGCAGCCCTTCAAACAGTATTAAAGTGAAAACACAACACAAGAAATGTCTCACACCAATTTAAAACAGTAGAGTACATTTTAATACACATTTCAAGACCAAAAGAACAAATATTCAATCAGTATAACCAAAGATATGCCTGTTTAAAGATTGAAGTGATAATAGCACCAAAAAGCACAAAGGACCAGCTGTGGCTATCTGGTTGCACCAGACAGGGACATTGTCACAAGTTCAGGCTAATCTGGATAGAGTGCAGGCTAGATACAGTGACCCAATTAGGCCCACTGAACACAGTACCTTAATTCTAGTTGAGAGAGATGCAGAGAACTGTGATGAGAATGTATCGCGCAGCAGAGGCGATACAAGGTTCGGGCGAAGAGATGCATCAGGCCAAGGCGGTTCAGGGGCTGTGTTGGGTGAGGCGATGTCATTGTGAGGAGATTTGTCATGCTGCAGTGGTTCCTATAGGCTGCGCTGGGCAAGGTGATGTGCTTGTTTGGAGATGTATTATGCAGTGGCGGTTCTGACAGGCTGCATTGGGTGAGGCAGTTCCCTTGCTTGAAGATGCGTTGCACAGCAGTAATTCTGATGGGCTGTGTAGGCGATAGGGAATCCTTATGTAAAATGTCCAGTATTTGTAAATCGCACAGCTACCTCTGGAGAGGTGTCCAAGCACCGGGGGCCATTGGGAAAATTAAGCACACTATTTCCCAGAGTCACATGTTGCTGGGCTGATCGGCTGCCAGCACCGGGGATCGAACCATGAGCCCCAGGATCCGGAGGCAGTCACCCTGGCCCCTGCGCCATACATCTTCCATGTTGGGGAAGTCGGTAGTCTGAAGGTTGTGCTGCCAAGCAGAGGAGATCTGTTGATTGTGCTGGATCCACATATGAGCTGGCAGGGTACCTTCAGGCCCACTTCCAAGGGTCCAGGACTAGGGTGGCACCACTTGCCAGGGTAGAACTCACAGGTGCAGAGTAAAGATGACAGTTACTAGAAAATAGCTATTTGAGTCACTCTGGTGGTCCTGGGTACAAGTGGCCGGTCTAGTCCTTCTCACCCAGGAAAGAGAGAAGCAAGGCATCAGGTCAGCACAGCAGGACAGCAGTCCTTCATGGCAGCAGTCTAGCACAAAGGCAGTCCATTCAGCAGGACAGTAGGCCGTTCTCCTGGCAGTCTTCCACAGGTCCAGAAGTGTGCTGAGGAACTGGAGTCTGAGGTCCAATAGTTACACCAGAAGCCTACTTTGAAGTTGGAGAAACTTTCAGAGGTGCTTGAAATATTCATGTCCCCCTTCCCTGGCCCTTGATTATCTGGGGTCACAATAGGCTGGTGGCAAACCCCTTTAAGTGTGCTCAGGCAGGGCCTTTGTTATGTGCCAGTGTGGTAGGTGACACCTCTTCTCCCTCATTAACTCAGGGGGGCCCAGTCTGCCATTATCTATTTTCCCTTTGACTCACTGCCTGGGAGCAATACACAAAGGCCAGCTACCAGCTATACCTAGTCATGTGCAGATCTAGGATCAGGAGACTGCAGGCACCAAATGGTTAGGACAAGAAATTGCCAACTTTAAAAAAAGGGCCATTTTCAAAATTGTGATTAAAATCTGACTTTATCGTTAAAGAGGGTTTGTAATTGCAATTCTATACACACCAAACTTGAACTGTCCCACTGCTCCCAATTGAAAATAATCACTTATTAGAGGTATTAAGGCAACTTAATGTTGTCCATAGGAGAGGTAGGACTTATAGAACTGAAATTCTGATTTGGGAGTTTTTGACTACCAGAATCCTATTAGAACATATCCCACTTTTTAAAATACACGCACCCTGTCTTATGGGCTATTCAGGGCCTGCCCCAGGGGTGACTTACATGTATTTGTTAGAAATGGGGTCTCTAGTTGACAGTGGTTCACCCCTTGGCCAAGTTTGGTACCCTCACTCTAGTCAATGTAAGGGAGCCACATAGATCAGATAACCCCTGCTCATGCCCTTGGTAGCTTGGCACGAGCAGTCATACTTATCTCAGAGGCAATGTATAAAGCATTTGTACATAGACACATAGTGACACAGAGAAAACACTACAAACAGAGACCACACCAGTATAGAAAAATAGCCAATATTTATCTGAGTAAAACAAGACCAAAACAACAAAAATCCAACTTACACATCCAACATACACACGTAAAGATATCCATTTTCAAAGGTTAAATAAGTTCTGTCCATAGAATCTATGGATGTGTTTCTTTTAACACAAAGTACCTTGGAAGTGTCAAAATCCAAAGATGAAAGAGGTGCAGTGGAAGTGAGGTGCTGAAAAAGCAAAGCAATGTGTTGTTTCCTTACTCCCAGCGGAGGTGATGCATCAGTTACTTACTGCCAGGGAAGCCGATGCGTCAGTTACTTACTGCTACGCAGGGGAGGTGATGTATCGGTTCCTCACTGTCAGGGAGGTGATGAATCGATTCCTTACTGGAAGGGGAGGTGATGCATCGATCTCTAGTGACACAACCCCAGTTCCTTATTGCTAAGAGACATCGATGGAGAGATGGTGCCGAAGGATGATGCATCGAAAATCCAGACGGGCTGTGTTGATGCAGGCACTGTGCTGATTTCACAGCTGTGAAGCAGGTGATGCATCGATTCTTCCGTGGTGAAAAAGGGGCTGCGTCGGAGTGGGAGCAGATGCCACGGTTGTGGGTGACACAATGCTCGGGACTCGGAATGCAGTGATTTTTCAGCTGCAAAGCATGTGCTGCGTCAAATCTTTATCCGCACTCCAGTGCTGCTTTGAGAAAACGGGACTCTGAGTGTTGATGCATGGATTGTATCATCAGTTACACTTCCATGGGCCCAGCACTGGATGTTTCACCACTTGACAAGTCAGGACTCTCAGCAGCCGAGACCAAGCACTGCTAGGTAAAGTCTGTGATGGCCTTGTGACTTCGTAGCAGGAGGCAAGTGCTCACAAGCCTGTGGAGAACTATGGAAGCAGGATGTCAAAAGCAAAGTCTAGTCCTCTCTCTCTCTCTCTCATGACTGAAGCAGCAAGCAGCAGGCGGCACAACAAAGCAACACAAGCAACAGGCAGAGTGGGAGTCCTTCCTACAATATCTAACTCTTCTTCCTGGCAGAATGTCTTTTAGTTCTGAGGTGTTCTGATCTTGGGGTGTCGGATGATCAATACTTATACCCCTTCCACCTTTGATGGAGACAAACTTCAAAGGAAAGTCTTTGTAGTGCACACGACCCTGCCTTTCTGTGACCTTGCTCCAGACACACTTGGAGACAGCTTTTTTCGGAGGACAGACATTGCCCTATTCAGGTATCTGTAAAAACTCCTCCCACCAATCTAGCTCAGGAAGGCCCATCAGGCTGGTGATGGGCCATCAGAATATGCAAGGCATACCTAAGCTCTCTTTGTGTGACTGTCTAGAGTGAATGCACAAGAGGCCAGGCAAACTGCCATCCAAATCAGATGTGGATTCTATAGACAGGCACAGAATGGTTAAACAAAAAAAATGCCCACTTTCTAAAATTGGCATTTCTAAAAACACAACTCAAAATCCAACTTCATCAAAATATGCATTTCTAAAATGTGAGTTCATAGACCCCAAACTCCAAATCTCTATCTGCTCCCAATGGGAAATTACATTTACAACATATTTCAAGGCAATCCCCAGGTTACCTATGAAATTAGCACAATGTTTCACTGTTAGGACATGTAAAGCACACCAGTACTTGTCCTACCTTTTAAATACACTGCACCCTGCCCATGGAGCTGCCTTGGGCCTACCTTATGAGTGACGTCTTACATGTATTGAGAGGGAAGGTTGAAATGCTAGTTTAAAATTGCACACACAGACACTGCAGTGCAGGTCTGACATATGTTTGCAGGAGTACTCATGTTGGTGGCACAATCAATGCTTCAGGCCCACTAGCAGCATTTGATTTACAGGCCATGGGCACACCTTGTGCACTTTACTCGGGACTTACTGGTAGATCAAATATGGCAATCATGGAATTACCCATTAACAATACATTTCAACAGAGAGCACACGAACCTTAGTACTGGTTCTCAGTGGTAAAGTGCCCAGAGTCCTAAAGACAACCTAAATAGGTCACAATAAATAGGGGGAAGAAGGCAACCGTTTGACAATAACCCTGCAAAAAGAGTCAGGTCCAACAGCATTAAAAAGTAAGCTTTGGGCTTGGCAATTATTTATTTTGCAAGGTCGAAATGGTGGTTTAAAAACTGTGCATACAGCCTGTAATGGCCGGCCTGAGAGATGTGTAAAGGGCTACTTAAGTGGGTGGCACAATCAGTGCTGCAAACCTACTAGTAGCATTTAATTTACAGGCCCTTGGCACATGTTTTACCAATTTACTAGGGCCGGACAAGTAAATTAAAGATGCTAGTTGAGAGTAACTTAATTCTAGCATGTTTATCAAAGAAAGCAGAAGTACTTAAGCACTAGTTAGCAGTGGTAAAGTGCAAAGAGTCCTAAAAGCCAACAATAATGAGTTTTGAAAAACAGGAGGGTGGGGGCAAAAAGTTTGGGGATGACCCTGCAGAAAGGGCCAAGTCCAACACCTCCTGAGATAATTGCTTAAAGCAAAGAGAATGCCTGCTCGCAGACCTGTGCCTGCCTACGTACAGGAATAATACTTGAGCCATTGGCACTCAGTAATCCTTTGGTGTGCTAAATATTCTTTATATTTCTGTAAGGTTCAGCTCTTTCGAACACTGTTTGCAGGATTGCTGTTAGCAGGATCTCAATACAACTCAGCATCAGCACTGGGTACGTCTTGTCATCAATAATTGTCAGCAGCAACTAAATGATAATGAAAAAATCTCCAGTACCTTTGTGAAAGAAAAGTAACCTCCATGAACCTGGTTGTGCCTTTATTATTATTGAAAGCCCATTCAGTTGTCAGGTTCCATATAGCGTATCGCTCTCTCGTGGGCCACGACTGGATAATGGAAAGGCAGCAGCCACGTGGACGGAGGGAGTGCCATCAAAGTATATAATATGAATTAAAATGTGCTTGCTGTGCCAAAGTTCTAAGTACTATTTGACACCATACTCTTTACAAAAGACCCAAAGTAATATTTAAAATTCGACCTATGTCATCAGTTGAAACAGGAGAACACCGACGTACACAGACTAAAATGATAACAGCTTCTCTTAATATTTTTATTGACATAATTAACAGCTACTTTTCTTCTGCTTTCCTTTGTTGCCAATAATTCAGTCACTGAATCTGCTTATTCATTGGAGCTCCCTCCAAATAGTAATAGCAAGCATAAAACCAGTAAAAATAAATTACATTTCCCACAATGCTGTAGCAGTATAGCAATTTGCCAAAGTACCTTACCGTCATAAAATCTCATCAAATTAATTCTTATTACCGTCATAACATATTACACACTTAAATTACCACAATTAAAAATTCATAAATAAATTATGTCTAAAAGTAATGAGGTACAGAAATACTTGCATGCTTAACTTCCACATTAACTTCCAAACATTACATAGGATGAAAATCAGGCAGTAGTCTGAAAACGGTTGGTCTGCATGCCTGTACTTTGCAATTTCATTTAAACTAAGGGCATTTACAACGCAAAGCCTTTACTCCTCACTAATATTTTTTTACTCTATTTTTGTAAAAATATATTTATGTGTTTATGATATTATATATAAATATATATATATATTTATTTCATGGGGGTGTCATGAACTTAACCTTCTAGTACCCCTCTTTATATGGAACGAGTTCCCCCCCAACACTCTATTTTTCATTATTTTGTTTAGGCGACAGTGAACTCCCAACTCCCCCTTTTTTGGGTGGTGTTGGTTCCCAAACCCACTTTATATAGTCCTTTTTAAATTTTGGGGGGGTAATCCCTAACCTCCTTTTTGTATCAACACCTTACTTTGCTTTACATTTAACCTTCCCCGAACCCTAACACACTCTTCCCCTTTAATTCCACCCACCCCTTAACCCCAAAATCATCCTTTACATCTCTTTACCTCTACTCATCCCTTATAGCTAAAATCACCTTTAACCCCTTTGACCTCTATCCAACCCTTAATTCTATAATACCTGTTCACCCCTTTCCCTCAACCCACTGTTTAACCCCAAAATAAACCTTATCCTATATCTCTACCTACCCCTAGACCCTAATATTACCCTTACTCCTTTAACTCTGCCCATCATTAACCATGAATGTACCCTTCCCCCTTTACCTTTAACCAGCCCTTAACCCTAAAATCACACTTAACCCTATTTGCCTCTATCCACCCTTAAATCCTAAAATCACTCTTATCCTCTTTACCTCTACCCTCCTCTTAACCCTAAAATTACCCTTTCCACATTTCCTCTACCCACCACTAAACCCTAAAATTACCTCTTACCCCCTTTACCTCTACCCACCCCTCAACCCTAAAAAAGACTTACCTTTTGTGGTAAAGGCATGTGGAACCAGGGCACATGCGGAGTAAAGGCTGAGAAGTAAAAGCTATATGGACTAAAAACGATGGAGTAAATGTTACATATCATTAGGACTACCTCCTGAGTGCTCTGAGGCCTATTCCCTATCCCTGACTCAGGGGCAAATAATACAGCTGGAACCCAGCAGCTAAAAATGTACATTTCTGAATGTGCACACAAACTACTTTGGTAAGAAAATGTTTCTGAGATAAAGATAAATGTAGTTAGATGCAGCAAATCTTTAACAAACAGTTCTATTAATGTAGATCCACCATTTTATTGCAGTATGTCTAGATCCTGTAATTATTTTCTTCAAAATCTGTGTGAGGTTTAGATAACACATTTTACATGTATCGGTGTCTCTCTCTATGCACTTACCTATATTGTTTTTTTACTTGCGTAATCATGTATTCTCTGACTACTTCCATGAGAGCAAGAGTCTTCATTTTAGTTTGGTAGAGCGGGATGAACACGTTAAAACAGAGTACTTCCTCAACTGCCAAACCTGCGGTTCATCCACTTTGCTTGCAGCCATTGGAATTGTATTACCATTGGTGGTGTCTCTGCTGGCTCTGTTGGTGGTAACTCCTGACAAAGCAGTTCCGTCTGCCACAGGACTGCTGGGTCAAAGTGACAGTCCCCCTACACTGTTGAGGGGGGTACAGCCATCAATCAGTTTCCTTGCCTGTGTCTGCCATTCATTCTGTGAAGTTGGCTACTGTGGCTCCCTCCACATTAGATAGAGCCCGGCAGGCAAGCAACCTATATGGGGCTGAATTATGTGAAATTGCAGGGCTAAAGGCTTGAAAAGGTCCCCAAATATTGTTTGCAGAAACATTTTGGTCTACCAAAATCGTACCCCTTGCTTCTCTTGAGTAAAGAGCTAGGTATAGTCTTTGCCTGTTAGGTGGAATCACACCCACTGCTATTTTAGGTAATCTTATAGACTAATAAGGCCACAGTGGGTTTTTGACTAGCTGCATGTGTATTTCTTTGCTTGAATACATTGGTAGAACACCTAATGAACTTTGGATAAATTACATTTTATTTCATCATTCAAATATACATGTCCACTCATCTATCCCTTTCATAAAGCCACATATTATGAGCAGTTTTAGTGTGAAGGTATGAATGCAATCAATTAATCTCTGCTGAACTGATCTAGAAGTGCTTTAAATATATGGTTGTGAGCCCTGTTTAGACTGTATCAATCATTCATGTTTGTGGAATTTATTTTTGAGGTTTAGAATGGTGATCCCCTATATCAAATTTTAAAGAAGGATGAGAGAAGGAATGTTCATATATCTGTACAAATTGCTTTGTTCTGGTTGATGGAATGCATTTTCCTTTCTTGGGTCCTCTTACTTTGAGGTAAAAAATCATTGGCTTAAACCACTATGGAAATAATATGAAATTAATTGCAGATGGGCCATCCCCCAATGTTGTTAACATGTGGAAATTTCAATGCTAAATATCAGAAAATTGCAAATTGAGGGGATGGAGAATACATACAAAAGAACTATTGAGTTGGCATAATAATGTGACTATTTTTGCTCTTGAATATGTATCTTACATTGAATTAAGTCTCCAAACAAAGAGAATTGTGGATGTGTGTGTATATACATTCAGTCTTCAGTTAGAGATAGCAGGATTCTATGATAAATTGGCAGAACTACAGGCCCACCAAACCTACTAGAAGAGGTTTCAGTTCTGGCAGAATGTTTCCCTGAAAGTCAATCCCATTCTGAAAACAGATCTTTATACATATTTTCATGTGTGGTGTGGTTTTATATGTTTACATCTTTGAGAGTAGTATAATGTGCTGCTGTCCTTTGAAGAATTGCTGTGCTTTTACAGTACATTTGAAAGAATACAAACAGTCAAAATCAGCATTGCTAAGAGCAGTATTTATTATGTTGGAGCACAACACATGGAAAAGTATGCATTGGGCATGATCATTCAGGTACATGCCGATGAGAAGAGATTTCAGTTGAATAGTTTAGTTTGTGGTATTTTCTTTTTCTTATTCACCATTTGTGTTGAATATACACCCACACAATGGCATCTTTCTCTCTCACAATATCGCATTGTATCCCATCCTGTATGTATGTAGGAGCATGTAACCAGGAATTAATTTAAGCAAAAAAAAGTATGTTTGTAAACAAGTTGTCAGTAACATTGCTATTTGAAGTTTATCTGAGAAACATGGCACAATCATATACATCGTGGTAGGTGTACATTCAAAGCTAAAATATCCAACATATGTGAATTGAAGAATGAGGGTAGCACTCCACAAAGTAGTGTACTTGTAAGAAAATTCCTTTTTTTGCATTGTCACTCCCATTCTTTACTAAATATTATTGCTGATTTTGAGGCTCTGCATACTGGAGCACTGCTGTCCAGTGTCCAGTGGATCAGCTAATCCCTGAGTGATGTATTTAAGTTTCCTAGAAGGCCATATTATATGGAATAGAAAATGCACCCAACACATGGAACGTTAAATGTTACCTGTGGACTGCCACCCTTACTGTACCATCCACTAGTGTGATGAGAAAAACATGGTTTCAGGTCTACCATTTTAGCCTGATGGCTGCAGTTAAAACCTGTAGTGTGATGAGAAAATAACCCTTTTTGACAGGCCAAAACATCCCTTTTAGGTAGTAGTAAGGAACTGCTATGTAAACCTAGTAGCCCACAATTTTTAATAGTTATTAAAAATCCAATTCAATGGTGAAGTCAGATTTGTAATAAATATTAGGGAAAATAACTTTAAAAAAGTATTGTTTCCATGCCTGAAGTTCCTAAAGGCTAATGTGCATGACCTCTCCAGCTACTCTCAATCTGTGCTCAGCCAGAGAAGAGGTGTGAAATTCTTTCCAGAAACACACAATAGGCTGCCCTGAATGGGAAGAGATGATTTTTAAGAGTTCAATAGAAAATGCAGGGTGAAGGCTGAGGCCCCACTATTGACACTTTGGAGTCAAACCTCTGCATGACTGGTCTGTCTAAAGCACATGTAAATGGTTTGCGGACTACAAAGAGAGCTCACTCCTTTAGTAGCTTGGCACGAGCAGACAGGCTTATCTCAGAGGCAGTGTGTAAAGCATTTGTGAATACAAACAGTAATACAGTGAAAACACTATAAATGAACACAACACCAGTTTAGAAAAATAAGTAATTTTTATCTAAACCAAACACGACCCGGAATGACAAAACTCCACAATACAGCTCTCAAAATATCCTTAAAAAAAGGTTATTCACTCAAAGAAAGTTTGTAGCAACAAGTAATTCCACCTGGAGTTATTACGACATTGTGACAGATGAAAATCCCAAAGTATGGCGCAGACCGTTAAGTGTGTGGCATCCGGCACGGAGTTAAGCAGACCCCCAAAGAACAGTACCTTGGAAACGATGAAAGCAAAGGCGGTGCACGGCGTTGGGGAGGTGATGTTTTGTTGGTGCCGGGTGACCCCATGGAAGGTGACGCCACGGTGGCTGCAAGGAATCTGTTCTTTACGACGTGTGGTGTCAATGGATTCAGGAGTCACCCATGTTGAGTATTGGCTCCGCATTGATGAAGCACCGGCATCAGGCTGTGGTGCGAGTCAGGACGGTGCGTCGTAGGCGGTATGAACGGTGTCCTCGGCTCCTGTGCAGGCAGCGGCCTCAGTGGCGGCTTTGGAGTTGATGCGGCACGGTGTCCGCAGGCATCAGGCCTATGGTGCAAGTCGGGGTGGTGCTTTGTGCTCTTCACAAGCTATGCCCACGGCTTCGGTGCAGGTTACTGCTTCATTCACCTGCCCCGGTGTTGCAATGTCCTTCTGTGGCAGCTGAAACAGCAGTTCCAGATGCAGAAAGACAGGAGAAATTAAGTCTTTATGTCCCAGAGACTTCAGAACAGGAGGCAAGCTCTATTTCAAGCCCAGGAGATCTTCCTCAAGCAGGGGACATAGCAAACAGCAAAGTCCTTCTCCTTTCCTTGGCAGCAAGTACCTACTGCCAGCCAACCCCAGAGAGCAAAACAGCATAGGGGCAGTATTCCTCCTCAGTTTCTCCAGCTCTTCTCCTTGGCAAAGGTTCCACTTGATTCCCAAAAGTGATCTAAAGTTCTGGGGTCTGGGTCCCCAATATTTATACTACAAAATCCTTTGTTCTCTGGTGGCACAGAAGCCTTGTGCTCAGTTAAAACCAGTTCTTTCCTCTCGTGTAGCTTCCTGGCAGGAGGTGGAGACAGCATTGTGGAAGGCAGACCAGGCATATTCAGGTGAAAACAAATCTCCTTGACCTACTCTGAATTCAGCCCAAGTCTATTCAGCCCAGCCTGACTCATCAGACTCTCTGGAGCCACTGCACCTCCCCAGCCCCTTACACTTCATACCCAGACAGTCAATCCACATCCCAGCAGAGGCACACTGGATGGCCAAGCAAGAAAATACCTGCTTTATAAAAGTGGTATTTTCAAACGCAGAACTCACCTAGTACAACTACTGGAACTGCAGCTTCGTGCAAGAATTTCAATGCTTTTGCATTTGACTTGTGAGAGGCACCTGTTAATGACTAATGGAACTGAATCGTCATGTAATAATTTCAATGCTTGTGGATTTTACTTGTGAGGGACACCTAGTAGCTACTAGTGGGAACTGCAGCTTTGTGTAAGAATGACAGTGCTTTTGCATCTGACTTAATAGGGATACCTAGTAATGACTAGTGTAGCTGCAGCTTCCTGAAAGAATTTTAGTGCTTTGCATTTGTTTGTGGGTGACACCTAATAATGACTTTTGGAACTGTATATTCATAGAATAATTAGGGGTGGGTGATAAAGTACGCTTCACTGGCGGAGTTGGCTGAGTTTTGCCCACTCTGTGTTACACAGAGTTCGGCAAACCTCCGCCAACCGTCGCGTGGAGGAGTTTTTTCTCGCATGTAGCTCACCAACATTAAGTTGATGAGTGCAAGTGTGAATTGCTAGGATGGCATCCAGCTCCATTTTCATAACACAGCCGGTCTTGGGCAGTCGCGACTGTTTGCAAGGACAGAACTACTCGAGCTGCAGCATAGATGCAGCACCCTTGGGGCTCCACAAGGTGCAGTTCACCCTGATTTAGCTGCATGGAACAAGCTCCCAGCACAAAAAATCATCTTGATGTGCTGATTCTGCACACTCGCAGATTTTTATGTAACTCCGCCGAGTGAAACTCCACGAGCTCTGCTCACACAGAGAAAGAATGTAAATGCTTTTGCATTTGATTTGTGAGGAAAACCTAGTAATAAGCTGCAGCTTCATTTAAGAATTTTAATGCTTTGACTTGTGAGCGATTCCTAATACCAACTTGCGGAACTGCGACTTCATTAAAGAATATCAAAGATTTGCATTTGACTGAAGAGGTGTACCCAGTAATGACTAGTGGAAGTGCAGCTTCATGAAAGATTTTCAATGCTTTTGCCTCTGACTCAAGAGCGAGCTTTCAAACATCTTGAGGAACTGCAGTCCTGGGAAAGAATTTTTAAGATTTAGCATTTACTTCGAAAGGGTACCTTGTGTAACAACTTGAGGAATTAAAGGTTTGAGTATATACATAAGATATGTATATAAATGAGCCCTTCACCAAATATCTTTATTGTCTTGCATTTTGCTGCTTCCTACCACAGCCCATAGCATAAGGAATTTTACTTAGACATAAATAGAATCAGTGGCGGTTCCTTCACTATGGTGGAGGAGTGTCGTCCCTCTCTGAAAGCCTCAAAACTTGAAAAATAAAATGGGTTTATTATTTTTTTTTTTTTTATGTTCTGAATGCTGGGCGAAACTTGGGGGCAGGGCAATTGTGAGGGCAGTGAAGAGAGGAAGTGGTTTGACTGTGATCAGTGCGGATATCAGTTTGGCCAGCCGTTTCAGGTTGCCCAAACTGACATGCACAGTGAGCCCAGCTACATTGCTGGGTTGGAAACAGCAAAGGACAGGCCCCAGACTCTCAGGGAATGCAAATTCATGGCGCTCAGTCCAATCCTGATGCTGCTTTCACATTTGAGATTATCCGGAAATGGGGAGTGATTTAGTTTTGGGCTGAGGAGGCTGGAATCAATCCTTAAAGAATCTAAATAGGGGTGATGCCTCCCAGGCCATTGATCAAATGGTGCTTTACATAAGGAACCCAACTGTTGTTCCTTCGAATTGTCTTTTAATTTGATCCGTTTTTTTCATTCTTTCGCCCAGGATGTACATTCTGATATATCATACCTGTGTACATTTTTTTTGCTTTTATCATGCAATGAATCGCAAATATTTTTTCTTGAATATCAGCATTTATTTCCACATATTCTTTTAGAAGAACATGTTATACATGTGCATACATAATGACAAAGAACAAAACTTGTGAAAAACAAAACTTACATGACCACACTTCATAAATACATATGAGGAATGAATCAGGTGAACAGTTTTTGTGCTACAAGGAAATCACTACAAATGAATTACAATTAGAAATGTGGTTTACAGACATGCAACAGACCTCCAAACCCAACAGGGCCTAGTAGTAGCATTCAACACTACACACAAGAGGACTAAAGTGGTACATGTCCCATAGACAATACACCACAGGACACTAGTCAGGCAACTGTATTTGGTTTGTTGCATATCTGTAAACCAAAATGTTATTTGTAATTAATTGGCAGGTGTTAGACCTGGCACCTTGGCGTGAGTTTCCCTTCCACTTTTTGCTGTTGTGCCTCCAATGTTTTGATGGTGTCTGCTACTCGGGGCACTGCGCCACGGCCAACCCGTGCCGCAGTGCAAGTGCTCCCTACTGTAAAGTGTACATATGATTGATGTCCATGATTGGTTCATTGGATTCACTGTTAGTCCCTAGTAAAGTGCACCACGAGTGCCAGGGCTTGTGAATGCCAAATACTGCTAGTGGGCCTGCAGCGCTGGTTGCGCCACCCACAGAAGCAGCCTTAAAATGTGTCTAGGGTCTGCCATTGCAGAACCTGCGGGCAGTCTGGTACTGTCACCCTGGCTGGGCAAGTGCACACACTTGCCAGCCCCTAAACCTTCCCTTAACCTTCATATTAGTCACCCCTATGGTAGGCCAGAGGGCAGGGTGCATTGTAAGTGTAAGGTAGAACATGCCCTGATGTGTGTGGCATGTTCTAATAGTGAATTACTGCCAAATTCGTCTTTCACTATTGTAAGGCTACCTGTTCCCTTCTAGGCCAGATGAGCTGCTGGAATTATTACACTCTATAATCCCAGCAGGCTCAGGGAACATGGTAGAAATTCGTGTTTGGTATGCCTGAACTCAGAATAATGAAATACTTCTTTTAGTAAAGTTTATTTTAATATCCTGTGTTTGCAAATGCTACTTTTAGAAAGTTAGCATTTGCTTGCCTAACCATTTCAGCCCGCCTCTGCTTGGATGTGGATCTGACTGTCTGGTGTGTGTGAGTGACAGGGCTGGGAGTTGACAGGTAGTGATTAGCAGGAGGACCCCTTAATGGGTGGTGGGAGTTTCCCCTGAATGATGCATCAGGCTGTGCCCCTGCCACCACAATGCTGGCTCCGCCCTCCTGGGGAGCGACTGATGACTCAGCCTGCACCTGGCCCAGGAAGGACCGAAGCTTGTAAACAAAGTGCTCAGGCCACTCCTGCCCTCTCAATGCCGGCTCCGCCCCCCTGGGGAGCGGCTGATGTGCCTGCCCTCACACTGAATGCAGAAGTCACAAGTACCCACAACAAGTACTCAGAGACTGGAGCAGTTATGCAGAGGCCCCCCTGGCTTGCTAGAACAAAAGAAACTGGGTATAAAAGTAGGAGCCCTGCTCCTTGTAAATTAGATCCTGTTTGTGCTACAGAAGAAACTCTGCCCGAAGAGAAGGACCTGGAAGGACAAGGAGGAGTGCTGTCTCTGGCCTGTGTCTGGTGCCTTGCTGCCAAAGGAGAGGAAAGAAAAGACTACCAAAGACTTTTGCTTATTTGAACTTTGTGCCAAACTCTGCTGAAAGATCTCCAAGGGCTTGCCTGTGAACTTGCCCCCTGACCAGCGCCCCAGGAACAGTGGGCGCTACCCTTCTGAAGAAAAGCTGCTGCTGGCGTGTGCTGTGTGTCTCTACAGCGCCAAGGAAAGGAGAGTTGAGAGCGCTGTGCCTGCCGCCACGCTCTCTGACAATTTGTGCAGCTGTGCTCCTTCCCCGACCACCGTGACTGTGGCCTGTTCGTGTGCCAGCCGCAAAGTAAGGATCAGCCCCGCGCTGGTTCGAGCGCCGTGACTGTCCGCGCTGAGCCGCCCTTGCAACGGAAAGGGAGGACCTGCCCGGTCCAAGCATCGCCGCCTGTGTGACCCCCGAGGTACAGGTTGCCCCGCAAAGACCGGCACTGCCAAGATTGTGCCCCTCGTGACTTGGGCGCTGAGACCCCCTGGCCCCCGCAGCTGGAAGTGACTCGCTGCTGAGCCGTGCCTGAATCGTGCCCCGCGCTCCGTGGAGTACACCCCCCTCAGCCCCGCCTGCCTGCAGCTTCCCCCTTCAGTGCGAGTGAGCCGGACTCCGGAGACTCCTGCCCCGCATCTGCACCGTCATCCCGGGTGCCCTGTTACCTGCGCTGAGACTCGCAGGCCGCCGCACCCTCCAGGAAGACAACGCGACGCGGGACAGATCCCCGGACAGCCGTCCGCTCCAAGACTTACCAGCAAGCCAAGGTACTGTGTTCTTTGACCTCGCGGTGTGAGCATCCTACGTCCTGAGCTCGCACCGCGCTCCCTGCTTCCCAGCGCGAGCCGCCCCTGAAACCAAGGCTCGCACTGTGCCAGATCGACGAGGCCCACGCGGGAAGCGTGAGCTTTAGCCGGCCGGGCCCGTTCTCCTCTCTGAAGCGAGCGGAGACAGCGGAACGCGCATTGAGGCGCTACAAGACACTGAACCTTGCTGGAACCTGAGCAGAAGGCCCAAAAGATTGCTTATGGCTGAGAAAGAACTGTGACATTGATAAAAGAGTAACTGGAACCTGCATTTGAAATAACCAAGACTGTATTTACAAGCCTGCTTGAAATTTATATAAAGAGAATATATTTTTACAAATACAGTTTGGTGTCATTGTGTGGTGGGTTGGTTGTGACGGTGTAATATTGCAAATGTTTAACCTTACATGCCCCAGAGATTAGCCTAAGACTGCTTAAGCCACACTACCTAGAGGGTAAGCAGAGGTTGTCTTGAAGGTAACCCTCAGCCCTGACGAGGAAGAGAGAGGCCCTGATTGTCGCCAGTGTTGCACTGCGCCAACCAGAGACTCCCCCTTCCTACATTGGACGCAGCGGTGAGGATTCGCGAATTTACATTTGCAGTGTTTTACCTTAGCTACTGACCATTGCATAGTGATTACAGTCCAGTAACTTAGCCACAGACTTTTTGATTTTTTGATTTTGCTAAAGAAGAAGATCCCTAGTGTTGCAAACATGCCTGGCACAAACAGCATTGATGGAGGAGAGTCCATAGCCTCTAGTGCGCAGGGGCTAGAATGGGACGCATCAAAGCTGGATGACTACACAAAGAAGCAGTTGAGTTATTTTTGCAGGAAACTCAAGGTTCCACACGCAGGATGCAGAAACAAACCTGAGTTCTACAAGGCCATGAGAGCCTGGATTGAATCTAGGAAGGCACCTGAGGATCAGAATGCACCTGTGGATCCTGTGGGTCTGGAAAAACCAGACAGCGTTCTTAGCTTTGGCAGAGGCCTGTCGCCAGAGGAGCTGGCAGACAGACAGGCAACCAGGGATCATGAGATCAAGATGGCAGAATTGAATTTGAAGGGCCAAATGGAGCTTGAAAGCAAAAAAATGGCTCTGGAAGAAAGAAAACTCCAGTTTGAGTTTGATATGAAAATGAGGGAGATGAGTCTAAAAGAGAAAGCCTTGGATCGTCCTCCCTCTGGTGGCAGCACAACGCCGGTGCAGGTAGAGTCAAGAGTGCACATCCCCAAAGATGTAGTTAAAGAGTTCTTTAAGGGGGATGACATAGGACAGTGGTTTAGGGCATATGAGGTAGCCATGCTTTCCCACCGGGTCCCTGAGAAGGATTGGGGAGCGGGGTTATGGGGAAGGTTCCTTAGCGAAGGAAGGGACACCCTGCTAGATTTGCCCACTGAAGACCAGAGATCCTACCCCCATATGAAAGAAGCTTTAATGACCAGGTATGGGCTTACCCCTGAAATGTATAGGCAGAAGTTTAGGGGGTGTAATAAGCGGCCTGGGAATACGTATGTGGAGTTTGTGACTTTTTTTTGCAGAGCACTGGATGGTTGGGTGAAGGGTAACAAAGTGAATGATTTTCAAGGTCTCTTTGATTTAATTGCATGGGAGCACTTGTCTGATCAATGTTTTCCTGAGTTACGCCAGCACCTGATTGATAGCAAGTTGTCCAACCCGAGGAAACTTGCTGAGGAGGCGGACCGCTGGCTCAGCACCAGGGTCCACAAGGGTCCAGTGGGAGACTCCGCCAGGGGTGGGCAGGGTCCCCAGCAGAAGAGTGGGGGGGACAAGGGAAAACAGAAAGGGTTCCAAAAAGGCCCCCAAAGTAATTCCCAAGGGGACCAGCAGAAAGGTTCTCAGCCTCCCCCACCCCCTAAGCAGAATGGGGCCCCGACAGGTCGACCTGTTCCAAAGGGGCCCTTCAATTGTTACAAATGTGGTGACCCGGGGCACATAGCCAGTGACCCCAAGTGTCGCCTGTTTGGAAAACCAGCACCCACTGGTGCTCCGCCCCGACAAGTGACCAGTGTTCACTTAGGAGAAGAAGTGATGGTCCCGGGGGGTGGAGATCCTGTTCAGATGACCCTAGTCTCACTAGGAGACAGTGAGATGGTCCCTACAAGCTACCTGCCCTCTAACACAAAAAAATATGGGCAGGTGGTTACCATCAATGGTAAGAAAGCTGAGGCTCTTAGAGACACAGGAGCCAGTGTGACTGCAGTGAGGCATCACCTGGTGTCTCAAGAGCAGGTTGTACCCCATGCCTACTGTAGGGTTGTCAACGCTGACAATTCAGAGAGTCAGTGTCCGATGGCTCAAGTTCCCTTCGAGTGGGGGGGGGTCTCTGGTACTCTGCAGGTCTGTGTGAGGAAAACCATGCCTGTTGACTGTTTGCTAGGGAATGACTTGGAGGACTCCCCTTGGGAAAAGGTGGAGAAGACGACTCACCTGAAGATGGTGGGTCTACCTGACTGGGCGTGCGTGACCACCCGGTCAATGGCAGCCAGTAGGGGTGATCAAGAGATCCTGGGGCCTGACGGAGAGGCCCAGGAACCGGCCTTAGGGAGAAGGCGCAGGGCGCGCGGGAAACCGGCCCCTGAAGTTCCCACGGTCCAGGAGGAAGCAGACCTTGAGGGGGATGCCCTGGAGCCTACTGGGGAACAGATTGCCGAACTGGGGGACCTGCCTGAGCTGACCCATTGGCAGCAAGAAGGAGGCCCCTCCAGGGAGGAATTCTGCAGGGAGCAGAAAGAATGCCCTTCTCTCATGGGTATGCGGCAGCAGGCTGCAGACCAGGCCAATGGTGTTCAGGCCAAAACACATTATGTGTACTGGGAGAATGACCTCCTGTACTCAGAGCCTAAGGCTGCTGAACCTGGGTCAGCCCGTGTGCTGGTGGTACCCCAGAAGTTCAGAGCCTTCCTACTGGGACTGGCTCATGATGTGCCTTTAGCAGGACATTTGGGGATGGACAAGACCTATGACAGGCTTGTCACCCACTTCTACTGGCCCCAAATGCACAAGAGCTCAGATGCTCATTGTAGGACCTGTCCAACTTGCCAGGCAAGTGGGAAGAGCGGAGGGAAGAACAAGGCTCCCCTCCAACCCTTCCCTGTGGTCAGTACGCCATTCCAACGAGTGGGTATTGATATTGTTGGGCCTCTGGACCCCAAGACAGCCATGGGCAACAGGTTCATCCTGGTCTTGGTGGATCATGCCACCCGGTACCCTGAAGCCATCCCTCTGAGGACAGTGACGGCCCCCGTGGTGGGGCGTGCACTAATGGGAATTTTCTCCAGAGTGGGGTTCCCTCTAGAGGTGGTGAGCGACAGGGGGACCAACTTTATATCCAAGTATATGAAGTCCCTTTGGCAAGAGTGTGGTGTAACCTACAAGTTCACCACACCTTACCATCCACAAGGAAATGGGTTGGTTGAAAGATTCAACCGAACCCTGAAGGGCATGATCATGGGCCTGGAAGGTCCAATGAGGCGTAAGTGGGACGTCCTCTTACCATGCCTGCTCTTTGCATACCGCGAGGTGCCACAGAAGTCTCTAGGGTTCAGCCCCTTTGAGCTGCTGTATGGCCACCCCGTGAGAGGACCACTGAGTTTGGTAAAGGAAGGCTGGGAGCAATCTCCCAGGAAACCTCCCCAGAATGTATATAGCTACATGCTGGCCTTCAGAAACCAAACCAGGCGCTTCAGACAACTTGCTGAGGCAAATCTGGAAGCAAGCCAGGAGGAGATGAAGCGGTGGTACGACCAGAATGCCACTCTGGTAGAGCTTCAGCCTGGACAGGAGGTGTATGTCTTGGCCCCAGTGGAACCCTGTGCACTTCAGGATAAGTGGACAGGCCCATTTGAGGTTGTGGAGCGCAAGAGCTCAGTGACATACTTGGTGGACATGAAGACGCCCAGGAATCCTTTAAGGGTCTTACATGTCAACCGCCTCAAGCCCCACTTGAAAAGGTCCGAAGTGGGCATGCTGTTGGCCACTGATGATGGAATGGAAGAGGAGTCTGAGCCTCTTCCTGACCTCTTAGTGGCCTGTGAGAAAGATGGGTCAGTGGATGGAGTTAACCTCTCACCCACCCTGACCCCTGAGCAACAGGAAGACTGCCGCCAGTTGCTGGGGCAGTTTCCAGACCTGTTCTCCCTGGTTCCTAGTGTCACAGATTGGTGCGTCCATGATGTGGACACAGGAGACAGCTTACCTGTGAAGCATAAGGCTTACAGGGTAACTGACAGGGTCCGGGCCTGCATCAAGGAGGAGGTCTCCAAGATGCTTGCTCTTAGGGTGGTTGAGTCTTCCAGCAGTCCTTGGTCCAGCCCCGTGGTCTTGGTCCCAAAGGCTGCTGCGCCGGGAGCCACACCTGAACTCCGGTTCTGTGTGGACTACAGAGGACTCAATTCAGTCACCAAGACTGACGCGCACCCTATCCCCAGAGCTGATGAGCTCATTGATCGGCTAGGGGCTGCCCGGTTCCTCAGCACGTTTGATTTAACGTCTGGGTACTGGCAGATCGCCTTGACCGATGGGGCAAAGGAGAGGTCAGCATTCTCCACACCAGATGGGCATTTCCAGTTCCGGGTTATGCCATTTGGGATGAAGAATGCCCCTGCCACCTTTCAGAGGTTGGTCAACCAGGTGTTGGTCGGGCTGGATGAGTTCAGTGCCGCCTACCTGGATGACATCGCAGTGTTCAGTGGCACCTGGCCAGAACACCTGCGGCACCTCTGGGAAGTGTTGATGGCGCTGCGCAAGGCAGGCCTCACAATCAAGGCAAGCAAGTGCCAGATTGGGCAGGGTTCAGTGGTGTACTTGGGACACCAAGTGGGGAGTGGCAAGGTGGCACCCTTGCAACCCAAAATTGAGACCATCCTGGCTTGGGAACCCCCCAAGACCCAGACTGCAGTGAGAGCCTTCCTGGGGCTCACTGGGTATTACAGGAGGTTTGTCAAGGGCTATGGCACTATTGTGACCCCCTTGACAGAACTGACTTCTAAGAAGCAGCCCAGGAATGTGATTTGGACTGACACCTGTCAGAAGGCTTTTGACACCCTGAAGACTGCCATGTGCACGGCGCCCGTGCTCCTGGCTCCTGATTTCTCCAAGGAATTCATAGTGCAAACAGACGCTTCAGAGCATGGTGTAGGGGCTGTTCTCTCACAGATGACTGAGGAGGGCTGGGACCAACCCGTAGCCTTCATCAGTAGGAGGTTACTTCCACGGGAAAGTAGGTGGAGTGCAATAGAGCGAGAAGCATTTGCTGTGGTCTGGGCGCTGAAGAAGCTAAGACCCTACTTGTTTGGGTCTCACTTCCGGGTTCAGACGGACCACAGGCCCCTCAGATGGTTGATGCAAATGAGGGGTGAGAACCCAAAACTGTTGAGGTGGTCCATCTCCCTACAGGGTATGGACTTCACGGTGGAACACCGCCCTGGCACAGATCACGCCAACGCTGATGGTCTGTCCAGATTTTTCCGCCTTAGTGATGAGGAACTCCCTGGGGAAGGGTAGTTCTCCCCACATTTCAGCTGGAGGGGACACGTGTTAGACCTGGCACCTTGGCGTGAGTTTCCCTTCCACTTTTTGCTGTTGTGCCTCCAATGTTTTGATGGTGTCTGCTACTCGGGGCACTGCGCCACGGCCAACCCGTGCCGCAGTGCAAGTGCTCCCTACTGTAAAGTGTACATATGATTGATGTCCATGATTGGTTCATTGGATTCACTGTTAGTCCCTAGTAAAGTGCACCACGAGTGCCAGGGCTTGTGAATGCCAAATACTGCTAGTGGGCCTGCAGCGCTGGTTGCGCCACCCACAGAAGCAGCCTTAAAATGTGTCTAGGGTCTGCCATTGCAGAACCTGCGGGCAGTCTGGTACTGTCACCCTGGCTGGGCAAGTGCACACACTTGCCAGCCCCTAAACCTTCCCTTAACCTTCATATTAGTCACCCCTATGGTAGGCCAGAGGGCAGGGTGCATTGTAAGTGTAAGGTAGAACATGCCCTGATGTGTGTGGCATGTTCTAATAGTGAATTACTGCCAAATTCGTCTTTCACTATTGTAAGGCTACCTGTTCCCTTCTAGGCCAGATGAGCTGCTGGAATTATTACACTCTATAATCCCAGCAGGCTCAGGGAACATGGTAGAAATTCGTGTTTGGTATGCCTGAACTCAGAATAATGAAATACTTCTTTTAGTAAAGTTTATTTTAATATCCTGTGTTTGCAAATGCTACTTTTAGAAAGTTAGCATTTGCTTGCCTAACCATTTCAGCCCGCCTCTGCTTGGATGTGGATCTGACTGTCTGGTGTGTGTGAGTGACAGGGCTGGGAGTTGACAGGTAGTGATTAGCAGGAGGACCCCTTAATGGGTGGTGGGAGTTTCCCCTGAATGATGCATCAGGCTGTGCCCCTGCCACCACAATGCTGGCTCCGCCCTCCTGGGGAGCGACTGATGACTCAGCCTGCACCTGGCCCAGGAAGGACCGAAGCTTGTAAACAAAGTGCTCAGGCCACTCCTGCCCTCTCAATGCCGGCTCCGCCCCCCTGGGGAGCGGCTGATGTGCCTGCCCTCACACTGAATGCAGAAGTCACAAGTACCCACAACAAGTACTCAGAGACTGGAGCAGTTATGCAGAGGCCCCCCTGGCTTGCTAGAACAAAAGAAACTGGGTATAAAAGTAGGAGCCCTGCTCCTTGTAAATTAGATTCTGTTTGTGCTACAGAAGAAACTCTGCCCGAAGAGAAGGACCTGGAAGGACAAGGAGGAGTGCTGTCTCTGGCCTGTGTCTGGTGCCTTGCTGCCAAAGGAGAGGAAAGAAAAGACTACCAAAGACTTTTGCTTATTTGAACTTTGTGCCAAACTCTGCTGAAAGATCTCCAAGGGCTTGCCTGTGAACTTGCCCCCTGACCAGCGCCCCAGGAACAGTGGGCGCTACCCTTCTGAAGAAAAGCTGCTGCTGGCGTGTGCTGTGTGTCTCTACAGCGCCAAGGAAAGGAGAGTTGAGAGCGCTGTGCCTGCCGCCACGCTCTCTGACAATTTGTGCAGCTGTGCTCCTTCCCCGACCACCGTGACTGTGGCCTGTTCGTGTGCCAGCCGCAAAGTAAGGATCAGCCCCGCGCTGGTTCGAGCGCCGTGACTGTCCGCGCTGAGCCGCCCTTGCAACGGAAAGGGAGGACCTGCCCGGTCCAAGCATCGCCGCCTGTGTGACCCCCGAGGTACAGGTTGCCCCGCAAAGACCGGCACTGCCAAGATTGTGCCCCTCGTGACTTGGGCGCTGAGACCCCCTGGCCCCCGCAGCTGGAAGTGACTCGCTGCTGAGCCGTGCCTGAATCGTGCCCCGCGCTCCGTGGAGTACACCCCCCTCAGCCCCGCCTGCCTGCAGCTTCCCCCTTCAGTGCGAGTGAGCCGGACTCCGGAGACTCCTGCCCCGCATCTGCACCGTCATCCCGGGTGCCCTGTTACCTGCGCTGAGACTCGCAGGCCGCCGCACCCTCCAGGAAGACAACGCGACGCGGGACAGATCCCCGGACAGCCGTCCGCTCCAAGACTTACCAGCAAGCCAAGGTACTGTGTTCTTTGACCTCGCGGTGTGAGCATCCTACGTCCTGAGCTCGCACCGCGCTCCCTGCTTCCCAGCGCGAGCCGCCCCTGAAACCAAGGCTCGCACTGTGCCAGATCGACGAGGCCCACGCGGGAAGCGTGAGCTTTAGCCGGCCGGGCCCGTTCTCCTCTCTGAAGCGAGCGGAGACAGCGGAACGCGCATTGAGGCGCTACAAGACACTGAACCTTGCTGGAACCTGGGCAGAAGGCCCAAAAGATTGCTTATGGCTGAGAAAGAACTGTGACATTGATAAAAGAGTAACTGGAACCTGCATTTGAAATAACCAAGACTGTATTTACAAGCCTGCTTGAAATTTATATAAAGAGAATATATTTTTACAAATACAGTTTGGTGTCATTGTGTGGTGGGTTGGTTGTGACGGTGTAATATTGCAAATGTTTAACCTTACATGCCCCAGAGATTAGCCTAAGACTGCTTAAGCCACACTACCTAGAGGGTAAGCAGAGGTTGTCTTGAAGGTAACCCTCAGCCCTGACGAGGAAGAGAGAGGCCCTGATTGTCGCCAGTGTTGCACTGCGCCAACCAGAGACTCCCCCTTCCTACAGCAGGCATTTCTTTGTTTCACACAAACTGTTCCCTTGATTAATTCCTTATATGTATTTATGAAGTGTTGTCATGTAAGTTTTGTGTTTCACAAGTTTTGTTCATTATCATTATGTATGTAAATGTTTAGCATGTTCTTCCCAAAAACTCTTGTATAATAATAAGCAACGAAAAAAAAAATGGGTTCTTCCCCATGCTAAAAGATTTGTGATTCATTGCATGATTAAAGCAATTTGTTTTTTTTACAACGGTGTGCAATATCAGAGTGTACATCCTAGGCAAAAAATAGAAAATAGCAGGTCAAATTAAAAGACAATCCAAAGAACAACAGTTGGGTTTCTTATCTAAAGCACCATTTGATCAATGGTCTGGGAGGCATCACTCCTACTTAGATTCTTTCATGTATGAGAGCAGCATCAGGATTGGCCGCGGGGGAGTTTGGGAGCCTGTGCTGCAGCGAGGTCACAGAGGAGAACGGTGGGCGGCAGGGTTCAGGTAAGTTCTTTTTCCCTATTTTTAACTGTTTCCTTGTTGTCCGTTTCCCGTCTCTGCCTCCCAACTCCCTGTTGTAGTGCCCCATGCCGTGCAACTCTGCCCACACAGCTGCCACTACTGAATATAGTGTCTCTCAAAAAAACAGTTTCACAACATTACGGTAGAAGGCACCTGACTTAACCAGTGATTGTTAGCACCTGTATGTCACTGGTTGTCTTTATAAGTGTTAGATAGTACATAAGACATTTATTGAAATTTGCGATATTGATTCATCAGCATATACGAGGAAAGGCATATTTACTTATCCTATTGAAATCATGCACAATTTATTAGTGTAGCAACAGTAGATGTGGACATTGGTATGTTGAAGTCTCACCCCTCAACTTTGTGAAGGACATTTAAAGCAGTTGCAAGAGGGGCATTTATTGCAGCTTTCTGACAGACCTGTTATGCAGCTGCTTCTGACGTAAGAGGGACAGCTAGTAAAGTTCTGAAGGGCTTAAGTCTTGTTCAAGACTTCACACTCTTTCTTCTGACTTGTAAATGACATCTAGTAATTACAAGCAGAAAATAAACTATTAAAACCTTCTTGTAAAATGTGTTCATTTACATGTTATTTTGTCCCTCAAATGCCCTCTTTCTAAGTTATGAGGAAACTAGGAGTTACCGGCTCAATAGGTATTATAGAATGTGCATAAAAACCTTCACCTTTTTACCTGGACAAATTTAGCCTAGTGCCAATAAGTGGGTTTTTGTCTAGGAAAAAAACACACAAGAATCAGTGGAGGAAAATGTTGTAAATGTAACCTATCACTTAATATAACCTGTCTCAGTCTTTCCTTCTTGTTGTTTCCACCTCATGATTCCAGAATGTATTATTCATTCCTATGTTCTGACTTCACCTAGCTGAGATTCCAGATTTGCCAGTTGGAGTCTGGTCAGCTGGTGAGATGTACGCTTTGTCTCTGTGCTACAAATAAACCTACCTGTTATTCCCACAAGAAAGCCGAGTTACCCTTCATTGAACTTACAACAGAAAACTTCACCCTAGAATTAACACAGCCCTGTTTATTTGGAATTCCAGCTATGATAACACTAATGTGGTTTCCCTCAATGTCTCGCCATGGGGCAGCAGCACTCCTTTTCTGAGGAATGGGAGGCTACTGGTTTCGAAAGGGACGGAACTTGGCCGCGGGCATAAGCTTGTAGTGCCCAAGAATTGGTCAGAAGTGGATGGCCAGTAAAATCTTTGTGTGTGCACAACCTTGCTGGCAGCCAGTGCTCCCACTTTTCATGCTACTTTTCCAGATGAGGATGCAGACAGCAGAGCCGAATCTGAAGACAAGCAGAACCTGTGAATACATCTATCATCACTGACAAGCTCCTTCATCCCCCTCCAGTGATTGCACTAGTCAAGTGGAAGGGATAAGAGGGGATTTTTGCCGTTCTAGTCTAAATAAGAGAGGACGTCAGGGGCTGTTTTGGATAATCATGGGGCTTTGCTCTGACTGCTTTTCAGCTGCGACAGTAATTGCCCCGATTTCCAATGATTTAGCAGTTTTAAACATGTTATTCTTTCTCAAAAAGTTACTGAAATACATTGTTACATGTAATTATGTGTATCAAGGCCTGTGTAATAAAAGCATTTCTTGACAGAAATGCCAATTGTATTTTGAACTTGTTACTGGGCATGTACTTTTTTTGCATACAAAGCTAATACTTCAGGTTTCAAATAAACAAGGTGAAAGACAAAGAGCTGTTCTTCCCCATGCGAAAGCTATCACATCCCGTACAGCATTAAAGATTGCGATTTGGTAATGTATGTGTTTGTTATGGGTTTGCAACGTTGTCAACAATATGAAGAATCTCTGTTTACGGTGTAGTCATTCTACATGCTCTTTTATAGTGCCTACGTGTTTTTAGGTGAATTCTCGTTTCATGGCTGGATGGGGGCATCCAAGGCAAGCAGTCTAGACACACTGGGGCATATTTACAAGGCCCATTTTCCACCGGAGCATCACTTTTTTTGGCACTCCAGTGGCATAGCAGCATTCCCCATATTTACAAGGTTGTAAATATGCCCCTTTCCGCCTGTTTCCACTGTTTCCACTGAGGCAAAGGGGCGTGCAAATGTGGCTACTGTAGGCATTCTACCTCAACACCCATTGGTTTTTGACGTTGCCCCAGATTTACAAAGCTGGGACAGTACCAAAAACTGAGGCCAGGAAATACCTGGTCGTCTTATATTTGCAATCCGAGAAGAAATTATGAATTTCGCATCGTTTCCTGCATTCTTAGAATCGCGATACGTAAAGAAACTATTAAATTCTCATTGTTTTTTGCATCTGCAGCACACACAGAAAGAGCAAATCACCTTTATTGATGTGCAGGAAGGTATACCTTCCTGCACATAAACAATCACCACTGCAGTGCAGGCCCCTTGCAAAATGGAGGCATGGTGCCTGCGCTGACACTAGGCAGCTTTTTTAGTGCAAGTGCTGGTGGAAACCCAGGGGTGTGCCCTATTTTTGTAAATACGGCGCATCCCTGCCTTTTGAAAATGTCAGAGTGCAGCGTTGCAAAATGTGACATAACACCGCACTCCAGCATATTCTTGTAAATATTCCCCACTATTTCCTTTTTAGGGGCAGAAGACAGTTTATCTTTCAAGAAATTAGTAGTGTTCTGCAGCCACAACTGCCAAATGTCACCGAGGTCAACGACTTGCTTGTGTACAGGAAAATAAAAACAATAGTAGAGGAAAGTTGCCACTCCATTTTCCAGAGAGCTAAATGCAATTTACCTTCATTATACTCTAATTTTCAGTTTCTACTCTGTTCCATACTTACAGGTGGAATTTATTGATGGTTTGTTATTGTTCTAGTGCACTGATCTCACACTATAATCCAATCTGTGTATAATATACCCGCAACAGATCGTCTTCATACAGCAGCTACCTCACCCTTTCCATTCCTACTTTAGGGGAAAAGGACAAGGATAACTCAACTGCTTCAGACATATCAGTTTGGACTCGTGTAAGCAGAGAGGTGACAAATTAGGGGTATGTAAAGGTCATTAATTTGCTTTGGTGCCAGTAAGCGAAATTTTGAAAAAAATATGCAAAATTACTCATAATTACAGAAAATGCCAAAAATGCACTTTGGCACTATATTTTAGTGTGATATGCATCCTTCCATCCATTTTGAAAGTGTTATGGGTTTCCATGGTTTTCTTGCAAACGCCACATAATTGCACATGGCAAATAATTATGCAATGTGGCATAAGAGCGTAATTTTTAGAATTTTTGAGAATTTCACGTAACATGAAATTCACTGAAATTACGTAAGATTATGCGGGCACTACATACATTTTGCTCAAGCATGGTGCTAGTGAACAGCCTGTTTTAGTGTGTTCTGAACTGCAACCTTCCTGGACATCCACCCTTTTAGAGAATTCATTAACTCCAGATTCTGCATTTTGGGCATTATAACCATACCACACTTTTGAAACGTACATAATATTATTTGACACATGAGCTTGAGTCCTTAGAGTTCCAGTAAGCTGGCTAAGTGCATCAATGAACATAAGAGCTTAAAAAGATGTGTCATTGCTGAGCATCAAATAATTGTTCTGTTTAGAACATACATAGACAGAGCATAAATGGAGGTAGTGGAGCAATAATTATATATTAGGCATGATGTAGCAACAAACAAAAGAGAGAACTAGGCAGGATCACCTTTAGAAGCCTGTCCTCCTGCAGTTCTCCATATGGTGGCCAATACTATAGCTGACCCACTCTGTAAGTAAATAAACAATGTGATCCTATCTGGATGCTACCCACAGAGTTGGAAGAAGGCTATTAGACCCCTCCTAAAAAAAACAAATTTGGACATTACGGACTGTAAAAATTATCATCCAATCTCTTTGCTTCCTGTTAAGGCAAAAATGTTGGAAATGCATCTTAATGTCCATCTGATGGAGACTGCAGAACAGCAACACTGGTTCAATGACTCCCAGTTCGGGTTTAGAAAACACCATGGGACAGAAACAGCTTTGATTTTAGCTATGGATTGTATCAGATGTCTAGTGGATGAGTGACAGGGGGTGATGCTGATACTCTTGGATCTGTCTGCAGCGCTTTACACCATCTCTCCCACTCTGCTGCTGGACAGACTCCAGTATCTTGGCATCTTGCATTAAGCCCTAGCCCTCCTATCCTTCTTCCTCAGGGAATGATCTCAAACGGTAAAGTTATAGCAATTCTACTCAAATGCCTTTTCCCTGCCCTGTGGAGTGCCGCAGGGCTCATTTCTAAGCCCATGCTTTTCAATCTTTATGTGGCACGCCTAGCAGCTTTTATCCATTCGGTCGGAATGGAGGTAGTGTTGTATGCAGACGACACTCAGATCATGGTGTCAATCCCCAAGAACTCATGCTCAGTAGCTGATAACGTTTCTTGTTGCATGATTAAAGTGGCAGAATAGATGTCATGTAACTTTTTAAAACTGAATGGGGACAAGACGGAAGTGATGATTTTTGGCCCAGGGGCATTAAGCTGGAATAGTAGCTGTTGGCCCCATTCTTTAGGATCTATCGTACTCTGGGGAAAAAAAGCCAAGAACCTCAGGGTACTGACGGACACTGAACTCAACTTTAATGCCCAAATTAATTGTTCAGTCATAACCGGCACCTGGATTATAAGGATGCTGAAAAAAAATCTTCCCTCTCATTCAACAGCCGGCATGCAAGCAGGTCACTCTAGTCCTAGTAATGTCCAGACTTGATTACTGCAACTCACTGTACCTGGACTTGAACAAGAGTACGTAACATAACCTCCAAGTGCTACAGAACGCACTGGCGAGACTCGTCTAGACATTCCTAGAGGGCAGTCGGCCATCAAGGGATAAGAAACCCTTCATTGACTCACAATTAACAAGCGCATCAGCTTCAAATCTCATTGTATGGTGCATAAGGCTCTCTACCTCCCTTATCCATCAAGATTAAAGGCCATGCTCGGCTGGCACTCCCCTGGCAGATCCCTTCTCTCATCATCTAAACTACAGCTTAACGTACCAAAAACGTTAATAAAGAGATGGGGTGACAGAGCATTTTCCACTGCTACCAGTAAACTCTGGAACACCCTTCCAATAAGCAAAAAGGCCATCTCCCAGCTTCTGCCCTTTAGGAAGGCTCTCAAGACGTGGTTATTTTGTTTGTTGCTCCTTCCGACTGCGGAAACCTAGGGGATTTTTATTTTGGATGGTGATCTACAGCACCTTGAAGACTTCGGGTAACTGTTGCACTTTATAAAGTTAAAATCAAATCAAATCAAACCATATTCTCTTGTATGATTTAATACTCTTTAGCATGCTAATCAGACATTATAATTTTAAGACACATGATGATCGTATGTCTTGCACAGTATTGTGGTGTAGGAAGCTGGCTCGGTATATACTATTGCCAAAATGAGGTATAGTGTGCACAGAGTCCAGGGAGTCCCCGGAGGCTAAATTAGGTAAGTACTAACATCTCTCTTTCTGGTAGTGTGGGTGAGCAGTTAGGCTTATCCAGACAGTGTGTTAAGCATTTATTTTATTCACTCAATCAAGGACTGATTACACACACTCAGAGACAGAATCCAGACCAATTAGGTAAGTATGAAAAAGGGTACACTTATTATTTATTTTAGAACCACGCAGGACTTGGCTGGTCCAGGCAGGTAAAATATACTCTCAAATGCAAAACTGTACAACAAAATGCAGTTGTGACTGAAGTTGCAATCGTAACAGGTTTGTATATGCTTTAGAAACAGTTTAAATTACACAGTAATTACTTCTAAATTACTTTTTAATTACTTTTGGATTACTTTGAGTACTGGGGTGCTATGCCTCGATACCACACCTTAGGATGTCACAATACAAGTCAAGTAAGACTTTTAAACATTCACTGTCTAGTTCTCTTTTCTCCATACAACTATCAATTTAACACAGACCATTTTAGCCCCAAAATCTCTTAACATGGGTTCCTACGGGAGAAAGGTGTGAGCACTCAGTAATTAGATGTAATGCATTTGATGGTGATAGAAATAAGAAAATCAAACCGTTTGAAATAGGGCTCTAATAAGTTAAAAGATAATGCATGAGGTTTGTAAATAAGCATGCTATATATGAGCATCGGTGATGGGAAGTATTTTAACAATATACCAAATATTTATCCAAAACTGAAATATTGCTGCACACTCAAAATGAACATGCTTCATGAGCCACTCATGATATTTGCAATGCAAGCAAAGTGGTGAATCAACAAGTTTAGCCTTATATAATTTATATGGAGTCCATAAACAATTAAATAAGATAAAAGCATTAGTTTGTGATAATGGTTTAGGAAACCACCCAGAAATATTAGCTGTCCATATTTGCCTGTAGTAATGTAGGAAAATATCTGTAGAGTGTTCTGCTGTCTAATGGGAGGTTACAAATTGAAAGTTAATTGCACTAGTGCAAATGATCTGTTTAGTAAATTTGGTGACAGAGTGCTGGGAAGCTGAGAAGGCCTTCTCGCAGAGCACCTAGTCAAGGGAAGTATTCTGGGGTAACACATTTGGAAAATAATTAAGTAAAACATTACAAAGGGTTTTACACTTAGGAGCTTCAAGATCAGGTAACATTAATGTAGTTTGCAATTCAAAGAATGATAACAAAACTCCCTAATCGTAGATGTCTTGAAGGAAGAAAATACAAGCATTTATCTATAATTCCCAAATGTAATAGTATGAATAAACTTTAGTTTAAGATTGTGCCAAAGGGATATCATGGTGGAATATGAAATATTTGAAGAAAATGAAGCACAAATTCAGTAATAATCAATTTAGTAGCGGCTATAAAGGAGGATGACTTAAGAAGCTTTTTTGAAATGGACATAGATAATAGTGACGGTAGAGGGAATGCGAAAATACATTTTGTTCCATCAAAAGCCATGTAGGGGAATACCTAGGATCAATGCAAGTCAACCAATGAGAACCTTGTTTTAAAATGAACTCTTTTTGATATTTATAAAAATCAGACAAACCAATTACCCAATCAAGGGGCCCATTAGGATGGCGGGCGGATTGCCCCCGCCAGGTTGGCGTTAGCCACCGCCGGCCTAGCGGGGGGGGCAATCCGCCCGGCATCCTCACTAAAATGACCCCCGCCACATTAGGATGGCTGGGGGGTCCGCTGTGGACGGTAAGACCTTCTGCCGCTTTTCCGACGATTGCCTTTGCGACTGGCGGAAAAAGTGCGTACATATGGTGGCAGTGTCTGCGAGACACCGCCAACCATATTACGATGCCTGCGGTCCTATGCCTAAGGCATACAGTCTTTGCTTTGTGTGCCCGTTGCGGTCCCCCAGGGTCAAGTGGGGTTTGGAGGGTGCACATGGTGGGTACCTATGGTATCCCCCTGCGTTTCAAAGTACAACATGGCAGGCACCATGCGGTGCCTGTCATGTTGTGCTTTCAAACGCACAACATACATTTTTAGCATTGCGGCGGGCGGTGCTTTCAGCAACGCCAGCCGCAATATTAAAAATGCAGGATGCACCTGCCACTGTGGTGGGTGCATCCTAATTCCACGCACGGGATCCTCGCCCTTATGGCGGACGGTCCCTTCCCACGACAGGATGGCGGGCGGACAAAGTCCGTCCGCCATCCTAATCGGCCCCTAAGTTTGGAAAGTTTAAGCTCAGTATAACAAATATGTGGTGGTTTATGATTCCAAAGAAATTTGAAAATAAGTCAGTCTATTTTCTATAGAATAAAAGAGGTAACTGTAATGGGATCATAGATAAAGTGTAAAAAATAATAGGTACAAGTATGATTTTTATGGCATCAAGTTTTCCCCATCATGATAAGTGCAACAGGGGCCATTGGTGAACTTTTACTACGACTTTATTAAATACAATATCACAATGAAGTCTAATGGAATGTTTTAAAGAGTGTGAGAAGTGTTTTCCTAAATGTTTTAATCTCTCTGTCTGCCAAATAATATCAGTATTATCTAGTATTGTAGGCATGCAATGGACATTTAGGGGAAATAATTCTGTTTTATTAGTATTCAAAGTATAAATGGAAATAAGTGTTCACATACAATATTTGAAATTGCAGGTGTAGAAGTGGCTGGATTGCCGAGATATAGTAGGACATCATCTGCATGAGCTGACGTTTTAAGTGTAATGTCCGTTAAATCTATTGCTGTAATATCATTGGAGTTATGAATATGAGAAAGGAAAGGTTCAATTGGTAATAAAAAATTAAGTAGCGATATTGGGCATCCTTGTCGGGTTCCTCTATAAAGAAAAAAGGAATTGGAGAATTGGACATTAATAAAAATGCGGGCTGAAGGGGAACCACATACTGTTGAAAATATGTTTATAAAATTATTTTCAAAATCAAATGAGGATAGCATTTGAAACAAGAGTTGCTAATGAACTTTATCCAATGCTTTCTCAGCATTTAAAGCGAGAATGGGTGAAGTAAAGGTTGACATATTATCAATGACATCAAATAGGAGTTGTATGTTATTGACAGAGAATCTTTTTTTCATAAAACCCTGTTGAGCTATGTGAGTAAGTGACAATAAAATGTGAGTTAGCCTAGTGGCTAAGACTTTTACAAACATTTTACAATAATGATTTATGAGAGAGATAGGGAGATAATTGGAAAACTTAGTCTGATCTTTATCTAGTTTAGGCAAAACTATATTCAAAGCTTCCATAAAGGGAACTTCAATTAAACCAGATTGGCTGAAATTAGTAAATAAATTATGTGAATGAGGAGTAAGAACATTAATAAAATGTTTATAAAATTCTGCAGGAATACCATCAGGTACAGGGGATGTTTGGGGTTTCAGTGAATGAAAAGCTGTTAAAATGTAACCTTCAGAGATAGGATTATCTCATTTGGATTTATCAGATTAGAAAAGTTGTGGCAGGTTAGCAGAATCTAAAAAAGCATCTATAATTTGAGGCTCAAAGAGATTTATTTTGTTGTATAATGATGAATAAAATGTAAGAAATTCATCTAGAATTTCTGGGCAGACACAGCAATTGTACCATTATCCCTCTGGATAGCATCACTTGGATTTCTTTCTTTTTTAATGCGGAGATAGTTAGCCAGAAGTTTCCTGGCCCTTTTAGCATTAAAAATACATTTGGCTTTCTGAATAGCAAGTTCAATTCCAGCTCTTTTACTTAACATTAAATTATATTCCTAAGTATTTGGAACGTGGTTTTAAAAGTAATATTGTGGGAAGAAATTCATAATATTCCAAATTTAGCAATTTGCTTCTCTAAATCTAATATTTTGCTATTAAATGTATTATCTTCAAAGGCCATTACAGATATCATCACCCCTCGTGAATATGTGTAAAAGTGTCCCATTTTATAATAGGGGAGGTTACACCATCATGATTGAGGGAAAATCCTGTTGAGTAGCTGCATAAATTGTGTCTTTATGAAAATCTTGAAGGGCAGTATCATACGCCAATAGAAGTGAGAAACAGAAAAATGGTTAACTTGTAGATAAAGTGAAATATTTGCATGGTCAGATACCTCAATATTTCCCATAGAGGGTTGATCTATAGCTTTTACAAAATCTCTAGATTTTAACAAGTAATCTAAGTGTGAGTGAGAATTATGGGGATTGGAAAAAAAACTGAAGCCCTTTTGAGTGGGGAAATATGGTCTCCAAATGTCAGCAAGTTCAGAGTTTTTAAACAATGTTTTGAGTGAGTGAAATGCTTTTGGAAGTTTAAATTTAGTACAGTCTATCTAAAAAGTGGTCACTTATCAAATTCAAATCTCCACCAACAATGAGTGAAACATTTCGAAGTTGGAGAATTCCAAAACGTAGGGTCATCCTCTGTTGGTCCATAAATAGTAATTAAGTGTAAAATATGATTTTAACCAATTGATATTGGCCATCTGAGTCAGATCGTTTATCTAAAATTTGTAATTTAAGACTTTTAGAAAACAGAATACACTTTTTTTACCCAGTGCTGGAGAAGAGGCAGATTAAAAAAAACATAGCTCATGAAAATGTAAAGAAACAAGCCATTTAGGGAAAGCATTGTAGCAAGTGAAACTTAGAACATAGAGTTAAAATACATAGTGAAACCTTAACTTGCCTAATGTCCATCTGTAGAATTAATACCAATAACTCATGAGTCGAGGAAACCTATTGACATTTTAAGTTATTTTTTGATGTAGTATTTTCTTACCTTTCAGTTTATTCAGCACATCATTCTGCGTCTGTAGCCTTCTCACAGTCCATCTCTGATCCTCATGTATCCCTTGTTACTGTCGTCTGAGAGAATAATGGTCATGTCTTGGCTTGACAGTATGGGTCTCAGATTCTAAAAGGCCTATTTTTGCTTAAAGAAATATCAATAGTCTGGCCTCTGAGAATTCCTAAACACCAATGCTTTGGACAACATTTGAACAGCAAGTATGATTAAATTCTTGGAGTTCAGACCCAATCACGTGGATATTGTCCAAACGTGATGTCCAGCACAGGAGAACACCGTACTGCAGCTTACAACAGTGCTAATGCCTATATGCAATGCTCCCTACCCCAGGGTGCTACTGTGTCGAGTGTTAATAATCAAGGAGACATCACAGATAAGGGTCTTTTTCAAATGCGCTATGCTCATACTCACACTTGTCCTGTGGGTTCCTCACATTCCGGGCTCTTTCTCCTGTTCCACTCATCATTATAATACTTTAGTATTTCAGACAGATTTTCAGTACTCCCATCTATCCATCTGCCCAATTACAACACTACTAGGCACACTGGCCCCAAAACTCGGCCAGTATAATCAAACTTCCTGCCCTCCTGATGCCAGGAAAAGGTGCATTCAAACAAATCGTTTAAAGGCATGTTACCACTACAAATTAAGACTAGGTGCTAGAGAATACTACTAATTATGATTATGTTGCAATTATTTCTCTTTTCCACTGTAATGTAACTACAGTATTCATCTTTCCACTCCCTCCATTGTAAAGGAAATCCTACATTTTCCTAGATCAGATTTGGTTTGTTGCCTTGGTCTGTGATGGACTTTCATAGATGTCTGTCAGTGTAACATTACTCATATATTCCCACATGTATAATGAGCATCTGCACCAGTACAGGTAAAACTATCACTGCAAGTGTCTCAATGCCATGAAAATGCATGCAAGTTAACTATCTGCAACATGATTATGTGTGAAGGTGGTCCATTCACATCCTCAGGCTATAATAATGCTGTGCTGGACCCACAAACAAGCATGAACCTCGAGGAGAACAAGAAGATGTCAAGATGGTCATCTCACAACTACACATAACTGTTTTAAACACTGCCATACTCAAAATGTGTGAAGTTGGAGAAGGGAAAAGATAGAGTAAAGGAGTCTTTTGTGACAGCGAGAAAATGCTCCTCCTGTTGTCCATTTCCACATACCAGTTGGCATTACTCTGTATCTTTGCTTCGCTTTTTTTCCCTGTGGAAGAAGTTTTTCTCAAACGACATCTGGGGCCTTATCATACATTGTGCCCTGGGGGCGCAACGGGTGTGTGCATCCACTTTGTGCCCACCTGGGGCACCGTGGTATTACAGAAGGGACTGCGGATGCTTGTGCGTCCTATTCTGTAATGCAAATAGCGCTGGCACTAATGTAGGACCAGCGCTATCATGAGAGGTAATTTCCTCATTTGCACAGGAGTGAGGCCCCATGCAAATGAGGAAATTAGTTTGCTTCTGTACCCACGTCATATTATGGACGTGGGAACAGAGGCAAACATACACTGAAAGTGTACCATAAAAAGGTGTCAACCTGTCAGTGCTTCTCCTAAAGACAGCCCACTGGAGGGGACAAATGGGGTCCCATGAACTCCCGGATACCCGTATGCGGGTGGGGGGGCCACAGATCTTCACTGTTACCCGATAGTCCCAATGTGGAATTTGCTATTATCTCAGTTAATGGACCAGCAAGAGAATAACTCCTCTTCCTCTTGAGTTTTCCTGCCAGACCTGCTCCCCTCATACCTGTTTGGATGGATCGGTCAGGTCTTGGGCCCGGCTTCCCACCCGGATGTGATCATGTTGCACGAGGTAAGGATGGATGCATCTCCTTCTTGCTTTGTGAGGGACTCCTAAGCACATCCACCTGTTCCTAGTCTCTCTCCCATATTATCGGCACTTCCTCCGTGATAGGTCTCATCACTTGATCCCTTGAAAGCTCTATTTTATCCTGGGTATTGAATCATTAACCCTTCACAAATCCCCAGGCGAAATACATTGCGCGTGCTGCAACGCCAAATCGGTGATGCAGCACGCAATGTAATTTGTTTTATTTATTTATTTGCTCAACTCCGCTCGTCTGTATTCCGGAGTTTACTACCCCCCACCCTGCCCCTCCCCTGTCTCGCCTCACCACCCCGCAGCACTCCCTCGAGGAGCCGCCACTGGCCTCTGTGAGATATATGCTACATGGGTTTAACGATCAATAGTGCAGCATGTGCAGTGGCACCAAAGCTGAGGATTGAGCCAGGTCACCTCCCCACCAATTATGTATGTATATGGTACTTGTTTAGAGGGAAGCTAGCCAAAGGGCAGCATAATTACATCTGTTTTTTAACTACTAACACGGGCGATGGGGTAGAATTAGAGTTCATGGCCCCCCTTGTTATACTAGTGGGATGCGAGCATAGGGAAAAAACAATGTTTAGGCAAATACATTACGATATGTATGTACTGTGTTTGTGGGTGTGCCTACCTGCTGGTGGGCTAAATCCTACCAGGGCACTTTTATGACATCTTTCATGGTTAGGCAACTAGAATTAATCTCTGGATTTAAGGTTTTTATCATTGGCATGGGAACGCTCATTTTTATAGCGCCGAATTGTATGTTTAGACCGTTTCTAAGAGCTCTCACGTTGGATATATTATGGTAGTAAGGAAGAAAGGGCGGAGACTGACACTCGGCATCCCTGTTCCCCAACCAACATCTTATCTGCTAAATCAGCATCTCCATTCAAAGGAGCAGCGAGAGGATTATTCGGGTTCAGACTTCGGCTTGATAGGGAGAGGACATGACGGCTTGCCTGCCGTGTTTCCTCACTATCATTAGCTTCAAGGAAGAGAGTTAAATCAAACCACCGTAGCCGGAAGCAGGGTTGGACTAGCCAGCCTGGCACCCCCAAGAGCGCCCGAGAGGGCACTCCACCCCGCCGAGACAGGCGTCTTTACCTGCGAGCTCGATGTATGCAGCGGCAGAGATTATAATATTGAGAGACACACCAGAAGTATGTCCAGTTTACCTAACATTCTTTAGAAGAAACATGTTGCAGGCATGACACTCGTCTCAAATAAAAAATGGCAGGCTATTGTACAAATGCATTTTCAAAAAATTGCTTATAATTAGACCACTGTTCGTATCTGTGTCGTGCTCTAAATGCTGAGAAGAAATCCGACGCTGTGCAGAGATTACATCCATCACGTCGGCAGCTCTCTCTCTCTCTCTCTCTCTCTCTCTCTCTCTCTCTCTCTCTCTCTCTTTCCTTTTCTACAGTTTTAAATCTCTGCTGAATTTCACATTTCGAAGCTGATGCTCTTGAACTATAGCGAGGGGGAAATGTGAGATTAAGTCTAGGCACGTTTGCAAACACTGTACATTTCGAAGAATGTGTGGCACGGATGAATGGCTCGGGGAGCTGTAATTCCTTGTGGAGTTCTCGCAGGTTCAGGGACACACACAGAACGATGTAAATCAGAATTAGATTCTCGCCTGAGTTCTGCAAACCTTGGCCCGGCCTCGCTGCAAGCAGCTGTTATTGTATTGCCTTTTAGTAACTCGTGAAGCGTGCACAGCATGTTCTCACCTATCAGGGGCACATCCCCGTCAATTCCCCCTAGGTCATGAGAGGGGTTACCAGCCAAAATATAGTTTCTCAGCCAATAACAGAGAGCATGCATTGGCTTTGGAAGAAAGTGGGGTGGAGGAGCCTGCAGATTAACAGAGAAAGCCGATCCAAGGGTCTGGCTTGGCTGGCTGTTGAGCCCTAACACGAGCCGAGCTGGCAAAATATTTAGTAAGAATGTACCTACTTTTTAGGTAGCGCACTGCAGCAGCCGCAAATGTTGCCCTGCACGAGGAGGAAAGCTCCCTATTTACTTAAATAAGACACTCCCCTTCCCTCTCACTAGCACCCGCGCTGAAATCAGCTGCCGTGAGCCATGGAGACACCTTTGTGCTGAGGGTGCAAGGGTGTCTCTGCGAGTCTAGCATTGGTTTTTGGTGTGGAGGGTGATCCTTCCAGTACAAAATACTATGCTGGGACCGACTTCAAACATTTTCCATCTTTGTATGCCTGCTGTACAGTGCAGCATACGTGCAAAGTATGAAAAGGAAGGTGAAAAAAGCATTTTTCCTTCCGTGCGCCTACTTGAAAAGTGCTCAGTTTTCTTACACTAAACCCAATCTACTTAATTTAGTAAATTGGGTTTAGTGTGAGAAACCTTGGGTGGTTGCACGGGAACACCCATGCTCCCCCTTGGTCCACGTCCATAGTGCAAAGTGATGCAATGCAGCGATATGCACTGTTTCGCGTTACTTTTCTGTTATTTTCAGCGCTAAACAAGATTAGTGCTAGAGATTAAGTTGAAAATAAACGATTTTTCATCGATTTGCGTCACGTTTGTGATGCAAACATGGCTCAAAATCTTTGTAAATCCCCCATTAGCATCTAAATTGGATAACTAACATCACATTATTAAGGCTCTTCAAAACAAACAAAAAAGTATATTTCTTTAACAAGCAGAAGTGTTTAAGCTGTAGAGTATCTAATTGTATCACTGTATTAAAGAAATGTATTAAAAAAGATAGATTCTCAGCATGAACTTAAAAGTATTCTTGTTCCTCTCTCACCGTGCTATTATGATGCTTTTAGTGAACCAGATGGCAAATGAAATGTCACGTGTAACTTAAATGTAGTTTGCTGGTATTATAGATGGATGAATATTTCTTTCAGCAAACAGGATTTTTCTCATGCACACCGTGAACTGATGTATTTTAAGGTACTTTCAAATGTGATGATGAATGGAAAGGAGGCACAGTTAAAAGAAAGCAATTGCCTAAAGTCACGCAATTTGGCAGGCCAAAAAGCTGAGATTCAACTGCGGGTTCCTGCTTGTGAAATTTCACCAGTACAGGAGTATCTGGTTCTCCCATTTTGCATCAAATTTCAAAGCTTTTATCTCTATTTTGCAGCAGATATGTAAGTACACTTTGTTGAATAAATACACATTTCATCAGGGCCTGACTGGCCTTAGCGTCCAACGGGCATTTCCCTGGTGAGCTGCCAGGGTTGGGGGCCGGTTTTGTGCCCCTGGGGGCCGATTTTGTTACAGGGCTGTTTTGGCAGCGAAGCTGCAATATCGTCCACTGTAGCAAAATCGTCTGAAACTGGCTGTGCAAACAGCTCAGACGCACCGCCAACCCCCCGGGGGGGCAGCCGAGCACTTTGCCAGTGCCGGTTTTAGTTCCCAGTCCGGTCCTGCATTTCATGTAAAAACCAAGTTGAAAGTAAAAGACTTTCTAGTAAAACTGACTATGAGAAGGGGGTGGGCGTCAGAAACCACACATCACTTTGTCTTGGTTTTGGCTCGGGTTCAAGAGCACCTCAAGCTGAGCCAGACTGGGTATCTGGCCCAGCCCATCAGTGGCTCACTTGCCTCAAACAAAAGCACTCCTTACATTCACATGGATTATATTTATATAACTACCCATTCCTAAAACAGCTGGAAACCGCCTCGATTACCCAAACCAGAGTTTGTATGCAGAATTTGTCATAAGTTCTTCCTAAAACTTTGCTTAACAATATTCTCTAATCATGTATCCGAACAAATAGATTGCCTCCTAGAAGCATGAAAGAATGTCCTCTCTTTTTCTTGTTCCCTTCCAATGGTGCAACTACTGCTTGAGATCAGCGGCTGGTAATGCCATCCTGAATGCTGCTTCAGATTAAAGGTGTGCATACACCCATTGTTTTTGGCATGCCTTTGCAGGGCAGTTTTTTTTAACCTATTTATTTTTTTAGCCTGTGGGTCAGAAATGCTGTACCTAGGATAACTGTGCTAGGCAAGCATGTGACAGTGCAAGACGAGAGAATCTGCTTGTGATGATAACAACAAGCAGTAGGTGGAGAATAAAGAATCTGCATTAGGTGTATAGTGTCCATAATAGCACAAAAACCCACTATGCAGCACACCTTCATTCACACAATATGGACCTGTACTATGTAGTTGGCGCAGTGACACTATTTAAAAAAAAAACATCCTGGGGCAGATTTACAAGCCCCTTGAGATACTTTGGCGCCACTGTTTTTGTTTTTATCTAATTATTTTAATTTTTATTTTAAAGGTTTTATATAGCGCTGGCTAGACCTGGAGGTATCAGAGCGCTTTACATGTGCATCAGATCATAATTACAGGTTATATCGTTACAAAGGTTACACAGTTATTAGAGCAGGGCGACATAATTACTTGTAAGGCCGAGATAAAACAATAAGCACAAATACATAAGGGGAAAAGCAGGCAAGGGGAAAGATTCAGGGGAGGGGTAATGAGGCGGGAAAGAGAAGAGGAGGGTTACGGACACAGCGTGGAAAGAGGAGGGGAAGGGCGACGGGGACACAAACCGGTAGACGAGTCAAAGCAACGTCCAAAGTCCAGTAAGCTGTTATCCCAGAGGAAGTGGTGTCACTGGTCTATCTCTGTTGCGGGAGGTTCCCTTTACACAGTGGACTCTCTCAGAGGAGTCTCCGAGACTCCAAGACCTACATACTGGATCCTTCCCCAAAAAGGGGAGAGGGAGTGCTTTGGCAAGGGTTGCCATACCATACCTCAGCTGTGAGTGGCTCCTTTGGCGCAGTGGACTCTCTCAGCGGGTTTGCTGAGACTCCAGAGTATAAATATTGGATCTTTCCCCAACAACGGAAGAAAGAGTGCTTAGTCAAAGGGCACAGAGGACAGGGGGCTAGGCAGACTAGCAGGCAAGGTGAGAGATTCAGGGGAGAGGGGTTAGGAGTTAGGGAAGTAGACAAAGAGAGAAAGAGTACTAAATGGGAACAAATTTAAATTAATGAGTTATTATATAGCGCTGGATAGACCCGAATGAAACAGAGCGCTTTACATGGGGAACAATAATGTTGCCATTTACATCAGGTAATAATTACATAAGTATCAAAAAAAGCATTTAAAGGACATAGGGGACAAGGTGAATGGCGCAAGGAAGGATAAGGGGATAGGGTAAAGGGATAGGAGGAAGATAGGACGTAGAGACGGTGGCGTAAATAATGTGCCACGTTGCGGTCCATTTCCAAGGTGACGCATCTAGAGCGATGCGTCACCTTGTAAAGCCCTGGGCTACATTATACCTGCATCAGGTATAATGTATGAAGAGTGGGTGGTCCCATGTGGGAAAGACTTGTAGAAGTGACGCAGTGAAATCTACAAGATTTCACTGTGCCACTTCTGGGATGCAACTGTGTCAAAACCCTACACCTGCTGTGAGCAGGCAGTGACGCAGTGAATTAACACATGACTACAGCAATGGTTGACTATTGCGCCGCCAGATGCGTCAGAATTTCTGTCGCATTTGTAAGTCCTTGCGCCATGGTGGACCATATTGTAAATACGGCGCATCCACGGTGGCGCAAGGGTTTTGCACGCAGGCGCTGTGAAACTGATGCATCTATGCGGATGCAACAGTTTTTTGTAAATTAGTCCACCCTTTTCTTACACTAACATCCTTTACAACGTCATCATTACTTGTAAGTCCAAGCTTCCTCCTAATGCTTAATATGTAATAAAATAAGTACAGGAGTCCAGAGTTGTTCTTAGGAACCTGCCACTTTTTGTCCTGAATGCTGCTGAGTCATCATTCAACCTCATGCCTTTTTCTACCACTACACTTCACTTCCCATCTCTTTATTTTACTCTTACATGCTCTTTCTCATCCCTGCTTTCTCCCTTTGTTTTCCTATCCCCTCCTTCCTCTCGCTTTCTGCCTTTCTCTCCGTGGTTCTGGTACAAAGTCTGATGATAAAAACTAAGTTCTTTTTAATGACAATGAGTGTTTATTCCTACCATAGTCAGTGCTTAATTTGAGCCAGTGGTTTCTGGTGCTCGGCACCGGCAGTTAATTGTCAACACCAAGATTTTTGAAAGTCTTCCACATGATGGTACTGTTTATCTAATTTAGAGATGAGGACAACAACAGCTGCTATTCGTCAATATACTGGGAAATGACTGTTAGCTGCCACCTAAGTCACTCTCACAGCGTTGGGGGCATGGAATAGTCAGAATGTTAACTCTTGTAGGAGTGTGCGGGTTAGTAGTTATGTTGGTACTGTGATTGGCAGCTCTGGCAGGGGCAAAAGGACTTGCAAGCTGCAATTGCCTCCTGACTTGGGCCCGGTCACTTATTTTTTCTACAAATTAAGCACTCCGCCCACACAAAGCCCTGTATTCTCCACCCTCATTAACAACATTCAGTACCTAGGTTTTAACATTGTCAGTGGATTGCCTCCAATATTTAACTCATCCAGCTGAGCAGTTCCTTGGGAAAAAGTCGTCCGGCTTACTCAGGCAAACGCTACACACACACTACCTAGAAACAACCATTGCCACCACAGCCACAATTTATTCCCCCATTGAGCTGTTATGCACCATCATGAATTAGTACGCTGAAAAAATAATATTTACAAGTCATTGATAATGGCACCCTATCGCCAAGACTTCACTCAGTTGGAAAATCCAATGCAACCCAGAAAAACTGCCGTATATTATAAGTGCTTCGAAGCCATATTGGTGATAAAATGCTTTTTCTAGCATGTTTAACGACTTCCTGATGTAATTGGTAACCTTGAATTGCTCAGTATATGTAAAGGCCATGCGGTTTTTATTGAATCATAGTAATGAAAATGACATAAAATTGTGAAATTTCAGGAATATTTTGCCAAACACCGAATTGTTAATTGTGTCTATTTTACGACCACAATTACGTTATGCATAAGTCGTTTTATTCTGTAAGGGAGCTCAGCGAATGGGTGTTGAATTGGTGTCTTAGTTTCATTATCTTTGCTATCTTCTAGCAGTGCTACCTCGCTCATTTATTTTGCATCGATTTGTGTTAAAAAATAAATAAAATTGCGCACCTTCACTAGACCCCACAGCTTGGTTGATGGGTTGTTTGTTTTGCCCTCTTTGTGCCCTCAGATCCAAGCAAGTGACACTCTTGTTCCCGCCAGGAAACGTTGTATCCATCCGTCATGATTACTGCTGCTTCCTTGTGTTGTTCACATTCTCCTTAGGCACACTCCGTCCGCCATCAGCAAGCCTTGCTGTGTAATCTCCAAATGACTATAGGCAATGTGCGATCTTATCTGGATTTTATCTCTATTACAAACAATTTTGTTAGCTTATAAAATGCAATTTGCTGGGCTTAGTTGCTTCCTTCTGTGCCCTTGGTATATCTGTACTCTGTAAATCCAATGAATGGAAATTGCCGCATCCATCCAGTTCCCGTAAAAACACCATTTGCGGTATCACTGCCTCTTCTCTGCTCCATGTGCGCACTTCACCGATAATTGGCATAACCTTTACACCAGTAGCTTTATACCATGTATTTTAAGCACTGTTTGTTTTCTGAAATATTTTTCTTTGGACACTAATATGTTTATTTTTCTAGATACACCTTTAAAGAATGGTTTGTTGAGCTATTTTAGTCTCTCTAGATAAATCTCTGTGCTTCAAGTTTTGCTTGTCTTTTAACTGTAGGCTTATTGCTCTGGTCTTGTTCTTTTTTGTTTTGTTTTAGAAATACTGTATCCAGTCATGTGCTTACATTTTATGACTGCATCACTCCCCACTGCCATTCTTTGCAGAGGTTTCACTTTAAAAATACAAAAACAATGAATAAAAGCTAAAAGGGTGATTGCTTTTTCCTTTTATCGTTTTTATAAATAAACTTAGTTTGAGTGTCAGGCAGTCGTAGCATAGTGTGTTTCTGTTATCCTCTGCTAACAGGTATACATTGTTGGTGCTATTACTGGTTCACCACTGCAGGTTGCATATATTCCCAAATATACCCATATAACGTATTCAATAGTGACAAAAACAGCCAGTGTTCTGTAAGTTAGTAAACATATACATTTTTCCCTTTACTTCTTGACCTGTGAACTCTTGTAAGTGTATCTTCATCAAACACTATTGTGCCACCACTGTACTTTTTCAGGAAGAGTTCATGATGATAGGTCCGGTACAGTCGTCCATAGGATGACCGCCTCACTCCAGGTCTATACAGAAGCGGTCTCCTGTCCTGAAAAATTCACCTCCAAATCATTGAATTGAGGTGTGCAAGTCTAATAAGTTCAATGAAAGCAAAAAAAAAAATGTAACACACATCTGAGGGATCATTATCAACACTTAAACTAACAAAAAATCAAACAGTTCTTTTTAAATGTAGTCCCATTTCCTTCATGTCAAATCGGCTGCATTTAATATAACATGTTTACTTTAGTGAAATGCAATTACAGGCTTTGCCGTTTGCTGACGCTAGCAAGCTACCCTCCCTGTGATTGTCTCCAATTGTAGTTAGTTGAAGTTTGCGAACTATCATAATATTATTCATGAGGTGGGTCAGATTGTGACAAACTATGATTCAGATTGTTAAAATTCAACCTATTAGTACATAAGCAGGTTCATAAAAATCTTTACCAGACACCAAAATACTGGCTGCTGTTCGCGACCAGTAGTTTGCAACCAGATATTCATACATCTGGGTAAAGATTGAATTCCAGTCTTGGTCAACATTCAGTGGTTCTGGCACAATTATTTAATCTCCCTGTGCCTGAAAAATGTCTCACGTAGTCTGGCTATTTGGTGGATGAACTCAGCAGTGCTTAATTTGTAAAATAATTAAGACAAGGGCCCAAAGTTTTAATTAGAATCTGGTGTTGCCAAATATCAAGCTGCTGAATACCATAACTGCCTATTCTTGACTCCACCTCATGCCTCTTTATTCCATCCGCAGACGTTTCTAGACCTTTTAACTCACTTTTTCAGGTTTTTTTATCTGTCCTTTAACCTTCCGTCACATTTTACCTCCTTCTGTCCTTGTTGTGTGTTTTCCTGTCTCTGGATCAGCCTATTAAGTAAAAATAAGTATTGATCCCTAAAAATCCGTGCCGGTGGACCCCACCTGCAACCACTGCTCAAATTAAGCACTGGACCTTAGGTCAAGTTTGCACTATAAAAAAAATTACATAAGCACCTGGACCATCTAGTAAAGCACAAACTCACTCGCTCATGTGAAAGGAGGGATTCTGTCATCTAACAGGGATCATTGGGCAAAGAGAAAGAATAACTTCCTGCATTAGTTACATTTTGGATGTGGCAGTTCAAACCTATGTCCACAGCACATAAAGCGGACTAGTGTTGGGCAACTTTGTACCAATTTTTTTACATAAATAGCCTAGTGTAAAAATTGCACGTGAACCAACTGACAAGTACAAAAGACGCCGTGTGGTGGTTGGTGCACTCAAATATTAATGTAAAATCTAGACTGTAATGTATATAGTTTGCCAGCTGGTGGTCACATTGTTATCGTTTTTCTGAGAGACTGACTAGAGTTGTATGATTTAGAAGAGTATTGGTGTAGCATAAAATAACCGGAGCATTTAAAAATTAAATAAACTTTGTCTACCTGGGGCTGTAGTGTACAAGGCGCCCTGGGAGCGCAACAGGCACCTGCTTTGCTTTCCCTGGGGCACTTTGGTATTACAGAAGGTGCTGCAGACACTACTGCCCCTTCTGTAATACTGAAAGCACTGGTGCACCTACAGCGCCGGCGCTTTCTCAAGAGGGCATTCCCTCATATTCATGGAGGTGTGGCACCATGCAAATGAGGGAATCCCTTTGCTTCTGCACCCGCGCAATATTACAGATGCAGGCGCAAAGGCAAAGAATCTCTTAGGAGGCGCTTTGACAGTGTGCCAACTCAAAGGCCCCCTGATTTCAGCCCTCTGGCTTGGGGGAAAGAGTGTCCCATGGAACCCCCAGGCATTCCCTTGCAGGTGGGTGCAGCCAATGACTGCACCCGCCTGCAAGGTGATCTCTAATCTCCTTTAAAAGTGCAGGCGGGTTGCCACCTGCACTGTGAAACATGGAGCAGCTGCTTTAAATCTGCTCCGTATTTTACTTGAATGCGCTGCCCCAGGGGAACACGAGTTCGCAGCTGCCCTGGGGGTAGTGCTTTCTATGTAATAGTGCACACTTTCTCTGTTTGCACCCGGAGCACCTACTTTAAGGTGCGCCAGGCGCAAATGTGTAAAGTTTGCCCTTTACAAAATAGGGCCCCTGATATCCTAACTTTGCACATCATAAGTAAAATAAGGTGAATCATATGCACAAACCAGGCCCACAAAAAGTTTTATCCTTTGTGGTCATTAAATATATTACCTTTTTGCAGCACTAGACATCATTGCAATTATCCCTACACTGCTATTTTGTATAAATGTCTTTAATTTTCAATTCGAAGATAGTTGTCTGCCTTGCCTTGTATTCGCAGGTGTTTTTTTCATTCGGGATAGTCTTTGCTAGTTGTAGGGGAGGTTTTGTGGTGATATAACATTAGCATTCTATGTGAATATCCTGAAATTCATCTTACTGTGCTTCCCAAAGATGTCCACATCTGTGAATCAGCTTCCAGTGCTGTCGCTGTTCTACTCCAATGACTCTTGACTGCTTTCCAAGAGGGAGCGTCTGCGAAAAACAACTGCAGCTCTAATAGTCTAAAGCCGCACTTCCGCGTGGAGTGCAACGGGAAATTATCTGTGGCTTAATATTTTATACACACTCGAGTTTTTCAAGTGATTGTGGTTCTGGATATGTGAGCACTGGAGGGCCATTGACTTATTATCAGACCCATTTGTGTGTATGATATGAATATATATGCCTTTTTACTCTTGCTATTAATAATCCGAGTAATATTATTGCAAAAGTAATGTATTGTTAAAACTAAAAAGAAGGATTTTGTGGACTGTTAGAAGAGTTTGCTATAGTCCCGCTGCCTACAGTTGAATATCTTTCACATTTAAGAATGCACAGCTTTTTACTGTAGCTATAGTTATTTATTATCAATTCATAGTTTTTTAATTTTATTTGTCATTAATTTAAAGAAAAGCATATTGCGTGGATTCCTTAACTGAAACCAGCTCTAGCTGTGCAATGACCAGAGTCCTCTGCATTACTTTGAAATGCGATGGCTTTGTGGTGTGGGTTAGAAATTGGGTTCGTGGTTGACTGGGGTATAAGCCCTGGCCAAGCAGTAACCACAATCCCAGTCAGGATAAGGCACAAGCACATACTAAATTAACCTGTGCTTTTCTTCCATTGGCTTGGCACAGAGCTATCAGGCTAAACATTAGAGGCAATGTATAAAGCATTTCTGCCACAGGTAAAACAGTGTAAACACCTCGCAAAAGTAGTCTACACCAGATTAGAAAATAGAGCTTAATTTTATGAATAAAACAAGACCAAAATGACGAAAACCCATTAAGTAGATCCTTTGTAATTAATTTCTAAAGAATAAACTGTAAAATAGTGCATGAAGCATAAAGCACCAACCAAGGACAACTGGTCTCGCAGGACCAGTTCCAATTCAAAGGTTCAGGCCGCCCATGATGTAGCACGGGTCGGATACAGCCCCAGATTAGTCACGCTGAAGGTTTACCTTCTCAAGTTTTGTGATCAGAGTAGCGTTTGTGGGAATGAAGTATGCAGGTAGCAAGGAGAGCATCGCTGGTGATGGTCAGCGGGTCATGAAAAGATAGCAGTGCATCCTCATGAGCAGCAATACTTGCTGTGCGAAGAGAGGAACTTGTGGCTGCTCACACTGGATTTTCATGTGAGTGACGAGGTTTTGGAGTGAACGGGTCCATTCGCGTTTGCGAAGAGCACAAAAAGCTTAACTTTAAGAGCAAAAAGACCACTCCTGCCTCTTGGGGGTCAAGACCGGTCCAGGAGCTGTGGGTAGGATGTTATGTCTAGGAGGCTTGGATCCGGAGGCAAGCAAACTAGCCCTTTGATTCCCTCTTGGGTCCTGAGTTCAAGAAGTGCTCTGAACCCAGTTCTTCGTCTCCAGCCAAGAGGGCAGCAGGTAGTAGGTAGGTATAGCATGGCAGCAGCTCCTTTATAGTGGCAGTCCAGCAGAGTGACAGTCATTTTAAGCAGCACCGCAGTCCTTCTTCAAGGCAGAGTATCCACAGGTCCAGAGGTGAACTGAAGTGGTGGAGTACTTATACCCAGTTGTGCCTTGGAAGTGGGGGAGACTTCAACGACATGCCTTTGAAGTCCACAAAATCTCCCAAACCTGGGTCCAGGCTCACTACAAGGGGGTATGCAGCCCTTTGTATATATACAGATCACAACCTATTCAGGTGTAAGTGAGGCTGTGCCTAGCTCCTTCCTCCCATCCTCACAGGATGGCCCATCAGGTCATATCTAAGCTCCCATTTTGTGTAGCTGTCTTGGGGGAATACACAAAGCCCAGCTGTCACCCACCTCAGACATGTGATAGAGACAGGCAGCAGGCACCAAGTGGCTAACGTAAGAAAATACAAACTTTGTAAAAGTGTCTCCTTCAGAATTGAAATGTAACATCTGACTTCACCATCAGTTGTGATTTTAAATGGTGATTCCAGACACATCTAACGTGATCCAGTTTTATCTTCCCATTTGGAAATTACTCTTAGAAAATATAATAAGGTAATCCTAATGTTATCTCATGGAAGATTAAGACCTTTCATAGACTTTTATAGAATGTTAAGAATTTTTCACTATCAGAACATGTAAATATTAAAGTACATGTCCAACTTTTTAAATACACTGCATCCTGCCCAAGAGATGTTTAGAGCCTACCTAAGGGGCATCATTATTGTGTTCAAAAGGAAGGTTTTGGACGGGCATAAGGTTTATCTTGCCAGGTAGACATGATAGGTTAACTGCACACACAGGCTCTTCAACGGTAGGCCTGAGACATGTTTAAAGGCTTCGTAGGTGTGTGGCACAACCAGTGCGACAGGCCCACTAGTAGCATTTAATTTACAGGCTCTGGGCACATGGGGTGCTCTTTACTAAGTATGTATCAATAAGTTAAAAATGCCGATTGGGTATCAGACAATGTTACCACAATTTAGGAAAAAGAGAACAAGCACTTTAGCACTGGTCAAAGCAGTGGTAAAGTGAGCAGAATCCTAAGGCCAGCAACAACAAAGTCAGCAAAAACAGGACGTCTGAGTACAAAAGGTCAGGGGAAACCAAAATAAGGATGCCAGGTCTAACAGTGTTCATTCACCCTGCTGTAAGTATGAGAAAAATCATGCAACCCAACATACAATGCATTCCATGTCAGGTAACCACCACATTCTCTTAGAACCTGAGGTAATGTGACCTGAGCACTGATGGAAGATGGTAGCATTAGAGTTGCAACTTTTAGTGACATGTTCTGAATATTATTGGCTTTGAATATCTACTGCCTCACTATTAATTTTTACTTTAAAGGTTTTATATAGCGCTGGCTGTACCCAGTGGTATCAGGGCGCTTTACATGAGCATTGATCGTTGCAGTAAAAACAGAAGTTCCATAGGATTCAAACATAGACGGCAGAATAAAAACATTATTAGATTGACAAATAGGCAAAAAAGCTATTTACATGAGAAGGGGTTATCAAGAAAGATTGTTTTACATAAAAACAATATTAAACTAGTAAAAAAGGCAATTTACATGAGTGGAGGCTATCAAGAGAAACTGTTTTAGTACAAGAACACAGTATATAGCTCATAGTTGAGTGCGGGGGGAACCGGAGTTTGGGGCTGGGTGGCGGGGGGCGAAAGAAGAATTGATAAATGTAGATGGGGAGAACAGTTAGTGGAGAAAGGAAGTAACGTCAGAGAGAATTCAAGGAGGGGCTGGGGGTAGTGGTCCTAGATGGGGGGAGGGGATTACAGGTTGCATATTCAAAGGAAAGTAGGAAGGAGAGGCGGAGAGTTTCAGGAGGAACGGAGGAGTGGACTCGGATTGGTGGAGGATAGAATGAGTGGTCATAAGAGAGGTTATGGACCCAAATATTTGTTGAGAAAGTGAAGTTTGAGATCTTTTTGAAAGCTGAGTTAGGAGGGGTTACAGCGCAAGTCCCTAAGGAGAGCATTCCAGATAATTTGGGCATTCCCGGAGAAGGAACGAGATTGTGTGGATTTCTTTTTTTAGCAGGGGGGGAACAAGGAATAGAGCATTAGTGCTTCTCATCAGTCGGGACTAGCCAGATTTTCTGATTTTGTTCATAAGGTACAACGGTGTTTGTTGGTGAAGGGCTTTGTGTGTTATACATGCCGTCTTATAGGCGGATCTTTCTTCAATGGGAAGCCAATTGAGGGCTTTGGAGATGTGGTCAAAACTTTTACAGTTCGTGATTAGCCTGGCAGCTAGGTTGAGCGCAGATCTATGGGGGACAAGGTATACTTTGGGGGTTCCAGAGAGGATAGCATTACCATAGTCCATTTTGGAGCAAACTAGTGATTTGACAACCCATTTGAAGTTGTCTGCAGGAATGAACGGTTTGATTTTTTTAAGATGTCAGAGAGTGAAGAGAGCTCCTTTAGCCAAGTTTTTTATGTGGTCGTTAAGAGTATGTTTGTTGGCAATAGTGAAACCAAGTGATTTCACTTAGTTTGATAAGGAGAGCGAGCAGTTTAGGCCATTAGGCTCCCCATCCAAAGTGAGCCAGCTTTGAATGGGGAGTTGATTGTTTTCAGGAGAGAGGGTTACATTTGAGGTGGATGGAGAAGAACCAGGATTGGATTTTTTTAAGGAACTGTTGAGGTGGAGAGCATCCAAGTGAGACCTAATCTTGTAGTAAAGTTGGGTGTCATTGGCATAGATGCGATAGTTGATTCCTGCTTGGTTTCAGAATAAGGGAAAGGGGTTCCATAAAGAGGTTAAAGAGGGATGGGGAGAGAATAGAGCCCTCAGGGCTGACTAGGGAGACGGGTGTAGGGTTCGAGAGGCAGTCGCATGTTGTGTTCTGTGTTGGAGGTAAGAGGAGAACCATTTAAGGACCAGAACATTAAGACCAAATCAAGCATTAAGTGAGTTAAGTAAGGAAGAATGGTTGACTGTATCGAAGGCAGCAGAGAGGTCAAGGAGAATAAGTAGGCAGGACTTACCATTGTCGAGTGACAAGTGGAGGTCATCAACAATATTAAGCATAGCGGTTTCTGTGCTGCATCCTTTTCTGAAGCCGGATTGCAAGGAGTCAAGTAGGTTGAAATTGCAGATGTGGATATCCAATTGTCGGAGAGCCTTTTGTCAAGGGCTTTAGATAGATGTGGGAGGTTTGAGCTAGGGCGGAGATTGTTGGGGTCGTTTGTGTGAGCAGAGGGGTTTTTAAGAATGGGAGTGAGTTGTCCGAGTTGGAGAGAGTTGGGGACAGAACCAAAGGCAAAGGAGGTGTTAATGATAGTGGTCCAGTAATGGGCAATGATGTGTTTTAGATCTCGAACAAAGTTTAAAAGGAGAGGATCGTTGGTGTGTGAGGTTGGCTTGAGTTTGGAAATGATGTTAAGGCCTTTCTGTTTAGTCATGGGTAGAAGTTATGCCAAGAGGCATTGATTTTCAGTTGTACGTTGGGAAGGCTGAATTCAGGAGAAGTTGAAAAGGGTTGGTGAGTTGAGGATTTAGGAGGAGGGGGCGGGGTCAAAGGGGGGTATATCAATGGAAACATCAACAGTAAGTTTGGGGGAGGGCGGGGTTTGAGGTGGATGGAGTGACTGATCAATAATGGCAGTTTTGTCCAATAGGAAGTTAGCAATTTCCTCGCATCTCGCTGATGAGGCCAATAACTCAGGGGAGTGGACGATGTTTGTTTTCTTACAATGTTAAATAGTTCTCTGGGCCTATTTTTGGCACAAACAAGTTGCGCTCGTAAGAAGGTTGCCTTTTCATTGAAGATGTGTTTCTTGTAAGTTGATCTGGTTGATCTAAGGAGGGCAAGATGGGAGGGAGAGGGGTGTTGTCTCCATGTTCTTTTGGTCAGTCTAAGTGAACGTCTTTCGTTGTTAAGATCTGAGTTGAACCAAGATTTGGATGGAATATTTCTTTGTTTTATTAGTTTTGGATGGGCTAATTTGTCCAAGACATCCTTGACAGTCTTGTTAAAATGATCAGTGAGCTCATTTGCATTTTGAGAGAGGGGGGTGAGATGGAGAGGAGCTTGGAGTATAGACTTGAGTGCATCCGGTGGGATTTGACTAAGATTTGTGGTCCATTCCAGGGGTTTGGTGATTTGTGTAGGGGGGGGGGATTGGTTAAGATCTTAAACAGAATGAGGTGATGGTCAGACCAGTCAATGGGGATGATGTGAGACAGGGAGGTCGAGTCATTATTGGAAATGATGGCATCGAGAGTGGCTCCTTTGATGTGGGTTGGATTTTTACATAGTCCTTTAAGGTCGTTAATCTCAAGGAGGTTAATGAGGCGCATGGCTGAGGAATCCTTATCATTGTTCCAATGAATGTTAAAATCGTCTAAAAAGAGATTTTTTGAGTCCGAAGTGAGGATTGTGAAAGAAAGTCAGAAAATTTGTCGGCGAAGAGAAGAGGTTCACCCGGAGGGTGGTAGATGTAATCTAGTTGGATCAGGAGAGAGCCCTGTGCAGTAAGTTCGGCTCCAAGGTATTCAAAGGTTAGGTGGTCTGAGTCCTTTTTTAGGGAGAGTTGAAGTTCATTTTTATAGATTATAGCTAGACCACCCTCTTTTTTGACAGGTCTGTCTTTCCTAACGAGTAGGTCAAGAAAAGCCGTTGAGTGGTCATTGAGCCAGGTTTCCGCAATGAAGGCGATGGAAATAGCTTTGCTGAAGATGGTTTCAGATATTTCAGTCGCATGTTGAACAGCCGATCAGCAATTCGCTAGCATGCAAGAGAGGGGTTTAGGGTTATTATGGTAGGTTTACTGGGGGGAATGGTGGTAAGTTGAGCTGGGGGTCTAGGGGAGATTGGTGCGGAAGGGATTCTGTTTGTTCCTACAATCACTGGAATGTTGGCGCGTGATAGGGGAAGATCAGAACTCAGAGGTTGGGGAAGGTAGGAGTTGCAAAGGTCCATGAGGTCAGAAGTTGACAGGTAGCTCACTGCACTGAGAGGCCTATGTGATCTGTTGCATAGGGGTATAGTTCTCCATCGGTGATATCAGGAGATGTTTTGGGAGCAAGAACAGATAGAATCAGTGTGGTTCGGGAAGGGCATGGTTCTAAGTGAGTTGTAATCCTCTCTAAATCGAGCAAGTTTGGACATCAAGGTTGAGAGATTGCCTTCTATGTTTGTTAATGTCTGAGTGAGAAGATTGAGGGGGAGCTCAGTTGCAAAAGAGGGGTGATGTAGTGGGTTTTGAATTTTTCATGGAGGGGAGTCTGGTGCCCGGAGGTGGGGAGAGGCCTGGGGATAGTCAGAAAAATGTTTCGGCTGATTGGTGAGGTTTAAGCCAAGCGGGGAGGTGGTTCAGTTGTAGAGTCAGTCAAGGTGGAAGGAGAAGATAAGTAAACGAGAGGGATGTTGGGAAAAGGCACTACGGGTTGAGGGGGGAATGCAGTTAAGAAGGGAGAGAGTGACAAAAGGGGAGGCAAAGTAGGAAATTCAAATTGTGGAGGTAAGGACGTAAGAGTGGGGTTAGCGGTCAGGATGGAGGCTGAAGGGGGTTGATCATTAGAGGGCATGTGAGTTGGTGTGGCGGCATGTGCAGTAGTGACATGTAAGGAAGGATGGGACTGACCCAGTAGGGTGGGAGGCAAAAAAACCTTAATGTGCATGTTAAGCACAAATATTAACCCAAGATGATTGTTGCCAGTTATATAGATGAGTAAACATAGTGCCCCTGAGTTTCCAAAATACCCAACTCATATTCAGACCAAACACTCCATCACGGCACAGCCACCCAATAGACAATGCACAATGGTGTAACCTATTGGTGGGCTTGCTGACAAAACAAACCTAACATGTCCTTTTTATAAAGCAGATCCTTGTTCACTGCACCTCATCCCTTTAGCCACAAGTGAGTAGCAGCTTATTGGAAATGACCATCTTTTACATGGTATTCTCCCAGATTTTCACCTATTTTTGTTCAACCAGTATTTGCTGACAATAGGAATCTGTGCACTTCTGATAATGAATGGTAGAGTGCTTGTGCTGCTCTTCCTTTTAAACCTGGTAAAATTAGCATTTATCTAAATGGCACATTTCATTTACTTATAAGTATCTAGTATATAGTACTACATGTACCCTATGTCTGTAAATTAAATGCAACCAGTGGGCGACAGCACTCATTGTGCCAGCCTCTAAAGTAACACCATGAAACCTGTCTCCAAGCCTGCCACTGCAGCCTGAGTGGTCAGTTGTTTACCTTGTAAAGCAAAACTTTTGCCAGGCTTAAAACGTCCTTGTTAATGCTTATACCACCCCTAAGGTAGGCCCTAAATGCCAATAGCACAGGGTGCATGGCATTTAAAAAGTAAGATATGTATATTTATTTTTTGTATCTCCTGACAGTGAAAACCTCCAAAATTGCTTTCCAGTGACAAGGCTGGCTCTCCTGTTGGAAATCACACCTGGTTGCACAGTAGCATCTTTTAGTACATAATTTAAGTTGTGGGGCAGCTAGAAAAATCGTTCAAAGACTCGTTTTAGTAGTAAATTACAATTCAGCTTAGTGGTCAAGTTGTATTTTGTATTACTATTTTGATAACTTGACACTTTTAGAAAAATTTCATTTTTTGCCTAAGCCAAAAGTGGTCTTCCTACCACTGTACAGTGTCACATGACTTCTGATGGCTCACCTGAGTAATGGATTGCTTCCAGACAGGGGACAAAAGACTTCGTTTTGGAGAGGTATTTTCTTCCTTAAGCAAGATGGCCTGGGGGCTGTAACTAGCCACGTCATAAGTTTTAAAGAATCCCTACTCTGTCACTGGCAGATGCAGCTCATACCTTGACCTGTCTCCCTTTAGTCATGCTAGTCAACTTGGCTCCAACCCCACTGTAAGGGGCAAACTGCACCAGAACTGGTTTGGAGTGACCACAAGGGAACATTTTTCATTATCATAACCACTCCTCTGGATGGTCACAGGGAGCTCTGACCAGGATGAAAAGGTTTTGCCATGTTACATTTAGGTGGAATGGGGCACTGCGGAATAGTGTATAGTAAAACACACCACATGAAGTTCTGCACAAGTAGGTAAGGTCACCTCTGGGAACATTTATCCCATTGGCTAAGTAGTGGCCAGAAGTTTCTTCCACTCACAGGCTAGCACTTAGCTTAAATGTGCTATCTCCAGTGTCCTCCTCAAAACTCTCCCGGACCTGTGAATATCAGAAAAAGGACTATCCTACTGGCTGAAACCTGACCTGCTTGCCTTGAAGCCAGGACCTCAGAAGCGACTCCAAGGGTCAGTTAGCTGACATCCTTTTTGAGCTACATGAGACACAGCAAATTTCAAGAGGCCCTCTCCGTGCAACTGCACAGCTGACCAGTACCAGTTGGATCTACCCTTGACCCTGCTGCTGGCCTCTGTTACAGGGAGCCTTAGCTCCCAAGTGATACCCCCCGGTCCTGGACTCTTATCTGATTGGAGAGTGTATTTCTCATGTCCCTAATCTGCAAGAAGTGAGATTTAAAAACTTTTAGCCAACTTTCTGCCTGGAGAACTATTTGAGTCTGGGACCACTGTTGATGCCTCAGCCATCAACGTTGAATCGCCGATCGACTTCAGCATGCTAGCCCTGCAGCAGGAGATCTGACTTCTAAAACGGTTTCTGAGTCTAAATGTAGAGGGGTTCATCACCAGGACTGATGATGAGCAGCAACCCATCAATGTCAAGGGCTACATGGGTACAGACTTTACGGTGTATCCGCTCAGAGCTTTCCCGCCTTCATCACCTACTGCACCGGTATTCTGTTCTTGCAACCCCTAATGGTAGAGTCCCGCTTTGGATCCAGTTTGAAACTTGCTCTGCCCACGACTCGTCAATGACAATTTTTTCTCCATAAAAAGTTCAGAGACTGATGGAAATCTTTCCACTGATGGGAACCTGGCCCCTATATCCGACGGTGATCCATTATGATCAGCCTTAACTTTTGATTTTGACCTGGTCTAGCTAGATCAGATAACCGCAATTGATGCTTTGTGCTTTTTGGTGCTATTTATAGTACTAACTTTGAAAATTCATATCCCCTGTTCTACTTAGTGGATTTATGTTGTTTAAGTGTCATTTTATTTATTAAAATGTGCTCTACTTGTTTGAGTTGGATTGACATTTATCTTGTGTTTTGACATTTATCTTGTGTTTTCACTTAAATACTGAGTGAGTGCTGCATACATACTTTACACATCGCCTCTAAGTTAAGCCTGACTGTTTTTTTGACAGGCTACCAGAGAGTTAAGCAAAGGTCTATTTAGTGACTATTGTGTCTCCCTGTTAGAAACTGGCTCTCGTGTTTGCAAACATATGCACCCTGTCCAAGTAGGGACCACATTTCTGGTTAGTGTAATCTAGATGCATAGTAAAAGATAAACTGTGCTCACCATCTTGTAGCTTGGCACAGGGCAATTAGATGGATCTAAAGAGTCAATATGTTAAGTATTTTTGCAACACACACACAGTAACTCGCTTAAAAGACTGCAAAATTACTCCACACAGGTTCAGAAAAGTAGAGAGTGAGTTTTTGAATAAAAGAAGACCAAAACTACAAAAATCCAATAAGTAGAACGAGAGGCATGCCTTTTTAAAGAATAAGCCAAAAATAGGGCTTAGAAGTCAATAGAGCTAAGGGGTTAATTGAGGTCATGCTAGACTGGGGTAAATTGAAAGTTCAGGCCGAACACAGTAAAGGGCAGTCTGGTAGCAGGAATCAGGCCAGTGGATAGAGGTGAAAATACGAGCTACGTTGGGGCTTTGGTTCAGGAATGTTGAATGGTTGATTTGAAAGGGTAGAGTAGCTGGCAGGAGAACTCAAATTAAGGGGCCCCTGCATGTCAAGTCTCTGTTATGAAGAGGCTCAATGGCACTGAATCTGTGCCAAGTCAACTTTGAATCAGGAGTCTAATCATGACTTGTTGACTGGTGCAGGTGGCTTGAAATTTTGTGCTTCGGGTGATGTGCTTACACGTCACCAAGTAGGTGCACATATCTCCTGTAGCTTGTTCAATGTGAGCTGGATTGATTTGACTATCAGCACCTGTTCTGGGGCTTTTTCTTAGGGCATCATATAATTTTCTAAGAACCTTCCCAAAATACTTTGGAGCAGATTGTTTGTCTATTTTGTGTACCATGTGTCAGCGTGTTTGACAGCAGTATTGTCAGAAGTTGACAAGTGCTTTGCTTTTCTAAACATGTGTTGACATCACCAAGATAAAACACAACGTATTAATGTGTTGTCAACATAGTTATATGAAATCTGTCATTGCTAAAAGACAGAACGTATACTGAACATTTAATAGTAACCTTGAATAGGACTTCAATTTCCTGTTTGTTATAAGATACCAAAAGTCACTTAAATTCCTGAACTCAGCTTAAAAAAATCTAATAACTTAAACTTCGTTTTTTAAGATTGTAGGTACACGTTTTCATTGTACCTGAATTGCTCGCAGTCTATAAAAATAATACTATAAAAAAATGAGAAGATAGATGTAAACAATTTTATGCTGTTATTCTATGAAACGAATATGAATGAAAATGTTGGTTTTCTTTATCATGCAAACCTCTGGGCCACCCTTCTATTGCTAAAAAAGGGTCCAAACAGGCCTATATAAATGACAATCTGATCCTGTAGGGGACTGGTGCGCCCATCGCCATTTATTCCTGAAGATGCTATCTAGGGGATGAGGCAGGATGGAAGGTGGAGCCAACCAGCTGGTGGGGCCAAACTTTTACACTTCTATCACGGGGTGCCCAAGCGCAGACAAGGTGGTATGTGGTACATGAAAGAATATATGGTCTTTAATATGTTACCTTATGTTCAGGGCCACGGAAATCTTGGGATTCTGTGTCCTTGGTGTGCTACTAATAAGTAAGGAAAATCCATCTTCTGCCACATGAGCTGCATAATCTAGATCAAATGGATCAAAATTTACTAAAACATGGGGTCACGTTTCTGCATAGTGGAAGACCCTTTTCAATGGTTGATTAGGTATCTTTCAGCTGCTAATTGCTATATGTGAGTTTTAAACTGGTACTAATGAGGTGAAGGGTTTCCCAGATAGCATTATCGTGTGTAAAAATTACAAAAGAACACAGTAATACTATCACAAAATATCCTGCATTACGCCGCAAAGTTTGATTTTTATTACTGCACAAGTTCGTCAACTCTGCGGCGTAGTTTGGTCCTTCCCTGATGCATAATTCCAGTTGCCCTGCTTTTTTTCATTACTTTTTTTGCTTGTTGGCTTGAATACATGGTGCGATCTTCCTTTAAGTAGTGAGCAAACAGAGAATGTGTGTAATCTCATCTGTAGTGATTCATGCATTTTGTGTGCATTTGCTGATCTTATATTCGACAATTGTCACTGCTATTCCTTCCTTTGCTGTGAATTAAACTTGCAACGTCCTAACCCTGGAAGATGTGCCCTTTGAGTATTTTGGGCGAGAGGCAGACAAGGCTAGGACCAGTACTATTGCACAAGTGAGTGTACTAAGCATAGATGTGGTTAGAAGTCAGCAGAGTTATACAAGACGAGGTGGTGATCTATAAAAAACAAGATCTCCATAGTGGAAGCTAGATGAGGAGCCTGGCTTGTTGTAGAAGGAGGGGCATGTTTGACATTATTCAGGGACACTATCAACTACATCTAATACATTTTTTGTTGATTTTCACAAGAGCAGTGTAGTTATCAGGAACATCTTTCAACCGCATCACGTTGCTTTTCTCATGCTATCATACTTGGTCATGGCTATGACCGTAACTGGCATTTGGTGCCCTGATTAAACATGTGCATCAATGCTTCTGCTATTTACTGATACTTAGCAACTTTTCTTTAGTTGCAATATGCCCTCAGAGTTTGCATGTGAGCACGTAGTTTCATACATTTGTATACACTAAGGCTAAACATTCATACTCTGTTGTAGAGGGTGGACACAAGTGCTGTCAAATATATTCTCAACACACAACATACTTTATCCTAAAGAGCACCTGACTTCATGTTGAGCATTGGTAAGATCAAGGTTCTGAAGTTTATACTAACAACACAGATCCCTTTGTAAAACACATGTATTCATTGCAATTTTGTAAACTAACTTTCTGCATGGGTCTCTGAGGTGGCCAAAGGTAGCATGTGGTTGTCTCTTAAATCATATGAATAAGTCAATTTTTTGATCTTGATTGCTGCTCTAAAGAGCTATTTGACCTAGTATTCTAGTTTAGCCCACAGCTCTGTGCAGCTAATGTGTGGATGAACAATCGTTCTTGCTGTTTCCTTTTTGTGTTGGCCTTGATACAATGGGACTGGCAACATTAAAAATATTAAGTCAATGGAGACTGGGTCTCTAGCTGAAATTATTGAAGAGGTGTGGTTTACTTCCTTTTTTCATCATGCCTATGCTTACTCGCCCGTCACTGTTGTGTCCATTCACCTGCCGAAAGGGGTTTGTGTGGTAGGATATATAGACAGTTGAAATGTTAAGCAGAAATGGCTTATATGGTTGCCTGGCTGCGCTGGCTGACTTTCCCCTTCTCCTACTTTGGTTGAGTTTACCTGTTGGTGCCAGCTGCTGAAAGTTATATATTAAAATGTTCAAAATGTTGGGCCAGTAGGAGAAGAGATCATGCTTGCGCAGAAGTAATTGGGTAGTTTCTATCTTGTGTATTTTGTTCATAATTGATATTTGTCTTCTTGCTTCTTCATGAGTCTTTGCATAAACCTCTCTTACCAGGAATATACAGTCTTCAATATTTAAAAGAGGAGGAATTTGGCCATTTGGAACTTAATATACAAAAAATAACAAGATAAATGTCTATTCAGTGAGCTAATCATTAGAACTCATTTTATTTTATGGGCTATTAATGTAGATAGTTCAAAGGATGAAAATTAAAAATGGGTTTTGAGAGAAAATTCCAATATTATTCGAGGACAAGAAGGCTAAGTGACCTCACACTATCGATTTTTTGGGCAGAAAACACCAGTCACAATACATTATTCATTTCATGCTTTCAATCTGTGACCTTGAAGCTGCATTTCTTCTACCAGCCCTCCCTTTCACTCTCTTGTCACCACTCCCTTGTAGCTCAATCACTGTTTCTTTTACTCGGCTGTGACATTATTCCTATCATATTTTCTCTCCCATTTCCAGTGCTGCTTTGGTCTCATAGTATTCCAGCTTCCTTTGTGTGAATGATGGCTCTAACCATTGATAAACTAAATGAACATCTTGGTAGTGTTATATTCCATATAGGTACCCTATATAGGCGCAGGTAACATTGCAACCGTTTACCTATATTCTTCCCTACATTACATACATAACGGTTCATAGAGACTGACCTTATACCTAGATACGACACTGCATTCAGAATGCGGGTTTTCCCTTGTTCTAATCTCATACATTATGCATGAGGTTTCTTGGAAGCACAGCAGGACTACCATCTCTGTATAAAGTTCATGTCCGACGTCATCCTTTAGGCTGACACAGTAACACAGCAAGGTAGGACCCCTGGGGGGACCTGTGGATATCTATAAACCCTGGTGGGGTGTCCAACTCGAGACCACAACGGGGTCCGATATTCTCTCATTCTCAGACAATGGGGTTGACTAGATCCTAGAGGGTTTTATGGCATAACACCTACATAGATACTAGGTACATTTAGGTACATCTAGTTAGGGAGGCATCATAGGAGTACACACTTTTTATCATGTATTTTATGTACTTGTATTTATTCATAATTACTTCAAAATAGTAGAACTGTACCATCCCTTCACTTTCGTGGTACTGCTAATCATATATCTCTGCTACTGTCAAATGGTTTTTACAGATCATCTATTCTACACTACAATAACAACTGTTTAATAAATTCTTATTGACAAAACGCCCAGTATGTTTATTCTGTGTATCTCTGAGACCAACTAAGTGAGCAAGAGTGACTGAGCGAAAGGTAGTATATTGATCATGGTTGTCATCTTCTGAGGTTGCCAAAAACTATTCTTTCCCCGATAAGAGGAGATTCTAGTGACACTGTGATCTAGCTGATACAGACAGGCTAACATACCCGGTGGGGATGCACGGAACCAGTCTGCCATCAATGCCTGACGGCTGAAGGGTGAGTCTACTGGAGTGCTACAACAATATTCCTGTAAAACTGGGTTACTGGTTGAGGGGGTGAAAACGCACTCAAGCAGAAACCACAACCCTTGTCAGGGTGGAGTCAAAAGCAAACCACAAATTAGCCTGTGATTGACCCTCTGGTAGTTTGGCACCACGCAGTCATGCTTAATTTAGAGGAAATGTATCAAGTAAATATGCAGCAATTGAAACATTAATAAAGTGAAAACACAAAACAAGAAAAGTCCCACACAAATTTAGAAAAATAGAGTAAATGTTAATAATAAATCAAGACCAAAAAAACAAATATATCCAGAATCAGAGATGTGCAAGTTTAAATCCTTCAGTGAAAACAGATCCAAAAAGCGCCATGTGTCAACTGTGTTTATGTGGTCGCTCTAGACTAAGACAAAGTCACAAGTTCAGGCCGACTATGATGGATCGTAGTCCAGCTACAGGGACCCACTTAGGTCTGCTGAACACAGTACGTTATGTTATGTTATGTTATATTAATTTATTATGCGCGCAGATACTCCAGCCAAGGAGCGTCCCGGCGCAGAGACAAGGTAGTACATAACACAACAAGAAAATGATGATACAGAAAAAACACCTTAAAACAAGAATGTTTTTATAGCCCTCCGGAAGGTCAAAAGGTCCTCCAACAGGCGAATTTCCACAGGGAGGGAATTCCAAGCTGCTGCAGCTTTTACACTAAAAGAGCGGCCACCCATACGGCTAAGTCTGAATCTGGGGACCACAGCAAGGGCCAAACCCTGGGAACGGAGGGTGCGGGTGGGAACATAAAAGGAAAGACAACTGGATAAAATTTCCGGGCCAATACCTCTCAAGATCTTGAAAGCAAGACACAAAACCTTAAAGAGGATACGCTTCCTTACAGGAAGCCAATGTAGGGAGCGCAGAACATTTGTCACCGAACAGAATCTGGGTAGGCCGACAATTGCCCTAGCCGCAGCATTCTGAACCCGCTGCAGGCGAGTTAACTCGGCCTGGTTAGCCCCGGCCAGAAGAGAGCTAGCATAATCCAGGCGAGAGATGATAGTTGCCTGGATCATCAGCTGCCTGGTCGGGGTATCGAAGAACTTGAGAACAGGTCTCAAGCCTCTTAACAGACCAAAGCAGCAGGCAGCAGTTCTTTTGGTGTGCCCTACAAAGGTGAGGCCCGCATCCAGCCAGACCCCCAGATTCTTCACCTCCGACACCGGGGTCGGAGTGGGTCCCAGCTCTGAAGGCCACCATTGGTTGCCCCACAGCTCCACTCCCTTACCGACAACCATCACCTCTGTTTTAGTGGCGTTTAGCTGGAGACAGTTACCTGTCAACCAGCTAGCCACCGCCTTCAGTCCAGATTGAAACCTAGGGGCCTCGGTCGCCGCGTCCCCGCTGAGAGTAACCGCCAGCTGTGTGTCGTCGGCATATGAGACCAAAGTTAGGCCCCACTGCCTAGCGACATCAGCCAGCGGTCTCACGTAAAGATTGAACAACGTGGGACTCAGCGAGGACCCCTGCGGAACCCCCATTGCCAGCGGTTGGATTTTGGACTTGAAGGGAGGAATGGCAACACAAAAGGAGTGGTCATCAAGAAAGGAGCGGAACCATTGCAACGCCAGGCCGCCAATGCCATACTCCTCAAGCCGATGCAGGAGGATGCTGTGAGATACCGTGTCAAAGGCGGCGCTAAGGTCTAACAATATAAGCGCCGCCGTTTGACCAGCATCCAACCTTGTACGGAGATGTTCCACCATCACAAGTAACGCGGTCTCCGTGCTGTGACCAGCACGGAAGCCGTTTTGTGTGGGGTCGAGGGCATTGGTCTGGACGAGATGTTCAGACAGGGCCAAGTTAATATGGGCCTCTGTGATCTTTGCCGGCCAGGGTAGCAAGGAGATGGGACGGTAACTTTCAGGCTTAGACGGGTCCAGTGAGGGCTTTTTGATGATTGGGGACACCACAGCTTGCTTCCACCTAGCTGGAACTACACCCGATTCCAAGGAAAGGTTGACAAGGGACCGCACAGCTGAGCGTCCCATAAAAGCCTGATCTCGAAAGAGAGCGGGCCTTACTGGATCGGAGGGAGATACAGATTTGATCTGCAATGCAAGTTTGTCAAACCCATCCATGGTAAGAGGGGGGAAGGCAAGCAGAGTAGTCTGATGAGGTGGCCCACTGGTACTTTCCCAGCCGGACCCTATGCTAGGGAATGTCCGATATATAGCTTGGACTTTCCCCAAGAAATATGAAGCAAGGGATTCACAGTGGGAAAGGGAGGTTACAGTCAAGGAGGTTGTCCGCTTTGCCATAAGATCTTTCACGGATTGGCACTGTTCCTGAATTCTGCGGATATTAAGGGCACTCCATGAAAAGCTAGACCTTACTATTAGAGCTATGCCCCCACCTCTGGACAATCTATTCAGGGTGTACATAGAATATCCAGGGGGACAGGCTAGATTGGGAATAGCATTATCCACATCCTGGAGCCAGGTTTCAGTTAAGGCAAATATGTCCGGGGCTTCCTCCTCAATGAGGTCATAGATGTTCTGATGATGTTTCAGAGCTGACCTAACATTAAGGTTCAGGATCCGCAAAGAGGAAGGGGAGTCTCTAGTACGGCGAGCAGCCGGAGAGTTGTTCCGAGGGAGGGGCCGCGGAGAGTCAAGAGCCCACCCTTTACAAGGGCACTGGTAAGGGCCTCGCAAAGGATGCACCGGTGGATGGATGCAACTAGGACTCACCTGACCGATAGAATACAGGCACTCCCGCGAGTATGTTAGCATGATGGCGCAAGAATGGAACACTAGCCGTCAACCAGAATCCCGCGACGTCCAGCGTGTCCTTAGCGCGGACGGGCGCAGACGGGCAGGACTCTGGCACGACTCCGGCCACGCGAGGACACGCCCACTGCGCGATCCCGCTGCGCTAGGGGAGGAGCGTTAAATAGGTGTTCCCAGGCGGCGCCTGCGCACTCAAGCGCTGGCAGGTGGAAACGCCTCACTCCACTCACCCCACTCCAAGATGGCCGCCAAAACGAGCAGGGCACCCACCCCAGGACCAGACCCGCCCAAACGGCGGTGAGGGGCTCAAATTATTGTGCAGGTAAGGGGGAAATTTAAAATACAGGGCCAAAATGCCCAAAGCCAGCAGAAATAAAAGAACAGTTAAAACAGCGTTTTTACTGCTAAAACGCGCGAAGCGCTCTCGCAGCAGCAGCTACCTTGTCAGGGGCTGAAAGCAGGAGGGACTCACCTAAATAGGTGTTCCCAGGCGGCGCCTGCGCACTCAAGCGCTGGCAGGTGGAAACGCCTCACTCCACTCACCCCACTCCAAGATGGCCGCCAAAACGAGCAGGGCACCCACCCCAGGACCAAACCCGCCCAAACGGCGGTGAGGGGCTCAAATTATTGTGCAGGTAAGGGGGAAATTTAAAATACAGGGCCAAAATGCCCAAAGCCAGCAGAAATAAAAGAACAGTTATAACAGCGTTTTTACTGCTAAAACGCGCGAAGCGCTCTCGCAGCAGCAGCTACCTTGTCAGTACCTTTATCCTTGTTGTAAAAAGATGCAGAGACCTGCATTGAGGATGAGCAGCAGAGAAAATGTGAGGTCCCGTTGAGGAGTTGCGTGGTACAGCGCAGTTCCAGGGAGCAGCAAAGTGTGCAGCAATGTTCTTGTTTCAATATCATTGTGCTGCAGCGGTTCAGATCGGCTGCGATGGGTTAGGCGATGTCCTTGTGTGGAGATGTGTCATGCAGTGGCAGTTCCGATTGCCTGTGATGGGCGATGCGAAGGGCTTGCGTCTGAGAAGTCTGCACAGCAGAGGCAATGCATCGGTTCCGAGGGAGATGCGTCAGGCAACAGAGGTGATGTACTGGTTCTGTGGGAGATGTGCTGCAACGCAGACGAGATGCATTGCTTCTACTGAATCCACAGATGTGGTGATAGAGCACTTTCAGGCCCATGTCCAAGGGTCCAGGACTGGGGCGAAACCACTTGGCAGGGAAGGACTCTGATCAGAAGGCCAGCCAACTAACTCTTGGATTGACTCTGTGGTCCTGGGTTATAGATGCAGGTCCAGTCCTTCTCAGCTAGGCAAGAGGGTAGCAGGACAGCATAGCAGGGTAGCAGTTCTTCCAGGCAGCAGTCCTGTGGAGTGGCAGTCCTTTCAGCAGCACAGCAGTCTTTCTTCCTGTCCGCGTCCACACATCAAGAATTGTACTGAAGTATTGGGTCTAATGGTCCAATATTTATTACTGGTGCTCACTTTGAAGTTGAGAAAGCTTCTAGAGGTTTCCACCTCCTCGAGGTGTCATGCATCCCCTTTTTCCTTGACCTGGCCCCAACTTGCCTTGGGTCACCAGCAACCAGTGTCAAACCCTTTGTGATGTCTAAGTGTGGTAGGTGACTGCTAACTCAAAGTAGTCCATCCCACCAACATTATTCTTCCCTTTGACTCACTGACTGTGAGCAACACATGTGTTAAATGTTATAAGTCAACGTAATGCAATCCTATGGGAGAGGTAGGCCTCACATTAGTGAGTAGCCCCCTGGGCTGTGTAGGGCTTAACCTAGCTATAGTTTATATCTATTAAAAAGGTAGGTTTGGGCCTGGTAAAATGTGTTTTTTGTCAGGTCGATATTGTGGTCCATAACTGCACAAACAGTCTGGCTACAATGACGGGTCTGAGACATGTTTAAAGAGCTACTACAATCAGTCCTGCAGGCCCACTGTTAGCGTTTAACTTACAGGAAATAAGTAAATGCAGTACCCCTTCACTAAGGACTTACAAGTAAAGTAATTTAGCCAATTGGGCGTAAGCTAATTCTACTCTGCTTAGTGAAGAGAACACAAGCACTTTAGCGCTGTTTGACTCTGTAAAAGTGCACAGAGTTCTAAAATCCATCAAAAACGGGTTCAGAAAACAGGAGGGTGAAGGTAAAAAGACTGGGGATGACCCTACGGACAGGGCCATGTCCAACAGCTCCCTGCTGAAACAATTAGATTAACGGGTAAACCTATGGCTCATAAAAGCTCTGGCTGGAATGTTTTTTTTTTCTCTCAATGGCTTAGGTATTAATTTATCATTTTCCTACAAAAACATTTTTTTTTCCAAGAGTACTTCCTGCAAATTGACTGTTGTTGAATCCCAGCACTACTGGCTTGAGTAAACCCTTATGCATATAGTGATAAAGCAAGTTTTCATTTTCGTATGCAAAACAACCTACAAAGTGTGCTTTATTACTTATTTTTATACTCTTTCACCATTGCAGCCAGTATATTAGAGTATCCCTCCCAATATCTATCCTGAGGTTGGATTTACATCCACCCTTGATCGGACTGAATATCTGGCTGTATCCAGGATGAAAACGTACCTCATAAAGGCTTGTGTACACTCACAACTTTGAGAGGTTGTGGGTGTTTGCATGCTTCCCCAGGGAGCCCCATTTTGTAACAGCCAGCAGTACACCACTTTCAGTAGAGTCACTAAATCAATCAATGCTACCTTTCTAAGGAATTATAAGTGCAGCTAGACACATTATCTAGTGCAAATGTATATTTTGTGAATCATTACAAGACAATTTTGTCTCAAATATTTTTACAAAAGCAGTAGTAATTATTGACAATTATTTCACCTTTGAAGCTCAATGTTGAAAACAACACACATGATGAAGTACTCATATTAAGGAGCGCCGTTGAGTTGTTTTGTCTGTATGTGAGCGAAAGCAGACCTGGCCCCACAGTAAGAAAACTAAGTGTGACATGTCTGATTTTTTTTTATTATTATTCTTCATCTTAATGGTGTGGATGCCATATGTTTATTGTTAGCTTTATTTTTGAGACGGCTCATGGAGCAGGAAAGGAACTGTTTTGCAGAAGCAGAAATCAGAGGATATAATGCATTATAACAAAGTTCTGCTGTCCAACAAGAATGAAACAAGCATTGTCATAGCTAATAGGCCTGGTTTTAGCAAGCTGGTGCAATGGTTATTTGCCTATTGCAAACATATGCCATAAAAAAGGTGCCATCACCTAAACATCTCTGCCTTGTTCATACAATGAAAATGTAAATGTTAAAAAACATTTTTACCACTGATATTTTTTGTACAAGCTTTTTTTCAGTTCCATGCGCATTTATCATTATTATTTGTGGACAAGAATAAATCACCAACAAATCAAGCATGCAAAGCACAAGTGACTACTGTATTAACATGTCAATTAGATACTTTGTAAGTAACTTTAAAATGGAGTTGAATAAAAATAAAAAGCTGGTATTTGAAGTCAAGATAAAAATAAATTAAATAAAAAAAATTGACAAGCGTTGCAACTGAAGTGAAAGGTACTATTTTCACATGAAAGTGAACAATATGGTCGGGCTTTGCGCAATCACTGAAAGTGGAGGGAGCCCTTCGGAATAGTGGATTGATCAATTGACATATTCTGTAGACATATTCTGTATGCCTTGGTGCGAGAAAGCAAAATGTAAACACATGTTCAACGGACCAAGCAATTGCCTGGCCATACAGCTAAAGCTTTGTCAAAAGCCTGACCTAAAAAGAAGAAAAATAATGAGAAATTCAAATAGGGTGAAACATTGAAACGCGTTTTTTCCCATACGTCTATCTATGTAGCTCATTTTTATTCTGAACTTATTAGGGTGCCGGAATTCCCGCTTTCAAGGCTAAATCCCATTATCGGGCAGTTTGCGAATTGTTCCAAATCGTTTTTTCCCCTCCATGGACATTTCAGCAGCAAATAGCTGCTGAACTGCCTAGGTCGGAAAAGGGGCAGAAATACCGATTTCCCCCGGCAATTTCTCAGGGTCTGATCAAAATGCACTTGTAATACCGCATTAATCCTGCATCTTGAACGGAATTAAATTGTTTATCCGCAGGGCATTGGTAACTAGGAGTAGGAAAAAGAGCCTCCCAATTTCCGAGTCAGCCGCAGAGAGCGCCAAGGCTTTTGCATCAAACAAAACACAGACACATTTCACTGCTGCTCAGAAGCAACATTTAGTGAACAGGTGCGGTGTCCCCGAGAGCCCCCAATAATTATGTTATCAAATAAGCGGTATGTGTATTTTAAGTCTCCCATCAATACAAACTTTTAAATTACATACCCATTTCCCACGATATACAGAATATTTCATTAGAATTGTGCTAACACTCTGCAAAACTAATATACTTCTCTCTGCCTGACACTGGCTCTCCGTGGAAGCAGCGTGCCTGCCCTTGGGACGCCGGATTACCAGAATTTTGATGAGTCCGGGCTTGCAGCGTTATATTACAGAAGAAATGTGATTCCAGCTCTCGCCTCGCCGCGAGCCATTTGTATGGGAGGGAAGAAGGAGAGCGCGCTGGAAGGAGGAAAATTATTGCTCGTGAGACTTAACCTTAGCTTTTCCACTGCTTGAAGCTGAACATTATAGCACCTTTCTTTCTCTGCAGTCACGTGCCCTCTTCGCTCCGGTGACTGTGCCCTTCACCCTGAACCGTCCAGTGCAGCAAGAGGACACAGAGGGCAACGGAGCTGTCTATTTGAAGAAAATATATCAACGGAAAAGGAAAAAGAACAGTGGTGTAACCTAGGGATAGAGTGCTCAGTCATTTTGGATAATTTATTAAATGAGCAGTGCTTAAAGTGAAAGTATGGGACAGCCAACCCCCCCCACTCCCCTCCCACCCCCGGGCGTTTTTTCTTCTCTTTCCTTTTTTTTTCTTCTTTCTTTTACTTTCTTTTTCCCTTTTTCCTCCAACCATGTATTTACCGTGCTCCATGTAAATATATATTTTTTTTATACACAATAAAAAACTACGGAAATAAAAAGTGAAAGTATGGAAGTGCAGGGACTCACTTAAAGTACGTGGTTGCTCCAAAGAAGTGCCGGTACTCTCCCATTATTTCATTGTTATGTTATGTAGACTTGTTGAGCGCACTTTCCACACATAAGGGTATCCTGGTGCTTGAGCTGGTGTATAGGTCGAGCCAGAGTAGGTGAGGGTCATCCGAAGGAGATCCACTGGTTGTTAGTTGTAGAGCCAGTCAGGGCCGGACTGGCCATAGCGGGCACCGGGCAATCACCCGCCGCACGTGTGGGGGGTGGTTTAGGGCCCCTGGGGGCCATTTTTGTTACAGGGCTGTTTTTGCAGCATAGCTGCAAAATCGGCCCTGTACCAAAATCGTCCGAAAACCGGCCCTGGCAAAGAGCTCGGCGGCATCCCCAACTCTCCCTAGTGGGGAGGGGGGCCAGCCGAGCACTTTGCCAGGGCCGGTTGTGGTTCCCAGTCGGGCCCTGGAGCCAGTTCTTCAGCTTCTCGCGGAAGTCGGGTAGTGAAGAAGTTCTGATGTGTATTTGCTCTGCTGGGTTTTTGAGCTGCTCTTTGTCTAGGATCTTGGCAATTGAATTAGACCTGGCCTTGGTGTAAAGCTTGCAAACAGCATAAAATGTTCCATGTTGTTAGATCTGGGGGTCTCTAGCTGGCATAGGTAGGTACCAATGTCCAAATAGGGACCCTTGCTTCTAGTCAGGGTAAGGGGGATGCACTCTTTAGATAACCCCTGCTCACCCCCTTGGTAGCTTGGCACAAGCAGACAGGCTTATCAAAGGCAACGTGTAAAGTATTTGTACCAACACTCACAGTAACACAGTGAAAACACCACAAATGGACTCCACACCAGTTTAGAAAAATAAAGTATATTTATCTAAACTACACAAGAGCAAAACGACAAAAATATAACATACACAGTTCAAGAATATGACTTTAAAAGAGTTCTAGGGTTTGCGTCAAAATAATCCACAGTTGCGTCACGTTTAGCCCAAAGTACCAGTAGATGCGACAAAAGTTCCAAATGGAAGCTGTAGTGTTGAAAAACAAGCAATGCGTCACTCCTGAGACCCTGGGGAGGTAATGCGACAGCCCCGCTGGACGCAGCGGGCGTGTTGCAACAAATCCGGTCTTTATGGGGAGGGATGCGATACCTTGTATGGATTCCGGTGCAAAAGTTCGGTAGGAAGCGTCTCGCACAGGCGTGATGTGACGATCTTCAGGATGGCGATGATCTCAGGTGCGGCGGCGATGCGCAGCCTTGATCTTCTCCTCTCGTAGCCCCTCAATGCGATGGCTCTGCGAAGATGTTCACAGCGACGTGATGCGGTCCGCAAGCAAGCGGTGCGGCGATCTCACCCACCGATGACAGGCTCTGGGACGATACTCGCAGTGACAGGAATCTTCCCGCACCGGGGCGATGCCCTCTGCAAGCGAACGATGCGCGGTTCTTGCAGCGGCAACAGTTTCTGCGACAATCTTCGCGGCAACAGGAATTTTCTCGCACTGTCAACGATGCGCTCCGCAACCGAGCGATGCGTGAAAATTGCAGATCTTCTTCTTTTCTTCTTGTCCAGCCCCCAGACAGCAGGCACAACTTCCAGAGGGCCCAGCATTGGATCAAGCACTCTAGGAAAGGCAGAACTAATACAGCAGAGTTCAGATGGAAGCTGGGAGTGAAGTACTTTTGTTCCTAGGACTTCTTAACAGGAGGTCAGCTCTCCTCAGGCCGTTGGAGATCTCTTCAAGCAAGGGGACACAGCAAAAGCAAAGTCCTTCCCCTCTCCTTGGCAGCAAAGCAACTGCAGGTCAGCCGACAAACACACAGCAGGACAGTCCTTCCGCTTCAGTCTTCCAGCTTTCTCCTTGGCAGAGGTTCCTTCTTGATTCCAGGATGATCTAATTTGCTGTAGTCTGAATAGTCCTTTTTAAACCAATATTCCATTTGTTCTCTGAGGGCAGAGAGGCCTTGGCTTAGTCAGAACCAGTTCTGGTCAGTCCTGGAGCACTTTGTTTACTTGACTTCTTCTTTCCTTTGAGAGAGAGGGGCAGGGTCGTCGGCCACCCAGCAGGAGGTGGAGCCAGCATTGTGGAAGGCAGGCACAGCCTATTCAGGCCCAGGTGCTATCCCCTGCCACCACTCAAGATGCAGATGGAGCTATTCCTCCCAGGAATGACTCACTCACGTCTCTGGGAGCCACCCCAACCACATGTCACTCACAAACCAGACAGTCAATTCACAAACAGGCCAAGGCACACAGAAAGGCCAGACAAGAAAACAGACACTTTCTAAAAAAGCTGTTTTCAAACACAAGATTTAAAAACCATCCTTCCTAAAAGATATGTTATTAAATTCTGAGTTGAGGGATACCAGACTTTTATTTTTTATCCTGCTCCTATGGGAAGATATGCAGGTGAACATTATACACAGCATTCCCCATTATAGCCTATGGGCAAGATAGCCTTTCAATAGTGAAAAACGAAATGGCTTTAATTCACTACCAGAGCAAGTCACCTACACTAGTACATGCTCTACCTTTCACATACACTGCACCCTGCCCAGGGGGGTGCCTTGGGCCTTCCATAAGGATGTCCAATGTGCACAGAAAGGGAAGGGTTAGGCCTGGCCAGTGTGGACACTGGTCCGGTCAGCATGGCATGGCCGTTAGCAACTGCACACTGGCACGGCGGTGGCAGGCCTGAGACACCATTTTAGGGCTACTCATGTGGGTGGCACAATCCGTGCTGCAGACCCACTAGTAGCATTTGAATCACCAGCCCTGGCACACAGTGCACTTACCAGGGACTTCCTGGTAACACAAATATGCCAATCATGGATAACCAATCACATTAACAATTTACCTAGGTATCACTTGCACTTTGACACTGATCAGCAGTGGCAAAGTGCCCAAAGCATCTAATCCTGCAAAAACTAAATCCAGCACAGCGTCAAAAATACAGAAGAGAGAGGCAAAAAGTCAGGGAAAACCACGCCAAAGATGCCAGGTCTAACACGTCTCATTATTCAATTTATCCTTCGTTAATGACCAAATGGCAGAGTACAAAAGAGGGTACTGACGCGATGCACGCTCACTTCATCGGAGCCGCGTTGAGGGAAGGCAGGCGACTAGCCATTGCAGTAACCGTGAGTCTTGGGTCAGAAAAAGGAGCTTGATTTTGGCGCTTTGGTGCATTTGTACCTACTACAAACTGAATCCCATATATTAATGTTTTTATAGGTCATTTTCTGAACAGAAAGGAAGGATCCCCCAATAATACGCACAGGCTCATGAGGTCTTATGTTTGAGAACTTTGAGTAAGCCGTGAATTACCTATTTTGTGCTCTATTTCCATCTGAGTAGAGAATAATTCTGTGTTCTGTATGTGTATATATATACATATCTGTGAGCGTTGTGTTATGTCCTTGTGTGTGTATTTTTTCCTATTTTTTCCTTTTTTACTCCTTACAGGGTTCCATTATTTTTGGATCGACCCTGTTGTATTCAGAGAAGTTGTTTTCTTCTCCTAGGGCCTGTGCATCTGAGACCAGTGTGTTTATGTATGCTTTCTCTCTACAGGTTTCCATCGCCAATTGGGCGCAACGACATCCACCTACATATATAACATTGTTAGGTACATTACACATTGTTGTAATTATTTTTTACACTTTTACATTTACATGTGAGTAAGGGGAGGGTAAGTGCTATCCTTGTCCTGAAGAAGGAGCCTCTGAGCTCCGAAACATGTTGACACTTTTCACAGTGGTTGTTATACCCTAATCTGTATTTTTATAACCACGCCTTGCACTTTTTTAACAATACCAGCCGGGGATTTAATAAATTTGTTTCACCCATGCGCCAGGTATCTTTTAAACCATTGTTTCACCTCACCTCACTCACACTTTAGCAACACACCCCCTCACATAGTTCACTTTCAAGTGCTCCTGCGTATCCGCGAGTCGTAGCACGCCGCATCCCGTAGAGGGGTGCGAAGGCCCCAATGATGAAGCATGACACCAAGGGGCCTGTTGGTGTGTGAGGGGCATTTAAACAACACTGTGTGTTCCCCATCTTGTTAGGGATCACCACCACTCTGAGTGGATTCTACTTTGTTTATTCAGGTCTAACACGTCATCTGTTTCACCTCATGGACATTTGTCCGAAAGTGGGTGATTTTTTAAATTCTTATTTTAGTAGCAGCCATCCACCACTTACCAATTCAAACAGCCTTATTTCTCTTTGATTTCCTGGTGAGATAAGATATTGTTGAGCAGTCTGTGATGGATTGAACAAGACAGAGTAGCCATTGGGTGTAAATTTCCTGTGGGGCCTAATTTTTGGTTAAGTGTTAGGCTGAATAATTGCTTGCTAACAATTGCATTTGCCCTCTTATGTGTCAACAGATTTATTTTCCAAGAGACACACAAGCCCTATCTCTTGGCTTCCTTATTCCATTGACTAACACATTTAATTTGGCTTGCGTAGAAAAGTGTTCTTTTCAAGCTTGGTCAACTAAATTTGTACTTTGCGATGCTTTAGGAAAGCTTGATGGCAACTTGAGCAATGATTTCTAAAATTTCCTCCAGCATCAGTCTACATAGTATATGAACATTTCCATCCCCCACAGTTATGCTACATGTGAGACATGACTTCCAATTTTTGCCTGGAAAACTTTATGAATAGAATCGGAAAACCGATGACTGCGTTTGCGCACCAAGCGGGGAGAGGAGTTGGCCTCACGGCTAGGGTGGCCAACCTCAAATCTGAGGAACTGGGTTTGAGTCTCAGCATTGACGCTGAACATCCTGTGATTCTAGACAAATCACTTGGGGCCAGATGTAGGTAAATACCATTTACCGATTCTAAAATACCGAATTTTACCAATTCAGTATTTTAGAATGGGTAAATGGTATGTAGGTATTAATTCGGTAATTTTTACTGAATCTGTAAAATTCGGTAAATACCGATTCGGTATTTACCGAATCGGTATTCCCATTCATTCCTATGGTCCTCCAGGCACATAGGAATGAATGGGAATACCGGGGGAAGACCAACAAGGGTGGCAGGGTGTCACATTGACACCCTGTTGCACCCCTGAATAGTGCATGGGTGAACATGTGGCACACATACATGCCCTAAGGGCATGTATGTCTGCCACATGGCACTGCTAAAAAAGCACAACATTGCTTTTTTAACAGTTTTCGTTATTTACCACCAACTTGTAGTTGGTGGTAAATAACGAATCCTTACAGGTGAAAAGCATTCACTTGAGTGCTTCCTACATTTCAGATTCGGTAATTTACCGAATCGGTATTTAAGAATTCTTAAATACCGATTCGGTAAATTACTGAATCTGAAATGTAGCTACCTACATTCCAAATGCCTAATACCGGTCGGTAACGGCCGAAATTCGGTAATTTCAGCCGTTACCGACCGGTATTAGGGTTCCTACATTTGGCCCTTGATCTCCACGTGCCTAACAAAAATGAATGTGTCCTCATGTAACGCAACTGGTGCTATGTAAAGCGCTCTGATACCCGATACCTTTGGGAAAAGTTTGCGCTATATAAAACTTCGTAAAAAAAAAAAAAAAAAACTCAAGATGGCAATTCCAGCAGCTTCTGAATTACCTATAGATGTTTGTACATGGGGTTTCCATGTTAGCATTCTAGCGTTTAGTGTTCTAGCCATTGTTACCCTTAAACACTTAAAGGGTGTAACTTCCACCAGTTTTACTTGCTTTATAAAAAAGGAATCCTCCTATCCGAGCTTGGTCCTGAAAGTCATTATCTTGGCTTTCCCTGTATCGATTATTAAGTTATTTGCTTCACAGTAGGTTTCCATAGCTGAAAGCTGTGTTTGCAGACCTTTAGGGGGGTTTGCTGTTAAAATGGAAATATCAGCGTAGAGAAGGGCTAGGATCTTAAAGCCATTGATCGACAGAGTGCCATTTATCGACTAGCTGTGTAGATATTACAGACTTTAATTATTTTGAACTTTTCTTTAGCTTTAAAAAAAAATATTATCCATTTATATTTTGTAGTGCTCATACAGAATAGACATCAAGGAGAAATACACATTTGTGGATAGTAACCCAATCTGTTGATCTTGATATATATTCAGTTGTTCAGATATTATATCTCGCGTTCAGATTAGGAACTCTGCCAGTAGTAGAGTTTTCAATAAAATTGTGGGAGGAAGTACCAGTGTAGAATTGTCATATTTGGAATAATGGGATATTGACTGTAGCACAGTTCATCTTTGACTGCCCTGATTGTAGCTATGTAAGAAACCACTGTCTTGTTTGAGTGTCAAAAAATGGTTGTCAGGTACCAAATGAAGAGCTTTGTACTCTAAACATGTTAACGTTCTATTTGCTTGTCGAACGTTAATGATTAAATCACGGCTTAGAAGATCTAAAAGTACAAAAATCTAAAAATCTTGAATTTATTATAATCAAGCTAATATACTGAGATTCTTAAATATGACTGCCTTGACTTTTGGCTATTTGTACATCGGGCAGACCATCTGTTATGTCGTGTTTTATTCTTTAGTACAGCTTTAAGGCTCGTGCTGTTATATGCTTCTAGAATGTTTATCTGTGCATGCATCAACTGTATTCTCTTTGGTAATCAGTTACGTCCTACATTGCTTGGCTGTGAGATGTGTTACTGGCTCCACCTGTGCTCCTATATTCTGACTTCAATAAACTACTTGAAGAATCTCCACTTGGACTCCTTACATAACAACTGGCGACGACGAGGGATCTGAACTTTAATCTCCTTATTATTTTTTTTTACGTATTTTTTTTTCAAAAAAAAAAAAAAAAAAAAGAAGGAAAACATCTTGGGACACTTCAACCCATACCGGAAGATTCATCAACCTTTTCTACTCTCCCCGCGCCTATGGACCGCTACTTCGCCCTCTCTAGCACAACCACAGATGGACTTTGTAAGGCTGCTTAAGGTAGGCCAAGAAAAATCGTTACCACTTACGATCTTAGACGGCACCCGCCGGCATCTTTTAATTGCCGAACAAAGTTCCAATCGCGCTCCATGCTGCGCGACCACTGCTACCTACGCGACTCTCCTACGTCATTACACTCGCAATAACGGAGTGACGGAGGCGCGTAAGGTCACGCTGCGTGAACCTGCGTAGCGGCCATTTTGGGGAATTATTTCAGCGATCGGCGTTTGTCTATTTCACACACTGCTTCACGCTGCCTTTCCTTCACAGCGCCGACATGGAACAGGCACATTCATTATTACAAGCGGAGTTATTTATTGTCTATTCTTCACGAGGAGCACAGGTGAGACTGTCGGAACACTTATTTTTACATTTACGTGCAATATCTTATTGTACTTGTACTACCTTTCTTTCATTTTATTTCGTTTATGGATACTGGTGATCAAACCAAAGATACTGCAATGGCCCAACAAAATTTTATTATTAGTCCCCCACAACCTTTTTGGGCTACAGGTTCTCAACCTGACATGAAGTGGGTGGAATGGAAGGAGTATTTTAATAACTATATTTGTGCCATTGATGAAAACGAAAAAATGAAGCCTGAGCAAAAGAAAAGGATACTATTACATTCCTTGGGACCTAAAGGTTTAAAGACTTTCTCACGAATGCAAAAAGTGGTGGATACTGACTTAAGTGAGTTTGATAATGCAATTGCTGATATGGACAGGTATTTTGCTCCCAAAGTATGCATAGGTGTTGTAAGGCACACATTTTTCCAAAGGAAACAGAAGAAAGAAGAATTGGTTGATGAGTGGTTAGATGATTTAAAAAAACTAGCTATTGACTGTAAGTTCGGCAACCTTCATGATGACCTCATTAGAGACCAATTGGTTATGCATAATGACAATTCACCAATTCAAGATCGACTTTGGGTCAATGGCAATGCACCTCTTGATGATGTACTTGCAATTATGAGGAAGTCGGAAATGTCAGGGAGGTGTGCTACTATTGTCAAAGACACAGTGAAAGAATTAGACAAAACGTCATCTGCAGTTTTCAAGATTCAAGATACAACAAAGAATCAGACCAAACAACTTCACAACAAGAACTTTAATCAACCATTCAGAAATCAAGCAAGAGACAACAAGCCAGAGGACAGGAAATGTTACCGTTGTGGTAGCAAGGATCATATGGCTTATTTCAAGTCGTGCCCTGCCTTACGGAAGAAGTGTAGTGTCTGTGGTCTAATAGGACATTTTAGCAAAATGTGCCGCAAACGCAGCAATGTCAAATGTATTTGGAATGATGATGGCAGTGCAAGTGAGAGTGGTGAGGATGAGGATGTTTGTGTCAAAAATGTAAGTGGTAATTACATGTTAAATATCACTGATGAAGCAATGGAAGGTAAACCAATTTGCGAGGTGTCTTTGGGTGGCATTAAGGTAAATGTATATGCTGACTCGGGATCCCCATACACGATTATGAATGAGGAGGTATGGAGGAAAAAATTTATTCACAAATTAGGAGATAAGTTAAATCCTTCAGATGTCAATCCTGTGAGTTACACAGGTGATAGAATAGGTTTATTGGGTTTTAGGTGGCTCACTTTCCTATTTAAAGGTAGACTTTCTAGAGGTAAAGTGTACATAGCAAAAACGGGACCATCTGTCCTTGGTTGGTTCGACCAGAAAAACCTCCACATCATCCTAGACCCTAATAGTAAGGAGAAAGTCTTAGTTGTAGATGAGGGCAGTAAGATTGAAGACGCCTTGAAACGTAAGTTCACTAAAGTGGTGAGCGGTCAATTAGGCAAATTAAAGGGTTTTGAGCACAGGATCATGCTCAAGAGTGACGCTCTACCGAAAGTACATAAGGTCAGACCTATTCCCTTGTTGATAAGGGATGAGGTAAAAAAGGAAATTCAAGGTCTTCTTACCAAGGGTATTATAGAAGAGGTAGATTCCTCAGAATGGATTAGTCCAGTAGTTGTAGCTAGAAAATCCAATGGCAAGATTCGTTTGTGTATCGATTTACGCCACCTTAACAAGAACATAGTAATCGAACGTTTCCCTTTACCAAAAATTAACGAGATGGTTTCTTCCTTAAGAGGGGCAACGTGGTTCTCCACAGTGGACCTTTCAGCTGCCTACCACCAGGTAGTTTTAAGTCCTGAATCTAGACACTTGACGGCTTTCATCACGCCGTTTGGCTGTTTTCAATTTATAAGGATGCCATTCGGCCTTGCATCAGCCGCAGCTGTTTTTCAGCGTCTAATGCACAAATTATTTGGCAATATGGAGGGCATTTGTTTCTTTCAAGATGATGTTTTGATTGCAGGTAATGACAAGGAGGACCATGATACTAAACTCTGGAGAGTTTTTGAGACACTTAATTCTGCAGGGTTAACTGTTGAATTGTCCAAATGCAAGTTCGGTGAGAGAAGCGTTTCTTACCTGGGCCACATAATCAGCGAGGAGGGTGTCAGGCCGAAGGCATCTCTTATTGAAAGCATTGTTGCTTCGCCTGCACCTGAATCTAAGGAAGAAATCAAATCCTTTTTGGGAATGGCAGAATACTGCGCTAAGTTTGTTAAAAACTTCGCTTCTAAAGTATACCATATCAGGTCCTTGCTTAAAAAAAAATGTGAAATTTGAATGGACCAAGGAGTGTGAACGTGAGTTTGCTGAGATTAAGTGGGAACTACAGAAAGTGAATGCCTTATCTAGTTTTGATCCCAATTTAGATTGCTGTTTGACAACCGATGCTAGCGACAAAGGTTTGGGCGCTGTCTTATCACAAATTGGGGAAAATGGAAAGGAGAGAATCATTTTGTTTGCTTCCAGAGCCTTGTCACCAGCAGAGAGCAGATACCCTATCATAGAAAGGGAAGCCTTAGCTTGTGCGTGGGCTTTAGAACACTTTCGTGTCTTTGTGTGGGGTAAGATGGTCAGTATCAGGACTGACCATAGACCGTTAGTCCACATTTTGTCCTCTGAGGGCACGGCAACTGCTTCGGCTAGATTAGCCAGGATCTCCATGCGCATGAAGGAATATATATATAACATCACTTATGTACCTGGGAAAGACAATGTGGTAGCCGATTGTTTATCAAGGCTACCTTCCCCTCTAGAGGAGTGCGTGGATGACCCGTGGGGGAAATTCACTGTGGCGTTTGTACACGATTCTGGAGCTCCAGCCATCAGCAGGGAGGATTGGTCTAAAGAGCATGGGCTGGACAAGGATTTGGTACAAGTTTCTAAGTTTATCTGTCAAGGGTGGCCTAAAGAAAGGTATTTGTCAGGCAGTTTGAAGGCTTTTTGGGAGATCCGTTCTGAATTATCATCAGAAGGAGACATGTTGTTGAGGGGTGATAGAATCGTCCCACCTGTAGGTTTGAAGAAAAGGGTTTTACAAATGTGCCATGAGGGGCATTTCGGCATAGTAAGAACTAAATTAGCGGTCAAAAATTTGTTTTGGTGGCCGAAAGTTGACAAAGAAGTTGAGGCCTTTGTTAAAGCGTGTCCTGTTTGTAGTTCAGCCGACAAGTCTTTGAAGACTTTGAGACCAACCATGAGTGAAGGACTTATTCCCAGTCTTCCGTGGGAGACTATTGCAGTGGACATTTTTGGTCCAGTTGGGGATGAGAAAGTATACGGATTAGTTGCTATAGATCTTTTTACCAAATGGCCTATAGTTAAGTTCGTAGGGAATGTGGACACTAAAACAGTGTTAAAGTTTTTAGACAAAATTTTTGTAGTGGAAGGACTACCAGTTAATATCCTAACGGATAATGGAGTTCAATTTTTATCAAAGGATGCTAAAGAGTACTTTATTAAATGTGGCATCACACATAAAACCACCTCTTTGTACAATCCCAGCGGGAACGGGACAGTAGAACGCTTTAATAGAGTTATTAAAGGTATTTTGCAAGCTGCTAACAACAAAAACTTGGATTGGAAGTTGGAGGTACAGAAGGCGGTGTGGTCCTACAAAGTCACTTTGAATAATTGCACTAGTGTCTCCCCCTTTGTTATGATGAGAGGTAGATTGCCCAGATGCAAGTTTAATCCAGGTTGGGTTTTCAAAGACAGTGTTCAAGAATGGTCCCCTGAGGAAGTTAAGAGAAGCCTGGTTTTGGCTCACGATAAAAGCAAGATTTACTATGATAAACGTCATGGTGCTAAGGAGGCTGTTATAAACGCTGGCGACTGGGTAAGAGTTAGGAAACCTTATAGAGTAGCGAAGGGTGAGAATAAATTTGAGTCACCTAAGATGGTTGTTGAGGTTCTCAGGAATTCTGTCAGACTTAACGATGGCAAGGTGTGGAATTCAAAGGATGTTGCTTTTAATGGTTGCCAAGACCACGGGGTAAAGAACGTGGAGCTAGAGAAGGCATCTTCTGGTGATTTTGGTTGGATTGAGGATTATTTTGAGAATACTGATTTACAGTCTCAGCTAGCCCCGAATTTGTCACTTCCTCATTTAGGGGAGGGGGAGGAGGTGATCAGTGATCCTAATGTGTTGGATACAAATGCATCTTCTTGCCCTGCTCTCACTCATGCTGATCCTGTTCCAGCCTTACCTGTCTCTGACAACACTCTCACTCATGCTAACTCTGTTCCTGCTTTACCAGTCGCAGATAACTCTAAGAGGTTAAGAGTTTCGCCTGGTTGGCTTAAGGATTATGTTAGGTAGACCTTATTGGTAGACTCCTGTTTTTTTATTGTCCTTGTATCCTCTCCCTTTTCCCATCTACCTCTTTTCCCGGTTTTCCTTTTGTTCCTTGTAAGGGGGGGGGATGTGTTATGTCGTGTTTTATTCTTTAGTACAGCTTTAAGGCTCGTGCTGTTATATGCTTCTAGAATGTTTATCTGTGCATGCATCAACTGTATTCTCTTTGGTAATCAGTTACGTCCTACATTGCTTGGCTGTGAGATGTGTTACTGGCTCCGCCTGTGCTCCTATATTCTGACTTCAATAAACTACTTGAAGAATCTCCACTTGGACTCCTTACATAACACCACCCTATTGTTTAAAGGGTTTACATTTTCACCATTGTTAATTACAAGTATAATTGTGACAATTAACAAAATCTGTATAGTTGTATTACTTTAATTGAGGATGAAAAGTAAAAATAGCTTTTAGTAACAGAGTGATATGAGAGGTTCGGAGATGGCATCTACCACCCAAGTTCTGGTGATAAGATATTACATAAGGCAATGGCTAAAGTGTATGCCAATATGTGGGTCTCTGTGCAACTGCTAGCCTGACTGATGAGGGGTGATACCCTGAAACCGGTCCCACAGTGCTTGTTTCTGGTCCAGGGTGGGCCTGGCCTGGTAGTTTGGGCTACTCTAGTACCATGTGGCTCAGGGTAAAGACTGATTTGTATATGGGTGGGTCCAACCTGGAATGGTGTGGGGAGCAAAACAATGATGGATTTCACCCAGATCTGTAACTAAGTGTGAATGTTTTATTTGTTCAGCATTCTGTCCATCATCTGTTCTTTTTTCATTTGCTACTAAGTGGGAAGGATATGCTAAGATATATGTCCTGTGCTCGCTATACCACCAGATTCAAGTTAGCCTGGCGGATGAGGGGGTGATATTCTGAAACCAGTGCCAGGATGCTTTTATCTGGTCCAGGGGGGACCTGGCCTGGCAGTTCGGGCTGGACTGTTCCCATGGGCAGCAGGGGCAATACTGATTTACATATGGCTGAGTCCAAACTGAGTTGGCATGGAGAGCAAAAGAACAATGGATTTAAACCAGATCCCTTGACTGTCAGTGAGTGTCTGAAAAGTTTCGGCACTGCGTCCATCATCTTGTTGTGTTTGCTCAATAAGAACGTACCCATTTCCTGCAAGGTATGGTAAGGCAGTCCTTCAAACTCCACAGATGCACTTCTAGAACACAGCTATACGATCAATCCAAATAGTTCCATTAAGCCATGATTGTTTATGGAAAGGTATTTAATGATGAATTTTGAAATTTGCTATCCTCTGTATTTAAACCAACAACGTGAAAATTGTGTGAATATTTGTCATATTTGCCACTTACAAACTTGTCAATATTGTTTCTCTAATGAATTTTCGATGTGTGTCTGTCATTAGGGAGTTACATTAACATTACTTTGAATGCATTAGTAGAAAAACATTAGGATTGTTCCTGTCCAGTTCTCATATATCTACTGAGCGTGCACAAATCGTAGCTGGTTTGATCATCATGATCAAAACTACCGACAATCGCAACTTTGGATGAACAATCATTGATTAATGTAACTATTTTGGATTCACCGTCAATTAGCTCTGTTGTAGCAGTGCATCTGTGGGACTATCTTGTTATTTAACAAGACTTGCACTCATGAAAAGAGAAAGATCCCGCTAAACTAGCTTAACATGTGAATCAAGGAAAGAAAGGGATGCACGTTGCAAACTTTCTTTTGGCTACAGTATCTGTGATCCCCCAAGTCTGTGATCCATGCAATATGAATGCATTTCAGCAGTAACATCAGATCTGAAGGAAAAACAGATAACCATTGACAGCAGCATGCTCTGCAGTAAGAGGGAAAGTGTGAGAAAGTGAATTATCGATTGGGGTGCATGGAAGTCCACCACCAGTAACAGGGCCACTATCTTGTTAGGTCCAGTTAAAGGTTTAATTAATTTAAACCTGAGCTCAACCTCTGGGAGATATGGTATAGAGCAGACAGGCTTAACTTAAGAAAATGTTTAGAATTTCAGAACAGTTAATCAGTCAAACAAGCATCATAAAAATCCCACTCTGCCAAAATTGAAGACTAGATGAATGACACTAAAAGGACTAAATCCAATAAGGAAAACTGGAGACATTATTTTTTAAAGTTTTAAATGAAAATTTGCCCAAAAAGTATTGCGCGCCAATGCATGTCAACTGGTTGCAGAATACCTGGACCTAGGCGCTATATAAGGCCAACCACTATGGAGCACAGGTCATATACATCAACTAAGTTCGACCCGGTCAGAGGTTTAAACCTTGGGACTTAAGGCCCCATTTATAGGGTTTTAGCTCAGAGCAGGGCCAGAAGAAATATCGCTGCACTGCCCTGCCTCAAAAGAAAAGGGCTGGAATGTGACATATCTCTAAGATAAGGCGCATTCCTATCCTTTTCCCCTGCGCTAGAGCACAATGGGCGGTCATGCTCCAATGCATGCACCCTTGCGCCATGCTGCAAGTGTGTCTGTGTTGTAGGGGTGAATGTTTTTGTGCCGAAAGGTACACCTTCCTGCACAAAAACAACACAAGAGGTATTTTCCTCTTTCTATGTGTGTTACAGGATGCAGCTCTCATAGAAAGAGGAGAAATTTGGAGAAATAAAGACATTGATCCTCGTTGCATCTAACTAACACCACCCTTGGGGTAGCGTTCGCAACTGACACATTCCCAGGTTTTAGATTCCTCGTAAATCTTGGAATTCTTCAGATTCAACAGGGGTTGCGTGGGTAATGCTTAGCAACACCCATTGGATGCTCCTTTCACATAGTGTTCTGCATGAAAGGGGCTGATATTTATGAGGCCATGAAAACCCACGCAAAACGGCTTAGTGTGGCTTTGTAAATACTCTGCGTCACATTTTGCCACTGCCTCCTAAATGAGACCCATAGTTGCCCATTACAATGGGGGTGCCAGCCACTGTAATGGCAAATGGGACCGCCCGCCAGAGGTGCGGTGGTCCCGCTGTGCCCATTAGGATTGTGGCGGGCGGTGCTTTGTACAGCACCTGCCGCAATTCCAAATATGCATGTTGCGCATTGGCCTGCACAATGTGATAGGAACCGCACAGTGCCTGCCATCTTGTGCATGCCAATGTAGGGGGGTACCATACGTACCCCCCAAATGCAGCCCCTCACGTCCCCCTGGGCCCATAACAGGCCCCAGCAGTGAATTCTCGCATGCCTTTTCATGGTGGAGTCTCCGCCATGGAAAGGCATCCAACTTCAGCCATGGTAATATGGATGGCGGTGCCTGCAAGGCACCACCACCATATTGTGTCCCTTTTCCGCCCGGTCAGCAATCCAACTGGCAGAAAAGCGGCGGACGGTCTTTCTGTCTGCCGCGGTATCCCTTGCCATACTAATATGGCGGGGGTGAACTGAAAATTTGATTGCGATGCGACCAGGTCTGCCGGGCTGAAAATAAAGTCAGGGTCTCCTTCTGATCACATTTCCCCCAAAATTTTTCTATACTTGCGCCGGCACTAGTGGAACATCTCACCAATCTTTTCAATAAGTCCTTAGCGGATGCAGACTTCCCCGCAATATGGAAAGGAGCAAAAATTAGAACTATTCTGAAAAAGCCCACTGCGTACCCCAGCGTTCTTTTAAATTATCGGGCCATCTCATTACTTCCATATTTTGAAAAAATGCTTGAATCCTTTGCCAATAAACAGCTTGTGAGCCACCTCGAAAATCACGGACTCCTGGACCTTTCGCAATCTGGTTTTAGGGCACTACACGGCACGGAAACTGCGCTGGTCGAGGTTGCTGATAATATCAGACTGGCATTGGATAAACGCCAGTCAACCATCCTCGTCCTGCTCGACCTATCCGCGGCCTTTGCACCATCTCCCACCATATCATAATTCAACGGTTGTGGGTGATTGGTGTCAGAGGAAATGCCCTAGGGTTTTCCAGCTACCTATTCAATCACACAACAGCGGTCCACATTGATAAAAACAGAGCAGACGAAAGACCTGTTAAGATGGGCGTTCCACAGGGCTCTATTTTGAGCCCAATGCTTTTTAATATCTATATGACCCCACTGGCCAAAGTGATTAGAACCTATGGCTTTGATGTTATGTTGTATGCCGACGATACCCAGATCTTAGTCACACTGGGCCCTGATCCGAATGAAACCAAACAACGTTTCAAAAACTGCCTGACTCACGTTGAGGAATGGATGAATACCAATCACCTCCAGTTAAATGGCAGCAAATCAGAAATTATGCTTTTCAGCAAAGCGGCTGAACTTTGGACCCATGACTGGTGGCCAACAAAGTTAGGCAGCTGTCCAGTGCCGAAGGAATCAGTTCGAAATTTGGGCTTCTACATGGACAATAAACTGTCCATGGAAAACCTATTTAACCACATTATAGGTACCTGTTTCGGACTAATGCGTAGCTTGAGGAAGATTTTCAAGTGGATTCCCGTTCAGGCCCGGAAACCCCTAGTTCAGGGTCTAATTATAAACAGAAGCTAAAGACCTGGTTTTGCAAACTAGCCGTCCTGTCTTCTTGTCAGAGCGTTTGCAAGAGCCATGAGAGTCCCGGATGTGATTTGTTGCTCTAATCAAATGCCCCTGACTTGACTTGACTTCAGTGGGGCTAGGCAGCATGTTTTATCTGAAGAGGGTTCCATTACTTCAGATAGGCATTTTAGATTGGGTACCAGTGAAGCAGTTGGTTTTGACAGAAACATTTCTAGGTGGAAATTTTTTAATTTTGCACTCAGGGAAGTCCTCTGACTGGTAGGATACTTTTGGCACCTTTATCTGGTCAATATTTGTACATTTGGACTTAGTCTCTTTTCCGGAGCACCAGCGAGCAAGGCTGCAGACTGTGTCTGATTAGAGCTCTACGAGGCTGCATAACATCTTGGCGTGGTCCAGATAAATCACTTTTGCTGCTTTGGAGAAGCTCTGACCAGGTGAAACCTGTTTCTTCTGCCCAACTGCAACATGAATTGAATGGATTGGCTTGGCAGGTTTGGTCTGGTCTGTTGAAAGTCTTCCAGTCCAAAAAAGTTCCAAGTCAGAAGTTTCCAGGGTTGTTGGGAGAGGTCCAGTTAAAAACAGCCAAGAGTTTCAAGACCTCAGGGACAACACAAGGGAAGTCATGACTCACTCCAGCAGAAGCCACCTGCAGCATTCAGGCCAGGTCCAGTTAAAACTGGTCAGCTGTGCTCTCCTAGAAAAAGGCCTCTTGTAACTTTTGTAACCCTCTTGCTTACAAAGGAGGTTAGCCGACTGACCATTGGAGTCCCTGGGTACAGGTGGGAGCAGGTCCACCCCTACATATCTTCTCACAGGTCTTAAACAGCAGTTGCAGCAGCCAGGCTACCAGTAGGGCCTGGTGTGCAGTGTACAGAGTCAAAAAACATCAGCAGCATCAGTCCCAAAAATTGGGTGGGGTGACCACACAAGAAAAGGCTCTTTTTCACGGCAAGCATTCACAATAAAAACGTTTTGGCATTAATTAATTTACAAAATGAAAGTTTAGGGTCTGGACGTCCATGTGTCTCTAGCCTAATAGACACTTATATTGATGAATCCCAGATTAAAATATTATTTAGGGGTCCCTTTGTGAGGGACGTGAGGATGAAACTGAAATACATTCATAAAGAGGCGAAGACTAACATGTTTTACTTTTAACCCATGATAGATGACGTATATTTATAGAACAAATATACACCTAGGACCCCATTTAAACCTTTGTTAGCCTAGCCCTGCGACAATCCAAATTTTCAGCTGCCAATCGTAGGGTCATACAGATGTTGAGATAGCATTACATAGCATTACATGGTGTTTTTCCAACCTGCACTAAGGCCAGCAGTCTTGCCTATCTCACTATGTCAATGAAAGGTGGTTGCATTTGCCTTTAGAGTCTGACAAGGGAATTCCCATATGCATGGTGACTGAACAAGAGAATTCATAGGATTCCTTTTTTGACAGTGGGTCGTCAGTGGGTGCAGGCATACCATAGTTATTGTAACCCTTGGGATTACCACTGATCTTTTGGACCTAAGCATTTTTTTTGTCAACACCACATGCAAGTGTGGTTTATGCTAAGATGATCCCAGTAAATCCCAGGGTCCCACCACATCTACAAGATTCCAGTCCCTAAAAGGCAACAAAGAAAACAAAGACAACTGCTTGGAAATGCCCCCACTGCCATGAAGGTAACCACCACTGCCCAAGTGTTCGACCTGGCCCTCTCTGCAAGGTCTCCCTGAAACATGTTTGCCATCAACCCTCTTGTTTTGCTGAATTTGTTTTTGTTGAGTTTAGTCTCTGTGCACTTTCCCAATTCTAACCAGTGCTAACGTGCTTGTGCTCCTTCCCTAAAACATGGTAAATTGTCCTTCACTTAGTTGACACGTTTAATTTTCTTAAATGCCCCTAGTAAATGGTACTACTTGTTCCCATGGCTCTTAAGGTACATTTCACCAGTGGGGCTGCAACACTCATTGTGCCACCCACTAAAGTAGCCCTGTAAGACATGTCTCAGCTCTGCCACTGCAGCCTTTAGTGTAGTTTTAAACCATTTTGACCTCGAAAAATAAACTTTTTGCCAGGCCTAAACCTTTCTTTTCAATACTTATATGCCACCCCTATCGTATGCCTCAGTAGCTTCAAGGGAAGGGTGCATGGTATTTAAAAATGAGCACACGTGGGCTTAAGTCCTGCTAGTGAAAAACTCCTGAACTTGTTTTTCACTAATGTACGGCCTACCTTTACCAGAGAATTACAATGGGTTGCCTTATCACATATAATACATGCTAAATTTGGACCGGGAGTCGGTAGAAAGTTACTTCTTGGTCTCTTTTGAATTGTAATTTAAATTCCTTTTTAATGGTAAAGTTGTACAATTGTAAAAAAGCCACTTTTAGAAGTTGGCATTTTTGTGCTCAAATACGTGATGTCTTTCTGCAAGTATCCCGGGTCACATGACTCTTCTATTGTGAGTTATATATAACTGAAAGAGGTTGAGACAAAGGGGATTTGGTTGGATAGGATGAGCCATCCTGCCAGGATGGCTGGGGGTAGAGCTCTACCCAGCCCCACTTCAAAGGGATTAGCCTCTTGCACACAAATAGGAACCTGATACACAATGCCTGCCCTAACTTTTGTCACCTCAGACATTTTGGAGCCAGGCTCAGGAAGGATAAAGGAGAGAAAAAGGAGTATCCAACCCAATGGCTGCCACTGAGGAAAAAAAGGGGCACTCTGAGCCCCCAAATCATATCACTTCTGTACCCATGGAAGACTCAGAGGGTAAAGCACGTGTTAATTTTGTGACTTTTATGGATCTCCCGGACAAATTTTGGGTATATTATTTGAGTGGGGCTTCTAACTAATAACCCAATTTCATGCATCCTGCATTTCACTCGAAATACATATACGTGCTCATAGGTGCGATCCTTGGTGACCCTCAAGACAAAAATAGTACATATAGTACAAAATTCGTGGTGTGCCACAGTCCTTGCCAGTCCTTGCCAGCTTGTTTTGGGCTTTTGTGTTCTGCAATATATATATCTTAATGAGCTTTGCTGCAGGTCCAGTATAAATCCTTCATTTCTTACGTATAGTCCATCCAGTGCCCTTCTATGATCCATGTCTTTTTCTAATTGTTTCACCACAATCGATTCATCTCACCTATCTTTTTGCAAAATATAGACATTCAATTCTCCCACCAGAATATTTGTCTCAGTCCTCTCTCACCTTTACAATTATCTGTTTCTTTTTTTACTTTATTTGCATTGGTTTCTGTGCAATTTAAACAGACTATTATAGTGAGGACAGTTACAATAGATTCAGACATAGAACACCTTCACAAAAAAACATTAAGCACTTCCAACAGAGTTCGTTGTCCTCCATTTCTGTCTGGACTAATGGTAGGTATAACTTTTGGGCCCTCCAGCCCCACAGGCCAGCACTCCTTTGAGTGAAGTAGTTACATAGGGGGTACCATGCTGTTGTTTTGGGGATAATCAGTCTTCAAGGAGGTATTTTGTAAACCAAAAAAGAGGAGGAGAGAAGTAAAATGGAAGAAATATGGTAGGGGTCACCCCAGGATGAAAGGGAATTAGAAGGGTCCTAAGGAAAAAATATGGGGGTTCTGACCCATCAACCTTATCGTGGACAGAACTGTACACATTATTCAATTATTTACTCTCTATGTTTCTTCTAAACTTCCATTGTGTCATTATTCAGTAAACATCCAGCAATCAGAGTTTAGTTAGAGTACGTTTAATAAATCAACCTTCATAGTGGAGATAAAAAAAGACTTGAGTGAAGAGTAAGTAAAAACTCGTTACGGCTGATGGTCTCTTGAAGTTCAATCTCTGACTCTAGGTGACCTTCCCCTCCAAAGGACCGTCAACGGTATGGCCTGTTGTAGGTTGTGGACCAATTACCTCACTGGTGGTGGACAGATGAGCTCTACAGTTCCAAATAACGTTGCTCATTTGTGCTGCTTTTTCATGTTCTCTTCTGGCAAATATTTTTTGCTCTAGCCAGATCTGTTAGTGTGTCACTGTTTTCCCTCTATGCTGACCAACATCCTTATTTCTTCTGCATTGAGCACTTTGACTGGAGCAGGGCCCTCTCCCTCTACGTTGTGTTGCTTTGGAGTGTTTGGTACCTCTATGTTGCATTTGGTCCTCTAGTGGATAACTTGATGAACAAAATATAAACGTTTTTGTCACTAGTATAAGGTGCTCAACTCCTCTCTGAGTAACAGCACCCACATACAAAACCACATGAGGTGCCTTGTTATTAACTGTTCCATCACTCATGATGCATTTCCTCTGCTCACATCTATGGTATTGACACCAGCACAGGAGGCTGCACAATTTCTAGTGCAACACTGTGTGCTGGTCTCTCCACTTCTTTGCAGTCCCACAATTCCCCTACACTCTTAAGGTGCATTTTAAACTAACCTGACCACATGTTGATTGGGAATAGTCCTGGTCACTCTCCCCTCAGGTGTGGCACAATTCACCTAATATTGAAACCAACCACTCACCGCTGTCATCTCGGACCAGCATTTGTGTACCAGCCACACTTGTTTCCTAAGTACTCAGGCAGGTCCAATGTAATCTCTAAGTTGCAAGATGTCTTCTTATTCAAGGTGAGATGGAGCGGAATCAAATGCACTGCAGTGTAAAACTCTGAAGCATCAAGCATCTGATTGAAAATTGCTCCGTATTGCATGCTGTGAGAAATTGTTGGTTGGGAGGTATGTGAGCCCTTCTCAAGCAACAGCCACAATCCTTATCAGGGTGAACACCACAAAGTCACTACATTAACCTCTGGAAGGCTTAGCACAAAATCAGTCAAGCTTAATTTAAAGGCAATATGTACTTAATATATGTAATACTCAAAACAACGATAAAGCAAAAGCACAATACAAGCAACATTTCACACCAATTTAGAAAAATAGTGTACATTTTATTAATTTTTTTGACACTAAAATGAGAAAAATCCAATCAGTAGAACCAGAGTTAGGTTTTAGTGCTGTCTAGTGCCTAAAAGTTCAAAGAACTAATCTCCAACATCTAGTGACGCAAGATCTGGGCAAAGACGGACGTTATGGCTGCCTGTGATGGAGTGCGGTTCGGATAAAAGAAGTGGATCAGAATTAGAAGAAATTTTAATGAAGAATGTCTGAGAAGGCATAGTTCAGTGGGGCAAGGCAGTCTGCGGTGTCCGAGAAGGAGGCGTTGCTACACAATCTATTTTAGCATATATCAATGCCTATTATAATTTAGTAAGAGCACTCACATCCTCAATTTCATCATGTGTCACAAAGGAGTTCGAATCTGTTTTGTAAACTCAGGATCCCATATGGTCAAAAAGTATGTTGAGCTAAATGCAGCGCTATCTGCAGACTTTTTCTGCAGGGCATCCATGCTGCAGCATGGCTTCTCAGGCTTCCTATAGAGCTACCGCCTCCCATGTTTCAGTTTTGCTAGGCAAAGGTACAATTGGGACTGGAGCGAGGTCAGTGCCGGCTGCCTCAAAGTGTACTCAAAGTGGAGGACCCACGTACACTTTTTCTCCCATGTGAAAACCTATTTCTCTGGCCATGCTGTGAAAAAGCAGACTCATCCTCTTGCCCTACTTCATGCAGCTCAATCAATCAATCAATCATTTGTTAAGTGCACAACATAACAAGGGCGCTACTGATCAAACAGCCAGGTCTTGAGTATCCCCTGAAGGTTAGCAGGTCTTGGGTCTGTCGTAGGCTCAGTGGGAGGGTGTTCCATGTCTCAGCGGCGAGGTGCGAGAAGGATCTCCCACCGGTGGTTGTTCTTCGGATGCGTGGGATGGTGACGAGTGAGAGGTCGGCGGAGGGTAGCTGGCTGTTGGGGATGTAGAAGGAGAGCCGTCTGTTGAGGTAGGCTGGGCTGATCTTGTGGAGTGCCTTGTGTGCGTGGGTGAGGAGCTTGAAGGATATCCTCTTGTTGACGGAGAGCCAGTCCAGGTTTCTCAGGTGCAGGGTGATGTGGCCGTGGGGTGGTACATCGAGGATCAGTCATTCCAAGGTGCTTTGAATGCGTTGTAGTTGTTTGATGAGCTTGGTTGGGGCTCCCACGTAGAGGGAGTTTCTGTAGTCGAATCTGCTGCTGACGAGGGCCTGGGTGACTGTCTTTCTTATATCTGTTGGGATCTATCTGTAGATCTTGCGGAGCTTGTGGAGGGTGTTGAAGCAGGAGGAGGAGACGGTGTTGACTTGCTTGGTCATTAAGAGCATTGAGTCGAGGATGATTCCCAGGTTGCGTGCGTGGTCGGTGGGTGTCGGGGCTGTCCCCAGTGCCATCTGACTGGGAAGAAACGGTGACTCGAGAGGTGGGCAGAGAAGCTGGGCTTTGGGTAAGGTACGGACACCGGAAAGGGGAAGGGAGTGGAAAGCTGTCACTCATACAAAAATATTTGCAATGCTATAGGTCTTGCATTTAAATGTGAGACCTATGGCATTGCAAACAAATGGCTTCATTTACCAGGCTGCTTTCAAAGTGAAAGTGCATATGGTGCACTGAATGTAAGCTAAGCACATCATGCTTAAAGTAGATGAAACTCAATAAAGAAAATAGTACACGTACCGTGTAACAACCAAGTAAAGGGGCCAGTAGACATGGGAGTTTACAAAAGAAGACAAGGCGGTACTAAGGAGAGACTAACAAGCCAATTAAGGAATCAGAATCCAGCATTTATAAAGGACCAAGACAGAAGCCAATGAAAAATATGGGCGGGCTTCTCTCCCGTAATCTACTACAGCAGACTGCCAAAGCAGAACTTGCGCAGGGGCTCAGGCTCGACCTAAGAATTTATCCTAACACACCCTATGTTTACAAAATAGGAATGTGTAGCATTGAAAAAAACCTAACAATTTATAGATTAGTAATGCGCTCACTAGGTTCTCAAAACCCAACCTCTCTCCAACACATCCAAATCCCTGTCAGAGAAATTTCTGTCTGAGAGAGGGCTAATGTATCCCTTTGGCTGCTCCTTGCAGGAGTATGCTGACAGAGAAGAACGACAAGCAAACACAACTTTCAGTAGAAAGAGGCAGCAATTTTGTAATAACTCTCTAATAAAAATGCATTGCAGTCATATGTGCTTTTAGATATTATTCACTAACTGAAAAAGATAGCCTAAAACAAATTCTGTATTACCAACATGACTTATTTTTCATGTGCTAATTTTTCTGATAGCAAAATAGGTGTTTAGACCATTTACATATATTTTCACTGTTAGTTTTGAATAGCTGCTAACACCTTAATACTGGTGACTGAATTCTATAGTACTGTTAACCTCTACTGTTACTCAGATTTTCATTTCCTGACAGTTAATCGCCTTAAGTTCCTCCATTGTATCCAGATTTGTCCTTGCTGACAAGTAGTTGTACTTGATTGAAAAGGGCTATAACTACAAGTGACACTTCTACAAGTGACACTGCCATTCTCCCATAGCAAAACTTATTATACATTGTCTTGTTCCTTTCTTGTTTTTAATTGGTCATAGACTAACCATGGTATGCAGCTTCACACTTGCATTCAAGCAGCAGAGCATGAATGAACAAGATTGTGCCTAAATATACAACTACTGCACACGCCAAATATACCTCAGGCCAGGCTGAATATCACTTCACTTTGACTGAGCTTTCATTTTCTCAACCTTTACTCCTATTGACACGTTAATGGGCATAATTGAAAAGGGCCTGTATCTGAATTTCATAGTACAACTCTCCCTTTTATACACCTACAATCGTGGCAGCTCTGAGTTAGTTAGATGCCAGAAGGACTACATTTTCAAAAGTTAGTTTCCACCTCTCAGAATCAGATTATTGGTCACCCTTAGAGGTGCGACAGATCATTTGACTCGTGGACGGCTGGTGGCAGGTGACAGTAATGGAGAAGGAGACAGAGAAAGAAAGCAAGATGCAAAGATGTGAGGGTGCAGACGGGTTGCTGCAGCATGAACAGTGACAGAGCTGCAAGTGAGGTAAAATGAAAGAGAGTGGATACAGAGAATCAGCTACTGCAGGGGAGAGAGGCTAAAAAGAAATGCTCTGGTGCAGCAAGTGTAGTGGCACGCAGCTCAGTGAGCCCTGACAATGCTGAATTTACCACCCCCAACAGTAGTCAAAGGGGCCATTTCCTTGCTTGCACCAGGGCACATGGCATACTTGCTACAGCGAGTTACAAGTGGAGAGTAGGTCCATGAAGGAAGACTTGTTTGAACAAGATTGCATGGCAGCATTGAGTTAGAGTGCGGAGTACAGAGTCAATCGTGGTTCCGTGCTCTGAGTTAGTGCACTCAGCTTTTACTGACCTAAATAAAAAAGAACAGTTGATGGACAAAATGCTGAACAATGTCAAACATTCATCCCAGTACAGAGAACTGGGCCTAACTCTACCATTTTGTTCCCTCCTCATGCCAATCTAGTTTAAACCCAGCCATATGCAAATCAGTCTTTACCCTGCTCCCCATTGGAATAGTCCAACCTGAACTGCCAGGTCAGGTCCTCCCTGGACCGGAAATAAGCATCCTGAGATGGCATATGAGCAAAAGAACAATGGATTAAACCCAGATCTCTTGATTTGGGGTTAGTGGTTGAAACGTTTCAGCACTCCGTCCAACATCTTATTGTGTTTGCTATGTTTGCCCTAAGTAGCAATGGGTATGCCCTGATGTGGTTCCTGGCTCACAGTACCACTGGATTCAAGTTAGACTGGCTGATGAGGGGTAAAGCCCCAGAACCGGTCTCAGGTTCCGGACCAGCGAGGACGAGGCCTGGCAGTTCGGGCTGGACTGCTCCCATGAGGAGCAGGGTCAAGACTGATTTGCATATGGCTGGGTCCAAACTGGAGTGTCATTGTGAGCAAAAGTACATACTTTTCATATCAACTCCAATGATACCACATTTGCTGAAATTGATCCAAGGGTAACAGAATAGAAACTAAAAAAAAGGTTAAAAAATGTGTTCTTAGGGATAAAAGGTCATTTTTTTACCTCTTAAAAAATTTGACTAGTTGACATGGGAGATCAGACATTGACTTTTCCAATGGTACTTCACTTTGCATAAACAATGTAATTGTTATAAAGATACATCATTTTCATACTTTCAGGAGCTATCATTTAGGGTCAAAGGCCAAGAACTGGGCCCTTCAAGAGACTATGCATGAACAAATATGCATCACTACTGTGCATAAATGTCAGAAAATATATTTTGAGATGTTGAACACATCTGTAATAAAAATATTGAGGTCATTATATGAAAATCGACAAAAGATGAATGGATGAATGAATGAGTTATTTGATACCATGCACGAATAACTTCCACAGGGGTATCACGGCACATAGTCATTACAGCATGTTGACATTGGTTAGAATATTTAAGTTATTAGTGTTTTTCAGAATTTACTATAGTCCAGGCTGGTTCTGACATGAAATGGCAGTTTGAACCAAAGGATTGGAGCCAGATAGGAGAAAGATCTTCCACCCCATCTGGCTCCTCGTATGTGGAAGGGGAATGGAGTTTGTTACTGTCCTATTGTTTGAAAGTCCTGAAACACTATGAACAAAACACATTTCAAATTAATTTTTGCTTTTTCTTTAATTGAATTAGATACCTGAATGATCCTCAAGCAATTCTTGAGCCCATTCAATGAAGTCTTCGAGTTTGTGCTTGGAAAAGTGACTGCCTTGTTCATGAATTTGTCCTCTGCCTTTCTAAGGACACTGCATCTTTAGTTGACATTTCATCTACTTAATGTCAGTGAGAGGGGCCTTTCTTGTGGGTCTATGGGCTAGAGCAACAGCTTGTCGTGCAGCCAGCTGCACAGCTTTTGTGTCACTGAAACACGATGGTTAAAAAGAAGAACATCTGGATATGTTAGTTGACACTACATTGCTGCACATTTAAAAATCTAAAGAATCATAAACCTTTCCATATGTACTCACACAACTGTTTTGTCAATCTCTAGTTTCACTTATTGAAAGAGTTTTCCACTTGTATAATTACACACAAGATGCAAGTCTGCATGCTATTTGTGCTTTGTTTACTCCTTCAGCTCTTGATGTTATTTTGTTTTCCAATTGAAGATTTTTCATCCCGACTCTGTTCACTCTCCAACCTTTTCCAGGGTGAAAATGAGTTGCGGAAATGGTTGTAAATACACACAGTCACAGTTCTCCAAGTTTCCTCATCTTTCTTACCTATACATGGCAACATTTTAGAACAAGAAAGTGTGATATTTTGAAAAGAAAATCAGGGGAATGCATTTTCCCTTCTGACTTCTATTGAAGCAAAAGCAATATCAGGCAGGAGGCAGCTAAATTTAAGACATTTTTGGCTTGTAAAATTGGGAGTCTCCCACCTGAATTGGGTCTGTTAAATTGTACGCTTGCCTTGAAATGATTACGTCTTGCAGCTGGGTCCATGTATTTGTACTTGAAATTCGTCATGTGAGTAAATGTATTTACAACAGTAAAATCAATGTTGGAATTAGTTTTACAGTCATAAACCTCCTATTTGCTTATGTTAATTGATTTGATATGTACAAGTAGCTTTGAGAATAGACTCTAGGAATGCAGTTGACTCTTGGTGAAAGTGCTTTTTTGTGGCAGGCTCAGACTGAGAGATTGGAAGTGCTACATCTCAAACCAGTTATAAGAAATTGGATTCAATCAATAAATAAATCAATCAATCTGCTTTATTCGGCACAAAAATAGCCATAAAACATACATAAAATACATAAAACATACAAAGACGAAGTGCATTTGGCATTGCAGTATAATAAATAAATACAGTCTAAACAAAGTTCAGTAAACAAGAAAGTGCATTCGACATAGCATAAAGATGGAGCAATCCAATCCAAATCCATCCGCTGGTACATTTATTCAGGTACCTTGATCATCACCCCCCATAGTCATGTAACATCAACATAAAACAATAGCCAAGACACAGTGCGCTCTATTGCTCCATAATCCAACATCCTTGAAGAATAATTACAAAATAAAGTACCTACTAAAGGTCACACAATGGTGCCAGCTGTTACCACTTCAGTAAGTACATGTTAAAATGCTTTCGAGGGTGTGAGCGTGGCTTCCACCAGAGGGTTAACCGTCCAAACCTCCATTGATTTTCTGTACCTCACTGCTGCTTCAATGAAGAAAAAACTCTATAACAAACATTGGGGCTACTTAGTAGCTCAAGATGGAGTAATGCTTCCCTGTACTTCCGATGCCATGAGAGCTTTAAAATTGGCTTTAGAGAAAACCTAAAAAAGATCTATGGAATTTGCAAAAAAACATAAAATGCATCAGTGATTGTCCAGACAACTCATCAAATGCACAGACTGATGCAGAACTACCCAAAGACCTACATGCCTCAGAGAAACACAAAGGTCACCACACGGTTCCAGTCCTGAAGTTAAGACTAACTGATCTTTCCCAACGTGTGAGTTAAAGGATTAAACTCATTACAGGTTCAACAACTTCTAAATGCACAATGCAATCCCTGATGGAGCATTTACTAAATTCAGTACACAGTCTCTGAGATTAACAAAACAACAGGAAACATAGTTTAACCTTCAGCTTATCATTCGTATTTAAGGTAGAGGGTGCATCAAAAATATCGGGCAAGCTTAATTAATTTAGAGTCTTAAAGACGTAACTCAACCAGGGGACTGATAGTCCCTTTTCATATTTGAAGCAATCTATTATAAAGTTCTTGTTCAAGTTGGCCTCACTGTTAGCCCAGATACTGATCCAGAGCAAATGTGGAGCCAGCTTAGCTTTATCGGATATGTACTGAAGGCTTAACTCAGAGTGAATAATAAAATGAGAGCTTGTGGGGGAAGATGAAGAAGCAGCCTGCATGTACTATTGTCCTCTCTCTGCAGGGAGGTAACATTGTAGTAGCCCCAAACCCCAGGTACAGAGACACAATGAGATTTGTATATATTCAGATGGAGATAAATAGTACTATACCTGCAGTTGGGGTGAATGGATTAGTGCTACTGCTTGTGCCAGGAGCCCATGGAGTTGAAAACGACCCCTAAGTAACTGAAATTGCTCAGGAATTGACCACTAATTGTCAATTTGGAACCCTTTTTCCTTCCTAGGCTGCATGCCATAATGTATGATTTCCCAAAGGTTGTTACCATGTCTAAATTTCTCAGGAAAGTCATGGAAGACTCCACCAGCATTCAAAGTGCTCTTGGGGTCTCTGCCATAAGTACCACGTCATCTCATTGAATAATGCTGGTACAGGCGAATTTGCTATCCTTGGAATATCCCTAGTGGAATTTGTCAAGAAGGGGCTCAAATTGGTAATATGAATAATGAACAGCAATAGAGCCAAGATGCAGCCTTGATGCACCCTCTACTAAGGGACAATTTCAGACATTTCTCCTACCGGGCCAAATCAGACCTTTGCAGTTAATTTCTCGCAAAAGATATACAAAATGTTCACCAGTGCCACTTCAACCCCTAGGTTGAACAGTGTCAACTGGAGTTTGGTCCTATTCACACGATCAAAATGCTCTTGTTAAGCCCATAAAGGTCAGGTACAGTGGGCAGTACGTGATGATGGTGTACGTGCCAACTATCAAATGCAGATTCAGGCACTGTTCAAATGTACCTAGCCCCGGGATGAATCTAGTTTGGTGAGGGCAAAAATTCAAGGAGGGGCCCGAAACCTCCCCACCACCCCCCTCGGGGTACCTTCTATTTCTCTGAGAACTATATGCACCACAATTAGCTCATCGCCAACAGTGCAAACCCAGTTCCTGCAGGGAGGCCCCATTAGAAACTCTGCAGTTGGCAGAGACTCCGCAACTGACTATGAGAGGGATAGTACAGTCCTACCAGCGGCACAGACAAATCACATGAGTCCTGATACAAGGACTGCGGCTAACTATGAATCCAGTTATGGTCTCCCAATGCTGCCATACAACATAAGGGGCCATGTGCCTAGTGCGGTTGGCACAGAAGGCCTATCTGTCCGGCAGTCGGCAGGCACTGGCCCACCTCACATCAATTACCACCCCACATCAATGGTGCATTCTGCAGTTGCTTTCAACTATTCCAACTCTAAGAGACTTAAAAACAACCAACCTGTTGTTGATAGGACTTATCAGGACAGATGTACATTCGGAAAGATAATCCACCAAGGCCACTAGGAGGCCAACAAAGTGCTAGACGAACATAAAATATTCAAGTCATGGGGCATAAGTATCTCGCTCTATCCCAGGGCAGGATACCCCTTTCTACTACTTACCAACATAGGGAACAAATCCAACAGCAGCAGGAAAACTTCCAACTCAGTGCTCAGTGGAGCGCAGGGCCAATCACCTATAAGGGAGAGTGCAAATAGTAGCTGCCATAGCCAACCCCAGCCCCTATCACAGCAACTACCCAGATACCGTGACACTCAGTGGATTATTAGAACCATTAGTGGGCTTGCAGGTCCTCCATGACAAAACCTAGAAAAAGCAGTGCCACTTTGACAGAGCAAATCAAACCTTTCCTCTGTTCAAGGAACAATAATGGCCTACGAAGTAAAGTAGCGGACCCACACTTTATATCATATATCAAACCTTTAGATATAATATTGCTACAGGAAACGTGGATTGCCTAACCACTCCAACTACAGGGATGTTATGTTATGTTATGTTAAAATGGCTTTTGTAGAGCGCACGGCTACTCAAAAAGAGTGTCCCGGCGCTTTTAATTGAAAAAGGCTGCAGTAAACTAACATAACACATTAAAAAAGAAAGAGTCACAGATAAAAAGAAAACAACAAACACAGGAGGCCTACTGGGGGAACAACCAGGTTTTAAGGTCCTTTCTGAAGGCTAATAAGCTAGTGGCTCCCCGAAGTGGAAGGGGCAGAGAATTCCACAGTTGGGGCGCCAGTAATCCAAAGGAACGACCTCCCAGGCGTGCTCGCTTCACTCGTGGAACAGTTGCCAGAAATAAGGATTCTGACCTCAGAGAGCGAGCCGGTTGGAAAAAGGTAAGTCTCCTTTGGAGGTACTTAGCACCCGTCGCATGGAGGGCCTTGTATGCCAAAGACAGAGCCTTAAAGGCGATCCGCTTGCGAATTGGGAGCCAGTGCAAGGTCTGGAGCAAGCCCGCAGCACTGGCGCGTCTGTTCAGTCCGTAAATTGCTCTTGCCGCAGCATTCTGCACAACTTGTAGCCGCTGTAACAGGTACTCTGGCAGGCCCAGGTACAGAATGTTAGAATAATCCAACCTGGAGCCTATCAGGGCCTGCACAGTCAGCTTCCTGTGCTCCTCCGATAATAAGGGAAGAAACCTCCGTAGCATCCTGAGGAGGCCGAAACACATACCCGACACCCCCAGAATCTGGGCCTTCATTGTCAGCCCCGTGTCCATCTTAACACCCAAGTTCTTAGCCAGTTGGGATGAGCACGTTGGGGGGAACATAATGCTTCCACATGCCAGCAGCTAAGAAATCACAATACAGCCACCTATTAGGCAGGCTGGCAACCTATGTGTCAATAACTAGCATAACCACCACAGAAGAAATTCCCTCTTCCTCAACAATTATCAGCACAATCAAGATCTCCTTCATCCTTAAAGGGAAGAAGAAAGGGGTGTTAAACTTTAATACCTACAAAAGTCGGAAACAAAATATTTAAGACTCAAGGCATCTTGTGGACTGTCTATTGTCATCCATAAGCAAACAGTACAGCCCTAATCTAATCCTCTTAGGGGACTTATGTTTGCATCTTCTGGGTGCAGGCCCAATCGTTGGTTTGGAACATTCCTGAACAAAACAAAAGCTCACAATGCAGATCTAGTAAAGCAGCCAGGCACCTCTTGGAAGACCTCGAGCACATCAACTTTAGGGTATTAAATGGCAGATTCCCTTAAAACTCTCCACCAGCAGCCTCATATTACACTGAAACCACAGGCTCAACAGAACACTATACACTGGTCTCCCTCCCATTCTTCCACTGCACGGCCACATTCGTCCTTACAAACGGTCCCATTAGCAAATGGGAAACTTCACTGACAACCTATCAGGCACATTTTCCTAGATAGTCAAATACAGACCGCTCCAAGATGTAATGGATAAAGGATGTTTTATCAGCACACAATGGAATCAACTAAAACGCAATGATAAAATCAATAAACAAAATACTGAGATCCAAATATCAGACCATCACTGCAACAATAGAGAAACATGCTCAAAAAGCTCAAATGGAATACCAAAAGGTCCAGGGTGGATGAGCTTTGGGCAAAACTAAATCCAAAAACAGCACATGATCCTGGGCAACGTTGAACAAAATAATGCACCCATCTCACTGAGTCGGGACATCATATATCCCCAAAGAGACCTGGACAGACTTCCTGACAACTCATTTCAACCAACAAACAGGAAATAAACTGGAAATTGCGATGTTTGGTTCAACTACAACCCAAGACCTGCAGAAAAACCACACTCCTGCAATTAATGGAAAGCACCAGGATGTGGACAGACTATCCTGCATAACAACAATTAAAAGTAAAATCGCATAAGGCAGGAGAGAAGGAGCCCAAGGGCCTAACAGGATTCCACCAGAATTCTTTAAGCAGGACTCAGACTTCTGGGCAGAGACTTTAAACTCACTCTTCCAGGAAATCAGAAAGCTGGTACAACTCCCGGCCTCCTCGAAGGGCTCTGTCATTTCTCTGTCTTGTTGCCTTACTTGACAATGGAGCAAAGTACTTTGTGAAGTACGTGAAGTAGTGTGGCTCACTGGTTAGAGGCGGCAGACCCGAGAGCAGAGGACGGCCCGGGACCAGGGTTCGATTCCCGGCGCGGCAGGTTTCTGGACCAGGGTCAGCGGACTGGATAATTCTCTCGCCTCGGTGCCCACTCTGATCAGCGTTCACACTCGGCAACTCTGGGCATTAGCTTGCCTCATCTTCACTAACGGCCCCACCAGACCGCCGGGGATGCCTGGTCTCACCCTGGAGATACCCATTAAGGGACCATCTCTCAGGGAAGCCAGGAAGGGTTTCGCAGCGGTCGAAGCGCCTTGGGACCCTACGGGTAAGTAGTGCGCTATATAAATGCCTATACATGCTACATGATACATGCTGGCACTCTATTAGAGGAACTCCAGGCTTGGGCAGCAGAGCAAGAAATCACACAACTCAGCCAAACAGGCACAACAAATCAACATCCTAACTATGTCCCTGATCATGGACATGGCAAAGTCGTCAAAACAGACATTCCATATCTGCTTTATAGACTTCAGGGCAGCATTTGACAACATAGATTGAACAACATTCTGGTGAAAACTGGCACTCTTAAAGATTCTGAAAACATGCCTGGACATGCTAATATGCATAGACTGGGCGATGGCACACATCTTTCAAGGCACATTTCTACCACCAAAGGGCTTAAAAAAGGATGGAATAACCCTACGTTGTACGTCTTGCGTGTGCGCATGCGCAGACGTAGGACCTACAACATAGGTGTTTTTTCATAGAAGAAGGATGGCGAGGAGCAAGAAGGAGAGGGGCCAGGCGGAGGAGGAGGCAGCCATGCAGGTAAGTGTCTTCTTTTTACAATTGTAATTACTTTGGGAGGGCGGAGGGAGCGTAGCGTAGTACCACAGAGTTTTTTCCAAACTCAGTGGAACTGCGCGTAAAGGCACTATTCCAGCTCTGCCTGACCTTAGCGATAAGGAGCTTCTCCCTAGTAGAAGATAAAGCCACCTTCTCAGCAAGAAGTCATGCCTGGATGACATTTAATGGCTATAGATCGCTTAGTCGACAGCCATGTTTCAGCCTTAGACATCCCAGGAATACCAAGGACATTTTTTTAAACTTCGGCTGGGAAAACTCTCAGCTATCTTGCACCTTCCACCATGGCTGAGGGGGCTAATCACATTGCGCTGCTGCTTGTGTGGCAACGGAAATGAGGACATGGCACATCTGATCTGCACGCCCATCAGCCTGAAGGAGAAGTCTCACCAGCTTAAACCGCAGTTCAACCTTCGTGGGATCAGCACGTGGAGAGAGGCTGTAATAGCTTGTTTCAAACCAGAGGACACGCAGTTAAACTGCAAGTTAGTAAAAGGTTTTGCACCAGTAGAAAACAAACTGTGAAATGCAAGCAGAGGCAAAGCCCCCCGAACACCCCGAACGCTCATGCTCAACTCATAAAAAACATCTATGTTTATGGTCTGGAACAGACAAAGATGGAAAGAGGAATGTTCAGTGATCGGATGTCAAACATTGTGGAAAGTACTTTGACTTTAAATACATTTCCAAAATCTTTAAATGTATTTACCAGCTGTAGTGTTCTGTCAAAATTGCTTGCAACAACAGAAGAGTTCTACTTCCAGCACACGCAGCCAGTAAGTAGTTCAGCTGGGAATGAATGCATTCAACCTATTATGGTTTACTAAAAGCAATGCTTTCAAATTTCAATAGTGATGAGACATCACAAATGTATAACATATCGATTTTCGCAGCATCTGTAGCATCTCCATCATAGCAATTCGTAAGATGAATATTGAGACTGGTCATCATGTGAGTGAACAACGGGGGACCTCGAATTCAAAAGTGTTTATTCATAATTTCTGTACATTTAGTTGGACTTTCAGTTACTTTATGCTCTATTGCTTTTTTATTGCATGTTTGTTTGAAGAATGTAATGGCAGAGATTTCTTGAGTTACTGTATAATGTGCTCTTACAATGTGAGTTCCAGTTTAACATCAAGCTGGCCATCTCAAATGAACATTGACAATTTTTTTCCTCATCAACCTCCATGTTAACATTCTTGAAGGTCCCTAAAAGCTTACGGTATTGTGCATTTCTCCATGAGCCGTGGCAGCTCACTTACTACTTTTGTAATTCACTGAATGCAATTACTACCTTTGGTTAAATGTACTACTTTTCATTAAACTGACTACTTTTGGTATTCACTGAATGCACTTATTACTTTTGGTTAAACTTACTACTTTTGGTTACTTACTACTTTTGGCATTCACAGAAAGCATTTAGTAGTTAGGGCTCATAACTTTACTACTACTAAATGCCTTCTGTGAATACCAAAAGTAGTACGTTTAACCAAAAGTAGTATGTTTAACCAAAAGTAATAAGTGCATTCTGTGAATACCAAAAGTAGTCAGTGCCATCTGTGAATACCAAAAGTAGTAAGTTTAGGATTTTGGCTCAGATTAGTTCTGTGTATCGGGCCCATTGTTAGGAGAGGGAGCTGGTAATTGGCAATGTGTCTCTTAAGAGTAGGTTTGTTGTCCAGATTGAATCCTTGATACTTGGCATTGTGTGAAAGTTGAGGTTTGAGGTTTGAATCCATGTGATTGGGTCTGGTTTGGACTTTCCCTGTTTTTCTTGGCAAATAAAAGGCATTGGTGGGTGTCCGACACTGTTTAAAGGTTTCAAGCAGGCAGGGGCTCTGAGATTTAAATCTTGGGTTTTGAGGTCTAATATCTCAGAGACTGTCTTACTATGGGCCTGCACACTGGACCTAGTAGAACCTCTAGCATACTTGATTCTCAATGTAGTGATGGCTTCTCAAGGAGTTAGTGTGGGGTGCTCGTCCTCAGCACTCAAACATCAAACAACAGACATAATAACATTAATGTCCAGCCCAGTGCTTGTCTTTAAAAGAAAGAAATTACTTTGATCAAAGTTGGTCTAAATACCACACACATCAACGAATATACAGGTCAATGATCATTAATATGATTCCTTATAGGCACCCAATCTGCTCCCTCTGTGCTCCCAACCAGGTATTCCCCTTAGCTCCGGGTTACCCATCTCACTGGTAGTAACAGTGGCGTGCATTAGGCTCAGCTGTAGTCAGTAAATGCCCACAGTTGAATTGTGCTCAGTTTTTTGTGATATCTTATCCTCTATGGTGTGTGATATACTTCAAGTCCTTCAGATGATGTTCTACAACACTGTGGAGCCTTTCCGCCCACTTTATCTGATTCACAAGAAACCAGCAAGCCTTTTTTGTGTGCACTGTAGCCAGACAAAGACCACTTCTGGTAGTGCACCCTCCCAGCCCTATCATCAGTAGCTGTTGTTTGGTGAGGGGCTACAGGGACCCGAAAGCACTCGGGTGCTCCCTTCATCTCTCATAAGCCATCCACTTCTACCTGGATGTCACACATGCACATGGGATGTGCTGTTCTACCTGTACAGTCTCCGCTCCTTCTGGAACAGACAGACTCCATACTCTCTCAGCAGACCAGTAGGCTTTAAGTCCTTTATGGCAGGTCTAGAGCTAATCTAGCATAACATCTAGACTTTCGTTGATGTCCCCTCCTCATGAAGAATGACGGTCAGGTAGACACTAGTCCTGGTTGCACAGCAGTCATTTCAACACTCTTTGAAGCACCTTTTTGTTGTTCATAAAGTACTTGGAAATGGAACAAAGTGATGGTTGGGTCCTACTTTCAGCCGAGATCCGCGAATGTAGAGTGGTGGGGTGGTGGGGCTGTGTAGTGTAGTTCCTATATTCCCAGTAGGCTCTGCGCATTGGAATAATATATCCTATAGATTAGACGTAGGACGAGGTTGACTAGGTCTCTATCGAATATACTAGACTTAATTGTGTGTGCCAGCTAGCTCAGAGGTCACTAGAAACTTTCTCGAATTCCCGAGAAGGGATTAGTCTCTGACAACCGCATAAACATGAAAACTTTGTTTCCCCAAGATAAAACGTATCTTCAGAGTCGTGGAAACAATAGATAGATATTTCACTCAGTCAATCGTGCATGCTTCGTTTCACTAGAGGTGCAGAGAAAGGTTTTATTGAACAGTCTTCTTTCTCAAGCATAAGAAATGAACTGCTACAATAGTAAAACTGTAAAATATAATGCGTACAGTATAAATAGTAGAATAGAATAATACTGTAAGAGCATTGTATGGTTCCTAAACCATAGATAAATACATACATAAATAACAGAGGCTAAAAAGTACTCAACTGGTGCTTCTAAAATACGCCTACCCCGGTGCACCTAACCTAAGCTTAGTACGAGGGAGGAAGTAAGTGAGGTGTAGCATAAATGTAGTATTCTTTTGCCAAGAATCTGCTCAAGATTTCTCTATGGGTCTAATCAGCTCTGTAACTTAGTTTTGAATGGAGATGGTCGGTCTCGAGACTCGATTTCCCAACAACCCGCAAGGGTAGCTTGGAAACACTGGAGCTGAATTTCTCGGCAGGAGAAAAGACAGCGTCTCTCTCAATGCGTCTGCTGGAGGGTCGGCTTCCTTCGGCACTTGCTGTAGCATGACGCATCGGGCAAGTAGATAGTCGAACTGCTCCAAAACACCATGTGTTTGCCTGGGTGAGTGTGGGCATATTTATATCTTGAAGGTGCCGAGTTTGACGTAAAGGTGGACATAATAACGTCACCAAAGAGTCTCAGTTCTTTGAAAACTCCATGAGTTCTTGGATAAATCAATATTCAAGCAAGGGGAAGTCCCTGACTGCTGAAGGCGGGTTTTTCCAAGAAATCGTTGTGGATTTTCGGAACTAGTGGAAGTAGCACTGCCGTATTTGGACTGCATGAGCTATGCCTAAATATGGTTCTGATTTCTATGCCTATATAAGGATATGGTGATTTATACCTATATAAGGGCATGATTCGGGAAACTTACAATAGGGTCCTAAAATGATACATAACAGCTGGGTGGGGGGATTTTAACGGATGATGACGAGGGAACATTAAATGGATAATTAATGTACCCTCGTCATCATCCGTCAAAATCCCCCTCACCCGGCTCTACAGCCCCGCCGCTATTACCTGCATGGACTGCGGCTGCCCACTTTTACAGCACTTTTTGACATGGAATCTGGATCCACTGTTTTAAACTGTAGAACCAGTTTGGAGTGATACTCATTAGAAGTGTCCTCTCCAGGCTGTTTTCCAGACTCAACCTTTGGTAGAGTGATGCTACTCACAGCTGGTAGCACTAGGACTGGCTCCATATGGTAGCAACTACAACAAAGGCTCATAGAGGTCCAAGGGGTCTGCATCTGGTTGTCATCAGCCAAACTGAAGGAGTAATCTGAGAAAGATGAAAAGGTAGGCCTCACCCAGAGACTTACTCACTGGTGAAAAAAGCAGCCCATGTTGTAATGATGACATTGGACTATCAAAAGGTGAAAATAAAACTTTCTTATTTTCACTATCAAGGTACTTAAGAAAAACAGCTCAGAAGTGATGTATTTTCGACACTCACCTTACACACCAATATCTGCAGGTCCACTCCTCACCCCTGACAGCCACCAAGTAGTGCTCAGGAAGACTAATCAGCAGCTCCTTGGTAAGGCTTATAGAATTTCTAAAAGCAGCCCTGTCATTCTTCCCTCACGTATTTAATATGGGTGCTTTCATCAGAAATTTAGAGTTGGGTCTAAAGATAACCTGAGAATTTAACCTCGATGTTTCTTCACCAAAACTGGGGTACTTGTTCATAGTAGATACAATGCATAAAATACGCCAACTTGAAGATTTTTCTGTACATAAAACCCTAAGCAACTGCCAGACAGTAGTAGACGTGGCTGAATTTCATTAGGCCAAAAAGGGTTCTTGCTGCAGCATTCTGTTTATGTTGATATTTGGCAATTTTAGGCTGCTTAGAATATGTATTCATCATCATCATCATCATCAATGATCAATATACTTTATTCGATTTTTCAAATAAAATCATAAAAGACATTAAATATCATAAAAGGTTACACACAAATTGTGACAGTCAAATTCATCATATGTTAACACTCCTGATAGAAAACGTACAAAAGCAGAAAAATGGGGAATTCAAAAGCTGTAAAAACAATAAAGCGGGCCTAACTTGAGAAAAATTCATTGATTGGAAATGGAAACTTATGCAGCCGATTATTATATTTTGGACAGAACTATCAGCTAGATTCATGAAGCCAAATTGCGATCACAATAGCTGCGAATTAGCAATTGCGATCGCAATTTGAAGGAAAGGAATTTATGACACTGAAATCTCCAAAAATGCGAATTCGCAAAATAAAAATTGCGACTTCGCAAATAAATTCGCAGAATCCTAGAAGATGGCTATTAGCGAATCTGAAATTGCGAGAAACCATGGATTCTGCAAAGTCATTTGCGAAATCGCAAAACATTCGCAATCGCTATTAATGAAAAATCGCAAAATGCGAAAAACCCGAAATTCGCAATTTGCGACGCGCAAATTAAGAAGAACACAAATCAGGTGGTAACCAGTAAGGAAAATTTTTTTCCTCAAAAAACGGTTAACAAACTACCAACAGGTGCAGGCCTGACCAAACACATTTAAGGACATGCAGCTGGAGCCTGAGGACTCTCACAATGCCAGGACTCTACATGGTGGTGAGGCGGTGAAGGCTACAGCGAGCAGCACGGAACAGACGTAGGATCCAGGAGCGGATATTCCACCAGTGGGTCACCCTTCTGGGCCAAACCAGGGAGCAAATTTACGCAAAGTACCGCCTGACTGGGGCAATGATCATCAAGCTTATCCGGGACCTAGACCCCCTGATGCAGCACCCAACAAGGAGGACCAATGTCGTGCCCACACATGTGCAGGTATTGTTCTGCCTGCACCTCCTGGCCTCCGGAAGCTTCCAGGGGATGGTCGCGGTTGCAGGGGGGATATCCCAGCCCACCATGTCCCGCTGCCTAAGGAGTTTCCTGGATGCTATGCTGACCCGGCTACACCACTACATCTCATTCCCCACCAGCCAACAGGACCTGAATGAGACCAAGCTACAATTTTACAATGTAGCACAATTTCCACATGTCATAGGATGTATTGACCGTACCCACATCCACATCTGCCCACCTGTAGAAATGGAGTACATGTACCGCAACCGAAAAAACTACCACTCCCTCAACATCCAGATGGTGTGCAATGCAAAAACATTCCCTTCATCTCTCATAAGCCATCCACTTCTACCTGGATGTCACACATGCACATGGGATGTGCTGTTCTACCTGTACAGTCTCCGCTCCTTCTGGAACAGACAGACTCCATACTCTCTCAGCAGACCAGTAGGCTTTAAGTCCTTTATGGCAGGTCTAGAGCTAATCTAGCATAACACAGCAGTCATTTCAACACTCTTTGAAGCACCTTTTTGTTGTTCATAAAGTACTTGGAAATGGAACAAAGTGATGGTTGGGTCCTACTTTCAGCCGAGATCCGCGAATGTAGAGTGGTGGGGTGGTGGGGCTGTGTAGTGTAGTTCCTATATTCCCAGTAGGCTCTGCGCATTGGAATAATATATCCTATAGATTAGACGTAGGACGAGGTTGACTAGGTCTCTATCGAATATACTAGACTTAATTGTGTGTGCCAGCTAGCTCAGAGGTCACTAGAAACTTTCTCGAATTCCCGAGAAGGGATTAGTCTCTGACAACCGCATAAACATGAAAACTTTGTTTCCCCAAGATAAAACGTATCTTCAGAGTCGTGGAAACAATAGATAGATATTTCACTCAGTCAATCGTGCATGCTTCGTTTCACTAGAGGTGCAGAGAAAGGTTTTATTGAACAGTCTTCTTTCTCAAGCATAAGAAATGAACTGCTACAATAGTAAAACTGTAAAATATAATGCGTACAGTATAAATAGTAGAATAGAATAATACTGTAAGAGCATTGTATGGTTCCTAAACCATAGATAAATACATACATAAATAACAGAGGCTAAAAAGTACTCAACTGGTGCTTCTAAAATACGCCTACCCCGGTGCACCTAACCTAAGCTTAGTACGAGGGAGGAAGTAAGTGAGGTGTAGCATAAATGTAGCATAAATGTAGTATTCTTTTGCCAAGAATCTGCTCAAGATTTCTCTATGGGTCTAATCAGCTCTGTAACTTAGTTTTGAATGGAGATGGTCGGTCTCGAGACTCGATTTCCCAACAACCCGCAAGGGTAGCTTGGAAACACTGGAGCTGAATTTCTCGGCAGGAGAAAAGACAGCGTCTCTCTCAATGCGTCTGCTGGAGGGTCGGCTTCCTTCGGCACTTGCTGTAGCATGACGCATCGGGCAAGTAGATAGTCGAACTGCTCCAAAACACCATGTGTTTGCCTGGGTGAGTGTGGGCATATTTATATCTTGAAGGTGCCGAGTTTGACGTAAAGGTGGACATAATAACGTCACCAAAGAGTCTCAGTTCTTTGAAAACTCCATGAGTTCTTGGATAAATCAATATTCAAGCAAGGGGAAGTCCCTGACTGCTGAAGGCGGGTTTTTCCAAGAAATCGTTGTGGATTTTCGGAACTAGTGGAAGTAGCACTGCCGTATTTGGACTGCATGAGCTATGCCTAAATATGGTTCTGATTTCTATGCCTATATAAGGATATGGTGATTTATACCTATATAAGGGCATGATTCGGGAAACTTACAATAGGGTCCTAAAATGATACATAACAGCTGGGTGGGGGGATTTTAACGGATGATGACGAGGGAACATTAAATGGATAATTAATGTACCCTCGTCATCATCCGTCAAAATCCCCCTCACCCGGCTCTACAGCCCCGCCGCTATTACCTGCATGGACTGCGGCTGCCCACTTTTACAGCACTTTTTGACATGGAATCTGGATCCACTGTTTTAAACTGTAGAACCAGTTTGGAGTGATACTCATTAGAAGTGTCCTCTCCAGGCTGTTTTCCAGACTCAACCTTTGGTAGAGTGATGCTACTCACAGCTGGTAGCACTAGGACTGGCTCCATATGGTAGCAACTACAACAAAGGCTCATAGAGGTCCAAGGGGTCTGCATCTGGTTGTCATCAGCCAAACTGAAGGAGTAATCTGAGAAAGATGAAAAGGTAGGCCTCACCCAGAGACTTACTCACTGGTGAAAAAAGCAGCCCATGTTGTAATGATGACATTGGACTATCAAAAGGTGAAAATAAAACTTTCTTATTTTCACTATCAAGGTACTTAAGAAAAACAGCTCAGAAGTGATGTATTTTCGACACTCACCTTACACACCAATATCTGCAGGTCCACTCCTCACCCCTGACAGCCACCAAGTAGTGCTCAGGAAGACTAATCAGCAGCTCCTTGGTAAGGCTTATAGAATTTCTAAAAGCAGCCCTGTCATTCTTCCCTCACGTATTTAATATGGGTGCTTTCATCAGAAATTTAGAGTTGGGTCTAAAGATAACCTGAGAATTTAACCTCGATGTTTCTTCACCAAAACTGGGGTACTTGTTCATAGTAGATACAATGCATAAAATACGCCAACTTGAAGATTTTTCTGTACATAAAACCCTAAGCAACTGCCAGACAGTAGTAGACGTGGCTGAATTTCATTAGGCCAAAAAGGGTTCTTGCTGCAGCATTCTGTTTATGTTGATATTTGGCAATTTTAGGCTGCTTAGAATATGTATTCATCATCATCATCATCATCAATGATCAATATACTTTATTCGATTTTTCAAATAAAATCATAAAAGACATTAAATATCATAAAAGGTTACACACAAATTGTGACAGTCAAATTCATCATATGTTAACACTCCTGATAGAAAACGTACAAAAGCAGAAAAATGGGGAATTCAAAAGCTGTAAAAACAATAAAGCGGGCCTAACTTGAGAAAAATTCATTGATTGGAAATGGAAACTTATGCAGCCGATTATTATATTTTGGACAGAACTATCAGCTAGATTCATGAAGCCAAATTGCGATCACAATAGCTGCGAATTAGCAATTGCGATCGCAATTTGAAGGAAAGGAATTTATGACACTGAAATCTCCAAAAATGCGAATTCGCAAAATAAAAATTGCGACTTCGCAAATAAATTCGCAGAATCCTAGAAGATGGCTATTAGCGAATCTGAAATTGCGAGAAACCATGGATTCTGCAAAGTCATTTGCGAAATCGCAAAACATTCGCAATCGCTATTAATGAAAAATCGCAAAATGCGAAAAACCCGAAATTCGCAATTTGCGACGCGCAAATTAAGAAGAACACAAATCAGGTGGTAACCAGTAAGGAAAATTTTTTTCCTCAAAAAACGGTTAACAAACTACCAACAGGTGCAGGCCTGACCAAACACATTTAAGGACATGCAGCTGGAGCCTGAGGACTCTCACAATGCCAGGACTCTACATGGTGGTGAGGCGGTGAAGGCTACAGCGAGCAGCACGGAACAGACGTAGGATCCAGGAGCGGATATTCCACCAGTGGGTCACCCTTCTGGGCCAAACCAGGGAGCAAATTTACGCAAAGTACCGCCTGACTGGGGCAATGATCATCAAGCTTATCCGGGACCTAGACCCCCTGATGCAGCACCCAACAAGGAGGACCAATGTCGTGCCCACACATGTGCAGGTATTGTTCTGCCTGCACCTCCTGGCCTCCGGAAGCTTCCAGGGGATGGTCGCGGTTGCAGGGGGGATATCCCAGCCCACCATGTCCCGCTGCCTAAGGAGTTTCCTGGATGCTATGCTGACCCGGCTACACCACTACATCTCATTCCCCACCAGCCAACAGGACCTGAATGAGACCAAGCTACAATTTTACAATGTAGCACAATTTCCACATGTCATAGGATGTATTGACCGTACCCACATCCACATCTGCCCACCTGTAGAAATGGAGTACATGTACCGCAACCGAAAAAACTACCACTCCCTCAACATCCAGATGGTGTGCAATGCAAAAACATTCATCACGGACATTGTGGCACAGTACCCAGGGAGCACACATGACTCCTTCATATTCAGGCACAGCGGCATCCACACACGACTGGCCAGGGGAGACTTTGGGGAAGGACACCTACTAGGTAAGTACACATGCCCCAAAATAGTACACTGTGATCATGTAGCTGCGCAGAACAGGCACTTACCCTCTGCTCCTTTCATTCAGGTGACAGCGGCTACGCTCTCCGTGAGTACCTCCTCACCCCATACCTCAACCCTGCAACACCACAGCAACAGCGATTTAATGCAGCACACATACGCACAAGAAATTGTATTGAGAGGACATTTGGCCTGTTGAAAAGCAGGATCCACATACTTCACAAGACTGGTAGGGCCATGAAATACGAGCCTGAGGTCTGCTGCCGCATCGTGGCCGTGTGTGCTATCCTCCACAACATTGCTACCAAGCGCAGGATACCTGTTGACATCTCTGGCAGTGAGTCGGAAGGGGACAACCGACCACCTGCACATGTGCGTCACGCACGCGGGGAGAATCCTGCAGAAGGACACAGGCGCCATAACCAAATCTGCATGAACTATTTCTAGTGCACCCACTCCCCACACCCATAACTTCACTCATGCATGACAATAGTCATAATGACATGAGTCAGATTAAGTTAGACAGCATGTATGTTATTGTTACAGCACAATAAAGTGGGGATTTCCCAAACTGTTACATGATTGACATATTTCGTCATATGTCCCATGTTCCTGTGGAGGGCATGCTTGTAGCAGCAGCACGGCCCCTCATGGTAATGTTCAATTGTTCACTGCCGCCTCCGGGCAGATGCTCCCAACCTCCTTTCACCATCCTCCTCCTGATTCGGCCGTGAGGCAGCAGAGGGCCTGCTGCTGCGGCGGGGTGCTACCACCGGTGGCACGGACTGGCTACTATGGCTGGAAGTAGCCTCACTGGTGTCATCACCCCCCCCCCCCCCGCCTGGCCATGGACAGTTGCCTGTATGGCCTGTACTGCTGTTGTCACCTGCTCCAGACCTCTCGCGACGTCCTGACAACACTGGACCATTTGGACCTGCATAGCCAAGGAGCGTCGCCAGAGCTGGGAGGTCGCGTTGCCAATAATGTAATTGGACCGCGTGTATGCTGACAGGCGGGTCAGCAGCTGCCGGTGTCTGCGCCGGTAGAGGTTGCGCTGGCTGTACATGGCCTGGGTGTTGGCCTCCATAGCAACTGTCATCCCCTCCATGCGGTCAGACATCTGACCGACATTCCTGGCGGTCTTGTTTAATTGGAGGTGTATAGCCGCAAGATGACGGGCTTGGGTTTGATGGACATGAAGCATGCGGTGCTATATAGAAGGCCCACCTGGTCGCACGTTAGCTCCCCTGCCAGCGCGGGATGTGTTATTGCGCTGGTCCCTCACCAGTCCGCTTGACTGGCTCCTCTGGTGGTTGAGTGACGCGCTGTGGTACTGCTGCGCCTGTTGGTGCTGAGGTGGCACTGTTCCTATGGGCAGGTGGTGGAATGACCGCTGGTGCGGCAGCTTGCCCTGATGGTCCTGGCTGTGGTGATAGATTTGAGTCTCCCTCAGTGTCCTCTGGGATATCCTCAATTTGCAGGGCATCGCTGTCTGAACTGGGGACTGCTGCGCCACCTGTGATGTAAAGTGGACATTGATTAGTGACATGTTTCTTCCACATTTGATCTTCCTACATGCATGCAGGCTACCATTCCCTGATTCACTGTTGGATAGACTCTCACTAAACAGGTCTGGTTCAATGGGGCTAGATGGTAATTGTGGCCAGACTACATCTCCCACAATGCAATAGCGCTTTTGTAGTGTGCTGTGGCTGCATGACTGGGGTTTGAAATGGGATGATCTGGAGTCATGTACATTGTTAGGGGACAGGGGGCCGCAGTCGCATGGCACTTACCTTGTGTATCTTGGGTGAGTCGGGAGGAGTCCAGCTGGGTCACCCCCACGCATGCCTGCGGATGAATGGTATCCTCGACTCGGTCCTCGAGTGGTGTGTTTGGTGGGACAGTGGGATCCCCTCCACCTGTTGCAGCACTCTCCCCCAGCCTCTCTGCAATCTTCTCCTTTGCTCGCCCTCTGAGATCGTACCAAAGTTTCTTGATCTCGTCAACAGTGTGCTGGGTCACCCCCACAGAGTTCACTCTTGCGCTGATGCGCACCCATATCCGCCTTTTATCGGCTTCAGGCACCCTTCGGGAGTCTTTACCAAAGAGCCGATTATGGTCCTTGCAGACTCCCTCGATCAAATATTCGAGCTCTTGCTCTGAAAATTTAATTTTCCTTTTTCTTCCAGTGGAAGTTTCTCCTGCAGCCTCCTGTGATATGCTGGGCACTTGGGTGTCTCCTGGTTTTCACCTGTAGGCACTCTGGAGGGGAGCTCTGGCAATGCAGATTCCACTTCAGACTCTCACTGCTGAATGGGGGTGGAACCTGCCTACTTCCTGGTTGTGATATCATCACTGTGTTCAGAATGCGACTTCCCATTTTTGCGATCTCGCAATTAGCGAGATCGCAATTTGCGATATCGGTAATTGCGAAATCGCAATTTCAAAACGGGTATCGGCAGATTCTGTGAATTTTTACCAATTTTTGGGAACTCTCAATCGGCGATTGCGGCCAATTGCGATTCGCTTTTTTTATTCGCAATTTATCATGAATGCCATTATGCGATTTCTAAATTGCGATTCGCTTTTTCTCGCAATTTAGAAATCGCAAATTTGGACATTGATGAATCTAGCTGATAGTGACATGTAAAGTATCATTAATCATTGTATTATAAACAATTACAATTGGACAGGTCCAGGTACGACAAACAACTGTGATTAGAAGGGATAAGGCGGGGAAATAGGTTCAACCTGAAATAGGTCAACAGACGATGTTGATGTCGTGTTATGTTCCAGATTAGATATGGTTCTATATTACTGGCTGTTTGTACTGAGATTGCATGCCGCATAGAGTGTTTTGTTAATGCTAAATCCGCTCTGATGCCCACTTTTCCCCAAGCAATAACACAGCCTTTTTGCCCACAGAATGTGTCAACGCAGAGGGATTATCAAATAGATCAGACCTCCCCAAGACCTCCAGGTTACAGGCCACATAATACAGCCATCAATTAAACAGTCTTGCAGAATTAAGATGCTAAAACTAAGTTCCTCCTTTAACCAAATCTGGTTTCAAAGCATTAAAGGGCCAAGGCATAGCTGATCAGTGAGGTAGGCTATACCTAGTTCCTCGTGGACAATTTCAGAGGGTATGGTTTGGGGGACCCCTATAGACTTCCCAAAAATTTATTTTCAGCTCTTGGAAGAGGGGTAACCTGACCATACCCCAGATTCCGCAAACATAGCTTACTCAGGGGTTGCACTTGGTACTGAGAATTCCCAAGACTGATTTGATGTGAGTTCCTCCTAGCCGGCGGGAGAAATCTTTGATACTAAATGTCACTCTATTTAAGACCAAAACATTCTGGGATATAAGTGAATGCCACTTTAACTCTGAGTCTAGAAGAATCCCCAAATACTTTCCTACCTGACTGATATGTTGGCCTTCAACTACATGTGTTATCGTTTTAGTGTTAGAATATGTATTCAATTTCTAAAGTTGATGCACATATCAAGTAATACAGTAACCATTATAACCCTCTGGGGAAAGAGAAGAAAGGAAAGACCATTATTAGCAATTCCAAGTGATAAAAAAAACGAATTTGAATGTGGTGTTTACCTGTTCGAAAAGGGAAAGCTTGGGGGCTATCAACATTCCAAGAGTCTCTATTTCATGTGTGGGTTGAGGGCATACATCCAGAGACTCTTGTCAGAAACCGCTATTTAACATATTAGGCTCTTTTATAGGAAATAATTTCCATTTTTGATGGATTAATTTCTGTAAATTATCTTTCAGCCTGTGATGGACAGCAAATGACGAATATAGGCTGATGTATTAGGATTATTTTCGTGAAGAATTAGGAGCATCTGTCTATCATCTGCATAGTTGTAGAAAATAAGCTTGACTGCATGATCAGATGGTTTAGAATACACAAAACAAGCATAATTCAGGATCGTTGCAGTACTTCCTGACAGTCTGGTTAAGGTTCAAATGTACAGCTTAAGTTTTACTTCTGAGGAAATACTTAATTCATCCCAAGGCAATACCTAGCACAGAGTAATCCAAAAGATGTCTAAAAGATGCTGGACAAGCAATTGAATTCTAACAAAATCAGTGCGCCACCACAGTCACCATCAACAATCATCCTAAGGTCAACGGACACAGAGATCACCACTACCTCGGTATCCTTCCCAGGTCTAAACTCTGCCTAAAAATGTTCTTTTTTCGATAGAAGCTTGTATGATTGTTGGGGTATCATGTCTCTGACTGGCTCCCTGTTTAAACTGCATACTGATGCACTGATATCATGGCGATAATGTGCAAGATTGGCACCTCAAAGATTTAGTATAGTTGTAGATTTCATGGCACAAGTTCTTAAAATGGTACCCTTCTCTAGCGCTGATTGTGTGCATACATTCACATAGCTCTTGCTTGTGTTTTCAATGATGATGGGTTGTGTTTCATGGTTTGTTCCAAACTTGCGGTTGCGTAACTCCCGTAATTCAGTGTATCGTAATCTTGAAGAGTAAATCTGCAGTTAGCACTATTTCTTCATGCAAAAATGCCACCTTACATCCAAAATAGGCGCGAGAATGCATTTTATGGTTGGAAATGGCTCTAAATGCAATAGAACACGAATTGCTCATGCACACTAAATATCCTCTTGGGGTAGGAATTTCCACCGAACATACTCATGGCATTTAGTACTATTAGAAATAGCACTAAACACAAATTACACAAAGAACAAGCGCGAGCTGCAGTAGGATTTTCCCCCCCAATTACCCTTCACTATGCAAGCAGAAGAAAGCATGTTAATATCAGTAATTCCGCATCAGCATTTCTAAAAATACTCGAAGTACTCCGGCATGAATGAAATTCCCCCAGGCCTATTCCTAGCTTCATAAAAACGTGCTTTTGTGAATGGACCTGCACAATTATAAGATAGGGAAGCTTCATCACTATTGCAAATTGTTTTCCTCATTCAACGCTGTTAATTTGGCCACCTACCCTACAGGGAGATGAGAGGAGTCTACATTTATGATGTCATGAGCAAAAGTGTCCTCTCAAAATGATGAACACATCTACAAAAGAAGAGATAAAAAATATAACACTTATAGAGTGTTTTAAATGAATTGAAAGCATGTTACCACAAAAAACAGTCATCGTTCTTGTCACATTTATTGAACTTTATGCGCGATCATTACCCTCATTCGCATTCCAGGTACATCAGATTACACACCAACTAGTTTGTGAACAGGGATGTAATTTGTAATGCAAAGTATGTGTTAACAGTTGCATCACTATTTGTCCAAAACAATTTGCTGAATAAATGAATTATGCTTTTAGCTATTTGTGATAGTCTACAAACACATAAATGGTGGCATGAAAGGAATATCAACAATCCATACCTGCGTTTGCATTCACAAAAATTATATTTTTAAAGCAGCCTGTTTACCTTAAATAACTGGCTGCTGCTTTAAAAACAAATTTCACATTTTGAAACAGGAGGTATTGGTCCACTGGACGCCTTTCTGTTCCTCCCGAAGTGCCTGGTACAATTATAAAAGAGGAAGAAATTGGCCCACAGGGACAGCTGTGAAATGGTACAAAACTATGGAGGAAAAAATGTTTACAAATAGTTTTTGCTAAAAATAACTGTACCCGCGTTCAGGAATAGAGGCATTGCACTTGAAATCATAAAAACATACTGCAACCGATTTATAATACAATCTAACAAATCTCGCCACAGAACTGCTGGGCAATATGTTCGCCAATTTTAGCAAGATAGATTTATAGTCCAACAGCTCTTCTGAGCTGGGCCAAAGGGAGAAATTACCATGAAGAAAGTCAAACTGAGAAGTCATCTGTCAGAGTCGCACTTTATAAGAACTGCAATTTAACACTACGGGTGGGAATCTAGGGAATGCACTCTCCTGGGGGAATAACATTAACATTCAATAAAAGCTAAACTGTATTTTGAATCTGGATCACATACAGCAATGAATACACTGCAGCAAAATTACTATATTATTCATAAAGCGTGAGGTTCAGGTGATTGTGTCTACCTAGACAGTATCTACAGGTATTACAATATCAGAAAATGACCTCGAGCATCAAGGTACAAATTGCAATAATTATGAGGTGCCTGAAATGATATTGAAACAGTGCTTTGGTACCTTAGACAGTATTTCAACCAATCTACGTAGCTACACATTTGGACTTTTACAGGCAAGCACAGTCACAAATGCACAAACCAATGTCTCCCCATCGTGGAACAGAACTTTCCAACTTTGTAAATTATCACAAAATATTCACCATATTGCTCTAAATATAAAGCTATATTTAATATGCTGCAGATAGTCCTGTCTGTAATGAAACTTCAAATGTCCTGTAAGCGCTTGTATCTTGGGGCCACATGTATGATGCTAAGTGTTTGCGATTACCAAATAGAGAATGTTGGTGATTTGCTATACGGTAATCGCGAACACTTTCTGTGATTCCCAGTGGGTCTTGAATAGACCTACCTGATAAGTTAAATAATCAGTTTGCGACCCATTGGGAATCGCAAATATCGCAGCGATGGTGGCCTGCTGGGGTCAGCAAACCACCATGTCTGTGATTGCTTTTAAATAAAGCATTCTTTTTTCCTTAAAGGAAAATAGGATGTGCTTAAAAAGAAATGTTTAAGTTTCATTTTTTAACAGTAGTCAGTGATCCATTGGACCCTTTCCTGTTTCCTAATGACTTACCACCAACTTTGAGTTGGTGATAAAGTGCGAATGTTTTGCAACTGCATTTCAGTCGTAAAACATATGTACGTACAAATGCGAATCAGTATTTGGAAGAGACGCCCTAAATACACCCCTTCCAAATACCGATTTGCAAACCCAAATTGCGATTCAGTAATAGATTCCCAAATCCTACTTAGGGCTTTGTACAGTTGAAAATGCCTTTTTACTTTCTCGTTCTACTAATTGGTCCATTTGGGAATACAAAAAAACTTTGTACATGTGCCCTTAAAATTGAATCTAGTGTGAAGCCATTGATGTGTGATGAAACAATCTAATAGGGATATACTTTTCAGATATTGTGTGCCATTATGGCAGGAAACAACTTTGTCTGCATCATATAACATCTCTATAAATACTTACATGCATGTTTTGTGGTAGGAATGATCCCTTCTTTTTCATAACTTCTTTCACATTTATCACATTGTTTTTCACATACATAAACATTCAGTTATTTAACTAGAGCACCAGAATTTAGAAGAATACATAAAAAATCTAAAATATGTTGCATCTCTTTTTAAGAGCCCATATCTTCCTTCATAAAGTGCCTTCTGGAGAGATAAGCACATAATATGTATATGTACTATGTGGTCATGACTGAAGGGGGGGGGCTACATTAATTAGGGGAGAGGAGTTGGCCTAATGGCTAGGGTTGTCGAGCTCGAATCTGGGGAACTGGTTTTGAGTCTCGGCATGATGCTGAACATCCTGTGATTCTGGGCAAATCACTTAATCTCCCTGTGCCTAACAAAAACAAAATGAATGTGTCCTGTAACGCAACTGGTGCTATGTAAAGTACTCTGATACCCGATACCTTTGAGTCAAGTTTGCGCTATATAAAACTCCATAAAAATATATATATATATGATATAATGTACATTAGGTGCAGCACAATTTAGTTTACACTGCTACACAATTTAATCCTCCCCTGCCTCATAGTTCAGTGGCCACGGGTTTTCTGCCACATTTAATGTTGTTTTACCAAATGAGGAATGGCTCATAGTGCAAGTGTGTGGCATAACTAGAAATGGGCTCTCCTGTCTCTGCAGAGCTTAAACCCTCCAAGAGAAGCCTTTATCTTCTTCGATTTGGTAGGATCTGACTTGCTAATACTTATAATCCTACTGCAAGTCTTACTTTTCAACAACTTGAGAGAGCGCAAACGATTTAAATGTATGAGTACATCACACTTACCTGTAGTGAGCACAAATCATGAAGAGAAATGCCATGAGTGCTAATAGTATCTGCAAATATATCCTAAAATGTATAGCTAATGTAGAGATTTAAGTAGAAGTGGAACTAATACAGAAATGTGTGACTTTATATGATTTTATTAGATGTGATTATTTTGAATCCATGTCGTGAAGCTGTTAAAACATAAGATGGTATGTGGTTAAACGCAGAACGTGGTAGGCCTCAGGGCCAGAGCTGGAGGGAAAGGGAAGGTGGTTCTTTTCACGACACAGATTGCATTAAGGTTTTTGGTCATTGCATTAAATAGGCCATGATTTATAGAAATGTTTACTTAATAATAGAATAAGAGTATTAACATGTTTTAATTAAATGAAGAAGTTGAATGCTATAATCATAATGAGAAATATGGTAGGCCTGAAATGTTTTAGCATTTATTTACACGTACATGTCTGGGCTGAGAAATGTTGCAAGCCTTTTTCTTTTAGAAGTATATGAGAGTTGGGTTCTTGGCTACAGATATCTGTCTGCAACAGGAAAGGGGGGATCCAATTATAAATGAATGAATAGAGGTCTGTTCAGTGGACGGCCCAGACATGGAGGAGGGTTTCTGGAATGTTTAAGGGGTATCAGCGGGCCGGAGAAGAGTCTGAGAAGCAAGGTCAACTCTAACGCATGAGGCCCAAGACAAAGCATCATGGAAAAAGCCAGAAGTTGCACCACGTGAGAGGCGTTGCGCAAGGGGCGTCTCAAATGTTGTTGACTGTTTTGTATTAGGGACAGCACCCCTGGGTGGAGTTAGAGCAGAGACCTGAGGACCCTTTAGAGAGCGGATGGGTAGGCAGTGAGGGGTCATGACTGGAGAACTATAGGTTTTCACCAAGAGACTAAGAGTGAGTGACTTCCCTTGGGGGTCATCCACTGCTGACACCTTTGTTAGGTTGGGATTTGGTTAAGTAGGGATACCATCTAGAACAGGGTAGGGACGCCTAACCTGTGTGTTTTTTCCTCCAACCTAAATGAAGGAGAGATATGCGTCTATGCTGATAGCTTTATTATTCTTAGAACTTGTGTTAGTGATTTCTGTTGCTCGTCTGAGGGCTTTTCGAGAGCACATGTATGTAATTGGACCTGTGTATCTCGTGAATCTCATTCTGAGATGTCTGTATTTGCAGCTTATCATTTCCTTACAATAAACTTTTGAAACTTAGAAGTTGTCCGTGATCTTTGGGAGTAGAGTCCTTTCTTGGGTGAACTAACTTGCAGATGGGTGTACTGTTTCCCTCCAAGACAGGCAACAAAGGTTCAGTCGACCAGATCGAGGTTTAGGTCAATAGATATAAGGTATCGATCAAAATCTCGCCCTTTCAGTTGGTAGCTATAGAGGATGGTTGCCTTCTTGAGGACGGTGACCTAGGCCAGGTTAGCTTACCCCAAGGCCCCTAGAAATCGATGATCGGAAGAACAGCCCGCAGATGAAGATCCGGATGACGTGAGACAGAAAAAGCAGCAGTATCGGTCGAGAGTGAGTATAAAGGGTTATGCGTGTTAGATTGCGGTGTTTTGTATTGTATCTATGTTGTAATGTCAGGCGGAGTTGAATGTCTGTAGAGTGACTGTGGAACAGGTTGTGAGCGCGCGCAACCGGTGGAAATCTTAAGTTCAAGGAGAGCTTAAGTGGTTCGGGTGTATCGGACACCCAGAGTAATCGTCAACTAGTGTGAAGGGGGTCATGAGGTACCATTGATCACCCGAGAGACCGAGATAGGGGGAACGTAAGAGTGAGTGCGTGAGTAACGGACGCTGGTCGGAAGTTACTGTGTGTGTAAGCAACCTATTAGAGAGACGATAGACATCTCGTCAGTTGTGTTGACAATTACAGATAGACTGTGGACGTACAGTCGAGAGAAGTGACCGCTTGGTCGGAAGTAGTCATTTTTCGGTGTATGAATGGGACGCATGCATAACCGGGAGACGAGTTGAGAAAGGAGGGGTGCTGCTGCGAAGCGGAGAAAAGAGACGTCAGGTGGTGTCGCGCAGTGATTGGCTGACCGGCGAAAGACCGCGCTGTGATAGGCCAGCTAGCGAACACGTCAGACAGGGTCGCGACGTGATTGGCCGACAGGAGAAAGACCGCGCTGTGATAGGCCAAGCTAGCAAAGCCGCGACAGGATTGGTGGATTGTCATCAGGAAGTAAACAGAGTAGCGAGGCTGGATTTTGTGCGCATAATTATGAAGTGTTTTAAATGGTTGAAAGCGCTGTTTAAAAAAGAGAAGCGGGGATCGTATGAAGGGGAAGAAGCCCCGCCGGAGGGTACGCCAGCTCGTTACATGGCAGTAAATGTTGGGTTGCATACGATCCTTTGGATATCAGAGTGGAGTAAGATTACTGAAGGAAATGAGGAACTGACGTTCCCGAAGTACGGGACGTTCAGATTAGAGGTGTTACATCGATTGAAATCAGTCATGACCTCAAAGAGACCCTTGCCTAGACCAACCCAGTTTGAAGCTCTTGAAGCATGGATTAGGGCAGCGCATGAAAAGAATATGAACAGACGACAAGAAAGGGTGAAACGCTCGGTAAGGGCAGTGCAGGATGCCAGGTGGGATGCGGATGCTAAAAGATGGAGAGTGCATAATTTGGAAATAAATAAACTGTACCCAGTGTTAGAGGCGCCAGTAAATAAAAGTCCCCTAGAAGAAGATGATGAGAGCGAAACAGAGGATAGCCTGATAAACAGATTATTGACAGACAGGCCACCCCCGTATAATAGAGCAGGGGGAGAGGTCGAGAATACTGAAGGAGCAAAGGGGGGCAATGCAGGAGAGCATAGACCGCTTCCCAGTTCAGAGTGGGATCCTGAGCCAAAGAAAGAGTTGTTCCAGCCTAGTCAGGTGCAACAGGTAGTTGGTAGGTTTGTGGTACAAAGAGCGCCGGAAACGGAAAGCGCCACATCCTACCCATTACCAGATGCACTACAGGTACCTGTTACCATAGGTCCTATAATATCGATATATGACCAAGAAAGAGCAAGAGGGGAAGAACGGAAACGGAAAGACAGAGAAAGAGCAGAAGAGGCAAGGAGGAACGATACCACTAATTCCCCAAGTCAGATGCCGATACCCAGAGAGTGGAGTACCCCGATGCACACAGCAGGGGACCCGGGAGGAGATCCTGGGGGTCCTAGATGGCCAATGGATCTGAGGGGATCTGGACGAAAATCCTTTCAAGAGCTAAATGAGTACATAAAGCAGTGGGATGAGGCAGTGAAGGCTCAAAAGTGCATCAATGCTGCAGAAGCAGAAAGGGAAAGTCAGGACAGCCGAGCTCGGACTCACTGCGGGGCTGGAGAGAGTAGCCCGGAGTGGGACTGTAGAGGGAGTAGGGGAGTCACCCATTGGGCCCGGAGTGGAGGTAGAACAGACCTGGAAAACGGGGGCCCCGGGAGTGAAGGGGTGGCGCGCCCAATACTCAGTGAAGGGGAGAGGAGAGCGCAAGAGTACAGAAACAGCTTTAAGTGTCCACACTGTGTGCCTGGCACCAGAGAACCGAATGGGAGTTGTGAGAGGTCGCACCATAGTCCCTGTGATGACAGAAATGAGCGCAGCCCAGGGAATATGGGGAACCAGGAAGGATCGTATCGGATACTGAGCGATACGAGGCAAAGGGAGTGTAGCGACCAGAGGGAAAATAACAGAGAGATGTGCGGTGAGAGGAGAGAAGAAGATGAGAGTGGGCAGAGAGAGAGTAGGGGTAACAGGCCCGTGTTCCATCACCTTCCAAGATCGGATGGCCGAGCATGGGACCTGGAGAGATGGGAACAAGGGAGGCCACCCATTAACTCTCCTGAGCCCAAACGCAGAGCTCGAAGTTGGGATGGTAGGGAGACCAGTGAGCCCCCTTCGAAAGACATATTGCGAGCTGAGATAAAAGCCAAGAGACTTGATGTCTCCAGCTTAAGGTCAGATCTGGATGACATGGTAGATGGTACCCTGCCTTTAGAAAGAATGGAAATGTATGAACAGGATGAAATACTGTATATGGCAAAGGACATCACTCGAAAGGCGAGAGCAGTCCATGAGAAGTTAGTCGAACTAGCAGGCAAATATATGGTGGACTTGTCAAGAACCAAAGCATTACAGGGTAACCACAGGCTACATTACTCAGACCGAGACCTAGATGAGAGGAGAACGATTGGGCTGAAAACACACATAAGGGAACTGATTACTGGAATAAGGACATGGAGGGCACTAGATAAGTGGGAAGAGAGGTGGTCCAAGAAAGGGACCGGCAGAAGAAGCATGATTGGCATGACACCAGGACAGCAGGGAATAGAAGCTTACCCTTTGCGTGAAGTTGCAAATGGGAACTATGTACATGTCCCTTGGAGTAGGGGAGATTTAGCTGCTTTTACCACCTCTTTCCCCAAGTTACGAGAGAACCCTGTGGAGTGGTACAAGCAAGTCGAGAGGTTTGTAAAAATCTCCAAGGTCCTATGGATAGATCTGAACACGCTGTTTGACATTGTAGTACCAGGAGATCTGTGGACAGCATGCAAGGTTAGCGCTGAGTGGCCCACAATGGAGCCAGAGAGAGATGCTAAGACTAATGGGCCGTCCGAGATTGTGATGGCAAAATTCGAGAGAGTGATGACTTGGCTGAAAGAGAAGGTGCCAATGCAAGACATAGATTGGGTCAGAATAGACCGAACAAGACAGGAACCCAAAGAGACAGTCCACGAATATTACGAGAGATTGCTGAAGGCGTTTAAACAGTATAGCGGTTTGGATGTAATGGATCCAAAAGACATAGGACAATTCGTGTCCAAGTTCGTTCTGGGACTGAGACCGGATATTAGTTTAATGATTCAGCAACACTCGATTTGTTGGCAAACTAAACCCCTAGACGAAATACTGAGATATGCCAGGTACTGCTGTGATGAGATAGATTCCAAGGCTAAGAAACTAAAAGAAAAGTTGATGGTGGTACAGATGCAGGCAGCAGGGAAGGGGGGACAACAGCAACAGCAGCAAGGAACAGGTACTGGAGGAAAGAAGCAGTACAGTCAGAACAAGGGCAATGAGGAGAGTTCCACCTTTAGACCCAGAATAGACATAGCTGCCTTGAAGAAAACGACTAGGTGCCACCAGTGCAACGAGCTGGGGCATTGGAAACGCGAGTGCCCCTACAATGTAGAGATAGGAGAGCAAGAGATAGAGGAGGAAGAGGTTCAGAGCACACCTATGAGAGGGGTAACGCCATACCAAGGAAAGGTGCTCAAAGGGGGGGCTCCTCCCCGAGCCCAGTTCCCGCAACCTCCTCGAGTAGGGAGTATGGGTAAGACCTATAGACAAATGCCCCTGTTTGTGGAAGGAGAAGAGTGCTATTATGTGGACCCATTAACCGGACAGAGAGTGGAAAGAGAAGACTGCACCCTCGGGGCAGCCTTAGAGGTAGATCAGAGGGGACCCTATGTGGAAGCAGAAGTAGCAGGGTGCCCTACGACATTTCTGGTGGACACAGGAGCCACTAGATCCACGATCAGATCAGCTGCAGTTCCAGACCTGCCCATGTCTGGAGAGACTATACAGGTGGTAGGGGTCGCAAACAGGAGAATAACCAGCCAATTGACAGAACCGGTGCAGGTGAAAATAGGGAAGTACAGTGATGAGCACCAGTTTGTAGTTTGCGATTCAAGTCCCGTGTGTCTGCTAGGAAGAGACCTGTTGTGTAAATTGAATTGTACTATATACTGTACACCTCAGGGAGTGGAGGTATTGACCAATGATGATGATGCAGACTTCAAAGTTGCAAACTCAAGAATATGTGTGGAGCTGTACCCTACTTTGACAGTAGACGAGCTTCCCTGGGACTTGAGGGAGACAGTGTCACCAGAAGTATGGGATTTCACTGGGGAAGAGATTGGATTGGTTAAAGGGGTGGACCCAGTGAAAATTGTAGTGAAACCGCATGCTGAGTTCCCAAGAACACCCCAATATAAATTGACTCCAGAAACGATTGCAGGCATAAAACCCGTGATCGAGTCCATGATTAAACAGGGAATACTGAAAGAAATCGTGGGTAGTCCATGCAACTCCCCGATTATGGGTCTGCAGAAACCAAATGGGAAATTTCGGATAGTGCAGGACCTTCGAAAGATTAATAACATAGTCGTTTCATGTTGTCCAGTGGTACCGAATCCATCAGTGATACTGTTTCAGATACCATTCCAAGCTGAGTGGTTCACAGTGATCGATCTTTGTCAGGCTTTCTTTTCGATCCCTTTGGACGAAGATAGCCATTTTCTTTTCGCATTTAAGCTGGAAAATCGCGTCCTAACATGGTGTCGTATCCCTCAGGGGTATACAGAGAGTCCATCGATCTTTAACCAGCTTTTGAAGAAAAATCTTGAAAGTCTCGTGCTGCCCCAGAAGTCAGTTCTGGTCCAGTACATAGACGACCTCCTTGTGGCGTCGGAAACAGAAGAAGCTTGCAGGGAAGACTCCATTGCTTTGTTAAATCACCTAGCTGCCAATGGGCACAAGGTGTCCCCGGGAAAATTGCAGTACTGCCTGACAGAAGTGCAGTACTTGGGACACAGAATTGAGAAAGGCAAACGAAAAGTGTCACCAGACAGGATAGAGGCGATCATGAAAATGAATGCGCCTACGACACAGAGAGAGGTCAGGATGTTCCTAGGGATGGTGGGTTATTGCCGACAGTGGATCGCGAACTTTTCACTGAAAGCAAAGCCCTTGCAAAAACTGACGCACAAAGAGGTGAGCGATCCGGTACCATGGGACAAAGACTGTTTGATGGCGTTCCTACAGCTGAGAGAGGACCTGTGTCGTGCTCCGGCATTGGGAATGCCTGATTACAATAAACAATTTTTTCTTTACTGTTGTGAGAGAGAAGGTTGTGCGTTGTCTGTGTTGGTCCAAATCCATGGGAATGCCCGTAGACCAGTTGCTTATTTCTCGGCTACTTTAGACCCAGTAGCCGCAGCGTTGCCCGGATGTCTCAAATCCGTTGCTGCAACGGGTGTCAGCATTGAGAGATGTGAAAATATTGTCATGGGGCACCCGTTAGAGGTGTGCGTGCCACATTCTGTTGAATTGTTAATGACCAGGACCAAAACACAGCATCTGACCAACAGCAGGCTCACGCGCTATGAGCAAGTTATTCTTGCTGCAGAGAACGTGACCCTCAAGAGATGCTCTGTTTTGAACCCTGCTACATTGATGCCACTTCCAAATGATATCGATGATGATGATGAGTATACAGACCATGACTGTCTCGATGTGACTGAACTATGCACCAAACCCAGACCCGACATCGTAGATGAGCCACTGACCGACCCAGACGAAGTTTTCTTTGTCGATGGCTCATGTGTAAGAGACGGGGTTGGGCAGTTGAGAGCAGCTTATGCTGTTTGTACAATTGAAGGAGTTGTGGAAGCTGGGTGCCTGGAAGGAGTACACTCCGCTCAGGTAGCCGAGATTATTGCCCTGACACGTGCTTGCTTAGCAGGCAATCAAATTCGAGTCACCATCTACACCGACAGCCAGTATGGGTATGGGGTAGTTCATGATTACGGGCAGTTATGGTCTCAAAGAGGATTCATGACTTCTTCAGGCTCTCCCATTCGCAATGGAGAGTTTGTGCGCCTGTTGTTAGAAGCATTGCAATGCCCAGCAAGTATCGCAGTTGTAAAGTGCACCGCACATACCAGTAATGAGGACTTTGTTTCGAAAGGCAATAGATATGCTGATGAAGTTGCGCGGTATTGCGCGGAACAAGGTTACTCTTTCACAGAGGTGGATGTGGGGGGAATAAATGTAAGAACTGAATTAGCCATGATACTGGAAACTGTTGATACTTGGGATGAACTGTCAACCATGCAAGAAAATGCTCCTGATTCTGAAAAAGAAACATGGGAAAAGGCAGGATGTGTAATGGGTGAGACCCATTTTTGGGTCTCAGCAGACGGCAGAGCAGTGTTGCCCAATGAGATGGTGAGTCCAATGGCTAGGCTCATACATGGTCCCGTACACTTAGGGAGAGATGCTATGCTGAGAGTGTTTAGACAGACTTGGTACAATCCTAAGTTTAGAATAGCAGCAGAAGCAGTGTGCCAGCGTTGTGTGACCTGTCAGCAGCTGAATGTAGGGAAAAGAACACCAGTTGCACTAAGTCACATAGGAAGGTCAGGAGGTCCATTCAATCGAATGCAGATAGATTTCATTGAAATGCCAAGGTGCAACCGCCTCCGCTATGTCCTGGTGGTTGTTTGTGTGTTCTCCAGATGGGTTGAGGCATACCCTACACGTAGGTGCGACACCCTCACAGTGGCTAAGTTACTGCTTCGAGAACTCATCCCTCGGTTCGGGGTGCCGGCCTTTTTGGAATCAGATAGGGGAACACATTTTAACAGCGAGCTTGTGAAGATGATCTGTGTAGCACTAAATATTGACCAAAAGCTGCATTGCAGTTACCGACCAGAAGCCTCAGGAATTGTGGAACAAATCAATGGCACAATCAAGGCCAGAATAGCGAAAGTGTGCTCCTCAACGACTCTGAGTTGGCCTGATGCCCTGCCATTAGTTCTCATGAGCCTTCGTAGTACCCCAGACAGAAGAACAGGGTTGTCACCACATGAGGTGTTAATGGGGAGAGCAATGAGGCTGCCATCTATTCCAGCTACTGCACTGTTAAATATCACAGATGATATGATCCTGGACTATTGTAAGGGGCTGTCTGACGCCATGCGTTCTGTGTCCCTTCAGGTGCAGGCTGCAGAGGTTCCAGCGTGCCAGGGCCCGTGCCATGACCTGAACCCTGGGGACTGGGTCCTGGTAAGAAAACACGTGAGAAGAAGCTGTCTGGATATTCGTTGGCGTGGGCCCTTCCAGGTCATCCTGATCACAAACACAGCTGTAAAGGTGGGAGGCCTGCCCAATTGGATCCACGCGTCACATACGAAAAGGGTTCCAGCACCTCTGGAAACAGCTCCTCTCTCGGATAGACGTCCAGCTGAGGACCGAGAAGCCATAGAGGGGGCTAGCCAAGCTGTAGAGGTGCCAGCGGAAGCAGGGAACGAGTCTGACCAAGCTGAGGACGGTCAGTACAACAGCGAAACAGAAGACGCTACAGAAGGAGAAAGTAGCTGGGAGTACGAGTCTGACCCTGACAGGTCTGAAAGAGAGCGAGAACAGACCAGGAGGAGAAGGAGTAGAAGGGCACGTGGAGAAGCTAATTGGCCGCAAAGAAGGAGCTCTAGCCTGAGGTCAACTCCAGAAGCAACCCTTCCTCCGATATCAGAAGACTCAGACCCAGAAGAAGGTGCTCAGGGCGCTGAAGCACCGGACCGAAGAAGGTCAAGAAGAGTGCGTGTGCCTAACAGAAGATACTCCACACCTGAGTGGACATATCTGGCGACAAATGTCTGTGAAACCGGAGACAGGGAGGATCCGAGCGGTGGTGGTGTCCAGTTCTGAGCCCATTATCACCGTGGAAATACGACTGTTGGTACCCGGTGTCGAACAAGAAGGGTCACTAACATTCATGCTCCCCAGACCTCCCCGCCTCAGCAAGTTAAAACATATGTTTCTTACAGAATTGCAATTCCCCGACTTTGGTACAACGATAACAGCACATGAAGAGCACAATCTTCGCTTGGAAATACTGAACTATGCTATTGAAGCTGCAACCACAAATCTGATAGTAGACTGTTAAAGGACTTTGTAAATAAAGCAAGCAGAAAAAGAAGATTACCTAGCGCCCAGGAAGCAGAGAATTTTAGGGAACCCCTTGAGTGGATGGAGAAGGGCTAGGGTTGTCTTTTTGAACTGTTAAAGGACTTTTGCGAAGAAGGTTGTCAGCCTCCAGTTGTGTAGATTCTAAAGACAAAAGGATTGAAAAGAGACTGTAAAGGAACGAGAGGAAAAGAACTTTTTGCAAAGATAAAGAGAGAGCTATAATATCTGACGAAATGGAGGCCGGCACCCCGAACCGCAGAGCTAAATGTATAATAGGTATACTAATAGTAGGAGTGATAATATTAATAGCTTTAGTGGTAACAATTTCTTATGTAAAGGGACATGAGGAAGATGCAAAGGTAACTGATGTGAGTTCTGAAGAAACGCTTACACCTACTGTTGCTGGTGAGAAAAGGGAAAACACTCAAGAGAAAGCGTTATTAGCTGCAGAAGCCCGCAGGTTACATGTAGACGAGTCCCAAGGAGACTTTAGGTCGAATGCTTATGCTAAACTTTTATATGAATACGTGGATGCCATGGAGGTTAAGGATTGCTACGTCTGCATGCAGTTGCCTGCGTCTGTAGATGAAGGAATTCGCTATCATCACCTCCCTCTGACATATGGCATTACATGTAGCTTATTGCTTAGTATATTTTATGAGAGAGATAGTTTTGAATACTATTTCTCAAATTATGATTCAGTGTTGCCAGAAGTCCCAAATTATAAGCAGATGAACAAATGGGACTACTGGAAGAGTGAAGACAGATTGGCCAAGTTCTTCATTCCTTGGATTACCTTAGATACTTCACATGCCCGTAGAAATAACCTGACATGTAAGGTGTCAGAAGTCGAGAAGAAGTTCATAGGGCAGGTGGATGATCGTTACAGGAGACAAAAGATTTTGAAAAAATCAGGACAAGGGAAAATAGATTGGACCGAGGAAGAAAAGTCACACAAGAGAAAGGGTAGTAGTGGTCCAATAGCTTTAGATAAAGCGCAGAGAGGAAAGTTATGTCTTCACCGAGCCAAAACGTATTATGAAAATGTATACGTGGGTGAAGTTGACTGTGAACATGCTTTTAATTTAGAGTACTACACTAAGGATTTCCTGAAGGGAATGCAAGTGATTCCAAATGTGTATTTTGTATGTGGAAGAAATGCTTACGTGAGACTACCTGACAACTGGTATGGATCATGTTACTTGGCAATTGTCTTCCCCAAAATATATCATGCACAAGACTTAGTGATCATTGAGGGTCAGACATCATCGAGGGGAAGGAGAGATGTAGGTGATGCCGAAATGGTTGGAGATGTCTTTGGAGCTATGTTCCCTCTTTTGGGAATAATCCTTAGTGATGTTAAAATTAGACGACTGGCAACAGTCGTCGACAGGTTGTCTGCCAGCACTGCTCAGTCCTTAATGCTGGTAGAAGGAGAGATGCAATCGATAAGGGCTATGGTTCTTCAAAATCGTCTTGCATTAGATGTCCTATTAGCAAAAGAGGGCGGAGTCTGTAAGGCTTTGAAGGTTCAGGAATGTTGCACTTACATTCCAGACCTTTCAAAACCCCTTGAGAAAGTTATTAAGAACATAACTAATATACACAAAGAGATCGAAGACTTGAGTAGAGAAAATGTCTGGGAAAAGGTGGGCCACGGAATGAGTACAGTTGGAGGGTGGTTTTCCACCTTAGGCAAAAGCTTTGTATGGTATATCCTAAAGCCTATCATCATAATATTGATCTGTGGGATAATATTGTGGGGATTGGTGAGGGTATTCAAATGGTACAGAGCAAGAAAGTCAGAAAGGGCCCAAAGAGAGCAGCTGCAGAGATTGGCTGCCATACAAGATAATCAGTACAGGAGTCTGAGGGCTCTGGAAGCGCAGAGAATGCCAGCCATAACTGCAGTTTAAATGTTAGTGATGACCCCGAGAGGTCATCAAAGGGGGGAACTGAGAGAGCGCAAACGATTTAAATGTATGAGTACATCACACTTACCTGTAGTGAGCACAAATCATGAAGAGAAATGCCATGAGTGCTAATAGTATCTGCAAATATATCCTAAAATGTATAGCTAATGTAGAGATTTAAGTAGAAGTGGAACTAATACAGAAATGTGTGACTTTATATGATTTTATTAGATGTGATTATTTTGAATCCATGTCGTGAAGCTGTTAAAACATAAGATGGTATGTGGTTAAACGCAGAACGTGGTAGGCCTCAGGGCCAGAGCTGGAGGGAAAGGGAAGGTGGTTCTTTTCACGACACAGATTGCATTAAGGTTTTTGGTCATTGCATTAAATAGGCCATGATTTATAGAAATGTTTACTTAATAATAGAATAAGAGTATTAACATGTTTTAATTAAATGAAGAAGTTGAATGCTATAATCATAATGAGAAATATGGTAGGCCTGAAATGTTTTAGCATTTATTTACACGTACATGTCTGGGCTGAGAAATGTTGCAAGCCTTTTTCTTTTAGAAGTATATGAGAGTTGGGTTCTTGGCTACAGATATCTGTCTGCAACAGGAAAGGGGGGATCCAATTATAAATGAATGAATAGAGGTCTGTTCAGTGGACGGCCCAGACATGGAGGAGGGTTTCTGGAATGTTTAAGGGGTATCAGCGGGCCGGAGAAGAGTCTGAGAAGCAAGGTCAACTCTAACGCATGAGGCCCAAGACAAAGCATCATGGAAAAAGCCAGAAGTTGCACCACGTGAGAGGCGTTCCGCAAGGGGCGTCTCAAATGTTGTTGACTGTTTTGTATTAGGGACAGCACCCCTGGGTGGAGTTAGAGCAGAGACCTGAGGACCCTTTAGAGAGCGGATGGGTAGGCAGTGAGGGGTCATGACTGGAGAACTATAGGTTTTCACCAAGAGACTAAGAGTGAGTGACTTCCCTTGGGGGTCATCCACTGCTGACACCTTTGTTAGGTTGGGATTTGGTTAAGTAGGGATACCATCTAGAACAGGGTAGGGACGCCTAACCTGTGTGTTTTTTCCTCCAACCTAAATGAAGGAGAGATATGCGTCTATGCTGATAGCTTTATTATTCTTAGAACTTGTGTTAGTGATTTCTGTTGCTCGTCTGAGGGCTTTTCGAGAGCACATGTATGTAATTGGACCTGTGTATCTCGTGAATCTCATTCTGAGATGTCTGTATTTGCAGCTTATCATTTCCTTACAATAAACTTTTGAAACTTAGAAGTTGTCCGTGATCTTTGGGAGTAGAGTCCTTTCTTGGGTGAACTAACTTGCAGATGGGTGTACTGTTTCCCTCCAAGACAGGCAACAAAGGTTCAGTCGACCAGATCGAGGTTTAGGTCAATAGATATAAGGTATCGATCAAAATCTCGCCCTTTCAAACTCTTGGCTTAGTAAGGGGGAGTGGGACACGAACAGGACACCAAGAGTTTAGTTATGGGGTACCTGTCAATACTATGCTTTTTGAGAACCCACACTGAAACCTCTGATCATCATTTAAAACCCGGAAAAGATCAAAATAAGTAAGAATCCTTATTTCATCCACTGGAGTCGGTACAAAGAAAGTTGTCAGAACCTTCATAGGAATTGCTACTTCATGAGTCATGTTACAGTACTGCTGAAAACAAACTTTAGAAAAGACTCTCTGGCGTATTAGCCACTTGGTCTGTTGTGGGGGCTCATACACCTCAGGCAGGTCTAGCTTCAGAGGTCTGGAAGTTCATAGAGCAGACCAGTCCTACAATAATGAAAACCTGCTGCCTTACAAAAGGAGTTTTATGTGTCTATGTCTATATCCACATGAACTCTCAGGCCTGTTTCGCAAAACAAACTTGTCTGTGGGTTAAACCTTCAACACTCCGGCCTGTGCTGCACCAGCTCTGTTCATGAGTGAAGCCTGCATGCCTGTGCTGTGCCGCATTTGAGTGCATGGGTTGGTTGCACAGCTGTTCTGTGTAAGGTAAGTGTATCCTACTGCTCTTTATGCAGTTTCATGCACAGGTGGTGTCCTAGTTGTGCCACTTTTATGTGAGAATACTCTTGCACTGCTGTACTTGTTCTGTGTCTGAGAAACAATTGTACTGCTGCTGCATCATATACACCATGCATCGCAATCGATCAAAGAGAAGTCTACACTTCATGCCCTTTCAAAGTCTCTGCTGAAGTTGCAATTAGCCATTAGTATTTTACTACTAAACATACTGCTCTCCTGTCTGCTGGGAACGGAGGGTCTCTGCTGTTGTCAGTTTGAATTTACAGGAGCCAAGCTGGGAGGACCTGGTACAATCCTTCTAAAGGTATATCAGTCTTTTCAGTATGCCAGTGTTGTCTATTAAAGTTTTAGCAGGCCTTGTTGAGTAATGTTGTTTGAGACCAATGGTAATGCCTAATTGAAAGTTCTACTTACACAATTGCTGTGGAGAGCTGAATCTACCCCATTCAAGATACTACAGCCTTTCAATTGTGCTTGTACTGCTACGTTCATTGCAAGCAACACGGATAAGAAGTCTGTCCCAATTTAAATACCTCAACTCTGCTGAGTGAAAGGAATACTTCACTAAACTGAAGACATGGCCGAGAAGCGTTACTTCTAGCCCATTTGAGTATGGCATACTCACTGGGAGTTTGCTAGACAATTTATTATAGTATGTGTGATAATCCTGCACTGTTGGTACCTGCACTATCGCCTATATGTCTATTAAGTTTACACTACTGCTACAAGTGATTTACCAGTTTGGTTTATTTGCATTGCTTCTATTGTGCTGTAACTGTTCTCTGTAATGATAGAGTGTGCTGGTTCTGACATACAGTGTTTGTTAAATTCATTAAAATGAGTTACTTTACAAAAAGTCCACATTCTTATCTCAGTCAAATTACTCTTTTTTTCGAGTTAAGTACAAAGGCACAGTTTTGGGGCTGCATATTTGAACCTACTGGAAGCCTCCTTTGCTGCTTTAACTTCATAATCCTTAGTGACAGATTTCGACTATCAGGTTGAAATGATGCTAGAAGGAGTGGAAATCTCAGAGTTTTTGGTACAGATGGAACAGCAGTCGAAGTTCTTAACAGATGTATCAGCTAATATAATCAAAGCAGCCTCTGTTGCTTCTAGTTCAGTGGAGATGGCTTGTTGACATCTATGGCTCCAGGATTGGAAGGCTAACTTTTCAGAGAAAGTATCCTTGATGAAGCTTCCACATGAGGGAAAGAAGCTCTTCAGCGACCAGCTGGATGACATGATGAAAAAACCTATTAAGGACAAGGAACATTCTTGGTCATATCGGACTTCTCTGGGAGACCCTGTGGGTCTAGGGATTCTAAAGAATATCCTAAAAGAGATTCCAAGTTGTACTCTTCAAAACATCACATATACCAGCCCCATAACCAAGAGAGGTCTTAGGATTGGTCGACAAGGCAGGCCCCACAACACAGCGATCTTGATTATTCGGAACCTTAAGGCCAGGATGTGGTAGGAGAAATGCTCAAAGACTTTTTTCCTCAGTCAAAACCATCTACCACAGATAATTGGGTTCTGAGAATCATTCGGAACAGATACTTTACCCTAGATGCCGCAAACACCGCAATTTCTTTAGCCTGCACCCCTGGTGGGACGAGGGTCCTAGGGGCACCGTGGACACTCCAGCACAACCCCCAGAGTGCATCTCTCCTGACACAGCTGCCGCGAGTGAGGGGGAGGCGGGGCCAATGCCCTAATAGCGCAGTCTCTCCCTCCGCGGCGTGGGTGAAGTTGTAACCTGTTTACCTGCCTTGCTCTTGGACGCCGCAAACGCCGCAATTTCTTCAGCCTGCAGCCCTGGTGGGACGAGGGTCCTAGGGGCACCGCGGACACTCCAGCACCACCTATCTTTCAGGAAACACTCTGGGGAGGACCACAACCCCCAGAGTGCATCTCTCCTGACACAGCTGCTGTGAGTGAGGGGAGGCGGGGCCAACACGCTAATAGCGCAGCCTCTCCCACAGCGGCGCGGGATGCGGGCGGGACGTAGCCCGGATGGAGCCTGGACCAAGGGCAGGCCCATCTGAGCCTGTCTGAGACTGAACGAGGCTGGGCTGGGCCACCCCCATGTTATCTGGGTGTAAGTGAGTGACATTGTCCAAAGATTGACGTAGATAGGTATATGCTGTAGGTGCCAATGATGCTCGTTGCACGTCTGAATGAAAGTAACATACCTATTATTGTACAGGTCGGCGACAGCAAGCCCCTTCAAATACAACTAATTTGAATGGTAGACACGAACCAGTGGGTGTGTGGACCTTTCAACACAAATGGAGAATAAAATAGGAAGAGTACCACATCATTCTGGCACTAGAACCACAGTGGTAATCAAGGGATGTTTTGATAATAGGCGGCAGGGAGCCCTTTAGTGACTAGAGCATCTAAAGAGCCCCGCGCAGATCATTTTACAGCTGCATAGTGATCCTGGGAAGAGTACAACAGCCCTCCCTAGGTATAAGGACATCGTAACAATTTGCTGCGCTACAACTGCAGCAGCCCACCATCAGAACACCAAGCCTGCAATCTATTCCTGAAATTATAGGTCCTGAAGCAGATGGCAAAGAAAGAAAGTTAGGCCATCGAATCGCGCGTTGACCAGTCTGTGTGGCAACACCCCATTTTTCAGCACAGCATTAGAGGGTCGAGTCCTTTCGCCCCTATGAATCCATCTGTGTATGTAGTGTGAGACTGGGGTGTGGAGTATGTATGTAGTGAGTGCAAGTGATGTGCATGTAGAAGAGTGAGAGGCATGGTAGTCTGGGGTTGTGAGTGAGTCGGGATAGCTCTTAATTATTGTCTTATGTTCAAAAAATGAAAAACATGTGTGTTTCTAAATGATCAGTAAAAAATGTACTATGTAAATCACTATTTATCTTTTTGTAAAATATGTTCCTAGTAACTGTGGACTGACTGATAAATGCTTTTTTGCATATATATAGAAACATCTTTTCTACCAAAAAAATAAACATATTTAATACAATTTATATAAATGAAACAGGTGTGTAGCAGTACATTCTTTTATATGCCCTAGATGGGAGCATTTAGCCACAAGCAAAAGAAATATAGATCAAGAGGGATACTATCGCTGTATAGTTTTCATTATTGTCCAAAGATTGTACCAGTTAATGCAGTTGTCTGTTTAACCTGGGTGAGCTTGCGGGTGCCCCAAAGATAGAAGTCTGCGGACTGAGGCACTCGAAGTCCAGTGGGGAGCAGGCTCGCTCTATTTAACGGAATCGTTTTAGATAATTGTGTATAGGATTGGGGAGGCCTAGTTATTAAACAAGAATGGTGAAGAGAATCCACCACCCACAAGGTCAACTACTAGGCAAAAAGCCCCCCTGCTAATCCCCACTGCCAAACCCACAGCCATTGATAAAATGCTACAACAGGCAATAGGAGCTGTCTCCAGTGAAATAGCACGCACTGAGAGACGTCTCTCTATAACACCAACGATTCCAAGAACCCCACAAACTTTGGAGCCAGGAGCTCCCCTTCTTTCCAAACACCTGATCTTCTGACCACTCCAGACTGAGCCATACCGACGTGATGGTGCTAAATCAACGACCCGTGGGACACATAGCTGGTGAAAATAGCTCAGAACTAAGGGAGCCACCGTTATGGGCAACATACATGGTAAAAGAGTTTAAAACTTACTTTGAACACCTTATAAAATTTGAGTTAGAAGTTGCAACGAGACGGATTGAAAAGTTGACCTCATTAGTAGATTCTTGGGGGAGTGAAAATAATAAAATTTTGCAAATGACTGAATCCATTAATTCTTTGGCCCAGACCACTGTCCCCCAACAAAATCATGTGACTCCACCAGTCCTTAATGTGCTATCTGTCCTTGAACGGCAAAAACCACAAGCCCAAACAAAAGCCTTCATTAGTACAATCCCCCCAACACAACAAATCCAGGCCCCAGCCACTCCCTCATACAGGGTGAACCACGTAGCAGACAATGCTCATGGCTCCAGGGACATCGCAACCACACCTGGCCCATTAGTGGAACGCCTTTCACCTAGCAATCATAAAGGAGATAATAGGACTACACACCAATCAAACCCAAGGGAAAAATTTCCACTTGACCATGTATAGATTTGCCCCCAGCCTCTTCTCCCTATGTGGTTATACTAGCAGGAGTCCCATAGCTGAAGATAGGTCGAGGGGAGTCCTACCCTGATTTAAAAAACACAACTATCTTCTGGTTAAATAAACATAGACCTCTCCCCCACCAAATCCATAGTGAAATTCTATTTGCACGGAGGGTTAACTGGTTGGGACAGAGGCAGAAAGAATTCCCAGGTGACTGTGTTGTGATTGACTTTACGGACAGCAGGGTGGTCCAACACATTCTCAAATGGAGATCGCCCAGGGAGACAAGTGGTATTCATACACTCCACCTAGGCTGTTTTTACCCTCCTAGCCCTTTGATAGAGAGAATGGAAAGTGTGTACAAAAAGTGGGAAATGAGACCACAGTCTAAGAATCTACTAAACCCATGTTGGGGTTCTGAAACCATCTCGCCATTCAACATCCCTGTCAGCAACAGTTTTAGCCTCCTAGACCTGGTTGGTTGACTAAACCCTTATGCTAATTACCTGGAACACACAAATAACCAGCTAGTTAAGCCCCAAAATTGTGAAAGCCTGGTGTTCCCAGAACAACCTCTTAAGAAAAACGATGAAGCTACATTTGAAGTTAGAACCCGTGGCGCTCCTGCTAATACACCAGGGGATTACCACCATACTACACAGGGACAGACGGGGATTTTGCACCAAGTACTACAACAGGAGGGGGGCCCTACGCACCTGAAGACTGGGATAGTAAAAGAATCACAAAACACTAATATTTTATCCTGGAACAGAGCAAGTCTCTCCTCTAAAATGGAACTTCCGGAATGGGGAGACTATATAGATATCCATGAGCTATGTTTCTTCCAGGAAACCTGGTCAATGATAACATTGTATAGAGTAGGATATGTTGCATACTGCATCCCAGACGTTCAGGGGCCCAGGGGGAGACCCTCAGGTGGTCTTTGCATTTGGGCAGGTATACACTTAGGATGTACAATCAAGATGGTAGACACCTCTTCCCCGGATATCTTGTGTATTCTCCTTTCCTTTCATAACTCTCTAAAGATGGCTATTATTAATATATATTCACGCCCAGTGAGGCAGGGACAAACCTCACAGACTTTAGATTGCTTGGCCTCCCTCCTTCCCACTCTTCCCGAGTCTGCACATATAATTATTTTAGGGGATTTTAATTGTCACTTTAAACCCCTTAACGGCATAACTACAACCATTACTAGTGAGGAAGACTTGGCTGGTCAATACTAGAATGTAATACCTACCCAATAAGAAGGTGGTCCCCCCTTGTCCTTCAAATTAATTCTTTTACATTCAGTCATCTGCTTAGGTCGTGTAATGGCCGCTTTTCCTCTGACAGTCTGGGTAATCCTACTTTTAATAAACTGGGACAGGCATACATAATTGATTATATCCTGGTAGAGGTTGAGTTATGGCATAGAATTCTGGACTTTTCAGTCCTGCCTCGATGTGAGAGTGATCACAACCCATTGGTCCTAAATATAGCTTGCTCCCAGCCCAAGGTTGACTATGGTATGGTATCACATTCTGTCCCAAACGTAATTGCAACTAAAGGAGGCAGGAGAGTACAATGGTGAACATTTGCACATCACTAGAAAAAATGTCCTCCCTCTACCAACAAATTATATAGTTTCTAGACAACGCATTTGATATCCCAGAAAATAGCTGAGGCTATGAATCACTGCTAGCGTTAGGTAAGAATCACCAGGATTTGTTTTCAAATTTGGTGGAGTTTTTCTACAATAGGAAAAATAATAATAAGTCTGACCCAAAACCGAAACATCCCTGGTATAACAAAGCATGTAAGGAAGCAAAATGTGCTTTGTTATCAGGGATTAAGGATAAGGACAACCTACACATGCAAAGACTAGGACACACTATAAAAAAACCCTAGCTGAAGCTAAAGCAGAGTGGGAGACTGAGAAATGGGAAGCTATTAAGAAAGCTTTAGACTATAGAGATTTGAGAGGCTTTTGGAACCTAGTAAAAACTGGTAAATCTGAAGGCAACTCATCAATCGAACCAAACCTGGGGGAAGAAGCTTGGAGATCCCACTTTAAACTTTTATATTCAAGACCTTGAGATGGATATGTAGTTGCAAGGGTATCTGTTATTGAACAAATTCCCCATAACACTTTTCCACCTCTCTGCACATTGGCAGAGTTTTTTTTGGCACTGGCAAAATTGTTACCAAATAAGGCACCAGGGTTGGACAGAATCCCTGGCGATCTGTTTAGGACCGACCAAACAGTATGGGCACCCTATTTACGGATTTTTATTTAACGCCATCCTCCAAGGTATGGCACCCCCACCAGCTTGGGCTGGCGCAGAAATTATTCCTATTTCTAAAAAAGGCTCCCCTCTCAACCCGGCAAATTATCGGCCAATAAGCCTCATTGATGTCACCCAAAAGATATTTGCCCGTGTTCTCCTAGGTCGATTGCAATCATGGATTTATGAGATGAACATTTTAACTCCTTTACAAGCTGGTTTTAGGTCAAAAGCTTCAACCATTGACCAGATTTTCAGATTACAATTGATACACTGGAAATCTGTAATCTTGGAGGGTGGCAGTCTTTACCTAACCTTGGTGGATCTCAAATCCGCATTTGATATGGTAAATCGCGATCAGCTATGGGGTTTACTCATTGATATGACGCGCCTACACGATGGTACTTATGCGAGGATAAGACATGGCAAGAAAGGGGAACTGACAGCTCCCTTCCCCGTAGGTAAAGGGGTGAGACTAGGATGCGTTTTAGCGCCGACTCTGTTCTCCCTCTTTCTAAATGGTCTAATTGAAAATCTCCTGGCAATGAAGGACATAGATTCACCAAAGTTAGCGAACCGCAAAATACCTGCTATAATATTTGCAGACGATACGCTGCTTCTGTCTAAATCACCTATGGGTATGCAGCGGGCATTGGAAGAGTTGAACCAATTTTGTAGGAAGAGGGATTTGGAGATAAATCTCCAGAAAACAAAATATATTGTCTTCCATGCCAACACTAGAAACTGCCCTCACCCCCAAATGGAAGGTAGGCCTTTAGAGAGGGTGTCCATTTTTGATTATCTGGGCCTCACACTGAATGACAAGATGGATTGGGGGACCCAAATAAAGAAAGCCAAACTTAAATTAACTCAGTTTATAGGGTGCATTTTAAAAGTACATACAAATTGCACCCAAAAGGTGGTGGGCCCTCCTGCTGAAATTTATAAGATCCAAGCAAGGGGAGCTTCAACCTATGGAGCTAAACTTTGCAGACATTGTTCATCTAATAATATTTTATCTGTAACAGAGAACACCTGATGGGTCTTCCCAAAAGCACTCCCTTAACCCCATTAAGGATGGATCTGGGCATTGGCCCCATTACCGACTTAATTGCCTCTCGCCCACTTCTATTCTGGCGTCGCCTATGGAGCACGCCCGAGTTAGAAACATATAGGGAGGAATTGAAGGATGTCATGTCCATACGGGGGGCTGACAATCTACCTTGCTTGTCCTACATTAGGAGCACATGTTACGCGATGGGGAGGGCAAATGTGTGGCTAACACCAGAAGAGACCTGCCCCTCTGTCTCTAAAAAATCCCTATCCCTTGCCTTTAAAGAATACACATTTGCCCACTTGTCCCAGAGTATGAATTCCTGCTGTCTGACCTCCAGGTTCTTAGATGCCAAACAGCATTACAAGTTGTAGATGGCCCTTGATAGTATCCAACCCTTCATGGCAAAGAAATTGTATTTACAATTTAGATACAGGACGCTCCCACTTCGTGCATTCACTAATAAATGGAAGGGAGCCATCAAACTAGATTGTCCTGGGTGCATTCAGACAGAAGAAACAGAATTCCATGTTACACTCTTCTGTCCTGCTTATAGAAGGTGTAGGTCTAAGTGGGTCATCCAACTTTGTAGAAACCTAGGGCTAGGAAACTACATCGAGGTTTAAAGGCTACTGAAATACGAGACACACCCATTATTCATAGTCGCAATCTCGAAATTTCTATTTGCAATGGGGTGTATACGTAGAGACATTATAAAGGGTAAAGAGCTGGGTAACATTTAATAGTGTCCTCCCAGGGAAATCGTCTTGATATCGTTGTCTTTTCTGTTAATCAATTTTAATGTCTTACTTTTAAATGATTTTTTTTCAAGATCTTTTTTATCTATATTCCAAATGTTTTAGATACTCCTTATACCACTGCTTATAGGATAATCTAGTAACAGCTGATGCATAGGATGGCTAATCAAGGTTTGGAGTAGTAGCGGGGAGAGAAAATCTATACTACTATAATAAAGGAAGAACTTTCAGCCTTTGAGGCGGGTAAACTCGGGAACCACAGCGCCAATCCACACACCCGATACACCGTTGGAATCGTCAGGGTGTGTAGATGGTTATAGGCTATATACATTTTTTTAAAAAAACTTTATTTAAAAAATTTACAGTAAAAAAAAAAGTAGTCCCCCCGAAGTACTGCCGGCCGCGACGTGCGTGCTCACGCCAGGAGCGCGGGGAGGAGCGGCGTCCAGGAGCGCGACGAGGAGCGGCGGACATGGTGCGGGGGAGGAGCGGTGACGTGAGTAGCAGCGGACAGGCCAGCGGCGGTGCAAGCAGTGGACAGGCTGGAGGAGCGGCGGCTGAGGTAAGGGAGCGGCGGACATGGCGCAGGGGAGGAGCGCTGATGTGAGGAGCAGCGGACAGGCCAGCGGCGGTGCGAGCAGCGGACAGGCGGGAGGAGCGGCGGCTGAGGTAAGGGGACCCATGTCGTGGCAGGCGAGGGACGGGCTGGGCGGGGGCCCGGGCTGCAGGAGAAAAGAGAATGATCTTGTGTTTTTATGGTGAAACAGCAATCATTAACACACCTCTAGGCCAAAATGATTAGCTATGATGTAAGCTTTCCCAGCCAATGTACACTGTGTGTACATTGGCTGGGAAAGCTGTACGGATTGGTCAGCTGTACACCTCTGCAAAGAAGAACAGACATATTTAAAGCAGTATATCAGCAGCGGACAGGCGGGAGGAGCGGCGGCTGAGGTAAGGGGACCCATGTCGGGGCAGGCGGGGGTCGGGGCGGGGGTCGGGGCCGGCGGGTGACGGGCCGGGCTGGGGCCGGGCTGCTGGACAATGTCGGGGCGGGCGGGGGTCGGGGAAGCCTGTTGCTCCCGGACAGCGTCGGGACGGGCTGCTAGTATGGTATAAAACTGTAGCACACTGCTTAAGGCTTTAGTGGTCTTAGCACTATCATTTTAATACCCAATTTTCAGTCATATGAAATTTGTAATTTATATATTGGTATAATCATGCACTTTTATGGCTGTACAGCCGAAATAAAGTTTTTTGACTGACTGACTAAGATATTTAATCAAGTTCAACTCTATGCCTCCAGACTCTGGATGCATCCCAAACCGTTATACCCAAACATGTGGGACAGTATTTTGGTGTTGCTACTGGAGAAGGCAGTACCCCATACTCCCCAGGAAAAACAGGACCAGTGGGTGTATTCCATTCTGTTTTTTTGTCCAAAATGTCTCACGGGGTTTTCTTCAGTCCTTGATTTGAAAAGACTCAACCAATGGATCGGGACTGTGCATTTTTGCCCTATAGCTTTGCAAGTCATCAATCCTCTGGTTTCAGTTCAGAATTTTCTGACTAGCATCAATTTGTAGGTAGCTTACCTGCATGTGCCTATTCATCAAACACATCAGACATTTCTCCATTTCGAGGTGGGGGGCTCCCACTTCCAATTCTGTGTGCTCCCAATTGGGTTTAAATCTGGACCACAGGTTTTTACAAAGGTTCTGGCTCCATTGATGGTTTTGCTTCTTCATTAAGAGATTAGCATCCAGCCATATCTGGACAATTGTCTGTTGTCTGCTGGTTCACCCCGTCAAGAAATGGACCATGTCAATAAAGTAGTCCAGGTGTTGACATCTCACCGGTTTCTTATCAACACCCAGAAATCATAGTTACTTCCAGCACTGGATTGTGTTTCCTTCTAAGCCAGATTTTGCACAGACCTGGGTGTGGTCATGCTTCCAGACAACAGGGTGGAAAAAATTTAATCTCATATTCGGGGCCTTCTGATTGCTCCCCTTCCAAGGGTGTCAGACTGGATGAGAGTTCAGGGGGATTTGGCAGCGCTGTCTTTTTTGTTCCCTGGACTCACTTCCATCTGAGCATCCTCGTTCGCTGACTGCTTCAGTTGGGGTCCCACACCAAAGGATATGCCTCTCCATCTTCTTGTGTCGGTGGTAATGAGGCAAGAACTGGCTTGGTGGTTGGATCAGTATCTTCTGAAGGTGGTGCCCTATGTCTTCTCCCTCCAGTGATAATTGCTACAGATGTGGGCAATAAGGGATGGGGAGCTTAGACGGTTTTGTATCAGATAGAGGGTATGTGGATGGTCTCTCTCCCTAATTGTTCAGTCTGATTTGCCAGAGATGGGGGTGTCCAGGGCTGGATCTGTTTACTTCTTCACGCAGTGCTCTGATTCCCCGGTTTTGATCCAGGATGAGAGAAACTTCAGCTTGGAGGATAGATGCTCTGCCCTGTCCCGGGCTCCAGGTTCTTTTGTTTGCTTTCCCTCCATTCCCTTTGATCCAGAATGGGTGAAAAGGGAAGCATCTTAGGTAGTCTTGGTTGCTGTGGCATGGGGCAGCTCTGCTTGGTTTCTTCTTCTACAGAGGATGAGGAGGAGCTGGGAGTGGGTGCTGCCCACAAGTTTATCTCCTATGATCGACCTGGTCCTTCAGGAAGAGTCTCTGATTCATCTCAAGTTGATGGATTTGAAACTGAGCAGGTGGAATTGATAGCTCAGGGTTGTTCTGCTGCTATTTCCACTTCCATTCAGGCTGCCAGGAGGCCTTTCACTAGGGCTTCCTATGCGCGGCACTGAGTTTCCTTTGGGAAATGGTGTGGGAGGCAGCAGATTGTGCCTATGTCTACTTCTCTTTCTCAGACATTTCAGTGTCTACAGGATGGATTCACTTTGGGGCTTTGAAGTTGCAGTAGGTATCTATTAGGGCTTGTCGGGCTTGTTGGGGTAATCTGGAGGATCCCAGAGTCTGGTCCAGAAATGGTTTAAGTGGTTTTCTAATATTTTATAATGAGAGGCCGCGAGGGTTACCTTCCTGGGACCTACCCAAGGGGCAGCAGGCTTTGCGCTACCCCCCTCCCTATGGGGAACTTCCATTACATTGAACCCAGGTCACTTAAGCTGGAGGTGTTTTTCCTTGTGGCCATTACTCCCACCACAAGATTAGAAGAACTGGGGCACTTTCTTGTAGCGCCCCCTTTCTGCAGGTCGTTGATGATAGGATAGTTTTGAGACTGAGTCCTGGGTTTGTTCCGAAAGTCAATTCAGCTAACTTTCCCAACATGAAGTTAATATGCCCATTTTCTGTCTTGACCCACAGTCTCCTGACAAGATTAATCTCATCTGAGCATTCAGAGAACTGTTTGGTTTATCTGGAGAGGGTGGGGAGTTCCACCAGGATTCCTCTTTTTTGTTAATTTTGAGCCTGCCAGAAAGGGTTACAAGCCATCCATGCAAACCTTGAGCAGGTTAATTCATACTATGATTGCCTTGGCCTATTATCAGTTTGGTGTCCCATCTTGTTGGACTTGGCCCTTAGGGCAGGTTCACCCCTAATCTTTTTGCTTTTATTTGTGACCCTGTGTTAGTGATTTTTGGGTCTTTGCGCACTTTTCCCTGTGTCCCAGAGTAAAGTGCGTGCGTGTAGTATGGCTGGCCTGCCCTCCCATAGGAATGCATGGAGAATGTGTGTGTCCATGTTAGTTCCTAATGCGTGGGGAGTGCAGGCTCGAGTTTGGTATGTGTGAACTCGTGAGAATGAATGCTGCGCAATGGTATGTGCGGCTTGTATGTGTCTAGAAGGGAAGTGCTACTTCTGGACATTGATGTATGTGAGCAGTAAGGGTGCTGGAGCGTGATTGGCTGGAGCTGGCTGGCATGCCAGGCTCCAGGAAGTCTGGATGGGTCTGCCCGGTGGTGAGTGTGAGATCAGCATGAGTGATGTGTGGGAGGAGTGCACCTGGATCCTGGATGGGCTGGGTTTTTCCCCACACAATGCTGGCTCCGCCCCCCTGTGGTTTGTCTAACGACCCAAGCCCTGCCAGTGAATGAAATGGGTGGTTGGGCCATCAAGGGTACTCCTAAGCCAGCTGCAACTGGTTTTCCCCCACCCTGCACCCTGAGACAAATGATTTCACAGTATAAGAAGGGGCTGTGTCCCCACAGAAATTGTTCTCTGTTCTACTTTTGGATCTTGCCAGAGGGGGCTGTTGCTGTTGCTGGGGCCAGGAGGACCGCCACTTGGCTTGTCTCCCTGCCTGGAGACCCAGTGTGCTGGCTCTGGCCCTGCCTTGCCCCCCTGCCTGCCTCCAGACCCTGCTGGAGCTTTGCTTTTGGCCAGAGCGCCTAGAAGCGCTTTATTTTTCCCCTCAGCGCTGGGAGCGCTTTGCTTATATTTCTAGCGCTGGGAGCGCTTTATTCCGCCCCTAAGCGCTTGGGAGCGCTTTGTGTGCAGCCGGTGCCCACCCGGCATCTGCCCGCTCTTATTGCCGATTTGTTTGGCAGAACGAGTGCCCACCTCGTTTTAGTTAATTATTAAAAGCCGGTGCCCACCCGGCATTGCCCCGTATTATTTTTATTATCTACGAGCCGGTGCCCACCCGGCATTGCTCCGTGTTCACCGCCGCAGCCCAGGGACATTGAAGCAGTTGCCGGGCCGCTGCCTAGTGCGACCCGGAAGTCCCGCCTCCGTATCCCCAGGGCCGCGCTGCCATTGGCGGCCCCAGGGGAAGTTAGGCAGAGTGCAGCAGGACAAGGCCAGGCGGGAAACGAAGGAAGCGGCCGGACGAGTCCCCGAGGCTCCCCGAGTGTGGAGAGAGGAGCCCCGCAAGGAGACGAGTGCTTCCCCGCCCCCGCAGACCCGGGAGTGCGAGGCTGATTCATTGTGTGCAGAGCGGCCCCGGTTGGCAGCAGGCCGCTCCGCAGGAGAGAAGGGGCATTTTTTGGAGATTGGAGCCACGAGGCTCCGTGGGGCATTATTTGAGTCTGAGTCCCCCGTGAGGGACTCCAACATTCCGCCCCCAATTGCGAGGGAGCCCAGAGAGGCTTCAGGGGCACATCTGCGGTTTCGAGCCCACGAGGCTCCGAGCTTCCCATTGTCCTGTGAGCCCTGAGAGAGGTTCTTGAGCGCCCACATTTGTTTAGAGCGCTGAAGCTCTTAATCCCAGCCCATATTTGTTTTGCGAGCCAGAGAGGCTCTAGGGGGACGCAGCCAGTTAGTTGATCAGAGCCCCGTGGCTCCCACGCTGTGTTCCCCCATTGTGTTCTTGAGCCCACGAGGCTCCAACGTTGCCCATCAGTGATTCACAACTGTCCAGCACTTAGTGGACAGTTGCTACGTTTAGGCTTTGTGTTCTTGGCTGCCTGCGCAGCCTCCCCTGACATTGAGACTCAGGGCATTTCAGCCCTTTCGAGGCCAGTTGGCCTGGGGGACAGTTCTAGTGTTGTGCTTCATGCACCCTGCGCAATTTATGATTTACTTACTGATGTGATTTCTGCGCAAATGTTCTACCTGCACCTCTGAATGTGTTTTAATACCTCATGTGCCATGTTCTTTATGTTTTATCCCCTTTGCTAAAAGTGACCTGCTTAGAGGATTGTTTATGTTATTACCTTTGCTAAAAGTGACCTGCTTAGGTGATTCTTTATGTTTTTATTCCCCTTTGCTAAAAGTGACCTGCTTAGAGGATTGTCTGATATTACCTTTGCTAAAAGTGACCTGCTTAGGTAATTGTTTATGGTTTGTTCCCCTTTGCTAAAAGTGACCTGCTTAGAGGAATGTTTGTTTTATCCCCTTTGCTAAAAGTGACCTGCTTAGAGGATTGTTGATGTTTTATTGCCTTTGCTAAATGTGACTTGCTTAGGTGATTATTTTAGGTTTCCTTCCCTTTGCTAAATGTGACTTGCTTAGGTGATGGTTTTCCTTACATAGGTCCTGATGATAAGGTCCTAGTTCCCTGCGTGATTTTCCTACAGTTTTAGGGTTGCGTAGGAGGTATTTACCCTTTACCAGGAAGTCCTGGTTGTGTGCTACATATACTATTTTGTGTGCTACATTCATTATATGTTTATGTGCTAAGTGTTATACCTACAAGTATTATTTCTAAAAAGTGCATACCCCTGACAGTGGTCCAGGTGGCCCTGTCCTGTACATAATCCCTTGTAAATCTTGCCCGTGCCTGTTGGCACATTGTAAAGTGTGTGTCTTATCTAATGTGTTTTTATTATAATACAAAGGCTATTTTTGATATAACCTTGTGTGGAGTTTCCTTTGTGGTGGGCCTAGGGTGTTGTCACTGGGGTGCGCGCGCAAACGCTTTACACATCGCCTCCGAGATTAGCCTTGCTGCTCGCGTCACGTTACCTAGAGGGTGAGCAGGGGTTGTCTTGGTGTGTAACTCCCTTGCCCTGACCTTAGAAATGGTGATCCCTGACTGACTTTGGCGTGAGCATTGGCCGGCCGGGGGTCCCGTTTCTAACACATCTCTATTAGGGGTTCATGGTGGGTCAATTTATTCTCTGGCTGAGGGGTGAGGGGGTTTCTTTGCTGAGGTTTGTAGGGCAGCCACTTGGGCGATTCTGTCTACATTTACCAACCACTACAGAGTCACTCAGGGTCCTGCAGTGGAGGATGTTTTTGGGTCTAAGGTTCTGCCTGCGGGAAAGTATCTGTGGTTTTCCTCTTGATAATAAAGGTTGTTTTCTGCATTGATTTAGTTGTCCTGTCCTGGCTTTCTATAGATTGGATACATCTCAACATGTAAGGAAAAGGAGCGAGAGGGAAGAGGAGGTAATGCTTTGATTACTTACCGGTAATTGCATGACTTTGAAACCTTCCCTCGCTTGGATTCCTTATGCTCTCCCACCTGCTCTGTATAGTCAGGACGACTGTGTTTGGTGGAGCTTGTTGACGATACAAGAGGTTGGAGGCGAGAGGAGCTTTTATGCTGGGAAAAGGGATCTGAGGGGAGGTGTGGGGGAAATCAACATATAAGGAAGCCAAGTGAGAGGGGGGCTCAGAGTAATACAATAAGCGGTAAGTAATTGAAGCATTTCAAAGCACTGCTTATACATGCGCTACTATTCCCATAGTTACCAGTACTTAAAGTATCCATCTCTCAAGGATGAAAGGCTCTGCCGACTCTTCAAAATTTTTAATTAGTGCCTTACAAATCACAAAATATGTCTACAGAAATCCCTTAAAACACTGGAACATCTTGGTAGCAATTGTCCTACACGTGCCCTGTACATTTAAGGGTTTTTGAACTGCTGCTGTTCCTGCTGTACCTGTGCAGTTTTATAAGTGAAACATTCCCTGCTGCTTGTGCTGTGCCTTCACCACTGCAGCTGTGTCTTTGTTATATTTTCTGCATTTGGTTGTAGATCACACTGCTACTTCCTAAAGGAAGTTTCCACTGATTATGTCCTAAAAGTATCTGCGTTGCGTGTTGGTCGAGTTTGACACAGCTTTTTACTATTCAAAAGTTCAAACAACATTCGCTCAGCCAGTGCTTGTTTCGATGCTATCACAGGTTGCCCTCTGCTTTGGATATACGTGTAGGCCGCGTTCTCGTCATCGTGCAGCCACATAGTTATCACACCCACGTTTCAATCCATAACGTTGCTTTTTCAGCAAGGACAGCAGTGCCTGGTGGTTTTAGGGGGTGGTAGCGGTGCAGATTATTTTGAACGATGTATTTTGGACTACATGATTGAGATCAAGCATCGATCGCGTCCAAAAGAAATCAAAAGCTCAAGATAATACTGTAATGTGTTTTACAAACATTATTTGCCGTGCGCTGTATAGAAAGCACATTTTTCGAATACTGACTGGTTTACTTGTCGTTTGCCCTCTCACTTTCCCATCAGCATCTCCGTCTGTGCAATGAGACAATGCCGAGGAAGCTGCAGGTTTTTCTGAGCCGCGGTTTATTGTTCAGCACCTAATCAAAGGGAGCCTGCGATGGTAGACGTCCCCACTGGGACAACACTAGATTACCCTCCTGCTGGGCAGGCAATAGCTTTCTAAAGAACACAGAACAACCAAAATGGATTCTCCGTTCCTTTCATCAACACTGTTGTTATATGCACTGAATCCTATGTAACAAGACAACGGGTAAAAGCTTTTAAATATATTTTGACCACTTTGATTTACCCTTATATTCCATTCAGAGAAATCATGATTTAGTTTTCCAATGTCATGCGCAGGAGGGGGCTATAGTAAGGGTGACTGGAAGGTTAAGTTTGCAATGAAGCTCGCCATTGGTCTCACTCTGATAAATAGCACTGAGGTGTCTGTGTGCAACTAGGTCAAGACATGAAAAGAGCTTGAGTGTGGAAAGGTGGGTACAGTACTTGGAAATGTTAGAAATGTTAGAAACTGTAAAAGTAGAAAGCATGCTCCTTGTGGTGTAGTATGATAGTACGGTATACAATTATTGTTTCTGTTTCCGCTATTCTATGTAAGGCCAAATCAGGGTCCCCGCTTGAACCTGCACACTACGCACACACTGTCACAAGGAATTCCAGCCACCTTCTCTATTATATTGTGTTAGAAATGGGGGTCTCTAGTTGGCAGAGTAGGTACTTTTTTCCAAATAGGGACCCTTGCTTCTAGTCAGGGTAAGTGGGATACACACTTCAGATAACCCATACTCACCTCCTTGGTAGCTTGGCATGAGCAGACAGGCTTATCCCAAAGGCAATGTGTAAAGTATTTGTACGAACACTCACAGTAACACAGTGAAAACACATGAAATGGACACTACACCAGTATAGAAAAATAAAATATCTTTATCAAAACTAAGCAAGACCAAAATTACAAAAATCCAACATACACAGTCAAAAATATGACTTTCAAAAGGTTTCAAGAACCTTTCCCATTGAAACTATGGATGCGTGACTTTTACACAAAGTACCTGCAGTTGTGTCAAAATTCAGAAGGCTAAACAGCCGTAGAGTGAAGAAGAGTTGAAAACAAAGAGATTCGTCAGTTCATGACACCTTGGGGAGGCGATGCAAGAGTTCTGAATCCGGTCTGTGGGTGAAAGTGATGCATTGATTCTTCGTGATGGATCCGGTCCACGGGTAATGTGTCGAGAAAACTTGCTGTACAGGTGTGATGCGTGAAAATCCAGGATGCATCAGTAATTGATGCAGTGGCGGCGCTGTGTTGTTTTTCTTCAGCCGCGATCCCTCAATGCAGCAATTCTTGCAGTGGCGACAGGCGATGCGTCGGTTTTCGCAGCGGCAAGGCATTGCGTGCAAATTCTACTCGCGCCATGGAGATACAGCGGAAAAACAGCTGTAAGAAGAGGGATGCATCGATTTTTGCAGTTCTTCAAGTTTCTTCTTCCAGCTACCAAACAGCAGCAACAACCTCCAGAGGTCCAAACCTAACACAGGTCCAAAACTAGCAGGTCAGAACTCACAGCAGCACAGTTAAGAGGAGCTGGGGGGGGAGTCTTCGTGTCCCTGAGACTTCAGAACAGGAGCCCAGCACACACAGGCCCTTGGAGATCTCCTTCAAGCAGAGAACCCAGCACATAGCAAAGTGCTTCTCCTTTCCTTGGTAGAAACAGCAACTGCAGGCCAACCCCACATAGCACACAGGCAGTACTTCTCCTCAGTCTCTCCAGCTCTTCTCCTTGGCAAAGGGTCTTCTTGAATTCCAGGGATGATCTAAAGTTTAGGGGTTTTAGGTATAATACTTATACCCCAAAATGTATTTGTTCTCTTTGTGCAAGGGTCTCTGAGCCCATTCCTAACCAGTTCTGTCCTCTCCTGTGCAGCTGTCTGGCAGGAGGTGGAGACAGCATTGTGTAAGGCAGACAGGCCCTATTCAGGTGCAAGGGAAATCTCCTCCCACCACTCTAAATGCAGACCGGGCCTATTCAGTTGCAAGTGAGAACTCCTCCCCTCCTCTGAATGCAGACCAGTTCTATTCAGCCCAGCCCTGAATCATTCAGGGAAGGCAGGACACACATCAAACCCCCCCCCCTAGGTGGCTGTCTGAGAGAATGAACCTCCCTGGCCCCTCTCACTCCGAAACCAGAGAGTCAATAAACCAAAAAATTGATTTTAAAGAGAAAATAGACATCAAAGTGACTCAAAAAATCAGATGAAGGAACCAGAGATATAATTTTTCAAAGTTTTAGTTGTTTCTATCTCCAATAAGCCCAAAGGCCCAGTTGTGGGTATCCGATCACCCTAAACAGAGTCAAAGTCAAAAATTGAGGCTTAGCACAATGGAGCTCTGGTTGGATACCGGGACCAAGTTCGTCTGGTGGAAAGTTTATCTTCTGTTATAGTCGTTTTTGTATAAAAAAAAGCTCTCATAGACGAGGGTATCAGCTGGTAAAGGTGCCAGTTGGAACAGAAGAGGGAGTTGTTTGCAGTTGGCTGAAGTGCAGGAACTCAGTTGGAGCCTTGGCTCCGGCAGGAAGTTTGAGTCTCTAAACATCGAAGGCAGGAAAACTTTGAGTGGGTGAAGTCTGAAGTCAGAGCCATCGTTGAGCTGCTGATGAGCGTTGGTGCTGGTGAAGTCCTCTACATTTGCACTTAAAAACTTTCTGGAAGTCAGGATACTCTTAGCAGAGCTAACCAGTAAGTTGAGTCTGACATGCAAATTGGTGTTACACCTGCACTCAGCTGTGGTCCAGTGGTAGCCTCTGGTTCTTTTGGAGTAAATTTGGACATAGGTTTTAGTCCTTAGAGTCCACTCTTATCTCCTGGGTTCAGGTGGGGAGCAGGCCATCCCTTGGGGTTGCTTTCCACAGGTTAACAGCAGGTTCAGCCTTCTTCTGTCTTCTAAAGGCCAGAGGTGTTCTGAAGAGAGTATTGAAGATGCCATTTTTATGCCCAGTTGCATCCTTTGGTCAATGTAAACTCCCGGCCACTCGCTAACCAAAGGGATGCCACTACACACTCTTGCAGCACTTCCTGTGTGATTTTCTGTAAACTAACCCACAGTGCCCGACTCTTCCTAAAACCAATATGGCAGATCCTTCCTTCCATTTTCCAGAGCTCTGGCTATATCCCTGAGGTGTGTCCTAAGGAAATAAAAAACTCCTTCTGCAAACCAGCTCTGGTGCAGGCCCCTCCCCCCCACTGTGATTGGTACCACTCTGGCTACTTGGACAATGGTTGAGGCCGACATGTGAGAGGGGATCCTTACTGTTAACATGTACTTACAGTGACTAGCACTCAAAAGCTATTTTCATGGTGGGAAGGTTAGCTGGCCCGTAGAGAAACAATATTAAATGCTCATTTTGCTCTCTTTGGGTATTGACAAACTAGAAAAACTCTTTTTAATATTTATCAAAGGCCCAGTTATGAAACTGAATTTTTTACAAATATCAAGAAGAAGTAACTTCTAGAAAGTTACCATTTCCCTACCTAACGCCTCTGGATGCTAATTTGCATTAGCCTCCAGCTGCAGCCCTCTGAGTGATCAAGCTTTGATGAGGTGGAAAAACTGCTCCCAGAGCAGAGCCAAAGGCCAGGGTGTGGTTATGTACCTCTGGCAGCATGACCATTTGGGCTGAACCTAAAAATTAATTTACTTCAAATGAGTCTCCCCGTCACAGGTAAATAGCAGATGACACCTGGACACGCCACTTCTTTTGTTCCCCCAGTCAAGTTGTGGGCGAACAGAACTGCCCTTATCTACGACCCAATATAGTTTAACTATTACAGCGTGCAAAGCAGACCCTATTTTATGAAATGGTCTGAAATCCAATTGAACAGAGTCCAATGTTGAATACAACCCTAGAAATAAAGACATCGTTTTGTTCACATGTTTATCTATGATTTTGGCAGCAACAGTAAGACCCACTCAGAAGTTTGCCAGAATGGCCAGATCTACAGGAGGTTTCTGCAAAATTATCGAACATCTGTTTAGTACTAGATCCATATTGAAGATGTGAGTGCTGCCCTAAGGGATGCTGTGAGGTGGGCCCACCTCGAACTCATCAACATTTAGCATAACAAAACAAAATTGGAATTAATTTCAGTAAAAGTATTAGGGGTTTCACTCAGGCTTATATAATTAGACAAAATTTTGAAAACAAAAAAAATAACGACCAACTATTGATTAAAATAATAGCTTTAGAAGAACAACTATCATTAGCACTTCGGTATAATGTAGCAAAAAGCATAGAAATTGGCCTTGAACTCTGCTCAATCAAAAATAAAATGAAGTCAAAATTTATTCAGAAAAGCACAAATATATTGCATAAATTTAAAATAACACAATATGAGGGGGGTGACAAAATCGGGAAAATCTTGGCCTACAAAGTTGCTGAGGACAGAGCTAACTCTACTATTACAAGCATACGGGGGGCTGGCAATAAAATTTATACTCAACCTCAAGATATTTTAGAACAATTCGCCGATTTCTATAGAAATTTATATACCCCAGAAGTGGATTATAACTTAGACGACATATACAAATATGTGGAGGAGCACACTGGGGACATGCAGAATTGCTTATAGATAGACTCACTGTCTGAGGACATAACAATGGCTGAATTGCATCTAGCGATAGCTTTATTACCCGCAGGAAAAGCGTCGAGCGAGGACACCATACCCCTAGAAATATATAAATTCTGCCTAAAAGAGCTTGAACAACTACTGCTGAAAGTCATACAATTTGTAGGCCTAGAAGGAAAGACACCTAGGTCATGGAATAGGGCAAAAATAATATTTTTTTTGAAAAAAGGTAAACCGAAGGAAGAGAGAGGGTCATATCGCCCCATCTCCTTAATAAACACAGACGCAAACATTTTTGCAAAAATTTTAGCTTTAAGACTAGCTCCTATTATGCCTCAAATCATTAACCCACAACAGCATGGTTTCATAACTGGTAGGGACACTACTATACATACTAATATGGCAATAACTGCATTAGATGTAGCAGAGACAGAATCCACCCCACTTGGTATAATTCTATTAGATGCTGAAAAAGCTTTTGACCGAGTGGGGTGGGACTTTCTCTGGTACATACTGTTTAGGATAGGGTTTAAAGGACAATTTCTGCGGAGCATTCAAGCACTGTACGATAAACCTTCAGCATATACCAGCTATGGGGGACTGAAATCTTCAGACTTTTCTATCTTACGAGGTACCCGTCAGGGATGCCCCCTATCCCCTCTTCTATTTGCCCTCTCATTGGAGCCTTTTTTGTCCGCACTTCAACTTCAAAATCAGATCGTACCCTTTAGATCAGGAACACAAGAACTAAAAATAACTGCATACGCAGATGACATCGCGATCTACACTGAAGATGTCGTAGAAGCGTTAAAGGGAATAGCATTAGAAGCCGAAAAATATGGTAAGGTGGCGGGTTATAAATTAAATCTACTAAAAACGCAAGTAATAGCTAATTATACACCTGCAGTGGCTGTGCCTGAGATCTGCCACTCCGCCACATATCTCGTGGTTAAAATCACGGCTAAATTACTAGAAATCAATAATCTAAACTACAACGAACTAATTAAATCAACCAGCCTATTGCTAAAAAAATTGCACAGATTACCTCTGAACCTAACTGGCAGAATTAACTTAATCAAGATGAAAGTTTTGCCCAAATTTGTATACTTATTTCGGTCTATACCATTAGCATTAAATAATCAATTTTTTAAAAAACTTGACGGAATACTTAGCAGTTTTATTTGGGGGTATAAAAAAGCAAGAAGATCACTGGCCCTTATGAAAAATAATACAAACTATGGCGGACTCAATTTTCCTGATTTCAAATTATATTTTTGGTCTGCTTTTGTAATTCGTCTTCGCTCCTTATTAAATGAAAGAAGGACTTTGTTTTTTCATTTTTTTACACTAAAATCCGACTCGAACATGTTTCTGTTCCGAATCAACGACCCCAACTACTACAAAAGGGTTAGATTTAAGACTATAAGAGACTTAATAAAGATCTGGGGTAACATACTTTCTTTTTGCAATACCAGCTTTTTTCACCCCAGGCTTCCGCTTTGGGGCAATCCGGGCCTACCAAATATTTTTTCCGACATTAATACTCGCTGCTGGCTAAGATCGGGTATCACGGTTCTAGGGGATTTTTATGGAACACAAGGTTTTTTAGATTTCAATACTCTCAAATTATTATATAATCTATCCGAAAATATGAGATATAAACACCTACAGATACACAACTACCTGATTAATAAAAAACAAATATTGGAGGTCACTGAAAGTGATATCTGGACATGTCTATACTCATCCAAAAATAAATCCACAATAAGCGAAGCATACAAGCTTTTTGCTGGATTTAAATCAAATGATTGTATTAAACTGGCTGACAAATGGAGCAGAATGTTGGGGTCAAATATAACACCGAAACAGATTGAGAGCTCTTTAATAAATATCAATAAACGAGTGCGATCATCAAACCTCAGATTACAACAATTTAGAACAACCTGTATGCTGTACTACACCCCGGAAAGAATCTCAAAATGGCCATCTAATAACATTCATAGTGATCGTACAAAATGCCCTAAATGCTCTGCCGAAGCAGCTGATTTAGTACATATCTTATTCTCGTGCCCGAATCTTAAAACTTTCTGGCATGATGTAGAAAAAGTTCTTAAACTGAAACATATTCAGCTGCCTACATTTACGGCCACTTCTGTTTTGTTAGACACTTACTCGGTATCTTTTCCACAAGCCGCTTTGGCCACGATATTAATGTCCTGTGCTAAGCAAACTTTGGCCAGAGCTTGGATTAGTCCAGAAATACCTAAGGTCTGGGATTGGTGGGCCCTGGTAATCGAGATATACTCAATGGAATTAGCTCTAGCTAAGATCAGGGGCTTACAGACATTGAAAAAGCATGAAAAAATTTGGGGTACTTTTATAGATTGATGATGCTTCACTTTGTTTATTTATTTTTCTTTTATTTTTTTACTTTTTTCTTCTTTCTTTTTCTTTCTTTTTTTGTGATACATGGGAGGGGTGTAGAAAATAGATCGAACTATACTATTTGCTTCAGCGTTGAAAAGAAATTGATATTATCTTCTTGTTCATCTATTCTCAAAATAACATTTCATGATTTAGTTGTATTTGTTTATGCTTTATATGGAAATAATTTATGTATGTCAAAATTAATCATTTATGTCTTAATTTACTTATTCCTTGTACGCCTGCAAACAATAAAAACATTTAAAAAAAATAAATAAATAATTTCAGTAACTGCTGATATACTTTACCTCACATGGAGTACAATGAGGCTTGAGCTCTTGGGTGCTGCTGGTGGCAGCCATTGTCACTGACAGGCAGGCTACCCACCTGGCCTCTGATGTACAATGTTTGAGTCTATCTCTGGAGCCTTGGACTCCTTGTGGCTTTAGGGGTCACTGGACACTCTTGTTCAAGACAGTCTTCCCTAGTTAAGTACCTTCCGTGATCTTCTGCCAAAATCATCACCAGGCAGGACTACTCATACTCATACACACAAGCAGGAAGCAGAAATATTTACTTTCAGTTACATTGGAGTGGGCGGGTCACTGACTCATGCTAGACTGACGATTCTTGGTTCAACGAGCTCCAGGGCATCCTACACTGGTTCACTAGAGTAAGTATAACCAATACCCATGACACAGATGATACACTTTAAAACTTGCTAAACCCACCCCAAACATCTTTGTTGGCTTGTATTCTAGATGTAATTGTGAAAAATGGCACGTATATTTAAGTTATCACATTTACCTGCAAAATCTAAAGCAAATATTTGTAGTAAGACGTCAAAATAGGGTTATGTCAAATACTAAGGGGTTCTAAAAAAATAAAAGACATGAGAACGTGGCATGGATTACTTCATTATGAAAAATGAAAACATATCCTATGTTCCATTTTTAAATACTGTCTTGGAGTTTTCACATACTTCCATGTAGAAGAAAGCTTTTTATCATTGGACAATAAGACAAACGTACTTAAAAAACATTTTGCTACACTCCTTGTAAATAATCAACTGCTCACAAAGTTTCCATAATTATGAATAAGCAACAAAAAAACTTTAGAGAAGACTGAGAAAAGTAGGACCCATGAGAACCCGGTTATTTTTCTTTCATTTTTACTAAAGTAGTGCTTTAGTGCAATTCGGAAAAACTGTTTTAAGAAATGGACAACATGGTAGAAAATAGCTGAATGCAGCACATAAAATGACTTTCCTCAAATAATTGTCTATGTTGCCCATTACCATTAAAAAGGCATATGGATCTGATATATGCAACTTCTGCCTTCCCAAAAGGTTGCGAGCTGGGTACACAGGAAAACTAATTGAGGTGTTGCAGTCCCTTTCCATGTGAACATTATAAATGCTTGTAAACAGACCTTACCTTTGCAAAGTTCCATAGCACCACCCAAATTTCCCCTGCCATGTGCCTCCTGTGCACTTCCCCGTCGCTCACATAGAACTCATGGTTTTATATAATTATTGCATTACATTATTTAACGTGTCGCCAGTCTCATGGCTGAGAACTATCATGTTGTGTAGTTTCTACCCTACTGTAGGGGTGGCACGTTTGTGGACAGCATAACCAATGGGAGGGTGTTGTTCTGATTCCATGCACTCCATAAGGATATGTTGTTGTTTAGGCCAGCTATGTCACAGTGCCATCATAAGCACTCCCTAAACCTAGAGAGGTGGCAAATGGTTCTGACAACCACTGAACATGACAACCATGATCCCCCAGGGATTGTAGTAACATATCTAGAACCCTTTTGCACAGTCACTCGTGCTCTCTTATTCTATGAGAAGTATACAAGGAATACCCAATGGGCCATTTTCAATGTTCATTGAACCAACGAGATTCTTGTGTAGAGTATATGTGCTGCATAAATCAATAGAAGCAGATGGAAATAATTAGAAGTAGCAGGATAGTGACCAGAATCCAAAATTGTTTAGCATGCAGGCACATGAAACAATATAAAACAATATAGAAGTCTAGTGTGCTCCTACTAAGTGTCCCCTGACCTAAATGTTTACGGTGTGCGTGTGTTCTGACAATAATCCCCATACTGGATGATCCAACCCCAGTTATCTGAATTGAAAGAATTTAAGATCCCGTCTTGGTGACAAGCTGGACACCCTTGGCAGAGATATCAGCAAGCTGTTAGTCCGAAGCTACAGTGTATGCCAATGGCAGCAAAGTGCTCCTCTAACTAAACCTGGAAATGCTTGTTTATTTATAATGAAAGGCATCCATGCAAGTCCTGTGCGAGCCCACATTGTTATGGACTATAGATAGCCATGTTGCCTTGTGAGTGGAAAAAATAGAACAACATTTGCACAATGTGTGTTGAATCCTTGTACATGGTGTTCAAGAAGTCGTGATAATGGTCTCTTGAAGCGGAATCTGTAAGCGAAGCAGTTTCAGAGAACCAAATCCAGCATTGGCATGCACGCACATGTGTGTAAAACGTTATTGTGTGAAAGAAAAGACAATTTAAGAAACGTGTCCATGTTAAAAGATGGCATCATCTCTACGTTGGCCTAAGACACATGATAATCACATCCATATAGGGGGACATATGCAGGGAACATTTGCATCACAGAGAGGCAGGGCCTGAGCAACCAAAATTAGCATGTCCATCTTTGCTCCTTATTGCTCGGTTGTTGAATTCACACTCTCTGTGGACTGCCCAGGAAGACCCAAGTCACTGAAGCAGCACTCGGTTTGTAGCATACATATTTTTTCCCCTGCCATCATCTGCTACATCCAGTGGGTGAAAGCGTTTTTTTCTGTATAAGCTCCTCCATCTACCTTCTCCTTCTGGCTGTGTGTCTCCAGTCCTCACTATTCACACATCTCAGTGCCCTACTTTTTTTACGACCATCTTTGTGGTGTTGCGCATCACCAGCAACACAAGCTTAGGGAATTAAAAACAGCAGCACTGCAGCTTTGCTGAATATGAAACAGGACGAAGGCAGAGGACACCTAAAAAGAGACCGGTTGTACAGAAGACAAATGACACAAATGGTATTTGTGCATTACTTTATGGCTGTGTTTGCACTGGGTAGCACAATAATGCAGACATATTGTTTGTGCCAGTGCTTGTTTTACTCTGAGACTAATGTATTTTTTTCCAGGCACAAAACATACACAGATGCACAGGACAGTGTGAGATGTAGTTCCACAGTTGCCTTTCAGTAGGCTAGTCTTTGTTATTTTGACATCTCACAGTGCCAGTTTGGGCCAGATAGGGAGTCAGGCCAGATCTACATTAGCGGGATCCGCTATGGGAGTAGAAAGACACATTAATATTGCAGAGCACATATGGCTAAGGCCTATTTAGCAGACCTCGGATCATAATAGAAGTGAAAATTCAAGAGAAAAGAAAACATGGAGAACACACTAGGCAGATGGGATTTCAGCAAAGTGCCGCTGAACAGGCTGTAGTTGGTGGCACTGGAAGAAAAATATGTGGCTTGAAGGGGCAACATTATCAGTAAAAATGTAAACACAAACTGGCAGCTTCAAAATCGAAACCATGGGGACAGAGAAAGAGGAATAGAGGGATAGAGACACAAAGAGAGTAAGACAGACAAACAGCACTGTGGGGAGAGCGTAGAGGAAGGGGATAGAAGAGACTATGGACCACGAGCTACGAGGGAAGGAGGAGACACAGGTTAGCACAATAAACCATCACTATAAGAGGAGCAACGTAGTAAAAATAACGAACTAAACAATGCCTTGCGATAGAATTCCTTAGGGTCTTTCATTGTGTGGAATCTTTAATTGTACAATACAGAAAACTGAAGTCAAACAAATTAAAGGAAATTAAGGGGGGCTATTAGGGCGAGAGATAATGAAACCACGAACATGTTCAACTGGAGAAGTGTGGCTCAATGGTTAGAGCGGCAGACTCTGATGCAGAGGTCTAGCCCGGGACCAGGGTTCAATTCCCTGCCTCGGTGGGTCTTGGGCTCAAAAATTCCCCGGGCCTGATAATTCTCCACTCGGTGCCTATTCTAATCATGGGTCCCACTCTGCAACTCTGGGCAATAGCTTGCTTAATCTCCACAACGACCCCCACAACGCTATGGATGCCTGGCCTCCACCTTGGGGGTGCCCAGGAGTGGACACCTCACAGGGAAAGTCAGGATGGGTTCCACAGCGGTATTCGTACAAGCGCCTTGAGACCCTTGCGGGTGAGTAGTGTGCTATACAAGTATCAAATTATTGTTGTAAATATGCAGCAATGAAACTAAACAAAAAGAGGAAGGCAAACTGGTTTTAAGGGGAGCATTCATAAGCAAACATCTTGCAGTGGATTAAATTCCATCAATAGAAAACCCGCGTCCTCCAGTTTTCACATATTTCCTCATAGAAATAGTATGAGTAAAACCCTTTGATACACCAAACCCCAAGTTCGGAACACTTAAAACCTGCCTGCTCTAAAACAACATCCATTAACGGCGGTCCCTCAAGCAGCTGCATCTCTTTTCCATCCCTCTCTCAGCGTGAGATGTGAGAGTAAACAGAAGATGTATTGCACTGCAAAATCTGTACCGGGCAGTTTCCAAAGATGCCTCATGCAGCAGCAAAGATACGTCAATGTCTAAAATGGAGCTTTGGGACTGAATCGATCATGGAACGGATCACAACAGGATGTAAACATGTCCCTGAATGAACGCAGTGGTCAGAAATGAGAACGGCAAATAGCAGCACCTTTCGTGGCAGACAGAATCTTCTGAAATGTCTGTCTGGTAAATAAGGCTAGATTTACACTGTGCTGGGTTTTAGTACGGTAATTATTTCTAAAGAGTATTTTCTTTCTGGCTCTCATTTGTATTCATTTTCTCCAATGATGAATCACTCTTTATCAGAATACAAAGATGCAACAAAAAAGGCAACTCAATATACTTTGATACAAATTTTAGTTTTACACTGCTCTTGGTATCGCTGGAAAATATATACATTTTACACCGAGTGGCAGCTCTGACTTTCTACGCAGAAACTGAGCAATGTTACTTCTGCAGTTTTCATGGAATTGTGACCAAAAATATAACCAATTTAATCAAATTTGCAAACCTACACAGAATATTTCTAGGAGAAAAACATCAAAATGGACATATGGTTGAATTGTTTGCAGGACTAGAACACGACTAGGGCAAACATTTTTTACAAACTAAAAGGCTATTTATTTTTGAATATAAAGAATTTACTGATAGCTCGTGAAATAAGACAATCAGTAACTTTCAATTAACAGTGATTACTGAGAAACTGGAGGGAAAACGTACCTGTGTGGCACAGTGATTTAAAGTGAATATTATTGCCTTTTATTTTGAAGTGAGATTGGCTAGGAAGAGTTTGGAAAGCAAATCATTCCTTTATACCAACGAAACACAACCTTTCTTTATTTTGTCAGTGATGGGGAGGAGTAGGATATCATATAAGCTGGTATTGAACAATTCCGGTGCAAAGGAGCAATATAACATTTTTTATGTGTAGTGCGGGCAGAAATCATCAGTTACTAAATCAAACTTCTTTGATAGCTGTCAGTGGAGGCTAAATTTGATATAATCTGTGAGAGGGCCTTGCAGTCTCACAGTTTAAAAAGGATGGTGCTATGTGACACATAGTCAGGGGTTTGAGAAACTATTTTGGTTGGATGGCTCAGTGTGTGATGTCTGGTAACATTGTTTTAATATTCATTACATTCTACATGAAACCCTACGTCTTATGATCTTGTCTCCTGAGAATGCCCCAAAAACGAACATATGTGAAAGAAAGGTGTACCTGCTTTTCAGCACATAGTTTCAGTCCAAAGGAGCGAAGTTACCCTGAGACCAAAGCTGTTTTATTAAACTTCCAAAGTCATTAGTATTTCTTCCCCCTCAGTCAGTTTTCATTGCAAAGACCCTTGGGCATTTTAACGGATGTTTGATGAATCCCCCAAAGTGGAAATGACTGTAGTAAAATTCCAGAATAAAGTAAAAAATGAATTAAACATAACCCCGCACTCTGCCCCACTCCCACATGTATACCGCATTTGCCCCCACTGTATTCCTGATCAGGACAATAAAACAGCCAACGTACACGTTTGTCTCGTAGTGGTCATTTGTTGGCCGCAGTTAATTAGGAATACAAGGAAACGTGTATATACTTGCATATTTTGCATGTTATGTCCTGACAAACTTCCTTGTTATTGTCTCTTGGCCCTTCTGGGTCGGTTTCTTTGGTAGGTTGGTTTTGCGCACACTTTGCGCTGGGAGGGAGTAGCTTCTGTCCCGGAGTTAGGCCCCCTCGCTACCTTGTCCGACTCTTGTTGTGCCCTGCCTTCCAGCCGGGACTGGACTGAGAGCGCCGTCTCCGTTTGCTACCCCCCATCTTTGGTAGGCCGACTTCCCAGCCGCGAGGCATCCCAGAGTGAGTGGTCCTACACACCTGTCCTTAGGCAAACTCACCCAGCCGTGAGGCATCTGAAGGTGAGTGGACCTATTCTGGCACACCGCCCTCCGGTGTGCCTCCGTACCAACCGATATCAGCGTAGTTCTTCGCCACGCCGTCTGCGAGGCTTCCGTCTTCCCGCGGCTCCCCCCAACTACGTCCTGTTCTTCCTTCTTTGCACCCTGCCAGGACCGTCGCTCCCATCAGGTTGGACAGGCTTCAGCATCTACTCTCTCTGAGGCTGTCTCCTTCCGTTTTGCTCCCTCAGTGCCCTCCTCCGTGAGGCTTCCCGAGAGGCCTGCAGGAGCATCGCCTCCACTTTTCCCGTGGTGGCAGGCGGTCCTTGGCTCCATCCATGCGCTCCTGACCTGTGTCATCCCAGTGACCTGTGAGGTGGGAGCTTTCCCTCTACTTTTAGTTGTTCCTTCCTCTCCTACATTTCTTGCATTCCTTCCGCTTTTATCCTGTGAGGAAGGGGGGGGTGCTTCCCTCTGGGCCTGTTGCCCTTTATCTATCCCCCCTTTCCTCTCGTCAGTGCGCCCCCCCTGATTGGGGGTGGGGATGGGTCACGCTCCAGCCCTGGGACGCCCCCTCCTGTTCCCCCCCTTTTTGGTGGAAAAGCCTTTTGTAACTTTTAACAGCCTGGCTGAATATTTGGTATCACTTCGTTTTCCACCATCTGTAGTACTCTGTCGCTGTGTCTTAGCCTATAAGGTGGCAGTTATACCTTCCACCTGCCTGGATTCCCTGACCCAGTTCACCACGATCCGTCACTGCTTTGCTATCCTAAATATGCGGTCTTGCTCTTGCATACGAGTCACGGGAAGCTCTGGCTTTGTGCGCGAGGGGGTGGGGCTAATAGCTTTCCCCGCTGGCAACATACGGACTGGCCTGTCTCTAATGTCCGCCCCTGCTTTCTCTGTTTTCGGAGTCTAGTTACTTTTGTGTCCTCCAGTTACCTCTTCCAATTTCTCAACCTCGCTGTCCGAGAATAAGGTATTTGCATAGGCGGATAGCTTGCGAGATCGCGTCCTTTCTTTCTTTTTTTTTTAGATCTCCCATTTTATTTATAGGGAAATATATGGCAAGGACCAATACTTCCTATCCACGGTCATCTTGACAAAGCATAATATGCAGAGTTTTAGTATCTGCTCTGCCCTGGTCCTCTTAGCCAGTTCTGTCCAGTTGCAGTGCCATACTACGGATTCCGGTAGGGGCCCTTAATATATTTCTGGTTCATTAATGGCAAACCTGCCTTCTCTGGCTCTGAGTGGTGTTGCAAGTTCTGACTACACTATTGCCCTTAGTTCCAGTGTAAACTTGTGTATCCCCATTCCGCAATTGGATGCTATGTATCAGGCTTCGTACTTGCTCCTTAATCTGATGGGAATATTCAAGCTCAGACACGAGCTACTGTGGCCGTATGTGCCTTCTGCTACCAGAAACATTTGCTTTTCCCCCAATGCTTTCCACCCGATAAGGTTCCCCCAGTTGCCTGTTGCCAGGATGGCGGGCTGGCCGACCTATCTTTTGACTTACTGGCTTTCGCCATGCTGCACAACCGCGTTTCCCATCTTCTCCCTGCCACCGGCTGAACTGATCGTTTGCATATGTCTATTTCAAAGCCTGTTACTAACTTATGCTGCCATGGCAGGGTTGCAAAGCTCACACCTGACTTTGTAGGTTTTTATGCACCTTTAGTGTTGTCTGGCTCGCACCTGACCTGAAGGTACAGGAGCGTTCTACACTAGCACCAGTTGTGTTACAGGAGGGCATTCTATCCTGAGGTCAATTGCTTTGTCCAGCGACCCAGATGTTCCGTGTCTATGAATCTTTCGATGGGCCCGGATACCTGCGCAGGACGCCATCATGGTGGGCGCGGGGGGGGGGGGCTGAAGTGCTTTGCCCAAGATCACCGATCCCCTCCGTCCTGCCTTTCGTTGCTGCACTTTTATCTAGCCCGTACATAAACTGCAGGCCTCAGGCAGCATTCCTTAACCTCATTCGACCGAACCCAGTACCCCTGTTTTGAGGTGGGCTGCTCTAGCTGTCTGCGGTGGCCCCTCATGAACCACACTGGGATTGGTTCCTCCCCTTGATAAGGTCAGCCTGGGGGCATTTTAACACAGGTATACTTCTGTTCCTGAGAGGGGCCCACCAGCACGTAGCCATCCAGGCAATTATTGGATTATTCGGCATGTCATCACTGTGTGCAATGTGTGGGTCACCACTTCCCCCCCCCAAAAAAACCCAATGTGCATGCATTGGCCGTAGGCCCGTTCTCCTACCCGTAGTGCTCCTCATGGGACCGGCAGTATTGGAGAGCGTCCGCCCTCAATCCGGTCGCTCCATTCCAGCTTCCAGCAGAGTGAGACGTTTTAATTTGGAGCACTGGTAGAGGATGGGCTGAATGAATGGTCAATGGTGACATCGCGTATGAGCGTCTGCCATACACAAATACAGCATTCTGTTCACGATTCGTCTAAAAATAAGGTTTTAGGTAGGTCCCTTGAGAGAAGCTAGTGGAATTAATCCAGAGGGAAGGCTCCCAATTGGGGGGGGACGAGGATACAGCATTCTCTGCACATTTTATATTATTTTTAATGGTCTCCTTACAAATTAGCAGAATCTGCACATGCTTCCCAGTAGGTACTGCAGGTACTGAGAAATACCTCACGGTTGCCCCTTACTGCTCCAAGAAGGAACTCGAACCCAGGAATAGACTGTGCAAGACCCTCGTTGATGGAGGTCTAACCAGGAGTTATTCCAGCTGGTCACTTCCATGACTCAGTCGTTGAAGGAGATGCTCCCTTTGGTCCAATATTGTACACTTTCTAGGCTTCTCAGTGTACCAGAGTGTGACTCATACTACACTACGATTCAGAAGTAAATGTCTGGCAGCCACAAGTGTCTCCTCTCTGTCTTGCATTAAACATGGTTATCATCAGCTGTCCTGCAAGGCTCACTCATTAAGCATGAGCCTGAAATCTAGGTGCACATTTCAACCGACTTCAATTGCACCTTGCATTCGTAGTCATTATGTGTCTGTTTAATCATTATTGGGTTCCGACACCGGTGCTGCTCCCCCGCTCCGATAAGATAGGAGGTTGCCTGGGGGGCAGTGCTTATATGCCCCTCATTCGCCTTCCAGGCCCGGTAGACCCCATGCCTATTGGGGGGTTCGTATCCCGCCTCAGCCTCCATTGGCCAGGGCGGCCAGCACCTCTTCGGTGGCCGCCCCAGGGGGGGCACGGGCGTTTCCTTAGTTTCTGGTCACATTGCGCGCCAAAACCCAGCCCCCACTAGTTTGTGTCCGGGGGGCACCGGCTCTCAAGCCCCCTTTGGGAGCAGCCTCTGCAAAAAATCAAGTGCGGACTACTCCCTACACCTTAACATCTAGAGAATGGAAAACTCCCTGAAATTAGAAATCGGAGTTGTCTGTAGACTATTCCACAATTTGTGTTTGCGTTGAATATAGTTCCCCCAGAACAAAATAACGAGGGCATGGTGTCAGCCCTGAACAAAATGTCATCCGGGCCAGATTGGCCTATAAGGCGATCAGGCAGTGCCAGATGGGCTGGTCTGACAGCTCAGTGTGTAGGCCATTTTTTAGAAGTTTGTAGCCCTATTGTATGGTTAGGTGGGCTGGTTTTTATTTTTGATTTGCCTGATATTACTACAAACATTGCCTGCAGCTAGCACAAATGCATGCAGTTTTCAATACCTTGCAAAATACTCATACAGCTGTCTTAACAAGCTCACAACTGCTCTGATTTGCAAATGTGGGGCACTTTTTTAACTATCTGGTTTGCAAACAGGGGCTTCTTTTATTTTGGTGCCCGGGACTATTATATATACCAGTTCGACCTTGAAGTCATTAGAGATGTTGTGGATTACCCCCAGCTTGTTAAAAAATTCCACTGATGCTTTTGCCATGTGCTGCAATGGGTGTGATTGGCAGGAGATATTTAGTTCACATTGGTGATTTGACGTCTTTAAAGGGTTGCTGCTTAAACCAGAGGAATATGGCCTTCCTTCACGTTTGCAATGACATGTTTTCATGGACCCCAGGGTCCTTTTGCAGATCTTCCCTTACAGGTTATTTCCTCACCAATCTGCTCCTGCCTTTCATTTCACTGGGATTCGTGTTCACCACTGGTGATGAACGGCAGATCTCAGCAATTGTTTGCACTGGGGAAGCCGAGAGGTGGTGAAAATTGCGTTCTCCATCCCAAAGTGAAAGTCCCTCATTCGACATCAGTGACAAACGTGTTCTCGTTATTTATGCAGCAATCTTCGTGTTGCTGAGTAATTGGATAAACACGGAAGGAGGGTGGCCAGCTGTCAGCGCTGTCAGCAGCAGGCTGAATGTAAAAAGAAATGAAATCCCCCTGCTGTTGTTTCCATGTAGTGTAAGAGATCCATTAGCAATTAATCTCCACTGGCGATGATTTCTGTGTTGTGAAGCAGGCAGGGCACCATTGTCACGACCTGCCCCATTTAATAAGTCAAGAATTTTAATCTCCGCTCTCCCTTTGTCTTTGATTGGCCCAGACCCCTTGTGTTTGTGCCTGCTTTAAGTCCTCTGCATGCACCCGGCATACTTTTTATACCTCTGTTTAATTTCTTAGGGTTTTGTTTTTCAAAAGTACAACTTCCCTTCAGTGATAACGAAACATGTTTTAGTGTATGTGTCAATTGCATTAGGCAAGCATAGCCTTGCGTACAGTCAGAAAATTGTCAACCTGTAGTATCTGCAGTTGCTAGCTTTTCTCTGGATCTATTTGCATAATTTTCTCTTGCAAGATTATTTTAGAGCAGTCATTTTTTGCAATAACTCTGAATATAGATGTGTGTCACATTTTTTCTCTAATCGCAAATCTATTTAGGTAGGTCATACGTGTTTCTTTATGCGAGTACACCCGTCACATACTTTTTTTGTGCGACTGACTCAGTGGAGATCTCACATACCATGAACTATAACTGTAGTCTATAAAAGAATAACGACTGCTGTGTGTGTGTGTGTGTGTAAAACAATAACACTTCTTACATCCCTAGTGTATTGAGTCTCAACAGAGGAGGGACTCTTTAGGGCATATTTACAAGCTCCTATCCCTTCCACAATGTCACTTTTAGGGAAATTGTGGTGCGATAGGGACTTTGCCTCATTTACAAAGCAGCGTTAAGCCACTTAACGTGGCTTAACACTGCCTTGTAAAATAAGCACCCTTTCACACTATACTTAGCATTGAAAGGGGACAGCAATAAGTGTTGTGGTGGGCGTTCGACCGCAACACCTATTGATATTGATGCTGCCCCTATTTACAAGGGTGCGGTAAATAGGAGGCAGTGCCTAAATTAAGACCAGGGAAAACCTGGTCTAAACAGGCGAAACGAGGAGAAATGCTTTATTTCTCCTCGTGTTTGCTGTTTCCATGTGTGCTGCATTGTGCAGCACACATAGAAACAGCAAATTGCCATTGATTGTTTATGTGCAGCAAGGTGACCCCATCCTCCACATATACAATAAAAAAAAAAGATGTTTTGCAACATCACACAGAAAAGTTACAAAACGTAATTTAACGCATTAACTCTTGCACTGTGGTACAAGGGTGCCAGTGTTGGCACTAGGCTGCTAACTTTGGCGCCTGTGCAGGGGAAAAATGCAGGGTTGCACCATAGTGTTGTAAATATGGTTCAGTCCAGCGTTTCTGAAGTGGCAGAGTGCAACATTATGCCAGGAAGGCTAACGCCTCACTCCGTCCCTTTGTTATAAATATGCCCCTATGTTATTTATGGAAAATTCTATAAATTCTCAAATAGTCTTAAAGAAAAAGTCACACTTAAAACAGCAAGATAACTTTCTGGCGTAAACTATTCTCTTAACAGACTCTGGAAGCTAGGTCTTGAGTGCCTTCTAGAATTCTAGGAGAGAGGTGGAGGCCTGGACATGCAGGGGGAGGTCGTTCCATGATTTAGCCGCAAGGTAGAAAAAGGTGTCCCCTCTACTGTTGCATTGGTGGATGCAGGGGGGTTGTGCGAGGGAAAGGGAGGTGGGGTGCAGGTGTCTGGAGGGTTGGTGGAAGCTCATACGATGGTTGATGTAGGGTGGTCCTTGGTTGTGCAGGGCTTTGTTGGTGTGGATCAGCATCTTGAATTGGCATCTCTTCTGTACAGGAAGCCAGTGGAGTTTCTTGAGGTGAGTGGTGATGTGGGTCCATTTGGGCATGTCGAAGATGAATCCGGCTGCATTGTTCTATTTTACCAAAATAAATAATCTTTATTTTTCTAAGGCGGATATGGAGTCTTTTTTGTGGTGTCTTGCACCGTGTTACTCTACTAACGTGTTGCACAAATACTTTGCACATTGCCTCTTTAATAAACCTGCCTGCTGTGCGCCAATTTGCCAGAGGGTAAGCACACATTATCTTACATGTGTATCTGACTTACCCTGACTAGAGTGTTGGGTTGTGTCTGACCTAGTTGCATACCCTAGACAACTAGAAACGCCATTTCTAACAGCTCCCAATTGGAAATCACATTGAAAAGTTGTTTAAGGCAATCCCAATGTTAACCTACGGGAGAGATAGGCCTTATAGTAGTGAAAAAATTAATTTATAGGAATTCACTACCAGGACATGTAAAACTTAAAAGTACATGCCCTACTTGTTAAATATACTGCACCCTACCCATGGGGCTACTTAGGGCCTACCTCAAAGGATGACTTAATGTAATATTAGGGAGGTTTTGGGCCTGGCAAATAGGTTAACTTGCCAGGTCTAAGTGGCAGTTTAAAAACTGCACATACAGCTTCTGCAGTGGCAGGCCTGATCCATGTTGAAAGGGTTTCTCAGTGGGTGGCAAAACCAGTGCTGCAAGCACACTAATAGCATTAATTTTACAGGGACTGGGCACATATAGTGCACTTTACTAGGGACTTATCAGCAAATTAAAAATGCCAATTGTGGATAACCGAATTGTACCATGTTTAGAGTACAGAGCATAAACAATTTAGCACTGAGAATCCTAAGCCAGCAAAAAGAGGGTCAGAAAAATAGAAGGAGGATGGCAAAAGGTTTCTTGATTACCGTGCAGAAAGGGCCTGGTCTACCAGGAGCAGATAGACATTTAGAGTTTAGTGTACCTGGACCCACAATTTAAAATCACAACTTATGGTAAAGTCGCATTTTAAACTATAAGCCTGAAAATGCACTTTTAGAAAGTTGGCATTTTCTTACATTAACTATTCTGTGTTTCTTCCTGTCTCTGGATATATGGCTGGGTTGGGTGACATCTGGGCTTTGTGCATTTATTCCCTTTAGACAGTCACACAAAGGGAGAAGGGGTGGGACATTTGCATTCTGATGGCTCATCACTAGGCTGATGGGACTTCCTGAGGTGGATTGGGAGGAAGGAGCTTACACTTGCACCTCAATAAGGCTGTGCCATTTCCCACACAAAGAGCTGCATACCCCCTGAAGAGTGTCTGCAGCCAGGGCTAGAAAGGCAGGGACCTTGTGATCTCCAAAGGCCTATTTGATATCTCCCCAACTGCAAAGGCACATTTGGGTATAAGTGCTGGACCCCTAACACCACCAAATCAGAGCTCAACTGGGACCAAGAACATTCTGCCTGCAATAACAGCTACTGTGCTGTAGGAGGGACTGCTACTTTGCTACCTGCATTGCTGTGTTGGCCTGCTAATTGGTGTGCTACAGGAGGGACTGCCACTTTGGGACTTTTTCTGCTGTGTTGACCTGCTGCCTGCTGCTTCTTGCCTGGGAGTGAGAGGTACTGGACCTGCTCCCTTCATCCTTGAACCCAAGATACTCCAAGGGCTTGCCTCCTGTTTTCTGAAGTCTCACGGACACAAAATACTTCTTTCTAACCTGCTGGTTCTGCTGGACTCTGCCATCTGTGAGTCTTTACTTTGCCTGAGGTGCCCCTCCAGTCCTGGGCCTCAGAGGATTGTGCAGTTGTTTTTCTGCAAAAACTAACACCGTCTGTGAGGCTCATCTACGATGAAGTGACCCGGCTGTGGGGAAAAGTCCAACACATCGTTTGCTGGATGGCAACGCTTTGCTCCATACACGGCACTTTTTCATTGGGCCCTGTGGGGATTCTGTTGTCGCCCTGCCCTCCATTGCAGTCAGCCTGGACTTTGGATTTCCAGGGGTCCCTCAGGACTCCAATTAACCGTTTGACCGCTAGTGACTTCTAAGCACTGTGTTCACATTTAATCTTAAAAAATTCATACCACAAGCTCCACATATTGGATATTTGTCATTTCGAGCTTGTATTACTGAGGTACATTTTCTCCATTTTTCTAAACTGCTGTGGAGTCTTTTTGTGATCTTTTCACTGTGTTACTGTAATTAAAGTGTGCACAAATATGCTATGCATTGCCTCTTAAATTAAGGCTGACTGCTCTGTGCCGTGCTACTAGAGGTTGAACACAGGTTCATTTATGTTGTGTATCTGACTTACCCTGACTATGATTGTGGCTCCTGCCAACCAGAAACCTGAATTTCTATCACCTACCCTTTTACAGAAGAACAGATGGAGTTCCAAAATAAAGAACTGTTTTTTAACTCTTGCATCACTAACTAAATAAAACTGGATTGTTCAAACTACTTCTTCATTCCTTATGTAATTTTGACGTGGAACAAATCATAGCTTCTTCCTTCCTGTTTAAAGTTGTTTCTCCCTCTCTCTCTCTGTCGCTCTCTCTTTCTTGGTTCAATTTTTTGGATGGTCACTAAAAGTATCAGCTACCAGTTTTCCATTACTCCCTCTGTCCACACGGTGGCCAACATGGGCCCATGACTGCACAAGGAGTAGATCGCTCCCAGAGTCTTCTCGTTTTATTCTAATCCTGGATTACTATCTGTTACTACTGACCATCTGTTGATGAGATATTCATTCATTTGGGGGTATTTCTATTGTTCTAAGAGGCCTTTCTAAATATGAAGTGAATTGAATTAATACGAATTTCCCTTGGAATAAAAAGCAATTTATACAGAGCATGAAATGCACAGTTGCTATGTGCTGTGTTTGACTGCTTCTCTCTTATCCATCATGTACCTAATTTCAATCCATTGGTTTAAATACTATCACATACCCTCAGCTACCAAAAGCCACTGCCACGGCCCTTCTGCCCTAACGTTGCATCAATTTTGGAAAGAGTTGATGTCTCACCCCCTTCAAGTACACTACATCACAGTGCATTTGTTTTCTACAACTCAGCTTCCTCTCCAATTACTCGCCAACTGTAAGCAAGCCTTTGACCATGTACAGTGCCCTGCTGCCCTCAGGCTAGGTTTGCACTATAGAAATACCAAACACCCACTTACATATATGCAAACATACGTACATACTTCTGGGAACAATTCATAGACTCCCTCTTTTGAAATGTCTCCATACTGCCTTTGTTGTGGCTTTCGTGCTTCTGGGTAGCTAGTATAGATAGTATTGCAGTTTCCTTTGGGCCAAACTGCCACCATGACCAGAAGATGACACAGCGAGCAATGGTACTGCTCTCCAAATCAGTTACAAAGAAATTAATACTGCAATAGGATTCATTTTCCTCTCACATATCTCTATCCACATACTAGGAGCACCAGGCTCACCTTGACATGATCAGCCCAGGTGGCAGGACCTCCACCAACATTTCTTAGCTAGAGCCAGGTCATGCTACAACTACACATACCGGTCTGCCTGCAATCATTCCAGTTACAGTGACCCAATGCCACATCAATGGCAGCTGTGCGCTATACAAATGCCGAGTGAAACAATCTAAATGTTAGTGGAAATTGTAACGTTCACAGTGCAAAGAATGCACAGGTCAAAATAGTGCAGAACCAGGGCTTGAGACAAAACTTTTAAGAATGTGAAAAGTTCCTCTTGAATCATTTTTCATAACAGTTTACTGTAATCCAATATCAGTTCATGACTTGAGAAAGACTAGTCTATGGTAGATGACAGAAAAAAATATAATAAGCTACTTTTCGAGACGCTAAGGAACTTTTATTGGTCTATGACAATGTAACATAAATAGGATAATTTGTCTTCCTTTCTTTTGTCTCACCTTCAGTCTTCGAATCTCTGATACGTTGATGGAAGCAGCTACATAAATTATTTTACTATTTAAAGACAGTTTTTCACTCAAAGCGAGGGGGCGGTGTGACAAATGACAGCCTGTTTTCGAGGATTTACTGTAAATCCCCTATTTAAATTTTAATGACAAAGCATAGGCACCTGCCTCTTCCAGAGATATTTAGTTCATTATGCAAGACAGTAGCTAATTGTCACACTCTATCACTGCATTGTGAGGATAGCTAATTTAAGTCAGGCTAATATTTCTCTTGTGTTCAGTGAGCTATTGTGCAATAAATAGTAATGTAGGAAGACATATCACCCAGTGGGAGAACTGTCGATGCTATTGTGTGCTATGTATGGCTCATTTCATTTAAAAAAAATATGTCTTAATTGTACTTCCGTTCATCTTGCAGTTAAAATACAACATAGAAATGGGACAAATTTACAAATCTTCTGTGCACACAGCTGTACAACAAAGGGAATTAACTGTGAATTTTCAAATTCTGATATTTCTGGATACAACTTTCATTTATGACTGTATAAAAAATCTGTAAGTAAGGTGGCTTTCATGCAGTCGTGAACTAATGGCTAAAGGTGGGATCATAGGGTATTGCCAGGGTACAATAATAAGCGTGAATATTGGAAGGCAGTGTACACACAAAATGCAACGCCATTTTTTTTACAACTAATTTGCATACTTATACAAGACACCTAAAAAGACGACAGGCAGCAAAAAGAACACCAAACCAGTCTCATATTTTTGTAGATGTGTAGGGTAAGTGATTTATGTTCTGAACATGAAAAAAATATATTTCCATGTGCATAAAAATACGTCACATACGTGCTAACGGGCATACTGCGATACAAAAAACCTTTTTTTTATTTTTTTAAACACACTTTATTGATGATCGCAGGTATACATGATCAGTTACAGCGCAAATAAAAGATATATACAGTCTTTTCTACTGTTTTCTCCGATCCCATATCAAATCAGTGCAAGAAAAGTTCACAATGGGCATAGATGAATAATACTGTGTAACCACTAACGATACAAAAAACCTATGGGTTATTCGTTGTGATGTATGCAAGAGTATAGTGTACTTCACAGTAGGAGCATGCATGAGAATTTCAGAAGATTTTATTTTTGTCTTTTCATATTTTTTTGTATTTCCAGGAAGTTAGAATTAATTGCAAATTGGGAGTGGGGAGAGAGGGCTTTGATACACAGATGTGTGGCTTTTACATGTTTTTTCGTGAATCGATTTGATGTGTGTCTTGTACCTTTTGTAAGCCGCAAATCACGCATACGTATATTTCTTATATGATAATCAATATTCAATAAGAATTGCAAGTAATCCCGGCGGCCTTTAAATGATGAATGAATGAAAGGTCTTCTCATGTAGTAGAGTACAGCAGTATAAATTGTAGAATAATTTGCCAGACCCCCTAGCAGAGCAAAGTCCATAATATATTTACCTAATTAGTAATCACGAAAGAAAAAAAAATAGGAGACCATTGTGAACTTTTTAAAGGAATAAATATGTCTAAGAAATCTTAACAGGTAGATATCCTTCACCATTGCTAAAAGGATGACACTTATTCGGCATAGATTGGCATGGAGAAATGATCAAAGTTGTTGTGACACCTCTGGAGAGAAAGTTTGAAGACTCTGTGAAGAGTTTATTTCCTCACCTAGGTCTTCTGTATATTTTCGTGTTGCTGTTCCCGGTTGGTCAGTGCTAGTAGCTCTGTTTGCTTGTCTTTTTTTTTCTTTCCCAATAACTAAGCCAATAATACACAACTAAGTCTCTTTATGAAAGGCCTGGAAGACATTTAAAAAAAAAACCCTCTTTTTGCTACTCTCATAAAGGACAATACCAGCAATTATTTCCTTCAAAAGGGGGATATATTCCTGCCTTACATCATTATTTGGCAAACATTAAGAATCATTTCTTTGTCACACATTTCTTTCTGCAGCTAAATGTTAAGCATTTTCTTCTGTATTCATAGGCAAGATGCCCAGGCTAAATGCAATGACTGAACCATTGGCAACATTCCTTTGACTCATTTGAACATATGCATCTTTTCGATAAACAACTTAATGAAGGTCAGCTTGCCAACGAGCAACCTATTCAGTGGTATTCTAAGCAGGGACATCTTAGTCGAGGTGAACTTCAGACTTAAGAACGTGTACACTGTTTTCACCACATGTGAGAGGAGTCGAAAGAGATTTGGACGAGTCGTGACCTGGAAATAAAAGTAAAGCTTTCTGGCCATTACTGTCTGAGCTGCTATGGAGGGATATAAGAGGGACAGAGCTTAGAAAGGAAGGGGACCATTGCTTCCTCTTGCAAAAAAACACATAAGGTACCACCTACCATGAGTGAGCCGTGGAGGGTGGGAAACTCATCGATTTCAAAAGTGCAGCGTCTCCGTCCTCACTGGAGATGGAAGCCCAATCTCTGCAGGCGCTTCCAGCTCAACTTGTGTTCCAGTGTGTGAAAAGTGTTCTTCACCAGGTGAGTGTGTGAAGTGAGCAGGCGGGGATCGTGTGACACAAGGTGGCACTGTGTGAGTTGACAGGTCGGAAGTTGGCCCTTGATTAACCTGCTGATGTGCCTTTGCCAAGAACACTTCTCATTTGTATATGCATTAATGAGTCTGGGAGCATTATGGTTGTGTCCAGGCAGCCCGTTCAGATTTTGAGAAATAGCATCAAACAACTTTTGCGAAGGTTGCATGTTTGTGCCACTTACATTATGCTGGTGTTCGATTTTCCTTGACTCTTTGTGATAGAAGTGTTTGTGCACTCACAACCCTTTTAAATAGTTGATTCACGTTACATATTGTTCTGAATGCAACCTCTCAAAATTCTTCTTTGCTAACACTAGTTTTGTATTTTTGTAAGACAATCGTACACATATTGTACTGTTTGTTGACACTGCACTTTAGCGCCTGCTACCAATGTCCAGCCACTCGGATGAGGCATCCGGGGGAGGTGTTGCAAGTGCTAGATCTTGTGCCAAGACTTCTAAGATATTTTAGTTAAATGCATTTTATATTCTTTTCTTGCCTTTTTTAAACTCATAGACAAACCTGAATTATTTAACGCAAACTTCTGCCGGAAGTGATCAGTATACTGCATCTCCAAGATACGTTTTGTTGTTATATTCGTGGAAAGTCATTTTTTCTGTTTTCCAAAACCATAAAAATCACAGCTGCTGCGCGCCTTCCGCTGTGTGGATGCACCTTCTCAAAGCCCATGGGCCATTAGTGCTGACATCATCAAAATTAAATATGCCAGAGCACATGCATTATACATGGCACAGCTCCTTTCTTCCAAAGTCTTCAACTCTAAGCAGGTATTTCGCATCAGAAAAACACTCTTGTGCTTGGGGATTCATTGTTCAGCACGACCCTGACAGCCGGAAGAAGACTGCTGTTGAGGAAGCATTGCTTCTAGCTGGTTAAAGGCGTTTGGGTCCAAAGTCACAGACGTGCAAGTCCGGTATTTGCTTGTTAATACAGCAGAGGAATGGCCTTGTTCATGTCGCCCGTGTCCCCGTTATGTACAAAAATCATGGAGCCCCCTCCCCTCCCCGAACGACAAACATGTTTCCTCATCATTATTCTATAAAATGTGCATCTCTGAAAAAATATAACATCCTTACATTGCAGTTATGTTCAATTATCCCTTTTAAGAATGCAATCAATTTATGACTGCCAACATTTCAGCCGGAGCCAGGACTCCTTGAAAGTGGGATTCTGGAAGTGGAAGATTGGGGGTGATTTGGACCCATCCACTTTTACACCTAGTTCTAGCCAGGAAGTGAGTGAAAAATTACAACAGTAATGGGCCAATACAGAGTGGTGCACTGCCACTCAGTTTTTTTCCTCACTAAAAGCACTTTGCCGTTTTAGAAATAATGTTTATCTCTGTTCCCTAGGGCTGTGATAAATTCTCCTCTAGGCCAGAGCCTGGAACCCTCCTAGATTTTGAATACCGCTACAGTGGAACATTCATCATGGTACAGTGCAGCATAAGTCAGTATTGATGTCACCAGCCCAGCAGGTGATCATTATGGGAGCACACTGAACAAACTAGGGCTTGGATCAGGATTCAAGGATTGCATGAGACAAAGTTCATAATGAAATCATCATGATGCACTGAGATCACATGTGCACGGCACAGAGCCTGTCGATACACCTCATGCACCAATGGAGACATTGTGTGTTTGATCTGGTTAGTGTAAATGTCCCTGATAGTTCTTCTCTGGTTGAGTGGTGGCAGGATATGTGATTGATTGACAGGAGAAAACACAGTAGTCACTGATGATAAGACAAAAGCAGGAGATATCTTGTGCATACTGAAGAGAGGTCTGCAGCATGGCTGTAAGCCTCTGGATTAGTGAGTTAGTGAGGTATACAGATGATAAACCCCCGCCATGCGGCATAATTGCACCTGAAAGACCACAACTGAAAATTCCCATAGGTAGCTAACAATTGTTTTCCCCTCAACCTTTAATATAAGCCTATAGCTGTTAGTTTGACATTTCATTGCACAAACACTCCTTCCCATAGCTCTGGGAGGTCTAAGCATCATACAGAGAAACTATGACCTTTGCGTAGTAGACGGTAAAGAGTAAATGTCATTACGATCAGGAAGAACAGAAGTGTGGATGTTAGGAACAACAAATAACATAAGCAACACGTTACATACAACACCATTAGATGGTTGCTGGGATATTATATACATTGGAGGGAAACATGTAGAAGTTCTACAACTAATAATAATAATAATACTCTTCATCATTTAATTTTTTATTCTGTGATATTATAATTAGTACTAGTATTAGTAGTGGTAGAAGTATCATTGGTGGTAGTAGTAGTATTGCTATTATAACTATATTTTTTCTTATTGTCATATTATGTATTGCACATGGCAATCACCAATAGGGAGGTGTCTGATGGTGAGTCAAGCCTAAAAAAGGGAACCACTTTTTCATTTCCATACTCACTGGCACACTCTGATGCACTTCAACCACAGAGCATGAAGCCGTACAAGGAAGCAGACACATTGAAATTATTCTCTTATTTCCTCTTCTTTCTTCCTTCTTCATCCCCTATGCTTGCCCTCACTGTTATTCTTGTCCATTGCGAGTCAAGAAAATATCCTTCTACCTCCACCTCAAAGAAAGCACCCAGAATAATCAACGGGTATAAGACAACTACTCTAAGATGCATGAGGGGAGCAAGGAAGGGTGAAGTGGGTGCTTAAATGAATGAATTAATTCATTGATAAACTGATGAATGCCAAGATTTTGATCACACTAAATAGAACTATTTTTGGCCTTTAGGTCCAAGGCTGAAGCTTCTAGACACTCTGGAGTGGTAATGTGGACAGAAATGTCTCAAACCTTCTGATGGGCTATATCATAGGCAAGAACACCGTGAAGACAGGCAGTGAGGCCTTCCAGAGACTGAGCAATGTGTTTGTAGCTGGGACCCCGCTGCTCTGCCCCTTGAGTCAGTGATATATAATATATATTTATATATATTCCTAACGAAACTGCCCAAAAGACGAAGAGCCACACAGGTAGGTTTTTTTCCCTTCAATTTATTGTAAACAGCAATTCAGTTACACTGGGACCCCACTTTCAGCAGTATCGCCAACGCGTTTTGGGGTATGTCCCTTCCTCATGGAGAAAAAAGCAATTGAGACAGTCCATACGAAAGCTCATTAAATATAGTTACCGCCCCAATGGGCATGGCCCATTCAGGCATTCTGGTCTTTGTAGTTATATCACGCTATGGTAGCAGGTTTGGATGCAGGGAACCATTTCGCGGACATTGCTCTTTGCGTCTGCAATACTGACTACCTCCCATTCACTGGAGACCCATTTCCTTGCTCCAGGGGTCTGCTGTTGTGCAGCGGGGCTTCTACTACAGCGTGAGCGCGCCGCTACGTATTCCAAACAAAATTGCCCAAAATATGAAGAGCCACACAGGTGGGTTCTTTTCCCTTCAATTTATTGCAAACAGCAATTCAGTTACACTAAATTGAAGGGAAAAGAACCTACCTGTGGAGCAAGGAAATGGATCTCCAGTGAATGGGAGCGAAATAGGAAATGGGTGTTCAGTGAATGGGAGGTTCCCTGTATCCTCCAAACCTACTGGAGGTAATGAATTGACTGAAGTGATAAATGAGACACGACACTACAGCTTGATACCCTACTACTATAGCGTGATACAACTACAAAAACCAGAATGCCTGAATGGGCCATGCCCATTGGGGCGGTAACTCTATCTAATGAGCTTTGGTATGGACTGTCTCAATTGCTACATTCAATGTCATCAGTGATGTCACTGACCATGCCATGAAAGATGTAATATGTGAAGTCATGAGCAGTGCATTGCGAGGGTGTGAGTTATAGTTAGCTGAACAAACTAGAACGGTGGAATATATATATATATATATATATATATATATATATATATATATATATATATATATATATACATATATTTATATATATAGATAGATATGGGAAGCAAACGCTCTGGAGCTTGGGAGGGAAACACGACCATGGTCCGCCCTCCGGCCATAACATGCAGCCTGCTGTTACCTTCGTGTTTTTCGTTATCTCTGCCGACGCGTTTCGGGGTTCACACCCCTTCATCTTGGGCAAACAAAGAGCACGCCATGAGCCCTGCATCATTCGTTATCCAACTTTATTGATACCATTCCCGCCTCCCAGGGGCGTGGTTACATCGCGCTGGCCTCTGGTGCATTCTCATCCCAGGGGCGTGGTTACATTGCGCTGGCCTCTGGTGCATTCTGGGGGATGGAGTTTTAGATGCAGGTAAGTCTCCTTTTAGTAAGTTCAGGCATGGTCCTCCAATCTGTTAAAAATATATTTCTCTGAGTGAGTCACTGTTAGGTGCGAGCAGGCTCAATTTTGCATCTGGAGCATGGTGCTGACTTAGTCTCGAAAAGTTCAAAACAGCAGCCTCGCATAGCTGTGATGCGTGTTTTCACCGGCTATGGATGGTTCTCCTCCCCACGGCCAGGCACCGTGTGTAGATATGGGAAGCAAACGCTCTGGAGCTTGGGAGGGAAACACGACCATGGTCCGCCCTCCGGCCATAACATGCAGCCTGCTGTTACCTTCGTGTTTTTCGTTATCTCTGCCGACGCGTTTCGGGGTTCACACCCCTTCATCTTGGGCAAACAAAGAGCACGCCATGAGCCCTGCATCATTCGTTATCCAACTTTATTGATACCATTCCCGCCTCCCAGGGGCGTGGTTACATCGCGCTGGCCTCTGGTGCATTCTCATCCCAGGGGCGTGGTTACATTGCGCTGGCCTCTGGTGCATTCTGGGGGATGGAGTTTTAGATGCAGGTAAGTCTCCTTTTAGTAAGTTCAGGCATGGTCCTCCAATCTGTTAAAAATATATTTCTCTGAGTGAGTCACTGTTAGGTGCGAGCAGGCTCAATTTTGCATCTGGAGCATGGTGCTGACTTAGTCTCGAAAAGTTCAAAACAGCAGCCTCGCATAGCTGTGATGCGTGTTTTCACCGGCTATGGATGGTTCTCCTCCCCACGGCCAGGCACCGTGTGTAGATATGGGAAGCAAACGCTCTGGAGCTTGGGAGGGAAACACGACCATGGTCCGCCCTCCGGCCATAACATGCAGCCTGCTGTTACCTTCGTGTTTTTCGTTATCTCTGCCGACGCGTTTCGGGGTTCACACCCCTTCATCTTGGGCAAACAAAGAGCACGCCATGAGCCCTGCATCATTCGTTATCCAACTTTATTGATACCATTCCCGCCTCCCAGGGGCGTGGTTACATCGCGCTGGCCTCTGGTGCATTCTCATCCCAGGGGCGTGGTTACATTGCGCTGGCCTCTGGTGCATTCTGGGGGATGGAGTTTTAGATGCAGGTAAGTCTCCTTTTAGTAAGTTCAGGCATGGTCCTCCAATCTGTTAAAAATATATTTCTCTGAGTGAGTCACTGTTAGGTGCGAGCAGGCTCAATTTTGCATCTGGAGCATGGTGCTGACTTAGTCTCGAAAAGTTCAAAACAGCAGCCTCGCATAGCTGTGATGCGTGTTTTCACCGGCTATGGATGGTTCTCCTCCCCACGGCCAGGCACCGTGTGTAGATATGGGAAGCAAACGCTCTGGAGCTTGGGAGGGAAATATATTTTTAACAGATTGGAGGACCATGCCTGAACTTACTAAAAGGAGACTTGCCTGCATCTATAAACTCCATCCCCCAGAATGCACCAGAGGCCAGCGCAATGTAACCACGCCCCTGGGATGAGAATGCACCAGAGGCCAGCGCGATGTAACCACGCCCCTGGGAGGCGGGAATGGTATCAATAAAGTTGGATAACGAATGATGCAGGGCTCATGGCGTGCTCTTTGTTTGCCCAAGATGAAGGGGTGTGAACCCCGAAACGCGTCGGCAGAGATAACGAAAAACACGAAGGTAACAGCAGGCTGCATGTTATGGCCGGAGGGCGGACCATGGTCGTGTTTCCCTCCCAAGCTCCAGAGCGTTTGCTTCCCATATAGATAGATATATATATATATCTATATCTATTACCTACTGGCGGTCGCCAGTAGGTATATATAGTTAGGATTTTTTCTATATGGGATTTTTGAAAATTCTATGTCTAATAACTTTGGCGTTTGTGGACGGAATTGGCTGAAATTTTCAGGAAAATGGCACATTTTGTTTCTGAGCAGCCCCTGAAAATTTTGGGGGGGTTCGTCAAGGGGGGGCCGAGAAAAAAGGGGGGTCCCAAAACGCGTTTTTCCCATGTTAATTTCCATAGGGCGGTTGGCCTCACTTTTAGCCCGAACGGCTGAATGGATTTGCACGAAACTTGGCAAAATTGTAGGGACTGGTAGCCCGATGTGCCTTTTGTAGGTCTCAATATATGTGCTACAGTGGATTTTGAGAAATTAACGTTCAAAAAAAGATATATATCTAGAGCCGCGCCTGGAGCGCTCCTCGGTACGCGTACCGGGGAGCGCTCCAGGCGCGCAACGCGACTTGCGCACGGCAAGCTGATTGGTTCTCGGGTGTCTGTAAACATTCGAAACAGTCCGCAGCGGCCGCCATCTTGTGTCTCGGTAGGATTGAGACACAAGAGGTGGCAAAAATCAAAGGGGGAAATGAGCAAGAGGGGGCAGGGTACACACCCCCTGACCCCCTAGGTTTCATGTTTCATGTGGGGGCCATAAAAGGCTCCCGCGGGTGAAAAAAAAAAAAAAAAAAAAACGATTTTCGCGGGGGTGAGCGCCCGGTACGCGCACCGGGGAGCGTACGGGGGAGCGTACCATGGAGATTAAAAATGACAGACTTTTAAAAAAATAAAGCTTCTTTTTAAAAATTGGAGGTAGTTCTGAAAAGAACTTTTTTTTTGATTTTGTTGTTTTATATATTTTTTTTTGTTTTTGTTGTTTTATATTTTTTTAGACTTTTTAAAACAATTTTATATTTTTTTTGGATTTTTTTCAAGGGAAAAACAAAAACAAGGATTCCAAAACTGCTCAACAGGAGCAAAAAAATTTGAACATTTAGGGACTGGAAGAGCAGCGGTGTTGCTGTTTCTTTAGGGCAATCAGTTCAACACTCTGCTCCCCATAGCAGAGCAGTTCATCACACTCTGTGCACGAAAATTTGATGCCCGCAAACACCGGCTGAATGTTAGGGACCATTCTTCCACGGGGTGGTCCCGAAGGTGTTGCTCCACCAGTGGAGGTGCTGCCGCCATCTGTGGGTGCATTCCGTGCCAGCTCTCTGACACTCTCCCTGGCAAAGTTGTTAGGGTGTCTTCTTTTCACATGCCGGATCAAATTAGCATTCCCAAAACTATATTTTTTCAGAGGATTGCCTCTGGATAAACTACTCCCACATATTTTGCATGTTACTTTGGGAGCGTTGACTTTTTTCTGTCCTTCTGGGATTTCGTAAAATTTCCAGATGAAATGGGTTTTTTTCTTTTGCTGAGGAGGGTCCTCATCTAAAAATCCCTCTGAATCACTGCTGGATGACTCTCTTGCAGCCATTGCTGGAGATCAGAAAAGTAGGAGATAGAGTAGACACAACAGCTCTTGCTCTCTCCAAGTACAAAGCAATAGTGAGAGAAATGGGTGGGTTTCACACAATTTGGAAAAAAAAAAGTTCTGAACCAATGAAAAGTGTTATTTTAAAGTCACATGGTTTGACGCGCTTACGCTACGCGCCCCGGGGCGCGTCCCGGGCGTGTATCGTAAGCGCATCGGGGCGCTTACGTTACGCTTACGTTGCGCGATCGTATGCGCTTCCAGGTGCGCTTACGCGGTGCGTCATAAGACGCATCTCGCGGCTACGCGAACGTGTCTTATGACGCAAGGCGTGGCGGCTACGCGATACGTCACAATGTTGTTTTCGTTCTCGGCAATAGCGCTTCCGGGACGCGCATTAGTACGCGCCCTGGGGCGCGCCGCAAGATTGCGCTTACCCGTGCGTTCACCTGTCCGCGCCCCGGGAGCGCACTAAAAATAATATAAAAAAAAAATAAAAAAATTATAAAATATAAAATTAGATTTAAAATGTATTATTTTTATAAAGATTTGCTATTAAAAAACCTATGAAATTCACTGAAAAAACCATAGGTTATAGACCATATATAGTTAGGAATTAGCATTTACAAAACCTTGAAAATTCACTGAAAAAACCATAGGTTATAGACCATATATAGTTAGGAATTAGCATTTAAAAAACCTTATTTTACTCACACAAAACCATTGAAATTCCATATATAGTTAGTTGTACTAACTATATATCGCGCACCCGCAATCCACTGCTGATGATGTCACATATTACATCATTCATGACATGGTCAGTGACATCACTGATGACATCACTGATGACATCTCAAATGACATCACTGATGACAACATCCAGTGATTATGTGTTTCTGTAAAGTTTAAATATGTTTTACATATTGAAGAATGAGTGGATGTATAAGTGTCTGAATGAAGGTTTTAGTAGGTGCGTGATTGACTGTATGAGTGAGTGATTAAATGCGTCTTACTAAATGCACGGGTTAGTGACTAAACTGTCTGAAAGTGTGCATCAGCATGTCTGTTGTTCTGCAAGCTGCTGCATGTGTTGATCAGTAGCTATATAAGTAGCTATATGGGTTATTGATTGGTTGCACAAGTATTTGTATGGGAGACTGAGTGTGTGTATGGCTGGCTGGGAGGTGTGTGACTCTGTGCAGATCAATGTGTACTTGTATCAGTGATTCTATAAGAGAGTAAGTATGTGTTAGTATATGTTTGAAAATGTAAGGTACTCTATGTTTAACTGTGTAGATTAGAAAATGGAACTGTGATTGATTCTTTACAGGACTGACTAGGTGTGTGAGTAACTCCATGGATGAGTGGCAGAGTGTGAGTGTCTGTATAGGTGTATGAGTGCATATGATAGTGTTGTAAAGATGAGTGATTGTATGTATGAATGATTGTATGGGTGAATGAGTGAAGGTGTGTGTAGACGTAGGAATCAGTGAGTGCGTATGTAGTAACTAGTATTGGTGTGTCAATGGTTTCAAAAATTATACTCTGTATTTACCACTGGGTGAAACAGAGGTTATATTAAAATGTGAGGAGATGCATTGTATTGTCACATGAATGATATCATCAGTGATGTGGTCATTGATGTCAAATGAGATGTCATCAGTGATGTCATCAGTGATGTCATTTGAGATGTCATCAGTGATGTCATCAGTGATGTCACTGACCATGTCATGAATGATGTAATATGTGACATCATCAGCAGTGGATTGCGGGTGCGCGATATATAGTTAGTACAACTAACTATATATGGAATTTCAATGGTTTTGTGTGAGTAAAATAAGGTTTTTTAAATGCTAATTCCTAACTATATATGGTCTATAACCTATGGTTTTTTCAGTGAATATATATATATATATATAGATATAGATATATATATATATCTATATCTATATATATATATGTGGAAAATAGAATACACAGCACTCAATGAGCTTCTGTGATTCCAGATTATTTAATTTTAAGGCAAGAATCACAGAATAAAAACATGTTTTGACCTTTGTGGTTCCTGTCACATCTAGCAAGCTATTTTTTTGTGTTAACTTGAACTAATTTTCACTCATTCCACCAACAAGGAGCCATTCTGGAAATTATAGGCAGTTTGTTTATTGTTGGTGTTTTGGGCTTTATTCTTAATGCTTGTACATCTATGCTACTATTATAAAGAGAGAACTTGCACCTTTGAGCCAGGTAAACTGGAAAACTACACCACCAATCTGAACACCCAAGACATCTTAGAAAACCTCAGGGCAAGCAGAAGGACATAGGCTACATAAAAATAAAAAACAAACGTTGTTTAAAATATTTAGAAATAAAAATAAAGTAGTCCCTTGCAATTAGCGCCGGCCGCGACGTATGCGTGAGGGGAGTAGCGTCGTTCACGAGCAACAGGAAGAGCGAGGACATGAGCGCCGGGAGACGCGCCGGGAGGAGCGTCTGCGTGAGGGGAGGAGCGCAGTTCACCAGCAACAGGAAGAGGGGAGAACATGAGCGCCGGGAGGAGCTGCGGAGCGGCGAGAAGCGGAGGAGCAGTGGCAGCACGGGGAGTAGCAGCGGATGAGGTAGCTGACAAGCGGTCAAGCAGTGGAGAGGTAAACACTCCAGCGTAGGGAGGAGCGGCGGATGAGGTAAGTCGGGACCTGGGGGGGGTTACAAAGCCGGGGCGGGAGGCGGGAGGCGGGCGGGAGGCTCAAGGCGCAAGGCGCGAGGCGGGAGGCGGGAGGCGGGAGGCGGGAGGCGGTAGGCGCTATGCCCAATGTCGGGGCGGGGGGCGGCGGGCGGGAGGGTCAAGGCACAAGGCTCAAGGCAGGAGGCGGTATGGCCAATGTCGAGGCGGGAGGCGGGAGGGATGCGGACTGGGCAATGTCGGGGGGGTGGGGTGCACAGAGGCTTAAAATGCTGCCCCCAGCCCCCTTCTGCCCCGGGCAAAGCCGGTGCGGGCTGCTAGTTATCTTATAAATATGTTCTTGGAAACATTGAACTACTTGAAACATGGTAAATTACAACCTACAATACATATAACAATAACTACTACAAATGATGTGCTCCATGCAAATAGCCATTGTTAGAGCTGACAGCCGTTGGTGTGCTCTTCTCCCAAACATTTCAACTTAGTACCTCCTGTTTGCGCAAATTCGTTTTTGTTCTGCCATAGGACTATGTGCACTTTACCACTGTAAACCAGTGCTAATGTTCTTGTGCTCACACTTAATTGGCTAGTTTAATTTACTTAAGTCCCTAGTAGAGTGGTAGAGTGGTACAACATTTACCCAGGGCCTGTAAAAAAAATGCTACTAGTGGGTACGCAGCACTAATTGTGCCACTCACTTAAGTAACCCTTTATAACATGTCCCAGGCCTGGTATTGCAGTCTCGGTGCAGTTTTAAACTGCCAATACGACCTGGTAAAATAACCCATTCTCCCGGCCTAAACCTCCCTTTATAATGCATGTAAGTCACCTCCAAGTTAGGCCCTAAAAAGCTTATTGCGCAGGGTACACTGTACTTAAAACTTTGAACATGTGCTTTTAAGTTTTATATGTCCTGGTAGTGAAAAAGTCCTAAATTAGGTTTCTTAGTACTGTGAGGCCAACCTCACACATAGGATAACACTGGGTAAACTTACTACATTTAATAAGTGCCACTTATAGAACATTGACATTTTCTTGTCCTAACTATTTGGTGGCTGCTACCTATGTCCTGGGTCATATGGGCAGCTAGCTTTTCGGTATTCCAACCAGACAGTGAGAAAAAGGGAGACCAGATGTTGGTAGGATGAGACAACTTACATTTCAAAAGGAGTGCCTCCAGCACACTCACAAAGAACTTCACACCAGTCATTATCACCCTCAATCCATTGGCCCCTGGACAGGGGAGGAAGGACAATTGCATACCAAGATGTGGTGAGAAGTCTAAATGTTCCCACATTAAGGGCTGGCACCAAGTATAAATACTGGAACCTCAGACCAACTCTTCAGATCACTCTCTCACCATAGGCTCACCAAAAAACAAGTCACATCATGAATGTGCAGCTTTGATACATTATTCATCATATTATTCTATTTAATTAGGGAAAACAAGATTTGCAGCATGGATTACGGGAGATCCATGTCTTTCTGTTCTCCTCACGCAGCATTGGTAGAAACATACCACATCCTTCTGTATGCCCACTCCAAATACTGATCTTTGCTCAACAGGCTGCGGGCAAGTGAAAAATGTACTGCAGTGGCCATAGATCAATTTTAGACTTATGTGGACATGCAGCAGACTTGACTGCAGAGCTTTTCAAATGCATATTTCTGATGATAAGAAGAGGAGACAGAGACTACTGTTCAGCTCTTGACCACCCCCAGTTGTAGAACCATTGATGCACAAGCAGTTTGTTACTGATCCAGTATCAACTTAGCACCAGTATCTTTTCCCTTGTCTGCATAGTTATTCTATCTTCAATTCCATGATGTTTGCCGAATTCACCACTTAGTCATGAGTGCTGCAATATATATGGTCATAAGCAGTGCATTGCAAGGGCATAAGTTATAGTTAGCTCAGGCAACTGTAACTGCTGAATTTCTATGGTTTTGTACGAGTGAAATCTGACCCTAATTTTAATGTCCCTCAGCCTTTGTTTTTTCCAGTGAATTTCCAAGGTGTTTTAATTACTATTTCCTACAATGTCCCTGTAACCTTTGTATTTGTTTCAGTAAATTTCAAAGGTTTTCAAATTCCATTTCTAAAATATCATGTCCCTCTAATGTTTAGTTTTATTAGTTAATTTGTGGGGTTTATTTGTAATACTAAGTGTATTACAATTTATTTTTCATTTAGTTTTTTCTTGTACTGTGATATTTTTTTACAAATTTACTTTTATATGTTTAAAAACATAAAAATCACATATGTAGTAAATGTAAAGGAAATAAAGATTTTTTAATGTAATTAAACCAATTTTATTTAAAATATATATATATTTTTGTTACCGCCGCAAACATTGATGGCCCACTACTCTATAGTTTTTACTCCCAATCATATGATTGGAATAAATCCTCTACTCTGAATTTGTGGGTTCACCGAAATTTTTTATGAATCTCACACATATGTACACCTCTCTAATTGTCAGTAATGACATCAGTGTGAACATTTATTTAAGTATATATAAACCATCTTACATCTGTTTTTAAAAAATTTACCCATTTAGCGGTTTTCCGAATCTGCATATTTATGGAGTGGGTTCACGAATTCCCAAGAATAAGCACCCAAACCCTGCCCTCTGATTGAATACATTAAGACCCCATCCTTGCACATGGAAAACCACATCTAAAAGCAGTTACTTTTCTATTGAAGTCTCTTGAAGGAGGATTTAGAACCAGTGCTGCTCTACTTTTACAGAATGGTTGAAGCTACATTGTCCTCGCAGAAAAGAAGGTGATGTGTGGAAGGACTTTACTACACCTTCTGGGGAAAAGAGGGTAACCGCAAAATATGTGCAGTGCAATACTTGCGGCAAGAAGTTATCCAGAGGCACAGCAAAGAAGTATTCACATGGGATAAGTTCCATGTGGTAGCAAGACCTCTGACCTCCTGGTCAGGGGCCTGCTCTCACCCATGCATCTCCACTGTTGTACAGCTGCCGCCAGCCCTGCTGCGCCACTGCCTACAGGTTCTAGTCTCCCCCTAGAACAGTGCCCGTTCTGCTCTCCTGCTGATCATTGTTTCTTATGCCTGTCTGTATCCCTGTGATTATGCCTGTTCTGCTCTCCTACTGGTTATTGTTTCTTATGCCTGTCTGTGCCCCTGTGATTGTGCCCATTCTGTTCTCCTGCTGGTAATTGTTTTTTGTACCGTCTGTACCCCTGTGATTGTGCCTGTTCTGTCCTCCTGCTGGTTATTGTTTTTTTGCTCCTGTCTGTGCCCGTTCTGTTTTCCTGCTGTTGTTTTACCTTACTGTGCCCCAGTTCTATTGTTATTCACATGTTTTTCTGCCTCTGCTTTTTTTTCTCTTTGTCCCCACATTGTGACTAGTTCTATGTATTTTGGTATTTTTCGCTTGTTTTTCGCATGCCGCTGCCCGCTTGGCACCCATTCCCGCAACTGCTGCTGCCCCTCCCCCTGCCGGTTCCCACCTCCCAGCTGCATTTCCACTCCCTCCTCCCCTATTTAATGGCAGCCGCTGCGTTGGAGTGTGAGCAAGACCTCTGACCTCCTGGTCAGGGACCTGCTCTCTCCAATGCAGGTCCCCTGTTCTGCTGCTGCTGCAGGCCTCGCCGCTCCACTGCCCACAGTTTCAAGTCCCCCCCGAGAATGTGGTCCTTCTGCTCTCCTGCCCGTTATTTTTTCTAGTGCTGGTTATTGTTTTTGTGCTTGTCTGTGCCCCCTGTGATTATGCCCATTCTGTTCTCCTGCTGGTTATTGGTTTTTGTGCCTGTCTGTGTCCCTGTGGTTGTGTCTGTTCTGTTATCCTGCTGTCGTTTTACCTGACTGTGCCCCTGTTCCATTGTTATTCGCCTGTTTCTTCTGCCTCTGCTTTTTTTCCCATTGTCCCCACATTGTGACTTTTTCTTTGTATTTTGGTATCTTTGTCTTCTTTTTCACCCGCGGCTGGCCGTTTGCCACCCAATCCCGATGCTGTTTCCTGCCTCCCAGCTGCGTTTTCCCTCCCCTCACCAATTTAATGGCAGGCGCATGCAGCAGGTGTGCCACTGGCCCACCAAAGGCAAGCCTGTCTGCGCCCGTCCGTGACCCGCCTGCGACCAGCCCCAGAAACCCTGGATCGCCTAACATCCACCGCTACGACCCAGCCACTCTCCTTGCACTCAACTCCAGTAGGAACAAGAACTGCCAGCTATCTATACCGAGCACCACCCAGGAACAGTTCTCCTGCCGCCACTGCCGCCATACCGTCAACACCATTACGGCCACCACCCGCGCACCAAACACCAATACCTCCGAAACCCTGAGGTGCATCCTTCTCAATGTATGCTCTCTGCACAGACATGCCATTAAGATCTGGGACCTTCTCCATACCCTCTCACCAGACGTCGCCTTCTTCACAGAAACCTGGACCAACTCCTCCTTTGCCCCCAACATCGCCATCACCTTCCCAGATGGATACAAGATCCAGAGAAAAGTCTGCCCCAACCGCCCAGGAGGAGGACTCGCCATCACACACAAGAGATACCTCCGACTCTCCACCACAAAGGACTCCCTCTCCACCACAGAACACCTTCACTTCCAGATCCAGACCAGCCCTAGAACCACCCTTCCTGACACCCTCGCTTACAGACCCCCGCTGGACTCGAGCCTCCTTCGCCACAACCATCGCCGACCTCATCTCACCACATGCCATCGCCGCCATGGACTACATACTTATCCGAGACTTGAACTTCCACCTCAACAACTCCAGCAACCCCAACTCCACCACTCTCCTGAGCAACCTCTCCAACATCAGCCTGAAACAGCTACTCACCACTCCACCCACAAGACAGGGTGCACCCTCAACCTCATCTTCGCAGGAGGCAACAGCATCCACTTCAGCCACACCACGCAACCCCCCCCCGGATGGACCACCACTCTGTACACTTCAACGTCAATAAACCCACTGCTCCCAAACCCTCACTGCACCCTCCAGGAAGGAACTGGAGCAAAATCACTGAGGAGCTGCTCAACTCCACCCTCAACTGCGACGCCCCCACCACATCAGCCAACACCAACTTTGCAGCCAAAAAACTCCACAGATGTAGCTCCAAATGGGCAGACAAGCTCGCTCCCCTGCGCAACTCTGACAGATAGCGTCCCAGGAAGGCCACCTGGTTCACCACCGACCTCCAGGAATCCAGACGAACCTGCAGACATCTCTAGAAGAACTGGAGAAATAGCAAAACGGCAGAAGATCGTACCACCTACAAAAACGGCATGACCAAATAGTTACCACCAATGCATCAGATCCAACAAGAAGACCTTCATCCGAAACAAGATCCTCGTCAAAAACCAGCAACTCCAATGAACTCTTCAGCGTCATCCAGGAATTCACCAGACCTCCCAGCGAAACCAAGGACACCACCTCCTCCCAGGACCTCTTCGATAAGCTCGGATCCTACTTCCATCTGAAAATCAAGGGCTTCTAAGACCACTTCAACGCCCAGACACCTGACTCTGAACCCACCTCCCTCTCCAGCAATTCCAGCCAGTCTACAGTCTCCTCCTCGACCATCAAAGGCATCCAATCAGGGGCCCCCATGGACCCACCGCAGATCTAGCACAGAGCTGCCACCACCATTGCTCTAGAACTACGACGCACCATCAACACCACTTTTATGACCTGCACATTTCCAGATGACTTAAAACAAACAGAAGTCAGAGCCCTGCTCAAGAAGCCCTCTGCAGACCCCATGGACCTCAAGAACTACCGACCTATCTCCCTCCTTCCCTTCATGGTCAAAGTAACCAAAAAGATCGTCAATGCCCAGCTAACAAAATGAATCAAAGAAAACGCCATCCTTGACCCCTCCCAATCCGGATTCCACAGCAACCACAACATGAGACCACTCTACTCGCTGCCACAGATGACAAACACACCCTCCTCGACAAAGAATACACTGCAGCCCACATCCTACTCGACCTCTTCGCAGCATTCAACACCGTCTTCCACCGCACGCTCACCACCTGACTCCACGACGTCGGCATACAGGGAACTACCCTCAACGGTTCTACTCCTTCCTCACCGTCAGAACCCAAAAAACCAGACTGCCACCCTTCCTCCCCGAACCCACGGAAATCAACTGCAGAGTACTCCAAGGATAGCCGCTCAGCCCCAAGCTCTTCAACATCTACATGGCCCCCCTCGCTGCCATCATCAGACAGCACGGACTCAGCATAGTATCCGACGATACCCAGCCTATCCTCTACCTCACTAGGGACCTGTTACCACCAGACTCAACTTCCGGGAAGGAATGAAGAACGTCACAGCCTGGATGAGCAGCGGCTGCCTGAAACTCAACTCGGAGAAGACAGAGGACCTTGTCCTTGGACCCTCCTCCTCTGCATGAGACAGCACCTGGTGGCCTACCACCCTCAGCAGCCCCCTACCCCTAAGGACCACGCCCAAAAGCCTTGCATTGTACTCAACTTCTCCTCTCCATGACCCGACAAGTCAGCGCCGTTGCCTCCACCTGCTTCCGCTTCCGCATACTCCGAAAGACCTTCAAATGGATACCCCCCCTGAACCACAGAAGACCATCACCCACACACTCATAACCAGCAGACTGAACCACGGAATCGCCCTCTACACCAGAATCAACAAATCTTCGATCCACAAACTCAAGACTATCCAGAACACCGCAGCCGGACTCGTCCTCGGAATCCCATGACATGAACACATCACACAGCACCTGCGCAACCTCCACTGGCTACCCGTCGAGACGAGAGTCATGTTCAAGATACTCACCCACGCATACAATGTCTCCACAACACCGGACCCTTATACCTCAACGAGAGAATCTCCTTCCATGAAACATCTGATCCCCCGACCTCATCCTTGCCAAAACCCCATGCATCTGCAGAGCCAGAATAGGTGGAAGAGCCTTCTCATACATTGCGGCCAAGACCTGGATTGAGCTCCTGATCGACATCAGACGTGACCCCTCTCTGAACATCTCCAGGAAGACGCTCAAGACCTGGCTCTTCGACTGAACAGAGCTGTTTACCCCCTCCCCCCCAAAACCATGGGACCCTCAGGGGTGAGTAGTGCGCTTACAATTCCCCTGATTGATTGATTGATTGATTGATTGAAGCACCTAAGTGTATGTGTCAGGGTGTGCCTGGGTGTGTTCTTGGTTGCATTAGTGTTTGCAGGCTGTGTTAGTGTCTGTATTAGTGTGTGGTTGCATGTGTAACTGGCTGCATCAGTATGTATATGGGTGTTTGAGATGCTGTATCATTGTTTACCTGAATGTCTAAGTGGCTGTATAAATATATGACGGGGAGTGTGATTGCCTGGAGGGTGGCTTGGTGTATTAGTAGTTGTATCAGTGTGTGTCTGGGTATAGCAGTGGCTATATCAGTGTGTCCATATGTGTGTTAGAGGTTGTATCCATCTGAGCCTGGGTCTGTCAATGGCTGTATTGGTGAGGCCCTTTGTGTGTCAATCGCTGCATTGATCTGTGCATGAATGTGTCAGTCTTTCTGTAGTTTTATCAGTGTATGACTGGGTATCATAGAAGCCCTATTGGTGTACGTGTTTCAGTATGAGAGTCGACGTATCAGTATACAACTGGGTGTATGAGTTACTGTATTGGTGTGCATAGGTGTGCAAGTTACTGTGGGAGTGCGTGTGTCAGTTCATGGGTATATTAGTCCATCTCACTTGTAGTTTCCATGTTAGTGTGTGACTAACTCTATAGTATTGGAGTGGCTGTATGAGTGTATATTTGGGTGTCTGAGTGCGTGTGATAATGACTCTATAAGTGTGCAAGTTTATGTATGAGTACCTGTGTGGGTGTGTTTGTGACCTATAGCTAAAATTACTTATATACAGTTTTATAACTTTACAAATATATTTTATTAACACATTACAAAAAAATTTAAACCAACAAATTAACAAATAACTGTAACATAACTTATGTAACTATTTACAAGTACTTCAGGAGGCTCAAAACAAAGTGATGTTTTGAAACATCTTACAATACCATCTAGGGAAAAAAGTTATAGATAAATATCTGTACTGCAATACATGCAGCAAGCAGTTATGCAGGGGCTCTACAAAGCATTATTAACATGTGGAAGCACTTAAAAACAATTCCAGAAAGGGGCCACAAATAAATCATGCGTGACAAAGTAGGTGCAGCAAGACTGCCCACCTGTGCAGTACTCTTGGGAGAACCACCACCAGCTGTAGTCATTATAATACCGTCTGCTTTCAAATATTTAAGTGAGATACTGTCTGAAATGCCATTTGTATCTCACTGTGCAAATGTCTTCCCCTCTAGTGTTCTCAGGTTCTATACTCATACACCAAAAGTGATGCACTGTTGAAAGTATCATCAATGAACAGTGGGGAAAAAATAATCAGAGCTAATATGCAAAACTCTGAGCGGTGCAGAATATACATGGGATGATTTACATAACTTTTTCACACAAAAAATTGCAACATTAATGTCATCAAATTCAAGACACCAGGAGTACTTTGCTCTTTGGATCCGGCAAATGTTTGCAGGTGCATTAAGCACAGATTTAAAATTATGTGTTCCTGTGCAGCAAAACAAATCCACTTCTTCAATAAATTACTGATTCTTTTATGAGAAAAAGAGTACCAAGCGAGAGGGTCTCCTTATATTCATATGCTGTTGTAAGTAAAAGATGCACCTACATTTGGAACAGACACATATGAGACTGTTCTTTCTTTCATAGAACACTATATGTACCACTCCAAAAGACACTGAGTAAAAAAGCATTAAACAGGAAGTACTTCCATTCAGATTTATGTCCAAAATAGTGCCAACAGAAATATTTATTTGTTTTCTTAGCTCTACATTGAACCTTCATGTTTTTCACAGTCTAAAGCCAATTCTTTCTTCCCATTTCTCTTTCAAAAGAGAGAAAAATATAAAACTGTTAGAAAAAGCTTCTTAAAAAACAATAGTGTTTTTTACAAATATGTCAAAAGTATATCACAAAATCCCAGGACTAATAACACACTTTCTGACTGCACCTGTATTTCAACACGCACTCTTCTGGGGTGAATTCATATTTACTGACAAGGGCCTCCTTCTTCATGGTATATCTCAACCTCTTCCCCTTCTCTAGGTCCACTAGGGCATCCCTTCCATCACCAGGAATATGACTCTAAAGGCCACCTCCCCAATCCTTCTCAGGGATCCTCTGTACCTCTAAAGCTACTTCATATACCCGAAACAACCTGCCTATATCACCCCCCTCCTTATAGTCAGGAAGCAAGTCTCTGAGTATATGGATTCTTTGTTCGGCATTGGACACAGTAGTTTTGCTCCCACTATTTTTGCTAGACTTTAAGTCCACTTCGTAGACAATCTCTTAATGAGCCAGGAAGACCATTTTCTCTGCGAAGGCTGTGTCAGCCTCAGCTTTTCTCTCCTCGGCAGCCAAGTGGACCAGTTGCAACCTCAGGTCCCTTCCAGCCTGTCTGTCCTTGACCTCCTCAAGGGACTGGGTTTGGGAGGAGACAATACTTTCTGCATTTAATCCAGTAGGGAACTCTCTCCCTGGAACCTTTGCCCAGTCATTTCTCTACTCCTTTCCCTCCTTCTCAGATCCAGTACCATTACAAGCCGTGATTCTAAGGTCAAATATAATCAGGGTTCTCCCTGCAAGACTGCTGAAGTAGTCCGCTTAAAACTCTTCCTGTGGTTCAGACTGCATTCTGCGCATCTCCTCCCAGACTGTAAGGGCAAACTAGTACTCAAACTTGGACGTACAAGTAAGTAAATGAGTGTGTGAATGGTCTTATGGATGTGTGAGTGAGTTTGGCAGTCACTGGCTATATGTGTGGTGGGTACATGAGTGTTATTGTAGGAGTCTATCTGGGTCTGTGTGTGTCTGCTTGAATGTATGAGCATATGCAAATTACATGCTATAAGCAAGCACCCACATCTACTTTCAAACACATTCATTTGTACCTCAACTTTTTACCCTGGGGACGTATTGCATAATGTACCTCAGGGGCACAATGGGCATTTGCACCCACTTTGCATGCCCTCAGGGCAGTTTGGTATTACAGAAGGGACTGCAGACGCTTCTGCTGCACCTTCTGAAATACCAAAAGCGCTGGCGTACATGAAGTGCCAGCATTATCTTCAAGTGGGTGTTCTCTTGTTTGATTGGGGGTGTGCTCCATGCAAATTAGGGAATACCTTTGCCTCTGCGCCACTGCCGTATTACTGATATCGATGCAGAGGCAAAGAAGCCCTCATGAAGCGCACTGACAGTACGCCACCCTGAAAGCAGCCCTCTGCAGGGACCCCTGACAATTCCTAGCAGGTGGGTGCTGTCACTGACTGCACCCGCCTGCAAGGGATCTCTATTCCCCTTTGAAAGTGCAGGCGGATTGCCATCTGCACAGTGAAACATGGAGTAGCTTCAAAGCAGTCGCTCCTTATTTCAAGTGAATGTGCTGCCCCAAGGGCAGGATGAGTTTGATACTGCCCTGGGGACAGCGCATTCCCCATAATGCAGCACGTTTTCCTTCATTGCACTGGTGCACCCCTTTTTAAAGGAGCATCCAGCACAATGAAGATAATACACAGCATGTGTAATGCAGCCCCTGGTGTCCTTTTGTAAACTAGACCACTAACTCTTGGTCCGCCATCTTGGGGGTTATCATGAGGGAGTAGTGAATGAATGAAATAAAAGAGAAGCGCCCATACCGTGTTTCTCACCAATACTATTGGGCCCAACTCTTCTAATTCAATACATTGTAGACACCATTAATGAAGAGAAGGTATGCCAAACCCTACTGTAACCTGCAGAGGTTTAAGTAAAGGAAGGTTACATCCAATGCACAACTGTTTTTAAAAGCCGTTTGATCCCTGGACAAGAAGGGATCATATAACAATTACATATCGATAAGCATGCATTACAGTAATAGAGAGCTTTTAATGTAACAAAATAGAGAGCCTTCTCATGTCATGAATGTCGGTTAAGCCACGAGTTGTTTTTTTCCAAAACATACATCCATTTGCATTTCTTCCAAATCCAGCAAGGTCGAGATATCACCACCTCTACCGTCTAGTGTTATTATTTCCACGATCTGCCAGTAGATGTCATTTTCCACGTGCTGTTGTTCGATGAAGTATCTCACCAATGGTGCACCTTTAGGTTTGCAGCTAATGCGGCTTCCGTGTTGTGAAATTCAATGTTTTGGCCGGTCTGTCACACACTTTTTCATGCAAGGGAATTTGATTACATAAATAATATTTTGTGTATTGCAATCAAAAAAAGCATATAATTCAAATAGATCTAATGTCACCTCTGTTACTGATTTACTTATGTGCCTTTACCACAACATCCCTCATGTTTTTGTTCCTTCTAAATGCAAATAGTGGAGCTCCTTCAACTGCATCCCCAATAAGGGACAATTTGTTTTAATGATCATCTTTACATCGCTACTGACTGGTGGAAATGTGCTAACCACCACAACTGGATTGCACTGTTCCTCCCTTTGTCTAGACATGAGCAGACTCTCTCCAGGGAAAAACCATGCACCTTTAACCCCTCTGGAGATACTTTACTTAGAGTAACCTTTATCCAGGAGTTTGATTTTGAGAAATTCTGCTTCCTTAAAGAAGAATTCCGTACACAGGCAACTTCTACGTAGGCTCATAAACTGCCCAATGCCAAATTATCTCCTAATGCACCAGGGTGATGGTTAATATAATTCAGTAACGAGTTGTGTCAGTCGGTTTCCTGTATGATGTAGTATAAGGTGCCATTGTTGTGATTAATTAGCCAGTCCAAGTCTTAGAGGTTTAGCTCTTGTTGGACTCTGAATGCAACACATGCAAAGCAGAGAGAAACATCAGCCTACATTATGTGTGTTTTATTGCTTCTTTCAGTTGATCTTTCCAATGGATATGCCTTCTGAGATGCTTAGGGGTTTTACACAGACTTAAAGACAATAAAACAGAAAATCTAAAATAGCATGCTTGAGCTTTTCCTGTTAATCGTAAAGTTAAATCTAAAATTAGAATGCTACCAATAAAATATATGTTTTCGTTGCTGTCAGGAGGTGAGTGATGCTTACATATTTTACTGAGAATATAAACAGTATGACAGGGTTGGAAAATAACAGTATATTTAGTTGTTTTTTGCATTTAAATGATTTCTTCGTTTCCGCTTGGTGTAATAGCAAATAAACCGTCAGTTCTAAATGCTCTTAGATTTCTTAAATATTCATCAGAGATTGCTGCAAAATTTATAATTAGAGCAGAATTGTGTAACACTTGTTAGGGATAGTGAAGAGGTGGCATTATGCATTGTTCACAATGACCTGCCTTTGTCATTAAAAGATATAGCACTGAAATCGACGTGTCTGCTTCTATCAGGTGTCACCATGACTACCTCTGGGCTCAGTGACGTCATATAAAGAACACCTAGTGACTGAATAAGTGACTCATTACTTTGACACAGCACACACACATCGAAAAGCAGTCCCTAGGCAGATGGAAGCAGGAGTGATATCAGATGCCCTTCCTCCCAAAGAGTTTGTCAGTGACATCAGAGCCTTTGTTCAGGCGCGGTCGGTTAATGTGAGCATCCTGGGGTGGTGACCCACCAGACTTTGAGAAATAAAGAGGTATACATTGACATGCTAGTCTGCTGCTCTCTCGTTGCAGAGTTTGGCAATAGAAGAGCTGATGATCAATGCACAGAATTACACCACGAATACAGCGGTTGGCATGTGCCTTTCCACCTTTACATTGCATTTCTGTATATATGTTTGTGTGTCAACAACAATAGCTTGTAGAGCAGACATCTGTGAGTATTCACGACTGAACAAGCATTATAAAGGCCCATCCATAGCATACATTCATGGCGATAGTCTGGCTATGACACAGATTAAAGTTTTCAATTAATTGTAGGACCTTTCTTGGCTACATTGAAAATATCACAGGAGGCAAAATAGGGCCCAACCATGGCATACTGTAGACATTCATGATGACGGTGTGGCTATCACATTCCTTGCAAAGGCTTACTCATGAAATATTACGTCCATTCAATGTGAAAGTCTTACATTCACAGGCATAATAGAGTCCCAACGGTCAAATACCTTGGACATTCATGGACACATTCTGTCTGTCACCAGCATAACATGTAATACTTTTGACATACTGTAGACATTCATTGCAATATTCTGACTTTCATAGGCATATTAAAGACCATCCCTGGCATACAGTGGACATTGTTGGTGACATTTTGGCAATCCTATGCATATCAAATGGCCTCACATGGACATGATGTGGTCCATTCAGACAGAATTGTGACTATCCATTGTACATGGTCATCCTGGAACAATGTATATTCAGAGTGATATGGAATGCATCCCTTTGTAAGAAATCAGGTCGTGATTGACTGGGGTGTGAGCCCTGTTCAAGCAGCTACCACAATCCTTGTCAGGGTAAGGCACATGCAAATCCCAAATTAACCTGTGCTCAATCTCATGGTAGCTTGACACAGAGAAGTTAGTTTTAACTTGGAGACAATGTGTAAAGTTTTTGTGCAATGCTTTGAACAACAATACAGTTAAAAGACACTGCAAAAGGAGTCCACAATAGAGATAGGAACATACGGTTTTTAAAATAAATAAAACAAGACCAAAATGACAAAAGCCCAATTATTAGAACCAGAGATATTGAATTGTCATGTTTTTAGGGAAAATAGTGCCAAAAGGCATAAAGTGCCGACTGTGGATATCTAGTCGCGGCAGACCTGGAAAAAGTCACAAGTTCAGGCTGACCTCAATGGAGCGCGGGGAAACTACAGGGATCCAGTTAGGCCTGTTGAACAGAGTACCTTAAATACAGGGTTGTGAGGCATTGCGTGGATCTGCGTCGAAGATACGTCGCACGGCCAAGGTGATGCATCAGTTGTGAGATGCGGCGAGGCCGCGGTGTGAGGTCCTGTGTTGTCAATGTTGAGGATCCTATCGACGGGGCTTGCTATGTGAAGTACGGCATCGAGGATTTTTATTTTTTATTTATGTATTTAAGAAGTTTTCTATAGCGCTGGCCAGACCTGGGGGTATCGGAGCGCTTTACAGTAGGTACAGAACCGATAAACATCAGATACAGGATTGAGTGGAAAAATATTAACAGAGGCGGGCAAGTAAAAGAGCGGCACATTGTATTCTTGGACATTTTTGCTTTCCAGGTTCTTCAGAGTCTTAGAGCTCGAGCAGAGGTCAATGTTTAGTATTAGGCCCACGTTATCCTATACCTACAGAGAGGTTGAGGAACAGGGTTTTAAGTTGTCTTTTGAATTCTACAAAGGAGGTAATGGTTCTGATGTGAGGGGGATTGGAGTTCCAAATTTTGGGAGCGCTTCCGGTGAAAGATCGATCTGCAGTTTGTTTCCTTCAAGTTTTAGGTGGGATGAGTAGAAGGGAGTTTGAGCTCCTCAGGTTCCTGGACAGGCCGGCTTTTATGAGTTTTTTCGCCAAGTACTCAGGTTTGCTGGTGTGAAGGGCTTTGTGGGTGAGGCAGGCTGTTCTGAAGCTAATCTGCATTTCCACTAGAAGCCTCTTAAGTTCCTTGAGTGCAGGGGAGATATGATCGAATTTCTTGATACCGGTGATCATTCTGGTCGCCGCATGTAGCGTTGTTTTGATGGGAGCCAGATGTGATTTTGGGATTCCTGCGAGGAATGCGTTTCCATAGTCCAGTCTTGACAGTACCAGAGATGGGGTGGCCTGTTTGAGATCGTTGGGCGGAATGTAAGGTTTTATTTTGTTCAGTAGTCTGAGGTTAAGGAACGCACTTTTGGCCGAGTTCTTAATGTGTCTCGTCATGTTCAGTTTTGGGTCAAGAGTGATGCCTAGCGATTTGACAGAGTCCGCTAGGGTGAGATTCCCACTCAGTGCATTGATGGCCTTGAGCCATTCGGCAGTTTGGGGGTTATCTTCCTTATTCGAGATGAGGAGTGACTCAGTCTTATCAGGATTTAGTTTCAGATGGTTGCTTGTCAACCAATGTTGGACATCTTTCAGGACAACGTTAAGTCTTTGTATGTCTTTGAGAGAGTTCATTTCCAAATAGATCTGAGTATCGTCAGCATAGAGATTGAAGTGGATGTTGGATTTTCTCAGTAGTTCGGAGAGAGGTTTCATGTAGATGTTAAAGAGTTGTAATGAAAGCACCAAGCCTTGTGGGACACCCCTGTTGACTTGTTGGAGGTCGGAAGTGAAGTTTTTTATTTTTATTTTTTGAGTGCGATTGTGAAGAAAGGAGGGGAACCATTTGAGAACTACCTCGCCCAGACCAGCTCAATTGGAGAGCCCTTTGAGGAGTTTATGATCAACAGTATCGAAAGCTGCCGAGAGGTCCAGGAGAATGAGGAGGCAGCATTGGTCAGAGTCTAGTGATCCATGTATATCGTCGATGATGTTGAGAATCGCGGTTTCTGTACTACAGCCTTTTCTGACGCCAGATTGGTGGCGGTCTAGGAGGTTGATGAAGTCGAGGTGCTGGTTTAGTTGAAGTAGTACACATTTTTATAGAGTTTTTGAGAGAAGGGGGAGGTTTGACGCAGGTCTATAATTGTTCAGATCTGTCGCATCAAGTCTGGGTTTTTTCAACAGGGGGGTGACTTGACCCATTTTCAGGCAGTCCTCCAGTACTCCGTTTTTCAGGGAGCTATTTATGATCGTGCTCCAGAGCGGGGCTAAAGCATGCTTCAATTTTTTGGTCAGTGGTGGAGGGATGGGGTCTAGGACATGGGCTGAGGGTTTGGAGGATGAGATCAACGTGATTATCTCAGTTTCTTGAATAGGACGGAAACTGAGCCAGGCGGTGGGAGAGGAACCAGGAGAAAAATCAAGTGACCCAGTCGCGCTGAACTTCGTGTGGCGCGTGTCGATGAAGTCCAGTGAGAGCTCGATTTTTGTGATTTTATCATTGAAGAAATTGGCGAACTTGTAGCACAGATCTTTCGACGCCTGAACAGAGGAGGCCATAGGCTTGGAGGTTTGTTGTCTAATGATGCTATAGAGCGCCTTGGGTCTGTTTTTGGCACTGTCCAGTGCCGCGCGGAAAAAGCTGGATTTTTTGTTTGTGATGTGGTTGTTGTACTTCCTACGGGCTGATTTGAGTTGATCACGGAGAATACAGGAAGGATTATTTCTCCACTTTCTTTCTTTGGCTCTTAGTTTTCTCCTTTCGGAGTTGAGTTCAGAGTTGAACCATGATCTGGATGGGATGGTTCTGCTCTTTTTGAGCTTTAGAGGAGCTAATATGTCAAGCATGGAAACTAGCTTGGCATTGTAACAGCCAGTGAGGTCGTTGGTGGAGAGGTGTTCAGTGGAGTCGGGGAGAAGTGAGCTTATCTGATCTTTGAGGACTCCCATGGGAACCTGAGAGAGGTTTTTCAACCATTTGGGGGGGTCTTGCAGAGGAGGTTGAGAGAGAGTAGGCTGGTTTATGTGGAATAAGATCATGTGGTGGTCTGACCAGTCGACGGGGAGTATGTGATTGATAGTGATTGTATTACTTTGAGCAATGATGGCATCCAAGGTGGCTCCTTTGTAGTGTATCTCCTCGGTGCAGTACTGGATTAGATTGTTGTCACAGAGGAGACTGGATAGTGATTGGATTAACAGGTTGTCAGGGTGATGCCTCTGTTCCTCAAAGCTGCAAGGCTGCGATGCAGAGTATGGTGTTGCCGTTGATGAGAGATGCAAGGACCTGCACTGAGGATGCATCTCACAGTGGTGGGTCCAAAAGAAATAAGGGCTATGGTGGCGATGCAAGTGTTTGCGATGGGTCCCACCCAGCAGTGGAGAAACGTTGGTTCTGCTCTTGGTTGCACTGTAAAGCAGAGCTGATGCATTGGTTCCGCTGGATGGTCCAGGACTGGACTGGCACCACTTGGTGTGGTAGACTCATAGATGGCAGAGTCCAGGTGCAGATGCAATGTTGTCGAAAGACAGTTAAGTCCTGAGACTTCAGATCAAGAGGACAGCCAACGAGCCTTTGGAGTCACTCTAGGTTCTGGGTTCAAGAGATTCAGGTCCAGTCCTTCCCACCCAGGCAAGAGGTCAGCAGGTCAGCACAGCAAAGCATGAGTCTAGCAGAGTGCAGTCTACTACAGTGGTAGGCCTTCAGCAGCACAGCAGTCCTTCTTCCTGCCAGTGTATCCACAGGTCCAGAAGTGTACCGAAGAGCTGGTGTCTGAGGTCCAGTATTTATACCCGGCTGTTCCTTTGAATTGGTGAGAAGTTTCTATAGGCATGCCTTTGAAGTGCATAGATGCCCTACCTTCCCTGCACTGGCTCCAGATTAACCACAAGAGGTTTTCAGCCCTTTGTGGTGAGACAGGACACAGCCTATTAAGGTGTAAGTTAAGCTGTGCCCAGTTCCTCCCTGCCATCCTCCCAATGATGGGCTATCCGTTCACACTTAAGCTCTTACTGTGTGTAGCTGTCTAGGCGAATACACAGAGCCCAACTGCCAACTACACCCAGGCATGTGATCAGAGACAAGCTGCAGGCTACAAATGGCTAAGCCATAAAAAGGTTGACTTTCTAAAAGCTGAATTTTCAGCATTACAATTTAAAATCACCATAAGTTAGGATTTTAAATGAGGATTCCAGAGACACCAAACATGAACTGCTTATCTCTTTCCATTTGGAAATTACACAACATAATAAGGCAACTCCAGTGTTATCCTAGGCATTGCAGTAGAGAAAAACTAAATTAAGTTTTTCACTACCACGGCATGTAACACTTAAAATTACATGTCCTACTTTTTGGATACATTGCACCCTGTCCTCTGGGCTGTCCAGCGCCTTCTCAGAGGGTGGCTTATATGTATTAAAAAGGAAGGTTTGGGCCTACAAAAGGTTTATTTTGCCAGGTCGAAATGGCAGCTTAAAAGTGCACACTTAGGCTCTCTAATGGTAGACATGTTTAAAGGGCTACTTAAGTGGGTGGCATTTTCAGTCCTGCATGCCCTCTAGCAACATTTAATTTACAGGCCCTGGGCACGTATAGTACCATTTTACTAGGATTTTAGAAATGAATTAAATATTTCTATTGTATATGAGCCAATATCACCATGTTTAGAGGAGAGAGCGCATGCACTTTAGCGCTGACTAGCCGTGGTAAAGGGTCCAGAGTGTGAAGGCCAGCAAAAACAAGGTCAGAACAAATGGAGTAGGAAGGCAAAAAGGTGGGGGAGACGACAACCCAGGGCTGACAGGTCCTTACATAACAAAGGTCTGCTGTGCGCAATCAGGATGATATTTTGGCTATGGAAGGAATACTAGAGGCTCAGCTATGACATACTTTGAGCATTCATGGTGCTATTTATGGTATTAAAGGCATTATAGGAGGACATTCATGAAATGCTGTGGCACTGATAGCAACGCTCTGGCTTCATCCGTGGAATAGACTGAGCACCTATGACACCCTTCTGGCTTTCCTGGACATAACATGGTCCCACGTTTAAGAAGCTGCAGGCTCTCATAACTATGTTCTTGATATCCCAGGTGTTTTACAAGGCCACCTTTGGTAGAATATGTGCACTCATGCTTTTATCAAGTTGTAAGTATTTGTATAGTGTACAACTCACTCAGGACGGTATTCTGGCACTAATGCAGGAGCATAATGGGCCATGCCAGTGTTGAGGCTAGAACACAAGATCTGGTTCTGCATGTGCGAAAGGCATGTGTGAGTAAGTGTCAAGCCGAGCAGAATTGTCTGGTAAGTGTGTGGACATTTATATGGTTGTTGAGGTACATGGGGCCAATGTTGTCTAAGTCTATATATGTATGCATGAGGCGTTGAAGAGTGTTCATTTGTGGGCCAGGAGCCAGTGAAGCTGTTTTAGGTACAGGATGATGTATGTGCTGAGTTGGAGGTTGTGCCTTACCTTTGAGTTTTGTATGGTCCGGAGTATTCTGGTCAGTAGAGTGTTGACTTCAGCACAGAGTGCACTTCCATTGTCCAACTTGTTTGTGATGAGGATGTGGGTGATTGTTCCCAAGAAGTGAGGGTGAGCCATTTGAACATTGTTTTGAGCAAATTGGGTATGGAGAAGCAGGAGACTGATACTTCCTTCATGTGGCCGGTCATAGTGACCTGGTTGTCAATTAATATTCTGAGATGTGTGTGATTGGCAGAAGGGCGATGTGCCCAATTTCAGCAAGCCACCAGCTGGAATTGCAGAGCGAGGTGTCTTTGCTCAAGATTACTACTTCCTTCTTGTCTGAACTGAGCCAGAGGCAGTTGGTTTTCATCCATTTGGCAACTTCGATCAGGCAAGTGGAGAAATTGGTTTGGGTGTTTGGCATCATGTCAGAAAGGGAAAGTATGAGCTGGGAGTCATCAGCAATGGTACGGATGATTCTGGTGGGTAGGGTCATGTAGGCATTGGACAGAGTGGGGCTGAGTGAGGATCCGTGTGGAACTCCGCGGATGAAGTTGACTGCATCTAAGGTGAAGAGGTGCCAGGCAGACTGACTGGGCACAGCCTGTCAGGAAGGAGCACATTTTTCAAAGTGACCCTGGATGCAGGTTTTTTGCAGTTGTCGGATAAGAATGGTGATGAGGTTGGTCTTTGTAATGTGGTTGAGCCTAGATTTAGATTAGGTAATGTCAAGGAGGTGGTTGTGAGTGAGGTGGGGTCTAGGTGTTTGTATATCATCTTTTCCCTTATGTTTTCTCAGTTGTGTAGCAGGGAGGTTGCCCAGTAATTGTCTGGCATCTTCAGGTCTGCTGAGGGTTTATTAAGGAGCAGGGAGTGCTGTGGCTTCCAGGAAGATGGCTGTGAAGATTGAGTTATACAGGATCAGGGTGAGGGTTGTACTGATGGGGTCCAGTATTTTAAGATATGGTAAGGGCAGCAGTCCAAGTGTGGTCTGAAGTTTATGGACTTCTTGATTGTTGCCGTTTCTTGAGTGGTGATGGTGGGTCATGTGGTCAGGGTGGTCCTCAATGTGTTGGTGGAGAAGAGCAGGAGAGCAGCAAGGTGGAAATCATCCTGTAGGGTTGGCGCTAAAAGATTTCAAAGATGCTGGAGACCTTGTTGCTGAAGGATGGGGATAGCTGGGTGAAAAGGTCCTGTGAGAGGTAACACTGGTGGATCTTGCTGCCAGAGAGGTGAAGTTTTTCACAATGAAAAAGATTTCCTTGGTGCTGTTGGTGCGGTTTTCAATTTGATGGGTGAGTGTGGAGCATTTCTTTGCTCTAATGTGCTGATGGTAATATCTGAGAGTGGCTTTATTGGTGCTCCTGTCGGTGTTGTTCTGAGTTTCCCTCCATCCGCGTTCAAGTTGCCTACAATAGCATGTGTTGAACCTGAGCTTTCCCATGCACTAGCTTGTTTGCGGTATAATTCTTGTGGCTTTGTTGGCTTTGAGAGGAGCCAGGGTATGGATCAATTGGTGTAGAAGTTCGGAAAACCAAGATGCTTCTGAGATCTTGTTCCAGTCCTGCTGTGAAGGTTTGGTTATGATGCTTCTGTGGTGGTGTGGGATGGGTATGCTGAAGTTGATGAGGGTGTGATTGGGCCAAGTGATTAGTGTGTGCTTATCTACTATGATGTTACTGGGGCTGGTAAAGATGGATACAGTAAGTGTCCTGTGGCCTCTGTGGAGACTACAACTCACTAAGTGATTCCAAGGATTGACAAACTCCTTGAGAAGATTGATTGTGTTGGGATGGGTGCTATCCTACAGGTGATAGTTGAGGTCCCATGGGGGATAAAGGTGTTGGAGTCAAGAATCAAGGATGTGATGAAGTCTACATGATGTGCTGCTTGGGGTGTAGTTGGCAGTGATGAGGAGTTTGATGGTCAAGTGTTCCATGTTGCCAGTGGATATTTCTAAGGTGGTGAGGCGCTGGATGGATACTTTGAAGATGATAGTGGTTCTGACTCCACACCTGTTTCGATTGTCCTGTGTTGTGAGCTTGTATCTGAAGGGGGATTGCCATTGCAATGGTGGGTGCCACTGAGGGAGTCCGCCTGGTTTTGTTAGGAAGAGCAGGTCCAGTGAGTGGTCATTGAGCAGGTCCCAAATTTCGGTAGCAAGTTTAGTGAAGGAGCAAGTATTGAAGAGTATGCAGGACAGTGAGGGGTGTGGTGTACTAGGGGTCGGATGTGTTTGGTTGCATGTGTTGGGTGTGCGAAGGCGCATGGGGCGAGTGAGGTGGGTGCAGGAAAGTGCTTGTAAAATTGTAGATGGCACAGGAGAACGCACCTTCAGTGTGGGCTGCTACACATGGCCACAGTACTGGGAGATGTGACCAGGATTCAGTTACAGTAGTGTATCAACAGAGGAAGGTTAGTTGGGAGGAGGACCTGTGGTCCTGGCACTGGGCATGGATGTTGGGAGGACAGATGCAGCCAAACTTGCCTTTGGCACAACTACACCTTTGACGCGATAGCACTGACAGTTTTGGCAGGAAGCCAGTGATGTCACATCATGCACAGTTGGATCATAGGAAATTCAGTGATGTATGTCACTTCTTTGGTAGATTGTTGATGGGAAACCTTGTGGTGTCACTTCCAGTGCAGATTATGTCATTCTGCTTATCTCTTACAGTGGCCCATACATGGCATACTGTGTAAATCATGATGCTTGTTTTATCTTTTCCTATACATAATGGGGGATATATCACTTAGAGACAATGGGGCACCTTGACAAAGTTCTGGTTATTACATAATAAGGGCTTGGCAAATGGTACCTAATCTTGGCATATGTGGCTATTTTTGTCTTATAACTGAATATCCTTGGCACAATGGTGGTGTAAAAACCTGCCATATGATGACTTACCCTGGTATTAAGTAGTTTAATGAATAATATTTTTTAAGCAAGGGCACACAAGAGGCATGAACAAAACAGGTGGGCCCCCCATATAGGGCAATCATGAAGAGGGTTTACAGGCACGTGCATGGTTGCATATTTAGTGTAAGCAGTAGAGTACTGCCTCTACTGATTACTTCTGAAATGCACAACTTAGGATCTTAATTCCATTTTTTTGTAAAATTAAGAATTGAAATGAGATATTGATTAGGTGTAATTTGCACTTTAATCACTTAAACTGTCAGTAATTAATTAGTATGCAAGTCAAGTGCTTTCTATAGCATTGCTGACTTACCCCTTTTACGGTGCATTGTTTGAGTTTGGAAAGAGACTGCAATTGGTGTGAGTTAAAAAAATCCAGTATAAAGTCATGGACGCCACAGTCAGGCAGCCAGGAAATGGCATTCAAAGGCAATCACCAAGTAGGTGGTTCTCTCTCAAAATGCCTTTCTCCTCCTTGAAACATTAGGTTTAAGTGGCTCATGGATGCATACGTTTAAACTGAAATTCACTGGGGGCACTTTGACATTTTCCTCACCTCTTTTTCCTGTCAAAGTGGATACGTTGTATCGTCAGCCCCCACGTCAATATACGCCTTTTTATCCTCTACAGAACTGGGCTTAAAAGCATTTAAACCAGAGATGAAACATTGATAAGCAACAATTATCAATGAGGATTCACAGCACATTACAAATAGCCGGAGTGCGTCTGGGTCCCAATATATCCATGATTCATGTGTTGACATTGAAATTCAGATAGGCAAATAGTCGAGAGGCATCTTTTTCTGCTGCATCTCAATTTACTACGTGAGCTCAAAAAGAAATCGCATTAGAGCTGTCACAGAACGCTATTTCAAATCACACCTTTCCTCTTTAAGAACCGAAGATTGGCTCTCAGAATACTTTAAGTGCCTAGTTTCGAAAAGAGCTAATTGGGGTACAAGGACAAATGGCATGTTTACTAGACTCAACCTTCTAGACGTGCATACTTACGAATATACAATGCTGGTAAATGATTATGCACTCTCGTGCAGTACATTTATTTTTAAATTGCCGTGATTGTTACCACAACTAAATACCCAATTCTGCAGACCTGCCAGTGCTTCATTTTGAGTCAGTGGCTGCAGGTGAGACCCACTGGCTCTTGTTTTTGTGATCCAGCGCTCAATTCCCCTATCAGACTTTGACCCAGTGCAAGAAAGAGAAAAATATACACGGGTGAAAGTTATAAGAACCAGCAAAAATGAGAAAAAGGGGCAGGGAGTACTTGATGTTTGATGAAAGAGGCATACGGTGGAATCACGACTCGGCAACCTTTGATAGCTTCAGGCACTGGCATCTAAGCAAAACGTCGGCCCCCAGCACCTATTCCTTTACAAATTAATTCCTGACATAATCTCACACGCAATGTTATGTATCTGTACATAGCTTACCTCAAGACAGTCTATATTTCCAAGTTCATGCTTCTATGTTTCTGTATGTATAAGGTCATATATTTTATATTTGTCATTTTTTAAATTAAATGTTTTGTATATCACAGACCTTTCGAATTGGGCGGCAAAGTACTCTAACGAGTGGTAAAGTGTTTGTGCTATCCCTTTATAAACATGTTATAATTGGCATATTTTAATTTACATGTAATTCCGTGGTATATTTTAAAACATGTACCCAAAGCCTGTAAAATAAATTCTGCTGATGGACTGCAGCACTCATTGTGCCACCAAATAAAGTAACATCGCAAAACATGCCTCTGGCCTTCTACTGCAGCCTTTAGTGCAATTTTAAACTGCCATTTCAACCTCACAAAACAAACCTAAACCTTCCATTTTGTTACTGTTAGAAATGGGGTTCTCTTGTTGGCAATGGTTTACACCATAGTCCAAGTAGGGACCGTTCTTCCAAGTGACTTCTAAAATAATCTCTACTCACTTCATTGGTAGCTTGGCACGAGCAGACAGGCTTATCTCAGAGGCAGTGTGTAAAGCATTTGTGCACACATACAGTAATACAGTGACAAACACTACACCAGTTTAGAAAAATTGGAAATCTTTATCTAAACCAAACAAGACCAAAACAAAAAAAATCCACAATACATTAATAAAAGTATGACTTGTAAAAGGTAGAAACAGTTCTGTTCAATGCAAATTGCAGATGTTACACTTTCAACACAAATGATGCAAGTGATGCATCGGTACCTTACGCCCAGGGAAGGTGATGCGTCAGTTCCTCACTGTCACGCAGGGGAGGAGATGCGTTGGTTCCTTACTGAAGGGGAGGTGATGCGTCGGTTTCTTACTGTGCGGGGAACTGATGCGTTGATTTCTTACTGCGGCCCCAGCGTTGATGTAGACTTGATGCCCCAATGCAATGTGTGAGGATCAGGGATGCCTTGTTTCTTGATGCGTTGGTTTGTGCAGCCGTTTTGTGTCTCTGGGACTTCAAAAACAGGAGGCAAGCTCTACTTCAAGCCCTTGGAGATCTTCCTCAAGCAGGGGACACAGCACACAGCAAAGTCCCTGTCCTTTCCTTGGCAGAAACAGCCACTGTCAACCCCAGACAGCACTCAGCAGAGGGGCAGTACTCCTCAGTTTTTCTAGCTCTTCTCTTTGGCAAAAGGTTCCTCTTGAATCCCAGAAGTAATCTAAAGTTCAGGGACTGGACCCCACTTATTATAGCACAAATTCCTTTGTTTTCTGTTGGCAGAGAAGATCTTTGCCCAGCCAAAACCAGCTCTGAAGCTTACCGGAAGGAGATGGAGACAGCATTGTCCCAGGCAGACCAGGCCTATTCACGTGTGAAAGATATCTCCTCCCACAACTTTAAATGCAGCTCAGGTCTATTCAGCCCAGCTGTGACTTATTCAGGAAAGGCAGAACACACATCAAACTCCCCCCCGTGGTTGTGTGAGAGAATGCACATCCCTAGCACCTGTCACTCCAAATCTAGACAGTCAATACACAAATCAGCAGAGGCGCACAGGATCGTTAAGCAAGAAAATACCCACTTTCTAAAAGTGGTATTTTCAAACACATTATCATCTTTCCTAAAAGACGCATTTTTATATTCTGAGTTCAGGCATACTAAACTTCATCATCCTATCTTGTTTCAATGGGAAGTTATAATTATCAGATGTTATAAATAAACTCCCATTCTATCCTATGGGACAGATAGCCTTTCAATAGATAAAAACTAAATAGACTGTATTTCACAATCAGGACATGTCACAAATCCAGTACATGTCGTACCTTTCACATACACTGCACCCTGCGGCTACCTTGGGCCTACCTTAGGGGTGTCTCACCTATAAGAAAAGCGAAGGTTAGGGCCTGGAAAGTGGGTACACTTGCCAGGTTGACATGGCAGTACGCACAGACACTGCAGTGGCAGATCTGAGTTACATTTACAGGCTGCTCATGTGGCTGGCACCATCAGTGCTGCAAGCCCACTAGCAGCATTTGATTTACAGGCTCTGGGCACACACATTGCACTGTACTAGGGACTTACCAGTAAATCAAATATGCCAATCGTGGAATCACCAATCCATAAACACAATTTACAGGGAAAGCAGGTGCACTTTACCAATGCATCCCTATTTCGCACACAATGTACATCAATTTTGACCCACCCATATGCAAATCAGTCTTGACTCTGCATCAATGGGAACAGAATAGCCTGAACTGCCAAACCAGGTCCTACCTGAATCAGAACACAAGCAACACAGGACCAGTTTTGCCCTTGTAATGGGGTCACAGCCAATTATACCTTGGTTCTCCTGGTACAAGGTGCACAAGACCCATGTCTGGCAATACCCATCTGACTTAGGGTAAAATACTAAAGTCCATAAAATGTATACAAAATGTGATGACTTGAATGCTTGAATTTATCTCAGCCATTTGCCTACCCATCATTATTTTGCCACCTCAATTTGGACCCAGATATATGCCTATCAGCCTCAAACCTGTCTCAATGGGACCCGAACTGCAGAGCCAGGTCCTCCCTGAATATATATGCATTGAAATCAATCATTTATAAAAAGCAGTGCAAGCTTTTGAGCTTGAAGTTGATGCATTTTCTAGCAAAAATCTAAGGATGATTTTGAGAAGTTAGAATATCAGTGACTCAGTATTGCATGTCTGGTCAGCAAATATTAAGCTACCAAATGTATGAAACAATGTAAGTATGTGTGAAAACTATTCAAAAGCTCTTTTCAACATGTCTTTCAGATCTAGAATAATATTTTAAAAATTCTACCTGCTATGTTTTATCTCTTTGAACATGTTACTTCAACAGTATTACTCCGCTGGAAACACATAATTGAGAGCAAGCTTGGAGGATAATGCTTCTTTTAACCTCCAACTGCCCAGATAAAAAATCCTTAGAAAATAAGAAGGGCAAACTCAATGGTCATTTCTGTTACCTAAATTGCCAGGATATAATTTATTAAAAAGCTTTGATGCTTTTCTAAGAAGTTCAAAATTAATAATTTTAAATGTGATGGCTACTGATGGAAAGGGAGAAAAGCTTTGCCTAATTTACTTTAACTAATTAACCATCTTCCCCAGCACTCCACAGCAATGATAAATGGCAGTGCTGTCATGCGAGGGAATTTTTTGTTCTAGCAGGGAACAACTTACTGGGGTGTTTCATCTGTCCAAACAGACTTAGGTGTCAAGGGTTCACAATTTTGTGTTCCCTCCGATAATTAATAAATAAAGACCTATTTCAAAGTTCTGCAGTATAAAAGAGTAAGCTTAGTATTATAGGCTTTTTTTAAACCAATTAAACAAGAACGTGTCTGTATGAGTCCTTCTGTCTCTGCTGTGGATTAATAACGTTTTATTAAAAAAGGTGCATATCAATTCCAGGATAACTGTTTTTAGAGCGAATCACATATACACTGTACACGGTATAGGTGCATAGTCATTTTTCATGAATAAAAGTTAATCAGACCCAAATGCAGTTGAGGCACCAATAAGCTGCATAGGTTAGTATTTGCTTATTCCCCAAAGTTGCACAATCCCAGAGATCAGACTGCCATCAAACCTCAAATCACATTACATAAATTAGCCCTGGGTGGAGTTTGCAGAGTTTTGCTACACGGAACTCAGCAAAGTGGCTAAAAAAACTCCACGTGCTCCGTGGAGTTCCGCAAGTGGCAGGGTGCAGCAAGTAGTGCTGCTCATGCTGATTTTTAGCACTTGCACCACGAACAGCACAAGAGCGTGCTGCTTTTGTCTGCTGCTCGAGTAGATGTTTGATTTGAGCGGCAACTTCCTCAATGCGAGTGGCAGATTTCTTGGCGCAAGCAGCAGCGACTTGACGCGACCGCCAGTGTTGAGAAATCTCACCAGGAGACGGTTTAGCATATGATTTTCCTCACTTGCGCTTGACAACTTAACGTTGGCGAGCCATGCAAGAGGAAAACTGTGTGACACTCTGCAGAGTTCTTCAGAACTCCACACTCTATGAGGAGTGGGCAAAACTCAACGAGCTCCGCTGGCAGAGCGGAATTGCTCTAACCTGTACCCCTCCCCCCTCACAGGCCACGGGGAGGATATATTCAAGTGAAATATTTCAAAGGCAGCTGAGCTCAAAGGTAAAGAATGAGACTTAGCTTCTGTAGGGATCGCATCCCACAGAGAAGATTTTGTAACCTTGAAGGGGTCTGTGCAGTCTAAGTATAATGGTAAAGGAGCTTCAAAAATCTAACTTGCAACTATTACAGAAATTAGAGGCTCTTTCAGGGGGTCAACCAAGCCATGCAAGCCAAACAATCGGAAAGCAGTGAGGATGCTCTTGCAAGGATAATTCACTCTGGTGGACAGCTCCTGGTCCCCCCACTCATCAAAAAAGGCTAAATCCCACCAAACCTCATCTAAACTCGAGTTCTCAGGGCTTCCAAAGTTCTTCCATAGGAATGGATGGTAATGATAGTGGAAGGCCAATCGGTGGAGCAAATATTCTCACCCCAATGCCCCTCACCTACTCAGCATGCAACAACCCTCAGAGCTGACTTAACAACTGAAAACTACAGCATTCACAGCCTCAATTGCCAAGCTTCCAATTTAGCACACAGCCAGGCAATCATTTGCCCCACACCTTGCTAAGTTTGGATTCTGCTTTTAATGCGTTAGCATTATCATTAAAGAGGCTCCCTCCAGGATTGTTCACATCCTCACAGGGAGGAACCATCTACATGACAAAGGTCCCCGGACTAGCGCCTGGACAAAGGGAATCAACAGAATCTTTAGACAACTAGATGATGCACTGGATTTGCTACAAACGTGCATTTCCTTTATTCGCTCAGATATAATCTTCGCTCAATGCATGTCAAATAAATTGTGCCTGTATGATAATATTAAGCTGGTTGTAAGAGACCATGCCATTGTGGATGGAATACTAGCACGGGAAGCCCGGTCACCCCCCCCCCCTCGGGATTCTCTCCTATAATTCAAGATTGCCCGAGGCCTTGTAAACAATGGCAAAGGCCTCCTTCAAATGCAAAGCTGTAAAGAACCATTCTCATCAGTAGAACTTGTGAGTGGTAGCATGAGCTTCGCCTAGAGTAACTCAAAAGCCTCAAGAGCATAGCAACCGGATATTATGTTCATCAAGGTCCTCAAGGAGAAGGAAGTCATGACAGTTCTTTTCCAGCCCAAATCACTATTGTTGGGGGCTCCTTACCATCTCCGTTTAAGGAAATTGAATGACTGCCCAGAATTCCCCAGAATTCCCGGGTCCCTACTAACCCAAGCAATGCTGACATTTGTTACCGGAATCTGGAACGAGCAGCCAAGTGTCATTATATCTATCAAGTGGCCCTTGCAAGCCCACCCTTGAGGCCCCCCACAAAAGTCTCATGTAATGTTCTCTCGTGAAACACAGCTGACCTACAAACCAAACTTGTAGACCTTCATTCGGGATCTTTTCTTGATGACAAAGGAATTTGTGTTTTTCACGAAACATGGTATCCTGGGCCTGGCTTTAGATGTGGTTATTTGACTTTTTCTTGTTCATCTCTAGTCCAAGAAAGAGGACATCAGTTGGGGGTTTAAATATATATTAGAAAAAATCATTAAACCTCAAAATAGTAGATAGTAATTGTGTCAATCTTTATAATGTTTAAAACCGGCCGTTGGGTGCGAACAAGGAATCTTCTACTCTTGTGCTTTTAGATAACCAGCTAGGTGCCTTACCTCCTGAAGCTCTTATGATAGTAGCAAGAGATATTATTGTGACATTAGAAGCCTTGAATATTTGTGATTTGACCTTAATCGATGTGGAAGATGAGTTATGGAACATTCCTAAAATTGGCATTTCTCATGTCAAGTTTAGCTCAAGCGTACCACTTCAATTATTGGGCACGGCTAAGAGCTTGTCATGGTAGACTATTGTCTGACCAAGATGGTGCCACCACTCTAAGACAACCGGACTGCATGAGTAGAATTGATTACTTATTTTAATTCTTGCAGACATGGTCATCTATAGGAGATATGACCTTAATAGAAAGGGGAAACAGTGACCATAATGCCCTGAAATTAGAGCTCACCGGGCCTATAGTTCCTGGCATGGAGGTAATTAAACCTGCATCTGGGGTAACACAGCCCTCTAAAATAAATAAAAATGCTTCAAAGTGGGAGTATGTGGAAGCACACCCAGGTATCCTGAAGCACTTCTATCTAAATTCATGTGATGCCCATGAAAAAAAAAGTCTGAACTGGGGCGGCAAAGTGAGCTAAAGAATGATGATGGATTCAACCCAGATCTGTGACTGGGGGTGAGTATCTGAAAAGTTTCAGCACTCCTTCTATCATCTCCTTGTGTTTGCCTGGAAAAAAAATCAACCATTTATTGGATGTAGGTGCAGCCCCTGACCTAGTAGTAAAGGTACATGAGGACCTGTTTGCAAGTTTGAGGAATTTGCTCTCTACAGAACCAAGGAGAGTACAAAGAGAAGATATAAATTACATCCATGGTATAATGCACAGTGTAGGATAGCAAAATCTTCACTAGTGTGTTTTATTATATCTACAGATTAGAGTGGAATCCCAGAGGCACGTAGAAATAATGAAGAAATGCTTACACATGCAAAACATGTTGGGAGGAGAAGGTTTGGCCAGATCTGACACATGTGGCCAAATCAGGAGACTCTAAGACATTTTGGAATAGTACAGCACATGGTAGCCGCTCCTCAGCTAGCTCAGTATCCTTTCACATACAACCGCAGAGCTAGGTTGATCATTTCGCAAAGTTGTACCCTGCAATTAATGATGGGGTTGGAGATAATGAGCATGGTGATCTTGCTTGCACTAATACCTTAAGACAATTGGAATTTCTTGGGATAACTAATTTGGTCTTTCAAATCAGCCGTTGCCAAAAAGGATTCAGGCATAGACTGTTTTCCAGCTGATCTTTACGCTTCACAGTCTGACATTTTATAAGGGGGACCCCATACTGAGTCATGGCATAGTGCTGAAATAGTCTTGATCTATGAGAGTGTGGCGGGTGAAACTGGAAATTATAGCCCTGTTTGCTTAATAGACAGGCTCCAGAAGAGTTTCTGCTGGCAAGTGTTACACACATTGACTGGTTGGGCACTAAAAACATACGTTTAAATTTGCAAGCAGATTTTAGGTCAAAAGGTAATAAAATGTATTAGAAAACAGCAGTGCTTGGAAAAGGCCACCACTATGTTGCTTTCGTAGATTTTAAATCTGGTATTGATATGGGCCCGTGAAGAAAATTGTGGGAAGTTTTGGAAATATGAGAGTACCAGCAAATCTTTCAGATCTTCTCATAAGAATCAATGAGAACAACAATACATGTGTCAGATATGGGAAAAACGGGGGCAGCCCGAATCATTCATGATTGAGAGTGGAGTGCAGCAGGGCTGTAATTTATTCTATAATCCTCCTCCCCCTATTTATTAGTGGATTGCCAGAGGCCCTAAATTCCCAAAATAATGATGCCCCTAAAATTGACCTAATGAAAATACCCCCTTTATTATTTGCAGATGACACTCTGCTAGTTTAGAAAAAAACTGGCTTAATACTTGGTGCTTAAAGTACACCCTTAGAGCCAGTGCATGATATTGTTTTACTGTGGGCGACCCTGTCACATAATTTCAGCTAGAAGCAAGGTTGTACACAGTTCCACTAGGGTTAGACAAGTAATAAGGTCTCTCTCCCAGCTAGCTGAGAGTCAGCAAGGGGGTGTGAAATGCTAGAAGGTCAGCAAGTTCCTTGACGGAACTAAGGAAGCCTCACACAACTGATGAGCTGGATGACATGTCTCATTCAGCCTAATTGGGAATGTTGTTTAAATCATCGGCTTCCTGCTCCTACGTCGAGCCGGCGCTGCAATGCCCGACGGGTGACAACAAGTGTCACTCTTTTACGGAGGTCTTTTGTTCCTTGCCGTGATAAGTAGAAACTTGTAAGGCTAGAAAAAGTGAGGTAGTGAGCAAAAGGTGAATAATTTAAAAAAAGTTGGATAGTCCACGAGGGAACCTTTATTCATGTGGCTAGCCACTTTATTAAAAAGTGCAGAGAGGGGTACTGAGGACCAAAGTAACTATTAGTGTGGCCTCATATCAACCCTCCACTTGGTCAACATGTTTCATGCCCGACAGGGCAATTCTTCAGGACCGAAAAAGTGCTCATATAATCCTTATGTGCCCAAAGGTGAGCTACAGGGTATTGATAATACAACCTGAGAGGTCTAGGTCTATAGCGGGCGAGGAATGCTGCATCACCGTCAGACCTAGGGATCAAGTGAGGAATAATTTCAGCTGAAAGGCCGAGGTGAGCAAGAGCGCACTCAAGCTGCAGCAGGAGACTGGGGCCATTCTTAAGATGGCCCAAAAATGAAATCTAGCAATCTAACTCCAGCCTTAGAGCTATATAAAGTGAAGGCAAAACATGCTGCTCTCTATAGTGCTGAAGTTTGGGACCATTCAGGCACTAATGAGTTGACTGTGGCAGAAAATAGATTCCTCAGTCACTTAACCAACCTCCCGCAAGGTACTCAAACTCTTCCCTTGTTGCAAGATATGGGCCTGTATCTAATTTCTTTTGCTGTAGACCTTTATTGTTATGGCATAGGCTCTGGTCAACCCCAGCACTAGAATCCTACAGACTCCCTCCTATGGAGTTTTAAGCACAACTGGCCATTTAAGAACTCCTTTGATGTTCTACCTGAAGAAAATGTTTAATGTTTTTGCCCTCAAGAATCTCTGGAACAACCCTGACGAAGCCACTCGGATACCACGGCAACTGATCAAGGATCAGTGCAGGAATTATATCTGGGGCGCAACAATCAAACCGTATAACAGGTAGTCTGTCTGACTTATTCCTTGACGTTTAGAACATCCTATTTTATCAACCTTCCGTAGATGTTAAGGTTCCTTCCCAAGGCAGCTTTATTTAGAGTTTAGATATGGGTATTTTCCGACACCCCAGTTCATCGCGTGATGAGGCGATACTAAGAGATTCAGTAATATTTGTCCAGCATGCAATTGTTCTCCTGAAGCTATATTCCACCTTGCATTCTTTTGCACTGCCTACTGTGTTCCACGTAATAAGCGGATTATTTCAATTTGTCAACGTTTAGGCCTAACTACCCTTGGGGTAACCCTAAGGATCCTGAAGTCTGACACAAGTGAATTGGTCAAGATTAGTAGGGCCACATTTCAACATGCTGCTTGGATAATTCATTAACAGCTCGGAGAATCTCTCTTGTTATCTGTGCCATAGCTCTTGGAAGTTATCTGGTATTTCAAAAAAACAAGTAGGATTTATATAGCTATCCAGACATCTAAATATTATTAATGTATTCTCCTTTAATCACCTACTTGATTTCATACTTACAGTGTTGGTTAGCAACCACCAAGAATATAGACTATTGTAAAATATTCCTGTTGGAGGGTCGCTAAGCTTTATATTTTATTGGAATTTTGGGGGGAAATTTTTACTGTTCTGATAGATGTGCACAGAATGGAAAGTTTTCATTGGAATCTCAACAAGGAAAGCTGCATCAACAGGTCTTATTTTAACCATATTAAACTGTTTTAAAATGTTGGAGCTGTGTTCTTTGAAATTGCCTTATATGAAGTATCAGTTGTATTTTTGGGATGTTTTATGGCTTTGCAATCCAAAATAAAGAGTTTTAATGATGATGATGACTGAGAATACAAAGCTCAGAGAGCCAGAAAGCAGTTGTGAGAGAGATATGCATGACAGAGTCGAGACAGGGGAGAGAGATAACAAATAAACAGACACATGCAGGAAAGAGACAGACAGAAAGGGCAAAACAAGTGAAATGATAAGACATTGGAGGTGATGGAGGACAATTAGACAGGGGTGAGAAAGAAGCAGGCTTGTGAGAGTTAGCTGTGAGTGAGTTAAAGGGACGAAAGAGAGGAAGAGAGCAATGAAAAAGAGAAAGGGGAGACAGAGACTGAGACTGAGAGAGTTGGGGAGTATAGATAGGTGGGAAACAGATTATAGATTAGAGGACAACAACAGAGCAGGACAAAAGAGTTATGAAGGCAAAGCAGTGAAGGGAAACACGGAACAGAGAAATTTGACAACAGAAAGAGAGATTTGAAATGAGAGGCGAGAGGTGAAAGAGGTAGAAATGGGTAAGGGAAACAGTGATTTTCTCTAGCAAATGAATTTATATAATATAGCACAGTATGACAGCTGTACAGCACTCTAGCATTAAGATGGACAGGAGAGCATTGATAGTAACTACCTGAACATTCAATAGTTATGCCTCTGCACTGTAGGATGTAACTCCATATGACCACCTTCGGCGTATGATAGTTGTAACTGGGCATGTCCTGTCTTTCCCTCTGCCCTATCTTGACACCATCCTCCTTAAACCATAGGGGTTATGAAAAACAGGCACTGCACTTATATGATGAATGTTAATTTCAGTGACATCGCTACCTTGGATAACTTCCGGTCAACTGTAAAATGATGTGCCTTCCTGTGATGTTGCTGGGACAAAGGTTGTGTGATGTCACTTCTACCACCCCTGGCATTTTGATGAATAGATGTCCATGAAGAAAAGGAATTCTTGAATGCTCACAGACTGACATATTTACTCCAGATCTTGAGCAATATTAATCTCAACACATTTCGTGTGGGGGTGGAGAGGGGATGGTGAGCAATGGAAAGAGAGGAGCTTTTGTCTGCCCACAAACTGACATGTTTGTGGGCAGTCAGAAAATGTAAGGCATACCACACCTTGAACCACTCACTGACCACTCTTTGGGATGGATTAACTTGCTTGTGTATTATGATAAAGGCACTAATATTACTCAGAAGTAAATGAAACTAAATCTGAAATGCCTCATCTTGTGAATGTTTTCTATGTGTACATTTACCCATTAATGAATTTAATGTGTATTTTTGTGCTCAAATTGATTTGTGAATTTGACCCACAATTTTTGAAAGTATCATACAGTCGTAATTTCTTTTTTGCACTTTTTTATCAGTGGAACTAGTCAATGAATATAAATGTGAATACAAAAATACCTAACACGAGTGAATGTTATGTTATGTTATAAATTTTGTAGAGAGCACGGCTGCCCCAGCAAAGGGGCGTAACGGGGCTGAGAGCACAAAACTGCAGAGCAAGTGACAGAGCCAGACAGCTTATAACGGAGGTAAGTTTTCACAGCTTTCCGGAATGGCAGGTAGGAATTTATACTGCGAATGGAGATGGGGAGCACATTCCAGAGCTTTGAGGCCAACATTCGGAAAGAGCGCCCACCAGCACGAGCCCTCTGGAAGGTCTGAAGATTAGTCAGGATACAAGGAGAAGAAAAATTAAGGATTTTAAAAGTAATACAGAGGGCCTTGTACTCTAAGCGCTTGGCCACGGGCAGCCAATGAAGGTGGCGGATGGCATTAGAGGTAGGACACCTCCTCGGCCGACCAAGGAGAGCTTGTTCCGCTACATTCTGAACCCTTTGTAGTCTGACAATCTCAGACTCATTGACCCCCAGATAGAGGGAACTGGCGTAGTCCAGTCTTGATAAAATCAAGGCCTGGATGATAATATACCTGATAGGGGGATCAAAAAAGCCCAACTGGGGCTTAAGCCCTCGCAGTAGCCCAAAACAAGTCCCTGCCACCCCCTGGGTTTGGGTTCGAAAACAGAGGGTGGAGTCAATCCAGAACCCTATGTTTTTTACAACCTGTTTGGGAAAAGGTGCTGGCCCCATTGGCAGGCCACCTGTGCTCACTCCACAGCTCTCCATCCCTTCCCACCAGCAGTACTTCAGACTTGCTTGCGTTGAGTTTGAGACAGTTGGCAGTCATCCACTCCGAAATAGCCTCAAGATCGCTACGAAACTTACAAGCGTCCCGAGTGATGTCATCGGAGAGTGGGACCACCAACTGAGTGTCGTCTGCATACAACACTATCGTAAGCCCTCGGTTCTTAGCCACTCGCGCTTTCGGTTGAACGTACAGATTGAAAAGGGTAGGGCTCAGAGCACAGCCCTGAGGTACACCCTGCTTGATAACAATAACTCTAGAGGTAAAAGGAGGAGCAACAACCTGGAAGGTCCTTCTAGAGAGAAAGGTAGCAAACCAGTCAAGGGCGGAGCCCTTTATACCCACCTCCTCTAACGCCTCAGCAAGATCTGATGGGACACCATATAGAACGCGGCACTGAGATCAAGCAAAATCAGTGCCAACATCCGGCCCTCATCTAAGGCCCATCTCAGATGTGGGGTAAGAGCAAGAAGAGCAGATTCCGTGCTGTGAATGTATATGATTGGGTCCCAGGTTCAACCGACAGAGTTAAGGATATCATATAAGACCTCTTCTGAAATGGATCTAGTTTTCGCCAGATAAAGTGAGAGTCCTACGTAAAACGCAGCGTATCACAAACAATGGTTTTAAACAACCCAATTTTCAAGAAGTCTTTCATGACCAAACTTAGGGGCATATTTACAAGCCCCTATTGTCACTTCAACATTCCTGTGGTGATATGGGATTCACCTTATTTACAAGGCTACACCCATTGATTTTGACGCTGCCTCCTGTTTAAAAGGGTGGCGTAAATAGGAGGCAGCACCAAAATTAAGACAAGAGTAAACCTGGTCCTAACATGGCAAAACGATGAGAAATGCTTTATTTCTCCTCCTAATTGCTGGTTCTATGTGTGCTGCATTTTAAAGAAGACATAGAAACAGCAAAATGCCATTAATGATTGTTTTTGTGCAGGAACGTGTCCCATCCTGCACATAAACAATCATTTTAAAATAAATGGCGATTTGCAACTTCTATGTGTGCTGCATTGTTCAGCACACATAGAAGCTACAAATCACCATTCTGGATTGTTTATGTGCAGGAAGAGACACCTTCTTGCAGATTAACAATCCTTCCCTCAACGCAGATACTGGTGCACTATGGTGAAAGGGTGCCTGCATTGGTGCTAGGCAGCTATGTTCAGCACCAGCTCTGGTGAAAACACAGGGATGCACCGTATCGTTGTAAATACTGTGCAACCCTGCATTTTCATAATGGTCGAGCGTGGCATTAGCTATTTTGGCTTAACGCCACGCTCTGAAATTCTTTTGTAAATATGCCCCTTAGTCTACACAACCAAATCAGAAAAATTTGAAATATAAGAGTTAAAGCCATACACATTATCTAAGAGAAGTGATGGAGGGATAGAAGGATACAAAAAGGTGAAGTCCATTTACAGGAAAAATGAGGCTGTCAATTTCTTTCTTTTTTTAAAAGGGCTTAAAAGCAAAGCCCATTCATTACTCTTGGTCAAGTGGGACTAATAATGCAAGTGCTCTGCTTCCAGTCTTGCACTCATGGCTTTTAGCACTGTAAGATTAAAGTAGCTTTGCTATAAATTGGAATGCTGGACCAGTAGTTAAATTGTTTGTCGCACTTTCAGAATGACCACCTGTTTGGTTCAATGGATTAATCGAAATCCTTGACAAATAGCCAGCTTGCACTTTCTTCCAGCAAAAGCTTTTCAAAGCACGCCTCCTACATGTTGAGGCTGGTAAAAGCAAGAATTTTATTGAGCACCAGTGGCGTCATATTATCGGATTAGAAAATTCATCGTTCAGCACATTTTGACCAACCCTATGCTTGTACAGCCAGTTTGTAAGAAACTAAACACTTATATAGCTCAGCACAGAGCGCACAACTCCGAAACAGGATTAGGTAATCAGGGCCGAACCGGCCTTAGCAGGCACCAGGTGTTTCCCCGGTGTGCCGGAAGGGTGGGGCCGGTTTTAGACCAGTGGGGGCGGTTTTTGTAACTGGGGGACAGTTTTGCAGCAGTGTTGCAAAATCGGCCCCCTTGTAACAAAAGCACAGCAGCAGATTTTCCCACCAGCACCCGGTCCCTACTCCCCTCACACACACCCCCAGAGGCTGGTCAGAAGTAATTGCCAGGGCAAGTTTGCGATCCCAGTGCGGCCATAATGATAATCACAGTTCACTCTCTCCATAGTGTGCTAGCTGAAGAGCATGCAGCATCTCTTAGTAGTTCAGAGTTAAGAACATGCAGTTTCGTACAAGCAGGTGCACAGCCGTTTCCTGTTGTCCATCTTCATGGCATGTCCCAAGAGCATCATTATAAGTGCATGTGCTGAGGCAATAAGTGCCTTTTCATTTTTCAAAGCTGTGCTGTGTGCAGTTCATGCACTAAGGGGAATGTGTGAGTTAAGTTCATGCCTAAGACATCCCAAGGTGTAGACCAGAGTTCTTCAAACTGTGGGGCCCGCCCCCCCAGGGGGGCGGGACACCATCCCAGGGGGGGCGCGAACTCGACCCTAACATCTTACTTTTGTTGTCCTTAACACTGATCTCCGCATGGCAAGTATTTACCCATTTCAAATGGGAATTTCTTTTCATTAACAAACTCCGGTGACAGAGGGTTGGAGGGGGGAGGGAGGGGAAATCACTGGGCGCGCTGTGCCGTGCTTTTGTCTGCTAAGTGCTAAGAGTTCACTGTCCCAGGAGGGGGTTAATTGCTGGAGCTGAAATGCTACAGCTGCAGTGGGAGGCAGGAAGTCTCCTCTGGTAACAAGCACTGGCAAAGCCAGCAGGTTACACCTTTACAAAATCTATTGGCTTTCAATTGTTTTACATATTACACAGCACTAGAGCTGCTGCACAACATAGCTTATGATTAAAAAAAAAACACTATGACACAGTCAATGGTGCGCGCATCATAGCACTTTTTTTATATTAAGCCAGGTTTCACAGAAGCTCAACTGCTATGCAATATGTAAAAAAAAAAAATTGCCAAACCCAATAGATTTCATATAGGCGAAACCTATTGCCTTTTGCCGATGCAGGTTGTTCAAGTTGGCAGTTATGATGACCTGAGTGAACTTGTTCTCCCTGTTCAGCAGGAAGTCACCATACCGGAGGAAGGGCTTTAAGTAGAATGAAAATGGTCGATGTAATGAAGGGCGTGACTTAAAACCCCTAACTGAAAATCCATGCCCGGTATAGTGTGTCGCCCCACTGGTATTTTGCTGCTTCATCATTCCATCCATATACATGTAAGATTACATCTACTACAAGCCAGGACTATTGTCTTTGTCAATGGTTGTTAGTTGCATAAGATAAATGTGCATCAGCGATGGCTTTGAAGCTTGAGAGGGGTCCTGCTAAGGGTGAGAGTGCGCCACGAGGGGTGAGGGAACTGTAGCTGGTGTGAGAGCGGCGCTGCATGGGTGCGATGGGTGCTGCGATGGTCTGATGGGAGCTGTAAGGGTGTGAGGGGCGCTGCAAGGGTGTGAGGGGCGCTGCGATGGTCTGGCTGCGAGGGTGTGAGGGGCGCTGGAAGGGTGTGAGGGGCGCTTCGGGGAGTGAAAGGACACTGTGAGGGGTGCTGCTGGGGATGAGAGTGGCACTTCTAAAGGGTGAGAGGGGCTCTGCTGGAGGTGAGAAAGAACTTCAGGTGTTGTGAAAGCTGCACTGCTATAGCGAGAGAGGCCCTGGTGGGGGTAACAGATGTGCTGAAGAGGGAGTGAAAGGGCACTGTAGTAGACCAGCAGTATTTAGGGGTGAGAAGGGTACTAAGGGGTTCGGGGACGGAGGATGCAGGGGGCAAGGGATGCGCTGCAAGGGTGGAGACAGGACATTGCTGGTGTGAGAAGGGCACTGACGTGTGTCTGGGAGCTGTGCACGAGAGGGGATCGCTGCAGACTTCATCGAGGGCATTGATGAGGGTGAGGCTAGGGGCACACCCAGAGTGAGGAGTGCCATGGCAGTGGCTAACAACAAAAGGAGTGTGATAAGTGTGTAAACGGGGGCACTTTGAGTGTGAGATTGGATGCCCCACGGAGGGAGGCCGGGAAGCGTGCAACTGTTTAAAGATGTAACTTGGGGAGTGATCAGAGGTGCGCATCTGGTAGTGAGCCGTCACAGTGAGATCTTGAAAGGAGTGAGTTTGTATGGGGGGGAAGTCCCTGTCTACCGGGACTGTGTGTGCACGCGTGTGGCTGAGGTGTGAATAGGGCGCACACTGCAACAAGTCACTGTGGGGTGAGTGGATGTGTGCATGGGTGATAGTGAGTGTATGGAATCACGGTGTGAAGAAGGTTGCATCCGTGCAGGTGGTGGGGAAGCAAAGAGAGGGTGAACCAGCGTTGTAATGACTGTCTGCTGGCGGACTGTGTGCAGCGATGAGGGGCTGCTCGGTGAAGGTGTGTGCAGCGTGATTGTGAGTGGACAGTGAGTGCAGGTAGTGTCTGAGAACAACTGTCTGCCAGCAGTGCGTGATACGTCACCGGGGGCCCTGAAAACGCGCTAGCGCTGTGACACCCCCTCATGGAAAGTGCGTGCAAGGCGCGTGTCTTCAGAGAAATGTGTGCACCGGGAACCATTGTGCAGACGTTGTATCGGAGGTAGTGTCAGTGAGATTGTGCATAGAGAGGCTTCTTGCAGAAAGTCACTGCAACAAAGTGTGTGCAGGGGGAGTGCATGTATGGGGGTCACCAGCTAGGAAGTCACCACAGCCGATTAGGAAGTCACTGCAAGAAAAGTGTGTGCAGACGGGGTCACCATCTAGGTACCCTAGCCACAAGCCACTTCAGGGAGAGTGTGTGCAGGGTGAGTGCGTGCATGGTGAATACCAGCTAGGAAGTCACCACAAGGAAAATGCGTGCAGGGTAAATGCGTGCATGGGGGGTCACTGGCTACGCGAGTCAGCCCGGCCTGGAAGTGTGTCTAACTTGAATACTACAATTACATTGTAGCAGAACTAACTCGCAAGCCGCAGAGCTGCAAACAGATTTAGCAACATTATTTGTCAGATATGGCCCGTGATATGCACGTGGTGGTCGATTCCAGAAATTTCTGTCAGGTGGTGGGGGGGCCCAACAGCTAAAAAAATTGAGATGGTGGTGCTCAACCTACAAAAGTTTGAAGACCTCTGGTGTAGACAATAGGTGGACACCACTCCTCTATCAGTGGTGGTGTGTATGAAGCAGATCTCTTTCCATCTTTGCCATCTTGCCCTTTAATCATCCATATTTTAGATATTTTAGATGATTTATGGCATCAGAGGGCCACTGCACTTCTCCAGACATCATCAGTGTGCTGAGTTTTCCATGGCTATTCAAAAGAGTATTTAAATGATTGCATATGATCTAATAATACTAGGCCCTTACGTTTTCTGCTATGAACATGAGACACAAAGTGTAAGAAATCGGGTTATTAATTTGGGAAGGATTGACCTCCTATACCAACATAGGAAACACAATCGTTTAGGTTAAAAGAAATTTCTGAGAGACTCTCTGCTCAATCCCTGGAAAATATGGTTAAAGCAGCTGGCAATTCCCAGAAAATTGTGTGTTAAGTTCAAGCAGTGCGAACCCAATAAAATTAGGGGGGTGAGTTTCCAAATTTACACACAATTATATTTAATTATGGAAAATGGAAATCCATCATTTCGCTCTATGGTTTAGCGGTAAACCCATCCAGGTGCTACTTTTTGGTGGGAAGATGGATTTTAATAGGAGCAGCATGAAAAGCAGCCACGCGCACTCTGTTCCGGTGCGTTTGCTGTAAATTTGTACCATAAATTACTATGAATTGTGCTATTTGCAATACATTTGCACTGCGAACATCACATAATTACACAAAGTGATATCATAACAGAAGTTCGCATAGCAAGACTACCTCAAAATTACTTAGATTATGTGAAATATACTGGCATAATTTCTATTTCATTCAGCCCTTAATCAAATGCTGAAACCAGTTTAGAGTAATAAAGAAGAATTAAATATGCAAAACGACACCAAGACCATTAAAACGGCTTCAAGGAACCAGAGGTATGATTGTAAAACATTTTTAAAACAAAAAGCGCCAAGAAAATATAAAGTGTCTATCAGAAGTCACTGTTCATAGCTGATTTGGATTTGCAGCATGATTTCAGGCCAACCATGGGGAGGCGGAGGACAGATACAACTAACCAGGTCATCCTGGTCAAGATTTTGGCTTCAGGCTTAGGGGCAGATCTGCAAGGAAGTGCCGCAGCATGGTACCACAAGCCCTTTGGCTGCGCCACGCTGCAGCATTTCCGAAGCACAGGGATGCAACAGATTTACAAGAATATGTTGCATATGAGTGCTTCCCCCTGCGCTGGCGCACCAAATGCAGCCATGCACTGGCGCAGGCACCCTTGGACCATGGTGCAAGGATGTCTGCGTCATGGGGAGATTGTTTTTGTGCAGGAAGGGGCACCTTCCAGCACAAAGACAATCACTTCAGGCATTTTCCACTTTCAATGCGTGCTGTAGAAGGCAGCATGCATTGAAAGAGGAAAAAACAAGGAGAAATGAAAACATTTCTCCTTGTTGCGTGGCGTAGCATTCAGATGCATCTCCAGATTTATGTTTTCTCGTAAATCTGGAGGTGCGTATTGTTCCATGGTTGTTGCGTGGGAACACCCGCAGCAGCACCAATGGAACGCCCCTTCGACGCAAAGTGCTGAGAGGAAAAGTCACGCAGGCAGGCTTTTTCTCTCCTTGTAAATATGGAGGAGCCTCCTGCGCCACCAGTACATCACAAAAAGTGATGTACTGGTGGCGCGGGGGGCTTGTAAATCTGCCACCCTGTCTTGGATAAATAAATAATATAAAAATATAAATTTAATAAAATACTTTGAAATAAAAAAATACACAATATAATAATCAATATCTATTTCTGCATCAATATTAGTTAAAACACTTTTGTAGGAAAAACAAATGCTAAAACTAAGCCACCTAGGACATCTTAACAAATAATTAAGGTCACGATTTATATCTACATGGTAATGAGAAGTCTTTCAGTTTCTGTAAAAAGTGGTGAGCTTTTGGCAGAATCAGTGGACTAATTTACATTAGTATACTTTTCTTTATATGCAGGGGTGAGTTAGTCATCCTTTTTGCCCTGATCACCCCCATTTTTCTTTATTGATACTGGTGTTAACTCACACTGGCTGCACCCTGGGCTCTACTAACCAGACCCAGGGCCAGTACTCTGATTAAAAATGTATATGGTAATTAGGTGAAATTACAATTGGCACTGACAACCTACCCGCGAGTCCTTGGTATATAGTAGGGCATGTAGGTTTAGAGGACCAGCAAGTTTAATGCACTCAAGTGTGCACTGCTGTGTTGCCTGCTGTCGTTTTAAAATTCAGCCCTGGTTTGCAAGCTGCTTTAAAATGAAATTATATACAAATTCAACTTTGGATTTAACTGTACTTCTAAAGTATGAAACAACCTTATTTTTACATATTTCACCCCTAAGGTCTACCCTGGGTGCCACCAGGGTAAGAAGACATATAGAAATGAGCTAGGACACCTTAAAGGAGGTTTTACATGCTGTTGTAAGGGAAAACTTCAAATTTTGTTTTTCCTGATTGTAGCATTTTAGCTCCATAGGCAAACACGGGGGTACTGTAAATGTGAGATAAAATAATATTTCAAGCATTTAAAAGATTGGTAATGATAAATCTAACAACTCACCACTGTGGGTGGAATTTACCATACTTAATACAGAAGAGAAGTTATAGAACTTTCTGTTCTGTGAGCCAAAATGCAGCCTTCTTCCAGCCTCTCTTGATTGACCAGCCTTGTCAGGCTGAACCAAACTGCTTTGATGAGGTGATAAGTAGCCTGTATAGAGACAGAGGGTATCTGGTGGGGGGAAATCTGCAGAGATTCGGTCAGGTAGGGTACTGGGTACACAAACTGATCTTCAAAGAGAGTAGGACAGTAAGAAATGCCAGCCAGCCCTACCCCCTCTTTCTCTACCCTGCAGTCAGATGGGGGCCCCAGGAATGGAATTTGCAAGCGTTCTGGAAAAGGAGTGTTAAGCAAAATGAGCTACACAAGTGGGTTGGCCTAGCCAGGTCTTACTCCGAAGGAGAGAAATTCCCCATCTTGAATTTTAAATTGTAGTGCTTTGTGGGACAGGAATATGCTGCACTTTGGAGTGAGCAGTAATGCTTTTTGGTGGCGCCCTGTACCCCATTGGTCAGGGGTACTCCCCTGCATTTCACCCCAGAACATTGGATACAGATGTGAGAGCTGCATAACAACTCAGATCTGCTGCTTGAAACTATAAGGAGAAGGACTGAACTGCTGGATGCCTCGTCTGCACCCCAAAGGATTGCACTCTGAAGTACTGCTCCTGCTGCACACTTGGAACTACAGTCCTGAGTACTTTGCCTTGTTTCAAAAAGGATTAAGGAGTGGACTCCCTAAAATCAACAGATTAACAGTGCTCGCCTGAACCATCTCCCTCAAAAAGTCCCCTGCCTAGAGTGCATCCAGTGGACGTTTAAGGATTTGGTCCGGTGCATTGTGAGAATTGTAGTCCTAAACTTTGAAGGACAATCTCAGAGCTGCTGGACTCTTGGAGTTGTGCTTTGGACACTCTGAACCCTCAGGAGGGACTTCAGGAAGACGTTCCAGAAGTTTGGAGAAGTTTGGAGCAACTTTGGAAAATGCTCCATAAGGTGACCGACCAGTCGACAAGAGTGTGGCCACCGATGTTGAACTGTGACCATGCCTGGATTCCAGGTTCATCCAGCTGAAAGCTCCAGAGCTCAAGACTTTCAGGATTTCACCAAGGCCTCGCTCTGAGCCAAGGCACCATGATCTGCTCGAATCCAAGCCTGAAGAGGGGACTTGCTCGACAGCAAGAGAAAATCCTTCATAAACATTTATAAGTGCAAAGGCCTCCCGTTTATTGTATCTGGCAAGGACTCCACCCCTCTCGGCCTCAAATGTTGACTTTGTTCTGGTTAAGCGCGATCAGATTTCTGAAGTTGGTGCTATATGTATTTAAGCACTAGAAAGTACGTATTCTTTATAAATTCATACCTTTGGTGCCCTATATTGGAGATTTGTCATTCTGGTGTCATTTTAATCATAAAAGTATGTCCTATTTTTATACATTGGAGGTGGATTTTTTTGTCTGTTGTGTCTTGCTTATTTGATGTATTGGTGTTTTTAAATACTTCACACAATTGTCTCCTAAGTTAACCCTGCCTGCTTGCAGTCAGCTACAAAGCATTGAGCCTTGGGCTAATGTATTGAGACCTTGACTGGACTCATATTACGTTGGTGGCCTTAATGCTAATGATAGCTGGACAATTGCCCCTACCAATAATCCACCTTCCAACTGTAGGTATTACTAGGCTTGTAGAAGATTGAACAGGTGTGACCACTTTGCCTCTCAGAACATGAAATAGATTCACTTTGTCCTTCTTATAGTTAATTTTAAACATGATTAAATGTATTACCAATATTATATAGGTCAACAAGATTCCAATATTTTGCTTGCCTAAAGGTTTAATTATGCATCCTATTTTATAATGTATTTTGTCAGATCATACCTTCTGCTAGGACAAGGTTCATTCTTTCACACACTTACCCAATAAAATATAGACATGATGAGAATACACATTGCTTTGAATCATCTTTGACCAAAAAAGATAAGGATAGCCTGTGTTCTCATGAAGGATGAGTGGGATGCCCCAGGCTGTTCTTTGACTGAGGACCAAGATGGTTCTTCTGGGTAGGTTCCATGGAATGACTCCTGGTGGCCATCAGACCTAGGACCTGCACCAACTCATTCCAACCGCGCCATAAACCTCAGAATCATCATTGACTACAAGCTCACCATGAAATCATAGATCAATCCCGTTTCCTCAGCCTGTTTCCTCACTTTCTGCATGTTACATAAGATCTTCAAGTGGCTACCCCTACACATGACTCGCACCATGACACAAGCCTGCATGATTAGCTGCTGGGACTTTGGCAACGCCCTCTACGTAGGAATCATTGCCCACCACCTACAAAGACTTGAGTCCATACAGAATGCTGCAGCCAGACTCTTCAGTGAACTTCCCCTGTGAACCCACATTACACCCCATCTCAGGTGACTCCTCTGGCTCCCTATACAGAACAGATGCCACTTCAGGCTGCTCACACATGTGGTTCTACATACCAAAGACACATCTACATTAACCTCCTCCTGAACTACCACCAACCATCAAGAACACTATGCTCCACCTCCCTTTCACTTGCCCATGCTCCCTCCATATACCAAAGCTACAGTGGAGGATGCTCCTTCTCTCACATCGCAGCAAAGACCTGGAACCGACTCTGTACGCACCTCCGGACCATCACCTCACTCCCGGATTTTCAAATGGCCCTCAAGATCTGTCTGTTCGAATCAGCCTCTGGAACCTGCAAGTGTCTGGATACACTATTGGGTGATTAGCTGCAATTGATTCCTAGTGTGAGTGAGACGGAGTGAAATGAAGGGGGAGAAAGTGAGCAAGAAAGAGAGAAATGGTGGCCTGGGCTCTGCATACTTAAGTTTATTTTAGGACATCTGTAAAATCTGGATTATAATATGTTTGAATACAATGGGGTACGTGTAATCACAAGTGTTTGTCAAAATTGTGCCAGTAAATCATGGAACACAATTAATTGAATTTCTCTGAATTCCCTAGACTGGTATATATATTTCTGGAGATGCTCCTTTGTAACTTTTTCTGTTTTGTAACCCTTACCCACTCAGGTGCACATAATATATATCTGTGTGTTCACACAGAGCTTAGAATGACTGGCAGGTTGGAAGAATTCATCCATTCAGTGAATTTCTACAGATTATATAGAACAAATATTAATTAGCGGTATGGGTCTAAATGGTCTAATTTCGACATTTATCAGTTTTACTGAATGTATGATGGTACTATGCATACATTTACAACGCAGTACTCTACATCACGTTTGTTACAGCGCAAGTCGTTACAACAACTTGCGCTGAAGGGCACTGGACTTAGGAATAGTATAATTTACTATTCCAACTCCAGTCTACATACAGTAGGGAAGGTGTTGGAATAGTAAATCATACTATTCGTTAGGTTAGAGCGCCATCCAGCGCAAGTTGTTGTAACGACTTGTGTTGTAATGCCTGCGATGTAAAGGCATTGCGATGCAATACCCGCGTTGTGAAGGATGTTTCCAGTTTTACTTTAAATGGAATATATTTGCCCAGCTTTTGCAATTACTTGAATTCAGGGTGTGTTTTTTCAGGGTAGTCGGAACCATAACACATTATCTACCTCTTAATCATCTATTACAGGAAGCAAAATATTTTGTGTAAGTGTTTTGACCCCATTAATTGCTGATGTACACTACACTGAATTACGGCACCCACTGCTAATCCCTTAGAGACATGGAAGATAATTCTAGGTCTGGATGTGCTCACAATGGAGCGCCTATCAGATTTTGTTCATGTGATAAATCACATAAGCAATTTGTGTAAGCTGGAAATATGCAGCAGGCTTCCCATCCATTTTATATTTGAAGTGGATAAAAGAGTGTGTCACAAATACTGTTTCTTCATTTGAAAAGCTGAGTCTCTCTTCTTGCTCTTACTCCTTTCTTCTACCTTATTCCTGGCCCAGTGCAAGGCTTCTTCACAGAATACACAAGGTAGATTTGACATACTGTGTCTTCGTTAGCTACCCGAGCACAGTATGACATCTTTGCAGTGTGCCCTATTAAATTCCTAACTCTGAAGCAAAGGCTTTAATGTCATTCAAAACATGTCCTTGGACCTTCACATTCTCTCCCCTTCTAGGCAACACATCTACATAATTGGCATACCACGACCCTTTGTTCCACACGGCTCAAGGGTACCAAAGAACACTAGTGTCCTCTTCCATCAATAACATGGCATCATCTCTGGTGTAAAGGATAAATTTCCTGAGGATTTGCAAAATGATTTGTTTGGACATGGCCATTTTTGCTTGGTTACCCCAGAACTTTTTGCTAAAGTGCATATGATCTCCCTGTAAATTGTGTTCATGGATTGGTGATTCTATGATTGGCATATTTGATTTACTGGTAAGTCTCTAGTACAGTGCACTGTGTGTGCCCAAGGCCTGTAAATCAAATGCTACTAGTTGCCCTGCAGCACTGATTGTGCCACCCACATGAGCAGCCTTTAAATGTAACTCAGAGCTGCCACTGCAGTGTCTGTGCACAGGCTGGTACTGCCATGGTGACCTGGCAAGTACACCCACTTGCCAGGCACTAACCTTCCCTTTTCTTACATGTGAGTCACCCCTAAGGTAGGCTGAAGGTATCCCTGTGGGCAGGGTGCAGTGTATGTGAAAGGTAGGACATGCCCTGATGTGTGTGGCATGTCATGATAGTGAAATACTACTAATTTCGTTTTTCACTAAAGGCTATCTGTCCCATAGGATAGAATAGGGAGATTACTTATAACATTTTATAGGTATAACTACCCATGCGAACAAGATGGGAAAATAGAGTTTAGTATGCCTAAACACAGAATATAAAAAATGCATCTGTTAGTAAAGATAATATTTATATTGTGTATTTGAAAATGCCACTTTGGAAAGTGTGTATTTTCTTGCTTAGCCATCCTGCGTGCCTCTGCTGCTTGTGTACTGACTGTCTGGCTTTGGAGTGACAGGGGTTGGGGAGTTGCAATCTCTCAGACAGCCACTGGGGGGTGATGTGTGTCCTACCTTTCTTGAATGAGTCAGGGCTGGGCTGAATATCTGCTGTGAATGTGCATTCGCAGCAGGGAGATGAGTTTTCACTAGCACCTAAATTGGCCCGGTCTGCATTTTGAGTGGTGGAGAAGATTTCTTACACACCTGAATGGGCCTGGTCTGCCTTTGACAATGCTGTCTCCACCTCCTGCCAGGAAGAGGCACCAGAGAGGACAGAACAAGTTTTGACTGGGCAAAGAGTTTCTCTGCACTAGATAACAAAGAGATTTACTGTATAAAAAGAGGGATCCAGACCCCAGACTTTTAGATCACTTCTGGTACTCAAGAGGAACCTTTACCAAGGAGTAGAGCCGGAGAAGCTGAGGGGGAATACTGTCTCTGTGCTGTTTGCTCTCTGGGGTTGGCCTGCAGTGGCTACTTGCTTCCAAGGAAAGGAGAAAATACATTGCTGCATGCTGTGCCCTCTGCTTGAGGAAGATCTCCAATGGCTTGAATTGAGTTTGCCTCCTATTCTGAAGTGTCAGGGAGACAAAGACTTCACCCCCAGTCCCACCTGAACTCCTTTGCTGGGAGTTGTGACCTGCTGTGAGGTGCCTGCAAGTGTTCAGGGCCTCTGGAGTTTACTTTGGGACTGGAAACTGCTAGAACTGTGAAAATCGACGTATCGCCTTTTTCTGACTCATCGCAGCGGTGTGAGAGAAAATTCCCAATGCATGGCCGCAGCATAAGAATCAGTGCAGCGCCTGCTCGCTGCTGAAGTGTCTGCATGCGATTAATCCTTTGCATCGATCTCTGACATCAGAGGACACCGCACCAATTTTGATGAAGCCTGGTTAGAGAACAATCAACGCATCTTACCGGATCGTCACACATCGCATCAAAGCGCCAAGTCTGTTGCATCATTGGGGAGCGCAGAAAGAAACCGACGCATCACCTCCCAACGCAGTAAAAAAGACACATCACCTCCTGTCCGGTAAGGAAGCGACGCATCATCTCCCCTGCGCAGCACTAAGGAACCGATGCATCACCTCCCCCTGAGCAAGGAACCGATGCAACACCTTCCCTGTGACACTTTTTGCTTGCATTTTTTGACACATCTAAGGTACTTGATTATTGGATATGAAACATTTCTACATGTATATTTTCTTCTCTGTTGATTTCTGTCCTTATTAAGTAGTCTTTCTTCTCTGAAGATGGATACCTCATCCTTAGGGGCGGCTATGACGGCTGTCTCAGGGAGCATCATGAACGCATCATAGACTTCACCTACCCATGTGAGAGACTCGACGCTCCCTGCAGCCACTGACATGACAACGGCAAGCAATACATGCGATGCGATACATACGACTTCTGTGTGCTCCATTTTTGCCCAGTACATAATGGAATGAGATAACATTTGATTGGGTTATTCCGCATTACTAAAACATTTAAAAAAAAGATGTAAATCAAGATGCCATTTCCTCACCAGAGTGATCTATGTAACATTTTGCCTCTGTGCATGCATTGAGCCCTCGTGCCGGTACACATCCTCAGGAGCGTCACAGGTTCAAGTTCATGCTATAAATAACCCCTTTCCTCCCTTCTAGATTCCTGTGCTTGCACCATATTGCCTTTGTCAATAACTGCATCTAACATTTGTTGCTCAGCGCTCGCACATCGCAGTGAACTGGTCAGCGCTCTATGCAAATGAGCCTGTTCCAGAGGAATTCGACCCAGTCACACCTTTGGATAAACTAGCGTTGTTAAAATTCAGTGGTTAGTGAAGGAAAGGGGAGCCCTGGTTTTGGAAGAGAGCCGAGAAAGCGATCTGTCAACATGATGAAGAGGCCCTGCTTGTTTAATTATTTCTTGTAATGCTATCAGGCTTGGTAATTGAATCTTAAAATAGGAAATGTTTCTACATGAGCAGTCTGGCTCAAAGAAGAAACATGCTTATCATTTACAACACCCTGACTCTGTATTCCGACTGCAATCCACATTCAGTAAGAATCACTCTCAGAAATACATAATGATAATGTTTCCCAAAGCCCTTCTTTAAGCATCAAATTAGGTAAAGTTATGAAACGTGAATAATGAGGCGTGAAGTAATGTAGGCAGTAGATAACATGTATACAAATATACTGGGCATTGCGAAGTCAGACTAACTTAAAGCTTCTTGAAGCCATTATTGGGGGGTGTTGGGACAGACAGGCTTGTCTAAAGAATACAACAGCAGTGTGGCCAGAGGTCCATCCTGGAAGTCTCAGGCATGTCATACTTTGACTGGCATGCCACAGACACAACCCAACCCAGCCTTTCAGGACCCACAAATCTGTTAGTCAGCCAGAAAGTTTGGAAATCCTGCTACATGCAGGACGACTAACCCATCAGGGGGTAAGTACATTAACGGCACATTAACACAATTGGTGTAAAAGTCTATATTTGTTTCCTTGGTGGTAACTTACGAGGGATGCTCTGTGACCATTGGCCGGCTGGCAGTGTGGTATGTGGGGCCTGATGAGGAGTCGGGTGTTATTCAGCTCAGTGATTCTTGATGTCACGAATTAATGATTCTAGACGGTATCCCCACACCCATTCCTATTAGGGATGATATTCATGTCAGGCATAGTTAGGTATGAAAATACCTGATACTTCTGCAATGTGCAGACCCAGATTTATTGGGCAGAGTTCTGCATGGAAGTCCCAAGTTCATGGGGTGTAACACATATATTTGCCAGGTGGTAAATGTAAAGGGGGGTCGGTGAAAGGCAGGGCTTGGGAGGAGGTGGGTGGGAGACGCCCAAACAAGGAGAAAATGTGGTCTTGTGGACCAGTGTGTCACAGAGAGGTTGGGTGGAGCCAGGGAAGGATGTATGTCATTACCACGCATGCTTTTACAACGCATGCCTTTACCACGCAACTTTCACAACGCAAGTCATTACAACGACTTGCGTTGGGGGGTGCTGGATAGTGAATAGTTTAATTTACTATTCCAACTCCAGTCCCCGTGGATAGTAGGGAAGGTTTTGGATAGTAAATTAACTATTCCCTATCCTAGAGTGCCCCCCAGCGCAAGTCGTTGTAATGACTTGCGTTGTAAAAGTTACGTGGTAAAGGTACTGCGTTGTAAAAGTTGCGTTGTAAACGCTGTTCCCCATCTGGTCAGGTGTTTCTGGTCAGGTGTTTCTGAACCCAGAATACCCAGGTACGAGAACCCTGGGCCATTTACAATTGGACGGAAAGCTTTCCTACTCACTGTCACAAGTGGGCGTTGCCTGAGGCATTCATGAAGTGGACTCCAAGGGTTCACCCTCTAGGTTTCATATGTTTCGAAGTCACCAATGCAAGGAGCTGCGGTGCTGAAACGCAAGACTGGGCTGTAATCGGCGACGGTGCTTTTGTTCTACGATGCAATTTGTTTTTAATTCTGAGCTTCCACAGCTGTGGGGTCTGATTGAACGGTTTCTCCATTATATAGAAATGTCCTACAATGAAAAACCTGCATAGCAGCAGTAATGCTTCATTGTGCTCCGTTAATGGGCCAATCTGTTTGCCAAAGTGGCTTGCGTTCAAAAACATTCTGCATGCCTCTGACTAAGCATCTATAAATGCAGGGGTCTGCCTGTTGTCATAGTCTCCCCGCTGCACCTCCAAACATTGATTGAGGGAGGCATTGCTGTGCTGTTGTCTGCACAACCCGTGCATGCTAATTATAGAACTACTTCTTCAAATAACTCATGATTAGTGAGCCATTTAGGCTGATACGGTCAGCAGAAGTATTAATGTGTACCAGCCAAAATAAGGGTATAGGTACAAAAAATCACGCCAAAGAGGAACAGCACTAAGACCCCAAGCATGTCACATGGATAATTATCCTTTGATTTTACTACTGCAATAGAAAGCTAGAGTAATAGTGGTTGATGTGTTACACATGCAAATTGCTTGCTTGGGGAACAACTGAACCGTCTGTACCATTTTAGTCAATATTTTGTGGAACCCTTAATATGCAACCTTGGCCACCTTTAAGTGATCTTTGAGAAAGGAGATCCCTTATTACTCTTCCAACCCATTGTCTCAAGAGAGTAGCATCTCTTGACCCCATGCTGGCTGGAGGATACATAGACTTTGTGGACCTTTGAGACACCCTTTGAATGTTCCTACGGGTGTCCCCAGCTAAATAAAGTTTTGCAGATTATGGACTAGGGAGGTCCATTATTATGGAAAGCGTTATGCTCTGTCATGTATGTTTAACCCTTCTGCAACCTTAGTACAAATCAATACAGGAGATAGCTCGTAAACATTACTACTGTACCTGTCTTTAGGTTTACACATGAGCAATTACTTTAAAGAGTTTCGTTTGCTAAATGTCAAATGAGAATGCCCTCAGAGGGGCACCTCACCGTGAATTTTCGAGGAAGTATGCCTCCCAGAGGAGGGCTCGAGTACGGCATTCTTTTTCATCAAGATCAGCAGACACTTGTGAGGCGTCCTGTGTATTAATAAGCAAAGGGCATGGGCCCCGCATCCCAGCTATGACAATACAAGTGGAGCTGTCCTGCAGCTCACTGATCTTCTGCATGGACACTGTTTGATGGAGCCAAAGAGTGGCATTTGCAGGCTGCTCACGACCTCATGACTAGGATTAATCTTGAAGGCTCTGCTGAAGCTCTGTTATTCTGTTCGGGTGCTGCTATTGACTAGTGGTGCTGACTTAATGGAGGCTCAAGGAATTCAGTCCCCTTGGAAATAGAGACTGAGTCACCACCTCCTGGAGATAGAAGGCTGACAATGCATGCACTCATTGCTGACTGCTCAAGAATCAGATCGACTTCTTCAGGACTGCGATGACCTCCCAAATGCCTGGAAGAGATAGTAACATATTCTGTGAATTTTTTACTCTGAATTTGACATTCATGCCTGGCAGGAGCATGGTTTAATTCTTTGACGCTAGTCAAACGGCGGTCAGAGGGCATCTGAGCTACAGTGCAAAGCGTATTGTATGAATATTTTGGCAGATGCCTGGAGTCTGTGACCTGGAGGCAAGGCTTCCTGAAGAGAGGGGGCACGCATGATTAGGTTATTATTACCAGATTTTGATTTTAATTGTACAACTGAGCTAATATTTAAAATTCCTGCAAAAAGCAATGCCCTATGAGGATGCTCAATTGCTTTGCTTACAAATTACTGTGCTTGTGTATGCATTGGGCTATGGCTTTTTGAATACATTAGGAACAGGTTCTTATTTGGTAGTTGACAGGTAAGCCTGTGGTGGGGAAGATGATAGACAGTCTTTGTGCATGTAGCCAATGATATCACTTTCCAAGCTGCAGCCTTTTTTTATCAGAAAGCCAGTGTTTTGAATCCTAGCTGTGCTACTTGAACACGTTGTGTGATTCTGAGTGAACACATTACAGTCAGGCAGAAAGCATGTCAAAATGACGCCGGAGCATGTTCAGGAGGAAAGTTCTAAGTTAACGTTGAACTGTTTTCAGAAGGTAGATGTTGCATTTTAGTGACTTTTTTTTAACTTTCTTCAGTAATTAATCCACCACTGTAGCGTTCATGGAGGTTCATAAGAGCAGAAGGATGTGTTCATTTTCTTCTTCATATAGACTTCTATGAATGAGGTTTGTGAGTTTGCCTTGAAGCTCTTATTCTATGTGTTTGTTTTGGAGATGAAGCTCCACATTTTTTTCCGCACATTTCTGGGTCCTGCTACACATTTGATTTTGCAGCCTCGGAGGTTTTGCTGGAGATTTGTTTTTGCTCATCAGTTTGCTTAAAGACTAAATGAATAACTGCCTGGTGAAGAAAGGTATTACTTCACAAATCCTCTAAGTTCTCTCCTAGAGGTATCCACTGCTTCCCTTTTGTATTGATCTCACCACCATCTCACAAACACCCACCCCATTGTATCTCTGCACCCCCCTGTTAGTCTCAGGTTCATGTCATGTGACAGTAACAACACTTCAGCCAATAAGACTTTGCACGTTTCTTATTAGTCTATCATCGTATGGGCCTAAAAGACAAATTGTTTGAAGGTAATTTATTGGCATTCAGGTATTGCTAGAGCATCCTCCATGTAGCTCACTCAAACCCAGAGTAGCTTTCACCATTAGCCTTCAACTGTGAGTTTCGAGTGAAACTAGACTCAGTAGCCCTCCCAATGCACTCTGGTCAAAGTGGTCTATCTTTGCAAAGCTGCAAATATTCCAAAAAAAGCATAGAAGATCAGCAGTTACATAAAAGAAGGAAAGGTATCCAGTGGACTGGGACTTGTGTGTGTCTGCAGATAGTCTGAGATTTCAGCTTGAAGTGCATGTTGGACTGTGTTCTGGTGAAATGGCCCTGGGCCAAACAAATCGACGTTAATTGTAGGTCATGAACATTTGCCTATACACCCACACAGTATAATCTGATTGTGGACATTTCTCCACATTGAAGACCTTTTCTCATTTTTGACCCTAAAGATATTGTTTGTAATTGTAAAATACTACCAACTCTGATTCTGTGAATCAGGACGGTGAATACACCCTCACATTTGGCTTTCTTTTGCACCGTAATTTGAACATGATTGACATGATTGACTATCCCCAGGCAAAAACGTTTTACATTTCAGAAGGTGACCCTGAACATTTTGGAAATAGCAATAAAACATTATCGCGGTTTCAGAAATGTTTCATTCTCTACAGCGTAGTCTACTGCCAAGTTCATTAAAAGAAAGCTACATCATTTTACATTTCTCATCATGAGAAGCATGTCAAGTACGTATACCAACTACTGCAATTGATCAAAACCAAACCTCGGACTATCTTCGTAGTAAGAATTCGAATGCATCTCCGTATTATACAGATAGATATTTAACATGTTTTCATGAATTTGCATATTATTTAAGGCTGTTGCAGTTACGGATGTCATAGATGTGCACAGTTTGTTAGTATATGTCACTAAGGTTCAACTTCTGCGACTCTCTCCGGAAGAGACAAACTCTCCGGGTTTGGAAATAGCAATACAGTAGATACGCACAACTATAAAGCACCTTGCTAGGGGAGAGTGCCAGGGTTAGATGGCCAGATGTGATTGCCCTTAAGCTCACTGAAGTCTTTAATGTATCCAGGAACTCAGGCTACCATTCTCCTAATAAGATAGATATTCACCCTGTGTGTCTGCCTATAGGCCATTGTCCAGGCTTAACATGAATATGAAGATACTAAGGGGCATATTTACATATTTTACATGGCCCTGTGTGTGGCATTATACATCTTGAGTAATGCAACAGAGCACAAATCGGTGCGTTGCATGATTGTGCGCCAGGGAAGCATTTCCCTGGGTGTTGTGTGGGTGTTCTACGAAACATTCATGGACTTTGACTCATTTCCAGATTTACCAGAAGTGGTCGACCTGGAAATGCTCCAAAAACCTATGCCTCCACAGGTGATGTGTAATGAGAACTATCTTTTTTTTCTAGAAAGAGGGAATAGCCTGGAGGGATTGCTTTTGTGCAGGAAGATGTCCTTTCCTACACAAACAGTAAATCACAAAAAAAGTGCCTCCACCCGACATGCTTAACCAAAATTATTTAAATGGAATGGGCAAACGCAGTGTATGAGTTTGACCTGGTATTTTCATTTATACCTATTTACTTTATCAAATTTTTTTCTACACCCTTTTCAAAATTTCACCAAAAAGGAAAATACATACATAATATTTACATTACAGTACATGACTATTTACAACCACATATTTACAAATTTCATACATTCCACAAACAAAACTTTTTACAAATACACATGAAAGGTTTATAATTTCATTAAGTCGAATCAATCACAATCAAAGGAAAAAGACAAAGTCAAAACAAAGTCGCAATGCCAAAAGATGGGAATAAGTTATAAAGTCAGCCTTGACTGATTCAAAAACTCTTAATGATATTGCTTGCTCCTTCTGGTGTGCCGACGCGTTTCTAGTCCAGGGAAACCAGTTCCCAGACTGTCATCAGGGCTTTGTCAGTTTTCTGTCTTTAGTAGGTCATTCCCTTGAAGGTCAACAAAATGAAAAAAGGGCTTTGAGTCAGCCTATTTTACTCAAAGAGAGACCGTTTCAAATAATGGGACGTTATGTCATTAACTTTTACACAGAGCTCAAGGTGATGGGCGTTGCCGTCAGGCGGTGTTATATTGTAATTTCACTCGAAGATTCTTTACTTGTGCATGAAGTCGATATTCAAAAATGCAGCATGCAAATTTTCTTTTATTTCATTGCCGCGTGTGCCCAGTACAATCTGCTTGTATGCTGGCACTTCCCTCACCTCGAATGGCCGTTTTTCTTTTACTATATTAACTCGACCCTGCTGCTACCACTCGTATTATCAGACATCAATCCTCCTACACTTCTGCTGGAGCAGCCATTTTGGAATACCTAGTTCATATCATGTGATCTCTTGCTCAGAGTTATGGTCCATGTAGTTTGTTTTTGAATCAGTCAAGGCTAATTTTTTATGAGTTATTCCCATCTTTTGGCTTTGCTCCTTTGTTTTGACTTTGTCTTTTTCCTTTGATTGTGATTGATTCGGTTTAATGAAATTATAAATCTTTCATGTGTATTTTTAAAAAGTTTTGTTTGTGAAAGGTATGAAATTTGTAAATATGTGGTTTTAAATAGTCATGTACTGTAATGTAAATATTATGAATGTATTTTCCTTTTTGGTGAAATTTTGAAAAAGGTATAGAAAAAAATGTGATAAAGTAAATAGGCATAAATAAAAATACCAGGTCAAACTCATACACTGCGTTTGCCCATTCCATTTAAATAATTTTGGTTAAGCATGTCTGGTGGAGGCACTTTTTTGTGATTTACTGTTTTATAGGGTCCAGCCTACCCCGTACCCCACTAGGACCTAACTCCTTAGTCTTATAACTTTCCTACACAAAAGCAATTCTCCTTAAAATGCAGGCACCCTTGAACCATGGTGCAAGGGTGTTTGTGTTTGCGCTAGACTGCCAAAAGGGAGCCAGCACAGGCGAAAAAGGTAAGAATGCACCATATTGACTTAAATATGAAACATTCCTCCCTTTCTGTTTCATGCAGCTCAGCAAGGTGTCCTGCACTGCGTTACTTGGCCATACATATGACCCTAAGTAAGGTTCTGGTGAACTGATTATTGCTCTGAAATTGGGTTTATGCCAAACATCTTTCAACTCATACAAGTACTTTATAACCCCCTGCAGTACTGCCAGAGGCATCGGTCCACTCCATCAATGTTGAAAAAGCCTTCAATTCCCTTCACTGCAACTTCCTATATGCCACCTATGGAGGTCATGGGATTGATTTGTGGCTTCATGGCATGGGCTTGAATGTTTATTATGGAACCCACCGCTTGTATCTATATGGGTACTATTATGTCAGATCCCTGTGTTGTTGGTAGGGCCGCACAATTTCCCCTCGTTCTTTTTGCCTTGGCTGTGAAGCCACTAGTGTTAACAATCTATCAGGGATGCTGTTTCCAGGGTCTCCACATCGATGGCAAACCACTGTATATACCATTGAACGTGGACAGTATACTGCTGTGTCTTCTGTGGACTGGGGAAGACATTAGAGAGGCAGTTGAACCCCGGGGCGATTTTGGCAGCATATTGTGCCTGCTTGTCAACTTGGGCAAATCATGTGGGGAGGCACTACACGGGACTGGGATTTGATATTAGGTGAGAAATGACCACCATGCAATAGTTGGGTGCTTGGATTTACCAAACTGAAATGCACCTGCTGTAGGGCGATTTAATGGCAGCCTTAGCGTCCTTGAGTCACACGATTAGGTTACGGAACACGCTCCCCATATCGGTCATGGTGATGCTCCCTAGGAAGTTGTACTTGTTTGAGGCCCTTCCCATCCCAATCCCCAGGGAGGGATTTCACAAGTTGGACTGTATTTTGGGCAAAATGTATACTGTGTGGAGCAGAATAGCTCGGCATAGAGAAAGAGGGAGCTCTTGACTCAGCTAAGGTTCAATCCCTTCAGAGGTAATCTATTTAAAACGGAAGGCATGGCATTGAGAACAATCTGCTATGTCTAGATATAAGCTGATGTAGTATTATTACCTCAATTGAATATATATTGTTCCCCTTATGTTATTTTATGTTGGTGAAATTTATAAGAGCATTCGAACACCCAAAGGTGTTTTGGTGCTGGCTTTGAAAAAATCAAGTAGAACCAAGGCGGGGGAACGAATCCATCACTAGATTGAACATGGCACTAATTTGAAATGGAAGAGAGTTCCAAGCCTTTGCTTCTCCAATGACAACAACTTTCCACCTCAGAAAGATCATTTAAACCTGGGGACTACTGGACATTTAGGGGTTTGCTCTCGGCTCGGCAGCTCCGTGAACTCGTTCTTATTTCTCCTCCTCCTAAGGGAACCAGGCACTTCCCCAAAATATGTCAGCAAAGCTACCTACAAGGAAAATAATCGGGCTTCTTTCATGCAGCAAAGATGTATCTAGACTCAAAGCCTTGGTGGCTCAGATTTCTACCATATGATCTGGAGCTGCATCTCACTGACAGCGTATTGGTCCACCGATCTGTAGTTCATTTCTCAAGTGAAGATGATTCTCACTCCACTGGTGTCCCACCTGGGTTTGTTTACCAGAACTAAAGCTGCTAAAGTAGCTGCTAGATTCCGAGAACAGGTGCTGATACTGGTTTAGATGCCATATATCCATGAATTTGAAGCCAGGGTGCTCAGCGTGAAACGTTGGGTGATGAACTTACTAAATAGGCCAATAATTAAGCAAAAGCTTCTAAAAAACGAGATTAAAAAAGGGCTACGCACTATCGAAATAGTACAAGTTTCTGATGCGATTCTGAGGTCTTGGCCTTCTGTAGACAATGATGGCCAAATCCTCCCTGTGCAGAATTGAACTGGATGATTTTTCCCATGGCCTGTCTCCTCTGTCTGCTGCTATAACATGCTGGTGCGTTGTAGTGGCATCTTTCGGGCTAAGCTGTTTGTTGCATGTGCAAATGGGTGTAGTGTGGATCCTGCTGGTCCAAGCATTCTCTCTCTCTTGGTAGAAATATACATCTATTTTATGTGATGAGGCAGTTTGGTGTCTCCTCCATTCCTGGAGTTAGTACAGCCTTTTTCTTTTATTGTCCTCTTTTTGTTTTCTTGGTTCTGTTTGTTACACTGGCGTTGCTGTATCTGACGCCATACACTGGCTGTTCACTGCTGCCTGACCATGGCATTATATGTGGTAAGTCCATGCCCACTGCATGTTGCTGCCTCTCATCTCCAATTGAGTGTACTGCTTTCCTGATGGCAACATTGGTCTTGTCATGTGGCAGGGCATATCTTTTGTTTGTTCATTCATGAAATACATAAAAAGTGTCGTAATAACCGGTTTTTATGGATTGAATGTTCTGGGACGATGCATAAACGTCTAAGAGAAGAACCCAATCACACGATGGCGTATTCAGGGCTTACGTGTTAGGTGTGACGCAATCGTTGCACCGAAAACCATGCTTAGAGAAATTCAGATTATTCCAGAACATGTGCCCTGCTTGAGCTGTTCTCTTTAGTAGCCACTTTCAAAATATTCCTGTCGTGCTGTCCTCATTGAAAAACAGTAGCACTTGAGATGCAAACCAGTTCTTCATCCTCACTCGAATACCAGCCCTTTCAGAAAGGATAAAGCTGCAGGTGGAAAAGAAAATCCAGTTCCACTTCAGGTGACCTTTACAAGCCCTTTTCAAAGACAGGAAAGGAGAGAAACCGACAATGAGCAGCGGTATTAGATCTATGGCTTGCTAATAGGCATTTAAAAAGAAAATAATAGGATCTGTTAACATCATATACCATTTCCTTATTTGGGGATATGTTACATGTTTTTATTATATCATCTCATTAGAATATGTTCAAGCAACAAGACGTCACAGAAGTATATGCGCGTCAGACTTGGCCAGATATCTGGTATGCTCCTTCTATTTCCTTTGATAACATTGGGCACGACTCACAGAGCCATATACGACCATAAATCTGTATTTAGGGCTGTACATGGCTGCATTTATTTCAGACAGCTGCACACAATTCAGCCGGGAGTAAAGCATTTTTCTAAAGCATTATTAACCACATGTATATCACATTATGCATTAGTGAAGCCCACACGAGTGATGCAATTGGGAAGAACAAGGTGTGGTTTGACTTGATGGCTTATTGGCTTGTGGGCATTCACACACCCTGCCCCACCTTGGAAATGGTCAGAGTTTGTTTTCACTGACTGATTCCCCTTGCAGAGGGAAAGGAATGAATCACCCCCCAAATCTGGAGTGGGTGTAAGAAAAGGGCAGCCTGTGGTGAAAACTGTGATTTGCACATCGGGCTATTTTTCAACTGTGCATGAATTGTAGGCTACGTACAGTCACGCTCTAGGGAAATAGAAAGAAAGCCTTTAAAATCACGTGACTAAATAGTATTCTTGGAAACCTGCGCCATGAGCAGCTTTCCAGGAATACTACTGCTGAGTTTTATGAATAGAGGAAAATTATAAACCTGCACCAACGAGGAATCGTAGTTCTACAAATGAAGTGCAGAAATACAGCTTTCTTTTTGAATCAGGCTAGTTTTATTTGATTTGAATCGAGGAAAAAATATTACCAACTTAAACAGTATCAAAGGTTATTTAGAAACACATTTTAGCACAGGGGAGTGGACATATGCCAGGGAGCAGGGTAACAATTACTTTTTTGCATGCTGAGTCATTATGCCAATTGCTAAACAGGTTTGATGGATATACCTCACTGCTCCTGGTAAAACCTGCAAAAGTTTTAAGAGCAACTTCCGTGGTAGTAAGGGTGTAGAAATGTCCAGCAATAAGATTGCTATTGCAAGTTATTCATTAAAAGTAAAGGCAGAATTTGAATAGCTGACAGTAATGCTGCTTCTAATGAATTCATTTCTTTTTTGTTCTAAATATTTTATTGATATTTCAAAATAGTATAATGAAACATGCAAACACAAAATGTTGATATCTAGTTTTGTAGGTTGATTGAGAAGTACTACAGCAATAAATGTAGAGGTAATATGAGAGTGCAATTGTTTTGGTTGTAGTTGACACAGCATGATGATATAACTATGATTGACTTACCCATTGAGTTAATGTAAGTCAAAACCAAGTACTTAAACATTCAAAGTTAAACAACAATTGTCGCACCAGCTATCTACGGTCATGAGCGACACAAAGGATAGAAGTAACAAAAGTAATAAAGTAGGCTAGGCATGGAAGATTTTAAAAGGAGACAGTGAGGAAGCGAGAAGAGACAAGATAGAATTAATGGGTGACCTGATAAAATTGGCACTGAAGATGAGTGTGTATCATGGTAGCAAGTAGCAGGTGTAACGGGGTAGCAGGTAATAAGGGGACCACTATATTACTGCAGATTATTTATGAACGTGTAAAATGTTTTCCATCTGTGCTGCGATGTGACAGAGTTGCCAATGCCCTGTGATTGGGCCATATGTTTGCCCCTGAGATAAGTAGACCATGCCCACCAGGTTTGATAAGAGACATTGTTAGAGGATTTTCAATCTATTAGGATGACCTTAGGAGCAATGGTTATAAGCAAGTCAAGAAGGGCATGATTTCAATCTGGGAGCTCAATAGGAGGTACGGATGTGTGTGTTCTGGGTGTTATCAAAAGGAAATATAACGAAATAGGAATTTTGAAGATTTTACTTAGTTGAGAAGTAATATCCTCCCAAAAGGAAGTCAAACATGCACACTAGCAGGTCATATGTTCAGGGTCACCAGGTGCTTACATGTATGACCACCAGGTGTCAGATTCTATTAGGTTTAGTTTAAAGAGTATTGTAGGGATCCAGTAGAGGGAGTGAGATACAAAAGGAGTATAGTAGGGATCCAGTAAAGGGAGTGAGATACAAAAACCTTATATTAGTGAGTGGATGAATTAGTTTTGAAATAAATGGAGTCACATTTTTCGCCAGATTTCTGCTGTAGGTGGTGGTTAACCTTTAGCGGAGGAGTATGAAAAAAACTTGGCCCTTAGGTCAGGATGTCGTTGGGAAGTGGTTTGTTGATCCTTTGGCTACTTTGTAATCCTGGCTGCTACGTGGCAGACTTTATGCATAAGTTGAATTGTGAGGAAAAGTTTTTCGAGTGGACCTACTATGGAAACCTTCACTTTGATTTGTAAGAAATCGTAGATTTCCACATTGGAGAGCCCATTCTTTGCTTGGAGGGCCTGAAAGGATAACAGGTTAGATTCTGTGAAGCAATCCACTACCGGGGGAACCCCTGCTAGCCCTCTTCAGGCCAATGTCTGAGGAAGTTGCAATCTGCAGTCTCTTACTGCGCCACAGTGATATGGAATGGGATTTATGTACATTAGATGGCAGAGCTTTGTCCACTGATAATGAGGCTGAAATAGCCTCTCTAAGAATCTTGTTAGAATGTAAATAAGAGTGGCGGCACAGTCAAATTTGCTTCCAAGGGAAAGACGTGGATGATATTTTGTGCGATGCAACACCACACATGCTTTTAGGTTCCCTCAACTTCAAATACTGTGCTTCGCCATCAAGAATGCTGTTTGGTAGATGAACCAATTTGGGAATTACCATCACCATCTTTGGAGTTAACCCTTAGTTTTATAAGTCTTATTCTAGCTTTCTTCTTGGATCAGAGAAAATCACAGATCATTGTATCTTTTTTTGAGAAAAAGCTCTGAGACTATCAAATGGGGAGCATGCTAGTCAAGAAGTTAATTTGTGGAGTCACCATAATTTTTATAATTTTCAGCCTGCCCCACCATGAGATATGTTTATGGGTAAAAGCGGACAGTAGATCTCAAATGTTTTCGGTCATTTTTAGTCCATTATGTGCTATTGATTCCAAAATGTCAATTCGGAACCAGATACCCAGATACTTGATGAATTTGGACTGCCACTGGAAGTTTGTGTTACCAACACAGCAGGGGTGACAGTGTATGTTTATACTTTTTCAAGGAGAATCTAGAGAAGGTGGAGAACTGACTGATGATATTTAAAATAGCTGGAATCACAATGTCTGTGGAATATGTAAATATATTATGTCCTCCAGATATGCAGCTGTTTCCATAACCACATCACCACATTTTAGGTCTGTGATTTATATGAATGTATTTAACATTAACAGGAGAGGATCAATGCTACAAGAAATAATAGAGGCTATCACTGGCAGCCGTGTTGTAAGGCAAAAGGGGCTGACAAGGAACCGTTGACTTTAAATCTAGCTGAGGGATTAGCACACAGGGCCATGCTCATTTTGATAAATAAATTACTTAAGTTATATCTAGGTAAGGCAGCTTTTAGTTACATCCAGGAAACCTTATCAAAGGCTTTCTCCACATCCAGAACTATTGCAGCTCCTGCTAGGGAATATGGGATAGAAGATTTTTCAATTATATGACAAAACAAGTAAATATTGTCACAAGCTAGATGACCCTTAATAAAGCCTGTCTGGATAAAATGGAACAGTTTTGTGATCAGGGGTACAAGCCGTTTGGCAAGGTTTTTAGAATAGATTTTGGCCTCTTAAATTCTAAGGGTCAGAATGGTGTTACCCTTCCTATGGTATAAAAACGATATTGGCCTCCTAAGCTGTACCAGACACTTTACCTGAGAAGCCAAAGTAATTCAGGATAGACTCCAAAGAGACCATAGTCGTGGGCGCAAAGGCTTCGTAAAAATTATTGGGTGGACTGTGCTGTCTGGGGCTCTACTAGCTGGTATGAGCTTTATCACTTTCATATTCAATCTCCTCCATCTGAATATGTCTATTTAGTTTACGCTGTTAAGGGACATAAATCGTTTTCATTCGGAGGCTCCGAAAGAATTTTAAGCATGCATTTTTAGGAGTGGTAGTAATAGGGGTGTACAGCTTCAAAACCTCTAGAAGGCCCTGTGAATATCCTCTATGTTTTGTGTTTAGCCTACCTTGGTGGTCTCTAATGCTCAAAATTATAGAGGAATTACTTTAAAATTTCAAATAGGGTGCTAGAGGGCTACTTTTCTTACTTAAAACTAGCAGCCCGTCCCGACGTTGTCCGGGAGCAATTAGGCTTCAGGGACCCCGCCCACCTCGACATTGTCCGTGGGTCCCCCGGAGCCTTCCTCCTTATATTGCAGTATTATACCTCTATGTTTACTTTGCACGCTTTTGTAACCTGCACACGTAACTTTTTCCTCCAGTAATGCACCGTTCGGCTCACTTTTGTAATGCTCCGTTTGTTTCCTCTTGCTCACGATTTTCATTTTTGCTTCATTTTTCCGCCGCTCACCGCTCCTAAATAAATAAATAAATAACCTACCTCATCCGCCGCTCACTGCTCCTCCCCGCCTGTCCGCCGCTCCTTACCGCCTGTCCGCCACTCCTCACCACCTGTCCGCCGCTCCTCACCGCTCCTCCCTGCGCCATGTCCGCCGGTCCTGGACGCCGCTCCTCCCCGCGCTCCTCACGCCGGCGCTTCTTCCAAGGGACTACTTTTTTTTTGGTAAATTTTTTAAATAACGTATATTTATTACGTTTATATAGCCTATGTCCATCTGCACACCCTGACGATTACAACGATGTATCGGGTGTGTGGATTGGCGCTGTGGTTCCCGAGTTTTTGCCATTCTGTGCATGCACCCATAAGTGTGCGTGTTAAATGATGATATTATACTGATTTGTAAGTTTTTCCAGTGCAGCCATGGCTAGTGGGTCTTTGGAATGTCTGTATGGAGTTTCTTTAGTTTTAATATCAGCCACTAGATTGTCCAGGAAGGATTTGATTTTTTTCTAGCGATGCGACTTATCTCTTGGCCTCTGGAGAAACACTTCAGTGTATTTCAGAGTATAATAAGTGAAGAAACAGAAGCTTTGTTTTCCTGTAATAACAAAGTTAATTCTTTGTGGCGCTCACACACAGCAAAATCACCTCCCAGAACCTCAGTATTCAGACTTCAGATATGGTGTCCACATTGAATGGGAGGATCTGAAGGGAGATCGAATTGGCGACATGGCCTGAAATCGGGGTAGGCTCAATGGATGAAGAGTAAGTATCATGGAGGAGAGAAGAGTTGACCAGGATGTAGTCGCACTATGTGGTGGAGAGATAAAGGTGAAGTCCTTCCCTGCAGGACTATGGAGCCTTTATACATCGGTGAGGCAGTGAGTTGTGCAAAGAAAGCTCATTGCTTTATGAGCCTTGGGCACTCCTTAATTAAAGGCAGAATATTTATTTTCGATAATATCCGTCTGGCGGTTGGAATCCCCACCTAGAAGAATCCAGGCTATAGGGGGCAAAAATGCACATTCCGCAGATAATTTGTCTCAAAATAGTGGGTCCTCATTAGTGCAGGCATACATGTTTACTGCTTATATTGCAATTATACTTCCTTGAAGCAGTGTGATCAGCGTCAACCATTATTATTTTGTTCAGGAGTACTCATTGAGAGACTAGAATTTATATAAATTTGGGTAATCACACCATTCATCTTAGAGACTGACACAGAATAATATAGTTCAGGCACCTGGCAATTATGCATTGAAGCTGCTTCTTTTATAGCGAATCCTGGTTTCTTGGAGGAAAACCAGGTCACCCTTTAACTAATGGCAGTAATCAGAAATCTTCCTGTCCTTCACCTGGTGGTTAATGCCCCTGGTATTGAGGGAGATGACTTTGAGTAATGGCGTGTGTTGCTCGGGCATCATCATGTAAATACACAACCGAGATATAGACCTCGAATTCGGACACCTGACTGGTAGCCAGATGTAATGGGAACGCTTCCGGCCCCTACTGAGAAGGCAAGGAATCTGGGGGTGATTGTGGACTCAAGACTACCTTACCTTTTGGTGATCAGATAAGTGGGGTTGTCTCAACCAGCTTCTATCTCCTCAGGACCATGAGGAAAATCAAATTCCTCCTTCCAGAGGATAGCCTGAGGACAGCAGTTACAGCTCTTATTTTGTCACAACTGGACTACTGTAATAGTCTCTATTTGAACACCCAAAAGAGACACTTGAACAGACTCCAGATCATACAAAATGCGTCAGCCAGGCTGCTAACTGGAACACCCAGGTTTGTTTTGGTGAGGAAGGGGCTTCAACATCTTCATTGGCTCCCTGTAATACAACACGCACAATTCAAGCCCCTCTGTACGGTCTTCAAGGCCCTTAAGGGTACTGGTCCAGCTTATCTGAGTCAACGTCTACAATGGTACGGCCCAGGAAGAACGCGCGCTCCTCGGAGGCAAAACAAGCGATTGTCCCCTGTGTTAAAAAAGCCAGCTGAGGTGGTGGGAGTTTTTTCACCTGTGCCACAAAGGCCTGGAACAGCTTACCTATGTACCTCAGAAATTCCACTGAGCTCCTTTCCTTCAGGAAGGGGCTTAAAACCTGGCTTTTCTCTGAATAGTTGTGTCATCTTTGGTAACCATTTTGGCAGTGCTCAGTGCCAGGACACCCTTGGGTAACAGTTGCGCTCTAGTAGCTTTACTATCGTAACATAACATAACATCTGCATTCATCTGCATACTGATGGTCTTCCTTGGCTGGGAGAGGGCGCTCACACTTTGCACCTGTATAGGCTACGTCTTGACCTCACAAAAAGGGATGGTTAACCCCCCTACTGAAGTTTGGAGCCAGAGCTGGGTTGAAAGTGGTTTATTGTACACTTGAAAGGGTTCACTTACAGTAACCCGTAGTTCAAAGACATTGTGTTGTATATTTACAGAGACTCTGACCCCATGTTTTAAGCGCACTTTTTGATCTGGAGTTGGACCTCTGTGCTTCTAAAGTGACGCATCTGGACTGCTCTTCTGCTGTTGCACTGCTGTCCGCTAATTGAGTTTGAGTTTAAAAGAGTTTGAGTTTGAGTTTAAAATATTTATAAAAGCGCACTTTCACCAGCGGTTTCATGGCGCTGCAACAAGCAAATCCCCATGGGGGAAGACAGAAAAAAACTAAAAAAGAAAGAAAGAAACAAGAACCAACCTAGTTAAAAGATTGAGCGAATAAATGAGCTTTAAGTTTCTTACGGAATTGAGGGTAATGAGTCAGAGATCTAAGCTCTAGAGGCAAGGAATTCCACATGACTGGTGCAAGGGTCGCGAACTTTGATCCTCCCCATTTCTTCCTCCGAAAACGGGAGACTGATAACAGGGATTGTGTGGATCATCGTAGGTCCCTAGTAGGAACATAGGGAATGATCTCAGATGTGATAAAGGCCGGAGCCGCGCCCAGTCGAGCTTGGAAGGTGATGGAAGCGAGCTTAAACTGGACGCGTTCACGGCTAGGGAGCCAGTGCAGGGATTTGAGAAGGGGTGTTACGTGGTGAGATTTTGGGAGATTGAACACCAGCCGTGCTGCCTGGTTCTGGATCAGCTGCAGGCGCTTTAGACAGTATGCAGGAATACCTGCATACAGGGCGTTGCCATAATCCAGGCGGGAAATACCCATCACCAGGATGATCAGTTTCAAGGCATCAAAAGAGAAAAAACGAGATACCTTGCGGATGGTGCGTAGTGACAAAAAGGAAGAGGACACCACAGAACTAACCTGGGAGTGGAGAGTGAGCTGGGAATTAAGTTTGATACCTAAGGTTTTAACCGAGGTAGAGGGGGCCGGGGGAGAGCCCAGAGAGGGGGGCCAGAAGAGAGAAGACCAGGGACTGGAGCAACCACCTGTCAACACCAACTCGGTGTTATCCGGGTTGAGCTTCAGGTGGTTGTAGCTCATCCAGTCCCGGATAAAAATCATAATAGACTGAAAGTTTGAAATGGAAGCAGAGGAAGAAGACAGATTGAAAACAAGTTGGAGGTCATCCGCGTAGTTGTACACGTTGACCTCCATTTGCTGTAAAGAAAAAATAAGGGGGGCGATATAGAGGTTAAACAAAAGAGGTGAAAGGGAAGAGCCTTGGGGGACCCCGCACTGAACTTTCTGGAAGCAAGCGGAAAAATCACCCAGGCGAACAGCCTGGGTGCGGTCCCTCAGGAAGGAGGACAACCATAGCAGAGCGGTACCCCCGATCCCCGCCGCCCCGACACGGGAGAGTAAGATGGTATGGTCAACCGTGTCAAAGGCGGCTAAGAGATCGAGGAGAACCAAAGCCTGGGCCTGGTTGGTATCCATTCCCTCCCTGAGGTTGTCAAGGACCGAGAGAACTACGGACTCCGTAGAGTGAGCGGGGCCGAAACCGGCCTGGCGGGATGCCAAAGCCCCATGTTCCTCAACAAAAGTGCTCAAAGACTTGGTGACATGACATTCGAGCACCTTAGCCAGGAATGGTAGGAGAGAGATTGGGCGATAATTGGCGGGTGGTCTTAAGATCATTGTTGAACCACAAATTGGCATCCTTCTCTCACTTTGACGTTACCCGCTTCAGCGGGGCAATGGAATCACAGCCTGAGAGAAGCCAGTGTTCGATAGCAGAGGCCTGAGAAGAAGTGGATAGGCCTTGTAGGGTAGGATAGGAAGAAATTAATAGTGCAGATAAATTCTCCGGATCCACTCGGCTCCATGAGCGGACCCAAACATTTTTTGGGAGCGGGGGCCTAGCAGGAGAATTAATGGGAAGGGTAAACGAGATCAAGTGATGGTCAGACCAGGTGCAGGGTAAAATGGACAGGGAGCCTACCGGACAGTTCAGGGACCAAATCTGATCTAAAATGTGTCCTTTGACGTGAGTGGGAGAATGAACGTGTGACACAAAATTAAGAGATTGAAGCGTGTCTGAAAACTGTTTAGAAGATGAACATTCCGCTGGGTCTGAAGGCCAGAAGTTAAAGTCTCCCAATAGTAGGATGGAAGAATTATTAACCGCAAGTGTAGCAAGTGTAGCAAGTATCTCTTGAAAATCAGAGAGAAAAGGTAAAGGTGACTGAGGAGGCCGGTAAGTGAGAAAACAGGTAAGAGGGGGAGTGGTCGATGTAGTACGAATGACAAGGTACTCTGTGGTAGCGATATCTGGCAAGGATAGAAGTTGGAAGGGGAGGTCGGCCCGGGTAATGACCGCCACGCCGCCCCCAGTCCTACCGGTAGAACGGTCTGCTCGTAGAGCATAATATGGAGCGGGAAGAGTGGCCAGAAGGGTAGGGAGTGAATCGTCAGTAAACCAAGTCTCAGTTAGAAAGAGAAGATCAGGTGCGTAGAGATCCAACAGCACCGACAGTTCGTGTGAATGGGCCACTGCTGACCGAGTATTAAGGTAGTAGGCCGAGAGGGTCCTAGGAGCGCCTGGGCTGGTTTCCTCTCTGGAGAACTGGAGGGGGGTGGAGGGAGCGAGGGGAAGGAGAGGGGAAGAAATAGGGGTCAGATCATGTGAGGATATGATGGAGCAAGTAGAGGCAGGCAGAGGCCACGGGCCATGAAGAGTATGGAGTTGGGAGGAAGTGTAAGTAATGATTTGGGCAGGGTGACATGCCCCTAGCCCCGGTCGGTCGCGGACGGGCGCAGACGGGCTTGCCTTAGGCGCGCCTTAGGCGCGCATTCGTCGCGCCCGCTGCGCCCGTCCGCTGCGCTTCCGGCCAATGCACATGATTTTATAGGAGCGTGTGCAGGTAGGTAAAACACACAAGATATCACAATTTTTTTTAAAAAGCAGTTTTTCAGCGCTCCCGGCTTTCCGCCTCAGGAGATTTGTTGGTGTGGCCGCGCTAGCAGTCAGCGCGCCCTTTTAGCCTGGGGGAAGGGGGCGTGGCCGGCGAAGTGGGCGGGGCTAGCTCGCTCGCTGGAGATGGCGGCAGCGAGGAAGGATTCCCCGTGACAGTGTCAAGATCGGCTGTCCGGGGGTTGAAGAATCAGGGCTGGGATCCTAGCTTAAGTGCAGGTAGGTAAAACACACAAAAGATCACAATTTTTAAAAAAAAGCAGTTTTTCAGCGCTCCCGGCTTTCCGCCTCAGGAGATTTGTTGGTGTGGCCGCGCTAGCAGTCAGCGCGCCCTTTTAGCCTGGGGGAAGGGGGCGTGGCCGGCTAAGTGGGCGGGGCTAGCTCGCTCGCTGGAGATGGCGGCAGCGAGGAAGGATTCCCCGTGACAGCGTCAAGATCGGCTGTCCGGGGGTTGAAGAATCAGGGCTGGGATCCTAGCTTAAGTGCAGGTTGGTAAAACACACAAGATATCACAATTTTTTTAAAAAAGCAGTTTTTCAGCGCTCCCGGCTTTCCGCCTCAGGAGATTTGCTGGGTGACCTAAAAGGCTTTACATGTAGTTGGAGCTCCAGCCCGTAATGTCAGGTGTCATTAAATGAGCACAATTACTAACGTTCACAAAGCACAGAGCTGTGTTAGGGCAGGTTTGACTCCCGTTCGATTGCTTTTATAAATGTGTCAGTCTATCAAAGATTTGAGTGTTGAATGTACATACCACTCCAGTGGACCCATGTAATTATACAAACATACCATACCTGCCAGAATAAGTCATTGAGCTACTGCAGTGCCAATAGTAGGCTGCGAGTGGTCTGGCATTAATGAAATAGTTGAGTGGTACAGCGTAAGACAGTGGACATTACATAGTTTTTGTTCAAGGTATGAACTAGCGATTCTTCTTGGGTAGTCTCCCATGGGTGTTGACCGGTGGGGGAAGAATGTGCTAGACAGTATGAAGCAGGTGCGGCCGATATGCCACAATGCTCCCCCTACTCGAGGCATATCACACGATTAATGGTCATTAGGATCAGAAGGACCCACTATCTTGAGTGTACTGTGACTTTATGTGTGTGGCAACAATGTCTTGACACTGGAACCCACCCAACCTTGAGCATTGGGTGGAGAGAGAGAGTACCGTTCAACAGCGGGCAGCAGAAATCACTGTGAGACTCCTCCCAACAGTGGGCAGAAATGCACATGAAAAATCACCATCTTCTTGTCCGTGTGGCGCTCTTCCCAGGGGTGAGAGAGCTGCATTCAGGAAAAGCATCTACTGGTTCAAACACAGCTGGTTTCTGCAAAATTCTTAACTCTGCAGGGCATCGCCAATAAAGTTCATAACCACTGAGGTCCAAATGACAGTGGGCATCTGCCCAAAATATAGAGCAATGTGATGGGCTCTCAGGAGCTCAGCCAGGAGCAGCCATCCTGAGCAAACGCTAGCCGTGCCACCCCCACCCCAGACTGATGGTTTTCAAATTAGGCCATTAGACAGCATGTCCATGACATTTTAAAGTACATAGATTTGATAAATATTTTATTTTGAATTTCAGAGATACTTCTTAACTATCATTTATGTTACCTAGGACACCTGAAAAGTGTGAATACTATGCTGTTATTCTCAGTGCCTACACAAGTAGTTCCAACATTCTTCTCAAGCAAAGACACTTTATGGTCTAAGGGAGTTTAGCAATCACCTGAATCACCACAGAATCACCACGTATCAATGTGCCACCTGCTTCACTCACCAGACTTGGCCTTTACAGAGCCTTAGTTACACCAGACAGGGACATTATATTTCACTGCTAGGGAGAATTAACATCAACTGTTCTCTTTGATAGGGCATCAATGGGTTGTCTTTCATTTTTGTCTGGTGGTTCAAAGATAAATGGCCTTCTCTGTTCACTGCTCCATGAATGCTACATCATTTTAGTCCTCGCTTATCCCATTTCAATGCACACAGCATTACAGCATCGCAGGATTTTGATGCCCTGATTTTACTTAGTCCGGCTTTACAACTACAAATCTTGTTCTATCTAGAGTCTCCACTGATTGTGACCACAGATGTCAGAGCATTTGGTTTGAATATGACTCAGAGCATTTTAGCAGTTCACAGGACTCTGAGAGACTGTCAATCCTTCCTCCAGTGCCATCATATTCTTGTATCATCTGTGCCTTTGAAGTATAAAAATCCAAGATGAAAAAATGCTGCAAAGGAGGAAACCGTCGGAAAACAAAGCAATGTATCAGTTCTGGAGTCTGTGGGGAATGGATACGTCAGTTCTGCTGCACACAAGAGAAGTGCTGCATCGATTCTGGACTGCCGGGAGAGGCGATGCATCAGTTTTTGATGGAGACTCCTTTCTGGGGGCAATGCACTGGAAACTTTGGCGAACAGTTGTGATGTGTGGAAATCCGGATGTGTTCGTGGTCAATGAAATGGTGGCAAACAGGTGCTAAGACGATTGTTTCAGTCTAGGATTGCTGATGCGTAGATTCTTTCAACCGCACAGAAGGGCCTGCATTAATGTCAGCTTGGTGGTCTCAGGCATTGGAGACATGGTACACTGGACTTGGGCTGCGGCAGTTCTTCGGGCCATGGCAGGCACTGAGTTAATTTCTTCAGCTGCACGGGGGTGCACGGAACCCTCCCCCAGATGGCGGTGCTGCTTCGAAAACACAGGTGCTCGAAGGGCGTTGCATTGGTTTTGCAGTCTTTTGCAGCAATAACAACCTTCAATGGTGCAGAACTGGAATTGGCACCACTCGGCAGGCAAAGCCTTTGACGGCCCTGAGACTTCCAACAGGAGTCAAACACACACTAGCCCTTGAAGAACCTTTGAGAAGCAGGATTTAAAAGCAAAGTCCAGTTCTTTTGCTGTCCACAGACAGACGCAGCAGCTGCAGGCTAACCCAGCAAAGCAATACACAGCAAATGGGCAGTACTCTGTCTGAAAGCTCTTCAGATCTTCCACTTGTCCTTAACTCAGAAGTGTTCTAAAAATGTGAGGTTACAGGTCCAATGCTTATTCCCCACTGGCCTTTGAAATAGGCTTACTTCAAAGAAAAGTCTTAGTTGTCCACAAGATCCTACCTTGCCCTGCCTTGGCTCCAGACACACTAAGGGGGGAGGACACAGCATTGTGAGACGCCAAACACAACCATATTCAGGTGTCAGTGACAATTCCTCCCACCTCTCTAGCTCAGGAAAGCCAATCAGCCTAGTGATGGGCCATCAGGATATGCAGGGCACGCCTCAGCTCCTTTTGTGTGACTTTCTAGAGTGAATGCACAAACAACCCAGCTGTCAGTCCAAACCAGACTTTGATTCCACAGACAGGCAGAGGCATATGAAGGCAAAGCAAGAAAATGCCCACTTTCTTAAGTGGGATTTTCAAACACACAGTTTAAAAACCACCTTTCCTAAAATATGTGTTTTTTAAATCCCAAGCACTGAGAGCCCGTATTCCAAATCTCTAGCTCTTCCCAATTGAAAGTGGCACTGGTAAAATGTTACAAGGCAGCTCCAATGATAACGGAGAGCTAGTCTCAGAGAGCTAGTCCGTGCAATAGTAAAACAACGAAATTGGCACTGTTTCACTATCAGGACCTGTAAAACACACCAGTAAATATCCTACCTTTCACATACACTGCACCCTGCCCATTGTGGTACCTTGGGTTTGCCTTACATGTAGATAAAGGGAAGTTTGGGCCTAGCAAGTGGGTGCACTTGCCAGGACCACATGGCAGTTGAAAACTGCCCTCAGAGTCACAGGAATGGCAGGTCACAGACATGTTTGCAAGGCTACACATGTGGGTGGCACAACCAGTGTGGTTGGCCCACTAGTATCATTTGATCAGTAAATCAAATATGCTAATCTTGGATTGCCAATCATAGTTCCATTTTACACAGGGAACATTTGCACTTTAGCACTGATCAGCAGGGATGTATGACGTTACAACGCATACTTTTACAACGCCTACCTTTACATCGCAAGTTTTACAATGCATACCATTACAACGCATAATGCTTTTGGGCACTGGATAGTGAATAGTTTAATTTACTATTCCAACTCCAGTCCCCGTGGACACTAGGGAAGGTTATTGGATAGTAAATTAACCTATTCCCTATCCTAGAGCGCCCCCAAGCGCTATGCGTTGAAATAGTTTGCGTTGTAAAAGTTGCGTCGTAATGGTAGTGAGTTGTAAAAGTTTCGTTGTAATGGATGTTTCCCGATCAGCAGTGGTAAAGTGCCCAGAGTACACAAACCAGCAAAAACGATGTCCAGCACACAATCAAAAATACACAAGTTAGAAGCAAAAAGGCAGGAAAAACCCCACCAAGAATGCCAGGTCGAGGAGGCGTGACCACGGAGGCGACCAAGATGGCCGCTTCTGCCTGAAGTTCCGTCGGTTGGGCGTTTAACCTTCTTCTTAGCTCAATGTAGGAGTTTTAGATTGCAACCGGACACCATTCTTCAGTGCCCGGGACCATGCGGAGCACAATTGGAGGTCCGGAGAGGAGGCGTGATGTGCCCGTGGGGAGCACCGATGCCTACTGAGGTTCTGACGGAGTTGCGGCCTACATCTTGAAAATGCGGCGCGGCCGAGAGTGTGGTGAGTCCGCGCCCATTGCTGCCCTGTTGCGGCCTCGCTGCGCGTTTCTGCCTGTCCGGCTTCCCTCCCGCTGCTCGCTCACTTACTACCGTCCCCTCCGGTCGGACCCCCTGGCCTCGGGCGGGTTTTGGGCTCTGAGGCCTTGTGCTTGCTCCGAAACCGGGGCCTGGATTGCTGGGGCTGGCGGGCTTGGGAGGGTAGGCCTGCGGGGGATTCCAGGTCACGGATGGGGGACGAGTGCGGGGGCTACATTGTGGCGGTGCGGGTCGGCTTGACTTCCCCCCTCGGTGCCTCTTGGGTGCTCCACTGCCGGTAGGGTGTTGGGGCCCGCACTGGGGGTAGCCCCCTGGTGTGTTTGGCTCTGCCTTTTGCTGGTTGGGGGCCTTCCTGGGGGCGCTGGCTGAGGTGTGGCCTAAAACGAAGCCCTCACTTCCAACTCCTTGCTGCCTGCTCTGGCCTCGCTGTCCTGGGCTGGCTTGTTCCTGCGGCCGATGTATCGGACCTATGCTGCTGTGCCCACTCCTGAGCCTCTGCTTTGCTGACTGTGCCCGGACATCGCTGTGATGCATGAGTCCCCTGCAGCCGGCGGAATCCAGATGCGACTTACCTGCCTGATTCCTGCGCTGTGCCCGGGCTTGGTTTGTGTACGCCCAGCCTTGATCTCCTGCGATGTCGTCGCTATCTGGGGGCCAGCTGCTGGATGGTATCCCGTGATCTCTGCACTCCCTGGCGTGGTCTGGTGGTGGATGCCTTCGCCGTTCTCTGACGCCCTCTGATTTACACTGTCACCAACGCTGGTATCGCTGGGCTGCCCTTACTTTGTGTCCAGGTGTTACCTGTCGCCTCTCCTTCATCACAGTCCTTCGGACTCTCATTACCGCACACCTTGTCCCTGATGGGGGTACCACCACTTGTACAGCTGGCTGAGTCTTTCCCACCCGCTCAGTGATTCCCCGCTCAGAGTTTGGCCTGTGCAGCAGCGCTCTAATCGAGCTATTCACGACTGGTCCTCATTCCACACTCCGAGATAATGGTGAAGAAGGACCCTAAACAGAGCAAGCTCCAGTTTGATAAAGCGACAGGCACTGTGACGGATGCTCCTGCTGATCAGTCCACCGATACCTCAATTGCTCAGGACGCTGAATGCTCGGCCCCCCTTGCCACGGGCATGCTGGCTGAAATGAGGGCTGGTTTTAAGGCTCTGGATGGCCGGTTTGACGGTCTGGATAAAAAACTGGCGGATATGAGCACGAAAATCCAGGTGCATGATCGTAGACTAGACGTAGTGGAGTCCAGGGTGTGGGACATTGAGGATGGTGCTACCTCCTCTTTAAAATGGCTGGAAAGGGTCGAGAAGATCCTCAAGGATGTTGCTATTAAGAATGAAGATTTGGAGACCAGGAGTAGCCGAAACAACATTCGTATTCTTTGTGTCCCGGAGACGACAGCCACTGGCCGTATGGACACGTTTGTGGAAAAACTACTTACCAACCTGTTTGGCAGGGTATCTTTCACATAGGGATTCGTGGTCGAGCGTTCCCATTGATCATTGGGCCCACAGTCTAGGCCTAGGCCTGGTTTGCCTCCGAGACCCATAATCGCCAGGCTCATGAATTTTCGAGATAGAGACACTGCCCTGCACGCTGCTCGCGACTTGGGAGATGTCCAGTGGCAAGGGAGCAAGCTATCTTTCTTCCCGGATTTCACCATCGTAGTACAAGAAGATAGGTGCAAATTTCAGGGGGTCAAGGCAACGTTGAAGAACTTGGGTCTCCGCTATGGCATGCTTTACCCAGCTCGACATAGGGTGGACGTAAACGTCAGGTTTGAGGTGCAGGAGTTCTGCCGAGACTACAAGAAGGACCACACGGCTGCGTATGGAAGGCCGAGATCTGCTTCTCCACCGCTGCAGATGTCACAGTCAAGTGTGGATCTCTTCTCCCAACCCAGGACTGGTTGACCGCGTCTTATTTTTCCTTGCTCCTTTAATGTGTCCTACTAATGTTTTTCTATTCAGTCATATGCACTTAATTTCAAAGTTATTGATTGCTGTGTTGCCCGACCGGCACGCTTAGATTTCCATCGTACATGTGCAGGGTTAGCTATACTTGGGTCTGCCTCTTTAGGGTTTATAAGATGTTGGGTGGTGGATGGGGGGGTTCGTTATCTTCACATTAATGGTTTTTGCAGATTTCCGATATCTATGGTTAGGATGCGATTTAGATCAGATGCACACAAAGCTTGGACTGTCCCGATGCAGTTTCAATGGTGCAGCTAGGTAATGTACCCGGTCCTTCCGGGCTTTCACTGATGACATGGAACATGCGTGGTCAGAATAACACCAGAAAACGTAAGCAAGTTCTCAATTATGATACTCGTCACAAGATCGACATAGTTTTTATGCAAGAAACTCACCTGTCTGGGTCAGATGGGTCTCCAATTGCCTCCAGTTGGGGCCCCATAGGTTGTTCACCAATTACAGCAGGTATGCAAGAGGGGTTTCCATCTTTATACTTAAAAGGGTCCAGTTTATACTCTACAACACGAGCCAGGATCCCGATGGTCGCATTTTGATAGTGACTGGCTTACTGATGGGACAGAAGGTTACCTTGGTGGGGATATATGGCCCAAATATTGACTCCCCGTCCTTTTTTCAGGCTTTACAGGTTCGTCTACTTTCAATTGACACCGGGCTCTTGGTAATGGGAGGGGACTTTAATCTTCGGATGGACCCCGCGATAGACAGTACTGCTGCTTCCCCAGACGCCAAACTCCGTGCCTGACAGGCCCTCAAAGACATATGCGCTCAGTATTCTTTAGTCGACGTTGAACTTCAAATGCACGCACACCTCCCCGCTTTCACTCACTATTCAGTATTTCACAGCACCTGGACTAGGATTGACTACTGGTTAGTGTCCCCTGGGGTGGCGGGCTGGCTTGATGCTGTCCTAACCCTCCCCCGCACGCTTTCAGATCACTCTCCGGTGGTCCTGCAGTTGAACATTCCCAGGGCTGTGGGTTATGAGAGGAAATGGCAGTTTCCTGGCCGTGCCTTGCTGGAAACTGTTTTTAATGAAGAGATCAGATAGGCTATCGAGGACTATTTCGATATAAACACCGGGTCCGTTGACACGTGAGCGGTTTTATTGGAGGGCTTTAAGGCTTACATCAGGGGAGTATGCATCTCAAAACACACTGGTGTCCTGAGTGACCTCCGCTCCACTTTGAACCGTATCGAGCGAGATATCGCCGCCTTGGATAGTGACACACTCATTTCGCCCTCTGCGTCCAATGAGTTGAGATGGTTGGAGTTGTTATTGGAATTTATAGAAGTTGCCGAAAGAGAGCTATCGTTCCTTAGCAAGCACCATGTTGCACGGCGATATCGTGAAGGCGAGCGCCCTGGCAGGCTATTGGCCAACACTCTGCATCCTCCTACATCACTGCAGTGACTGGCCCCGATGGTAGCCCTTTGCACTCCACTCCGGATATTTGCGGCCACTTTCTCTCCTACTATAAATCACTCTATACGTCTCATCTGTCCGGTGACTTAAGTGACCAGGGGGATTATTTATCTGAGATTGCTTTGGTATATTTGGAACGAGATATGCAAGACTTTCTCCTGACTTCCATTACGCCAGATAGCATTGTCGAGGCCATTGATGCGCTACGTTCCTCTTCGGCGCCGAGTCTCGACGGTTTTTCTGCCGATTTCTACAAGGCGTATAAGGATATCCTGGTTCCGCGCTTAGTGGAGATCTACGCCGAGGCACTTGAAGTTGGTATTCTTCCTGCTACATTTAGGGAGGCGGTGATTATTCTATTGCCCAAGCCGGGGAGGACCCCAAGTTGTGTGGCTCCTATAGCCATTATCACTATTGAACCTAGACTATAACAGTTTGGCCAAGGTTGTTGCGATCAAATTGTCATTATTGATGGAATTTATTATTTCACCGGCGCAGTCGGGATGTGTCCCGCACAGGTCCACTTCTTTGAACCTAAGGACCTTATATGCGGTGTTGCATAGAATCGAGCCTACCACACCTGCTGCTGCTATCCTTCTAGATGCTGAAAAGGCGTTCGATTCCCTCGAATGGCCCTTTTTCCTATCGGTCATGCGCCGTATGGGCATGCCTGAGTGCTTTGTCGCTACGGTGGCTCTGTTTTATACTATCCCAACGGCCAGACTGCGCCTTAACAGCACTCTTTCCGATCCTTTTCTCTTGTCTCGTGGCACGAGACAAGGATGTCCTTTATCTCCGCTCCTTTTCATTTTGGCCATGTACCCTTTAGTTCGCCAATTCCAGGAGAACCACTTACACCGTGGCCTGCAATTTCGTACAGGCCCCCTTTTAATCTCCTTGTATGCGGATGACACTGTTCTCTATGTAAGGATGCCTCATATCAACCTTGAGCCCCTGATTTTGGAAATTGTTAGGTTCGGAAGGTTTTCTGGGCTTAGTAATAATTAGCATAAATCCGTTATTTTCCCTCTTACAGCTGGCACCACTGCCTGGCCGTGTGGGTTTCCGCTGGAATGGTGTGATGACGCGGTTAAATATCTTGGAGTTTATATTCACCTTGACACTGCTACGATGATCAGGCTTAACTATGGCAGAACAATTCGCTCGTTAGAGTCACAGGTCACGAAGTGGTTACGTCTCCCGCTATCCATGGCGGGCAGGGTTGCCATTATTAAGATGGTCCTTCTGCCGTGGTTTCTGTACCTTTTAAACAACATTCCCATCCCTCTCACCAAATCATTCTTTCTACAGTTGCATTCACTACTGTTGCGATTAATATGGGGGGACAAGACTTCCTGTGTCAGCTGGAAGATTCTTACTTTGCCATATGACAGAGGTGGGTTCGGGGTACCTGATTTTCATTTGTATTACCTGGCTGCGCAGTGTTGCTACGCATATGCATGGTTCCACCCGGATGCACGCATTCCGTATGTGAAGCCAGAGGCTGATCTGTTTCTCCCGCGCAAGCTCCTTACTATCCTACCCTCGGGCTACCCCCGGGACCCGCGAGATGTTTAAACGGTCTCTACCACGTGCAGGGCTTGGGACAGACTACGTAGATTGTTGGGGTTTGACTTATTGTACTCTCCTGACTTACCTTTGCCTTATCCTTCCTTGCTCCTGATTACTGGGGAGGCCCTTGTCCGACGCATCCTGGAGAAATTTCGGATTCGTACGCTCGGGATTTATTTACCGACGGGCATGCTTTTTCGATGTCGGAAGAGGCCCGTTTTAGTGAGCATACCTTTATGGATTCCTTTGTCCTAATTTAATTTAATTGTGGGTTTATATAGCGCTAGGAATCGACTCCCGGAGGAGTATCTCCACGCTTCGACCGCTGGGGAACCCGTCCTGGCTCACCCTGAGAGATGGTCCCAGATGGGTATCTCTAAGGTGCGACCAAGCATCCCCGGCGATCTGGGGGGGCCGTTGTGAAGATGAGGCAAGCTGATGCCCAGAGTTGCCGCGTGTGGTCTCTGACTAGAGTAGGCACCGAGGCGAGAATTATCGAGTCCGCTGACCCTGGTCCACGACCCTGCCGCGTCGGGAATCGAACCCTGGTCCCGGGCCGTTCTCTGCTTACGGGTCTGCCGCCTCTAACCAGTGAGCCACACTTCTCCACACTCCACACTCCTAACCCGGGTGCGGTTCTCTCTTCGGACCGTGTTTCCTTCTTTTCCTTCTGCCCCCGAACCTACCCCTCCCCTGATGCTGCTGATACAGAGCCCGGCTGGGGCGCATTTGATTTCCAAATTATATAGGCAGTGTGGCGTAATGGGAGGTCGACTTGGGCAAGTCTATCTCTGACGACCAGTGGGAACAGTGCTGCAGGGCCACTGGTGAAATCTCCCTGAACAGCAGACACAAACTACTCTATTTTAAGTTTCTCCGCAGGCTGTACTTCACTCCCGCCCACTCCCATAGAATAGACAATTCCAGACCACACCACTGTCAGAAATGCTTATCTCCCTTTGCTGACTTTGCCCACCTTTCTTGGACATGTCCCAAAATTCATCAGTACTGGACGAGTGTACACTCTATGTTAGGGGACACACTGTCCATGCAGCTTTTGCCTACTCCAGAGATTGCACTACTGGGTTATGTTGTTAACTTCCCTCAAAAGGTTTGTAAGCTAGCCGCCCTGGGGTTCCTCTTGGATAAGCCTGAGACTGCACTATTATGGGGTAGCAGACGCGCCCCCACTCTTCAGTCCTGGCTGAGAAGCTTGGCATTTTGCAATGTCAACTGTGAGGAATTCTGTACTTTGCTTCCCAGTTCATCCAGGCCAGTGGACATCTGGGACCCATACAAGGAATACATAGCCCGATGTGGGATGACACAAGATTCACAGATGGTGGCTGGCATTACCCCGCTTTTCTAGATGTGAGTGGACGTCTCCGTGTGGGGTCCTCGTGGTAATCCTGCCCTTCCTGATGTTTGGCTTGATCCCTCTCACTGGAGTTTGGGTACTTCATCTTCATTCTTGATTCATTGTGTTATGGTGCGTTTGTGTATAATGTGCATTTTTACTGCTGGACCACATTGCATTACTTGCTGCTGTTATTATATGTGCATGTGTTGTGCTGATCTATCACGATGACACTCCATCATTGCTGTTCATACAGACTGCATCGTATCATTGCTGCTTTGTTTCTGTATAAAAACCAGAAAAATAAAGTCCTTAAAAAAAAAAAAAAGAATGCCAGGTCGAACAATAATACACTCAAATATTGCACTAATAAACTGGGACATGTAACTTAAAACCCTTATTTTCACATCCAAAACCACACAGAATAAGACAATAAAAACAGTTATGCATGATCAGCAAAAGCAGAATAAAAGGTTCTAGTACTTCATTGAGTTTCTGACATTTTAACACTACAAAGCTATTTCTAAATGCTATGCTAAATAGCAGCTTTAGAAAGCATTAAACCGTAAACCAGCCTTTCGAGATTCTAAAGATGGATCACATACCTTTGAATACCTAGCTCCAGTTATTCTTTATCGGATTTCTGCAGAGGAAACAAAATATATGCTCTGGATGAAGAAAAGCTTCTGCACAGCTTTTGAAACCAACAATCTGACTGTGATTTGCTAGCTCTGCAATCTGATGTAACTTCTGGCATAAATCTTGTGTGAAGAGTTCTCTTAATGAAGGTTCACATCAAATCCTGGGGTTTCTATAATGTTTGATCTCTGTTTTCATCTCATATTTCCACAACAAAACATGATTTGGAGACATTAAGACTTCTGCAAGACTAAACTTTTGTTTATAGTGTAAGGGGCCATATTGTATCATCATCATGTGTATTCGATCAACAACATGGTCATACACATACGTGAAAACACATAACATACAATGATTCATTAATATTAAAAGCATGACAAAGTAAAAGTGGCATCATCTTCATAGTCCTGTTCATCATTTAAAAGTGGCGTTAGGCGATTATAACTTAAATAGCATAATTTAAAATTATTTTAAAACCTAAAATAAACATTAATAAAATGCATTAGCATTAGTAAAACAATCCATAAGAGTCAATATACAATGCAGTCCGTGAATGACCTTGGTGCATACTTTCACTACATATTCCAGAGTCCTGCTCCATAACATTATTTTACCAATTTAGACCTCTGCCACCAGGCATTGAGCAGATATCTAGACAGTGTGAAGACAAGTCACCTTGTTGTATCTGATCTGAATACACATAGAGCATCTGAGGGATGTGAGAACGAGAGCAACCGACAGGCCGGAATAATCCATGTTTTTCTCAGGGAGGCATAGACAGGACAGAAGAAGACAACATGTTCAGTAGTTTCTGGGGTAGTGCTACAGGACGGACACAAAAGAGTTACAGTAGCATTCGCCCAACTGCTTTTCATGACATTCAGTGGGAGAACCCCAATCCTAAATTGTATGTAAAGTGCTTGTGCCTGAAGGGGTTCAACATCATCCAAGTAAAAATCAAGCTTAAAACAACTTTTTACATTTAAGAATCTGGTGGTTAAAGTGCCAAGTGACCGAGTATCAGTGACCGAAGAATCAATACAATTCCAGTACCTTTTTTTAAACTGGGGTACCACATTTTTGTAATTGACTGTGATTCATCTCACTTGGACCCCAGCCCCTAAAAACACTTGTTAACCTTTTCAAATCAAACAAGATGCCCTGCCTGTCTTTGAAGAATTAATAATTCCTCTACAGCGTTCTTTACTGGAATCTGGGTAGTACTAGTCCAGAGTCTTATGCAAAACATAAGCAGCATGAGGACAGCAAAGTGGGTAATAGACCTTAGTCCAAGATCAAGGCATAAAGGCAATAAAGGTGTGTTCACTGGAAGATTAAGGATCAATCTTAAAAATGTATTTTTCCTGACCTCTTGCTGATATAGATGGTCCAGCCCCCACAACTAGGCACCATAGAGGGCCGCTCCCAACCCTTTGACCCAATGCATTTCTAAAGTGGGAGAAATAGGGCAGAAGGCTGAACGTTTAACTCTCTTAACTATCACACAGTCCACATGCTGGAGTGTCAGCAAGCTCTTCTGGATTTGGGGAGTCCATACCATATTATCGCTAAATCTCATACCCAAATAATCAATCACTTTGACCTGCTCTAAGAGTTGGGCACCCAACCTCACTTTTGCCTTGGTGGATTTATAGGGATTAGAAACCACAAACTTTGTTTTTGAGCAGTTTATTTATAGGCCCAGGTCTTTGCATGCTGTTGCAAACTTAGTAAACACGTTCTGGATACCCATTGGGGTTTTGGAAATAAGCAGCGTGTCATCTGCGAATAACAGAGAGAGTATCAGTTTGCCTGCTAGTTTTGGTGGGTCACTGCCACAGTCATAAAGATAAATTATGAGCCAGTTCATGTACAAGGTACACAGGGTTGAGGCCAGCACACAACCCTGGCACACCCCCTTGGAAATCAGTATATTATTGGTTAGACTGCCATCGAAGTTCCACCTGACATAATTATCTTGATGTGAGCAGATCAAATGTTGGAGCAGGCCACAGGGTAGTCCAAGGTCCTCAAGGGCAGGCCAAGGCTTGGTGTGATCTATGGAATCGAATGCTGTTTTAAGGTCGACAAACACGACATACAGATGGCCCCTCTTGATCTTAACTTCCTTCCAAATGAGCAGAAGGAATCAGAACACCTGATCTAAGGTGCTCGTAGAACCTCAGAAACAAATCATTATGATCACTATCCTCACGATTTAGGATAATTATTTCATTGACTTGTGGCCAAAAGTCAAGGTCTACCATAATAAAGTCAATCATACTTTTAACGTTCCCCCTTTTATATGTAAAATTTGTCTCAGCATCTGAGGGTGTCGCCCATTGCAAGCACGCACCCCAAAAGCCAGGGTGAACGATAGTACTTGCCGTCTGACCTTAGTATAGGAGGAAGAGGAAGTTAGAGGTGTTAAAAGGCTCCAGGTACCAGCCCTTAACAGATGTATTATTTCCTGTATATAATCTATGGGCTCATTTGTTGTATTAAAGTCACCGGCTACAATAAAATAATACTATTTTCTTGAAATATCAAGGAAGTTTGAGAGCATTGTTATAGTGTCTGAGGGCTTGTGGCGGCTACTAAACCAATTGTATATGTTAATTAATCTGATGTGGGTATTCCTTTTAAGTGATCTCAAATCTAAGCCAAGGATCTCCTGTGAACCTATGTCAGTCGTCAAGCCAATGTGGTCTTAACCCAATTCAGCAAGCCATCAGCAGGTCTACCTGCTGTTGAATGTCTATCTTCAATGCTAAACGTGGTATACCCCACCCTATGTGTTTGTTCTGTTGCCCAGGTTTCTTGAGGCAGACTTATATGGCTGCTGTCAACTAACTTGCCCCACTACGAGTCATTTAGGTTGGACTTTATCCCAGTAAAATTCCATGATATAATGTTAAATTGCTGGTCATCATTAAAGATTTCCTGTAGCGGGTGTCCAATTATAGCGTTTTCTCTCATTAAGCCTTGGGTAGGTACATGGTGGTCAAGCAAACCAACTGAGGTTGAGTTCTCTGTGCCATTTAGGATGTTGTTTGTTGTATCCCCCAAAGGACGACTAGCCGGAGCCATGTCAAGGGCCATTGTCAGTTTAACAATCCTTAGCATTAGTCAGTCTGGGTTGTCCAGCTCTTTGAGTGCTTGATATCTATTACTAGTATCAAGGGAGAATTGCTCCTTGCTCATCTGCAAAATCTGAGCTGTACGGGCATTTGATGAAATAACTGGACCAGTGGGGTTAAGATGTCTGTAAGATAAGCCCAGCGGCATAATGCCTATCCCATGATCACAACCCCACCCAGTTGATTTCCTCGTGCTTCTGAGCAATTTTCCTGCAAGGGCTGGGGATCAACAGTTTATCACTATGCAGTCTCCATGGATAGACTTGTACAAGGGACCAACCCATCTCACTCTTCTAACAAACAAAATGTTGTGGTAAATGAAGTTTGTAAAATCAGTGTTTTGAGATAGCCAGTGACATACTTTATTTTTCAATTGGCTTGTAGTTTCTTTTAAGTTGTCCCTGGAGCAAGGGGACATTAGTTAAAATCACTACGTATGGACAGCATTCTGGTGGAAGATCCAAATTCACCTCATTTAGAACATTGTACGTGTCAGCAATAATATCTGTTGGTGAAAGAGGCTGCCTAGTTGGTTAATTTCCATTTACATTGTGTAAAGAGTTGTGGGAATTCGGTCTTAGGTTATTATCAGTACGCTCACCACCAATTATATGGTTGACTGGCTTCAATGCTCTATCTTTAGACAGGTCTTTCCCCGGGTGGTGGCCTTTTTTTTAGAGGTAACCACAGGAGAAGGTTGTATGGATTTGGTACAGTGGCTTCCTGCCCTGCTGTAATCTCTTACAGATTCTTGTACCCCTCCTCCAGAAGCAGGGTGTTCAGATCCAATGAGATCGGCTTTTCGTGCCCCTGCCATTAGACATTTAATAGAATTTTGGATATTTCCCACATTGGGCTAGAGTTTTCAAGTCTGCTTAATATTGGAGAAAGATTTTTTTCTAATACAACGTCAAAACAGTTCATTAAGGTCTCTATGCCTTGAAAAGATGCAACTGTGGAGTCTGGGTAACATAGAATAAGAATCTGCAGTTGTCGGTGCTGTTAGTCCCCCCATGTGCTAACTCCTGGAATATTTTCTTTGACCTGATTTGTGCTCCCAGTGAAGGCTTCAGATGTATTGATTTTTTTCCTTTTGACTGAAGGCCCAGACGTCAGAGAGGCTAGATGTTGGGGAGGGGACCTCACAGGGGAAGATAATTCTTTATAGTTTGTGCACAAGCAGAATTTCCTGATTCAATGTCCCCAAAATCCCACTGGGGGTTAGATCCGGGTTCAGAGCAATACATGCTCCACCCTACACAGACAAACATTGTTTAACTACTGAGATTTCCTTGTCTAGGACTTTGGCGGCCCGTGTTAGTAAACAGGCAAGGGTAGAGTTCTGGAGGCCCTTGAATGTCCCCTCCCTATCTCCTTATTGCTTCCATTTAGCCATTTGTAGACGGGTCACAATTTTAAGCCAATGATAAAAAAGTAATTTAAGAACTGACTTACTAATCAGGAATCTGAAGGTCCTAGTAAGGTTGGATCACAACACCAGAAATCTCAAAGTCAAAGAAGAGAGAACCAAGAGGGTAGGTCCAGCCCAGCCTCCCCTGGGCTCCTCCAGGTGTGGAGGGGCCTGCCCTTGGCCCGGACTTTGCCCAGGCGCCTCCCAAGCTGTGGGGGCCCAACAATGTTTTTGAGCGCCTTCTGGTGCATCGCGTTGGTGGCGTGCAGCCGCAGTGGTGCTTGGGGGCTGCAGTTCCCTGGTCTGCGGGTGGCAGCAGGGGCAGACAGAACACGGGCTCCCACGGAGTGAGACCTTACGATGTTTTTAAGTGCCTCCTGGCGCGTCGCGTTGGCGGCGTGCAGCCGAGGTGTTGCTTGACTGTAGTCCACTGGTCACCGCATGGCAGCAGCAGTAGACAGAGCACGGGCTCCCACTCTACAGGGGCCCTATGATGTTTTTAAGCTTCTCTTGGCGTATCACGTTGGCGGCGTGCAGCTGTGATGCTGCTTAGGGGCTGTAGTCCCCTGGTCCCCAGGGGGCAGCAGCGGCAGACCGAACACAGGCAATATTGTAATGACCATGTCCATTAATATAAACACCATATCAAGCAACATAGTGGCCAGCCATGATGATATCTGTATTTTTGCACATGCTCTAAAAACGTCACACTTTCTACTTCAGATATAGAAAACTCAACAGCAGGCAGTGAATGAAAACAAACTAAATTAGAACTTTCTCATTGGTCGCAACATCACAACAATCTATGCTTTGTGGAAAATGTTTTGGCTCCCATCCCAACAGGGTCTTCTTCTGTGTCTCACCATTTTCAAGTAGGTAAGTGGGTCGTTTAGGTTATAGTTTCTGGACCCTTTCGGAACTGTGGACAAAAAGGAGCTATTTTGTTTTTGTTCCTGCTTCCCTGTTACCATTGTGTGGAGATAAATGCCTAGGTAGTGCTTTGGCCTCTGCCCCCTTCCTACTCATATTACTGGCACATATTCTTAAGGATGAGATAGAGGTGATACTGGTTATCTCTTTTATCCCTCATAATTTGCTGTTCCCTCCTTCTACCAGCTCCGTCCTCTGTCTACTGGTTCCTATCATGTTTGTCCTCTGGCTTGTCCAATGACGTCATGTTTTGGTCTAGAGATTCAGAAGCCAACGTTTTACAAGAAACCTTTTAGATGGAACGTAAAATGCGAGGCTGAAGATTCAAAAGCAGGCTTTGCCTAATGCATTTTCTGAAATGACATGACTACGTTTGAATAGGTGAATGCATCTGGATGTAGACAACGTTTCTAACTGGACCCAGAAGACGACAGATAGGGAGATGAGCCCGGACAGAACAGCCATGTTTTAACCAGTCCTAAATGTATGTCAGAACTGTAGATGGTTCAAGATAAAAGCGTCTGCAATGAAACATGCTGTTCCTTTCCAGTCCTCCTCACTTCTTTTTATGCCACAAAACAATCCCTTTCTTCTCTGTGCATATCTTGCCTTTCAACGACCCATGGTTTCTCTCTCTCTCCCATTACCTGTCTGAACTTTGAATAGCCTGCATCCGCACTGGTTCTTGAGCTATCATACATTCTTATCACAGCGGCAGAGGCTGTCCTCGGAAAACTAATTAATTACTTAGGGCTCAGGCAGCATGCCCCCGGTGAGTGTTGCGGCCAGCATATTTTTTGTGGTGTTTTTTCACCTTTGGCACATTTATCCTTTCGCTCCCTGTGCTTCTTTGCTGAACACCATGGAGTTTGAGGAGGCAGTAGGAATTGGTGCGGCTACTGCTGGGGCACTGATAGGCTGCTCTGCATGGCATGGTGCCGGGGGTTGTGGAGTGCCATGTGGAGGAGGGGAGTCGTGAGTTGGGGTTCCCTAGAAAACCACAGCTGCGGCATCTGCCATCAACCAACCCACCCTGGAAATTTGCCTTGATGTGAGGCCTGGATGCCGCCCTGGCACCTTTACACCCTGGTAGCGAGGAATTATCTACCCTGCCTAAGTCACGCAAGCCTGGGCCTTGAGGAGAGAGGCCAGGTCTAGTGTTGATGATGATGGAGCATTCCTGAGGTTGCTTGGGGTCCTGCCTGCACCTGTACTGTAGGATTACTGAGGCTTGTGATTGTTGCCCTTTACAATACCCACACTGGAATGTACCAAAGTTCATGGTTCTAAGCATCCAGTAAGCATGGGTGTCACTTTCCTTAGGAGACTGTCCACAGCTCCATGATGATATTACTTGCTACTCCCAGATTCCTCACCTACATGTCAGCTAACCTAAGCCGTCAGCCCATCTCCACATCCAACACTATGTTACAGGTCCAGACTGGGGAAACAAAAGCAGCCATGGCAAAAGTGCTGAAACTAGCCCTGTTCCCTTGGTCTCCTCACACAGTCTCTCTCTTTCCATCCATTCTTTCTGTCTCCCCTTCTCTCTTCTATTTCTTCTCCTTCTCTCTACATTCCCCATCTTCCCTCTCATTCCCTTTCTCTTGAAGTCCTCCTGTGTGTGCTGCAATACCATTGGGGAGCTGTGAAAAGTGACAAAGGCACTAGGAGCAGTACTGCACAAATGCCCCAATCAGTTAGGGAAATGACTGGTGGAATGTCCAGCCCTGCTTCGTGGTGATTGATCTTGACTGCCCCAGGCTCAGTACCATTCCCTTTGCAAAACTGGGCTTTTCCCTAACTATAGACCCTTTACAGAGTAGGTTTAGCCAGGCTCAACATTCTCCCCTTTCTGAGCTGCATTGCCACTGTGTAGTCTTGGGGCTTGTCTCCTCCATTATATCACACCCATGGTACTGTAGGCCTGTATTACACTCTTCTACTAATTTCACATCTTCATTTCCTTCAGTATTCAGACAAGATATGACCATGTCTCTGGAAAATTAATTTGTTCTATTTTTGTTACATATGTTGCAAAAACAGGGGAACAAGCTATTTGTTTGAATCCATTGTAAGGCAATGTTCTCATGGGTATTTGCTAATGGACTACAATTGCACTGTAAACCATCTCCCCATTTGTCATTTCAATACTATAGTGTGAACATATGTAGGATAATATTATATTGGTAATATGAGGGGTAAATGTTGAGAATAAGGTAAATGCATTTATGATTAAGGTTATGGGTACTATGGGCGTTAATGTATGAAATTAAGGGTAAGGGAACTAGGGTGTGGAGTTAGGATATAGGACTAATGGGAAAGGGGCAAATTGGTAAAGGAATATGAGGGTAAGAGTTTAAGGGTGTAAAGGTAGTGGTTTAAAGGTAACGGATTAGGGTATGGCTAAGTGGAGAAAGGGAGCAGATTAGAGATTAAGAGGAACATGTTATGGAAATGGCACAAAGGTTGAGATGTAAGTGTAATAGGTTAGCAGTGTAAAGAAACAGGTAAAGGGTTTAGGGTATATGGGTGTACATGCTTCAAGGTAAGGAGGGAGATAAGGGTCTAGAGTTAAAGGGTCAGGCATCCAAGTTAAAGCAAAAGTGGAATTCAGCCAAAGGGAGACAGATAATTAGGTTTGTGGGTGAGACTAAGGAGGTAAGGGAAAGGGGATAAGAGTAAGTGATAAGGGTATAAATGAAAGGGGATAGGATAAGAAGTGGAGTAGGGGGTTTGGAGTGAGGGTAAGTAGTTAGGGGAAGTAGAAGAGAGGTATGGGGTGTAAGGATAAGGGGTTATGGGGTTAAAAGTATGGGGCAAATGGTTACGGGTAAGGTGCTTAGGGTAAGAATCAAAGCGATAAGCTGTTAAAGATATAAAGTTAAGGGATAAGTGTATGGATTTTTGGTAAGTCGTTATACATTAAGGGTTAGGATTTAAGGATAAGCTGTAATGGAGTAAGAGTTTAAGGGTATAATGTTAGAGGTTGTACAGAGTATTGGGAATGTATGTAAAGATGTAAAGGTGATAGATAGATAGATAGATAGATAGATAGATAGATAGATAGATAGATAGATAGATAGATAGATAGATAGATAGATAGATAGATAGATAGATAGATAGATAGATAGATAGATAGATAGATAGATAGATAGATAGATAGATAGATAGATAGATAGATACATCAATAGATATTGCTCAGGACAGCAGCATTAAAAAATTAATAAAGTACTTAGTAATTTAAAAAATGTAAAGGTGATAGATAGATAGATAGATAGATAGATAGATAGATAGATAGATAGATAGATAGATAGATAGATAGATAGATAGATAGATAGATAGATAGATAGATACATCAATAGATATTGCTCAGGACAGCAGCATTAAAAAATTAATAAAGTACTTAGTAATTTAAAAAATGTAAGGTAAAAACCACAAGGTACATGTACAAATGATGAGATGGTGGGCTTACCCACTTGTTGATGAGGACATGTAAAACTAGTAAAAAGCTGTAATGAGATGCTAGATAAACAAGCAGCAAGCAAGGAACTGTATGTATTCCTAAACAAGTTCTACATCAGATTACCCTATATAAAATAGTGTATAGAAAAAAGTTTTTAAAAAAGCACGCTTTTGGCAATTGCAATAGGTCTGGCTTATGAACGAATATGCCTCTACTGTCATTAATGGGTTTTGCCACTCAATACATCATGAATTAGGCTTTCCTGTTTTCAGTTTCTATTTTTGGTAAATTCTGGTTGGGTTTTTTCATTGTTTTCAATACCTTACAAAAACAGTGTTTATCAGTCGTTACACATTATCGTGCCATTAACAAACCACAGAAAAAGTGTTTTCCCGGTATTTATGGATTTGCTTTTATTGTTACTTGCTTTCTGAACTGATACTGCCTGTGTATAGACAGTGTGCATACAGGGTGTATAAGGTTCAAATACATTTTTAAAAAGGAAACTCATTGTAGTGCACCATACAATACTTCCTAAAGGGAGTCTTTAGTCATGCACACTCACTCTTTCCTTACCATGTAAACATTTATTTGTGAGAAGGCCCTCTCAACATTGGGACTTGAGACAGGGAATGCCAAAACAGCCAGTACACAATTTGCTAATGCTGGTCACTGACATAGCTTTCCATGCCAATACTGGTGCACCTGAAGATTGTGATTCTCTGGGACAGGTTCTGCAAAATATGCATTTAACTGGGCACATATAACCACAGTTATTGAAGCGGTCAAAAATTAAGCAGTTCTTTACAAAGTCCCAGGGGAAATGTCCCATTTATGGAAAGGATCTAGAACTTGTACAGAGTACCTCAGTAAGGCTTCATTGACTTCAAATGCCATGGCTGGTGAAAGGACATTTCTATTCTTCATTGCCTGCTATTTCTCAGGAAATTTCCTGAATTTCTCCTCAACATTTTCTTGCTTACCAAGTGCAAGATTTCTAACATGGAACATATTGCAGTGCCAAAGTCACTAAAAGTGTTGTGTAGCCAACTCACAATGAAATGTTTCACATATACACTATTTACGCTGAAAACTTGGTAGACAAGGGTGTTCTCATGCTCTATTTTCTTAGTATGTTCACCACAGTAACCATGTTTTTCTGTAAAAATCTTAGATTGCAGTAGAGGGTACTTCTTTTCACATCAGTATAAATATGCAACTAAAGATCGTCACATTTCTTGACTTTTGGCATCATCACTAAGCACAAATTCTGTAAATGGTCGCCACATGTATAATATAGCATTCACGGCCTCTAGGACTAAGAATCACTGGCTAAATAGCACAGTTGGGATTACTCTTTCATTGATGCCACACAAAGCACAAAATGAGAAATATTTGCGTTTTAGTTCCCAAGCATAATGAAACAGTGCACCAGAATGGACTACAAAGTCAATAACATTTTTCATTAACTCTGAAGATTGTAAAGATGCTTTCAGCCTACCATCTTGCAAATGGCAAGGATCTCTTACAGGGAACACTTCAGCTCAGTTATTGATTTTGACAGGTCATCACACAACTTTTTCATATACGTAGCTGCACATACAAACAATATACTCTAGTCTTTGGTGAACTTGGTAAGAACTATTAGCAGCAGCATTTCAAGTGACACTGCGTGTTTTCCAAACATTTGCTGGTGTCATGTTTTCCCAACTATCTCAGATGCTTGGTGACAGCACTCTTTTCCCGTATACCTGTCACTACACCTTGTATTGAATGTTTAAAGCCTAGGATGTTCGGCAATTCACCTACTATCAATGATGAATTGTAGAAAAGGGGGCTGATGTATCAAAGGGTTTCACCGATTCTTTGTCCGTGGGTAAACGTGATGGTACATATTGGGACATTTTCATATGAAACCAGGCATTTTACCTATCAGTGAAAGAAACAAATGTATTTCCTGCTTCTCTACAGTTTAATAAATAATTAAATAAGACCTAAAACATGCTTCTAAACCCTGCATCATTAGACCACAAAACTGGAAAAAAACAAAAGGAAGAAGAAACAATATTTTAGTGGCATCCCTAAACAACAAAACTCAAGCAAAATAATGTTAGGCCAGTCTTTCTTGCTGCTGCCTTATGTAACAAAGTTACATTGTATTGAGCTCTTCAGGAAGAAATACAAATGACTCCTTCACTCACCTTCTCTATTTTTTGAATGGCATTTAGTTTATGGGTGTGAAGGTGTTTTTCAGTGTTTATAGGTTTACATTGGTGAAAGCCATTTTTCTTTTGGTGGGGTTTTATCAGTTATTATAGGTTTAAACCTAAAACCAGACAGCCCAGTCATAATACATGCAGTTTGTCACTCAGCCGCGTACTTATGCATCCACACATACAATGACTCACTCTTGCATTCACCCACTTACACATCCTCAATAAAAACAGACACACTCTACACTGTATGCAGTATAAACTAAAAGGATACAAATAGGAAAAAAGAAAGCATGTTGCTACCTAAATGTTGTAGACATATGCTTGCAATTTTAAATACAATATAAATAGTAGATTGTTGCAGTCAATGAAAGGTATTGTAATTACTGTTTCACTGTTTTCCTTCTCTCACCTGGCTGCGATGTATAGAACCAATGTGTTGGCTATCTTGTACTGGTGAAACAATGATACACTATGGACAATACCATTCCGCGATGATAATCTGTGTTAGATGGAGGCTGTGGTCTTGCAGGATATAGCACACTGCACATTGAATGAAAAATCAAGCAAGATGCCATCTGCATTACCCAGTGAGGTATTGTATACTCTACAAATTGAAATAAAAAGAGCAAAAGTATAGAAATGAGACAGAGCTGATGAGAAGGAGAAAATGGAAATGTAAAGGATTGGATGATTAGCCCTGGCTCTGATTATATTTGATCAATCAAATTTTGTTAATTAATAGGCAATACAGCCAATGGTTTAAGTGGGCTGACATATTGCCTCATGAGTGAGGTTGTTATCGCTAGGACCTGGTTTTCAAGCAGCAGGGTGTTCCTCTGGTAGCAGCAGCAGGGCAATCCTCTTTGGGTCAAGACAGTCCTTTTGAATTGTTCCACAGGTCCAGGAGTGTACTGAAGAGGTCTCCTGATCCAGTATTTATACTTGATGTCAGACTTTAAAGTGGGGGGAATTCCCTATGCAACCCCCACAAGTGCATCTGGAAAGTTCTTTCCTTCCCCTGCCATGTATCCAAGACATCTGAGGTGACAAAATGTATTTATTTATTTATTTATTATTACAATTTGTAGAGCGCATATGTATGCCCGTGGGCATCTTGGCGCTAAGATTACAGTTGGGATCTCTGAGGGTGGCCACACGTTGCCAAAAAGGACTCATTACTGGTTAAACAACCACGTCTTCAGCAGTTTCCTGAACTGGAGAAGGGATTGACTCGATCTAATTGTTAACGGAAGCGAGTTCCAGAGTCTGGCTGCCGTCACCGTGAAGCGCTTGTCTCCCCAAGTAACCGTCCTGGTACGGGGTACTGCAAGTAGATGCAGTGAGATAGATCTCAGTTGTCTAGATGGACGGTAGGTGGCAAGCTGTTCTCGTAGAAACTTCGGCCCTTGCTTATGGATTGCCTTGAAGGTCAAACAGAGCGATTTAAATTTAATTCAGTTTCTGATTGTTAGCCAGTGGTAGTTTCTAATAGTGTGGCTGATTGATTTAAATTTAGGGGTCCTGGATAGTACTCTTGCTGCCGCATTTTTAATCATTTGCAATTTGGAAATTACCCGGTTTTGTGCATTGGCAAATAGGCCATTACAATAGTCTAAAGAAGAGAGCACAAGAGTGCTCACCACTGTTTTGCCAGCGCTTTCCGAAAGAAATGGGATGATTTTTCGTATAAGCCTGAGTTTATGATGGGCATTAGCCGCGGTTTGGTTAGCGTGTGCCACAAAGTTAAGCTTCTCATCAAAGACTATTCCCAAATTTCTGACCCTTGCTGCTGGCACTGGCAAGGCTCCCAAGGATGAAGGCCACAACTCTGCTGACCATAGGGGGGAGATCTTCCCGAAGATGACTACCTCCATCTTCTCTGAGTTTAACCTGAGACAGTTGGTCTTCATCCAGTCTTTGATTGCTGACATGCCTTCTTGGAAACGTGCCGCCACCTGTTCTCCATCGTTGTTAATGGCAAGCACCAGCTGGGTGTCATCAGCATAGGAGGTAAGGCTCATCTGGTAATATTTGATTACCCTTGCTAGGTCCGACACATAAATATTGAATAGTGTCGGACTTAGAGATGAGCCTTGAGGAACACCACAGGGCAGGGCAAGTTCTGGCGATTTAAAAGGTCCCAGGGTCACTGCTTGTGTACGGCTAGACAGAAATGAGGCAAGAAGGTCTTTGGCGCTGGATCGAATGCCCAAATTTCCGACACGGTCAATCAGAATGGAATGATTGACCGTGTCGAAGGCCGCTGATAGGTCCAACATTATGAGGACAGCTGTCCCTCCCAGGTCTCTGATGGTTCTAATATCATCAGCCGCCTTAATTAGGGCCATCTCGGTTCCGTGAAGTTTGCGGAACCCGAACTGCGTGTCATCAAGCAGGTTATTTTTCTCAAGGTAATCAGACAACTGGACATTCATTGCCTTTTCGACCACTTTGGCTAAAAATGGCAGACTGGCAATAGGTCTGTAATTCTTCAACAGCTCCTTGTCTAGACCAGGTTTTTTAAGGAGCGGTTTTAAAAGAGTGTTTTTTAGGATGTTTGGATATATCCCTGACCTAAGTATCATGTCACAGCCTTGCATAATAGCTGTGCTGATAATGTCTATTACCGGCAGGTATACCTTGGGTGGGCAGGGGTCCAAGGCAGATCCTGTTTTTATTGACTGCATGATGTCCCTGATTTGTTCCTCCTCTAGTCACTCAAACTGGACGAGCGAGCAGGTAGGAGGACAGGTATGTGTGGTAGTTGAAACTAGTGGGTCACTGGTCAAAAACTCTAGGTAAATGTCTTTAACTTTGGAGAAGAAAAAGTTAGCCAAAGAGTTACAGAGAGCCTGCGATGGAGTGGGTGCTGTATCTGCAAACTTCCCGGCCAGTTGTTTCACTATCTCAAATAGCTGTTTACTGGAATTTTTGGCATTATCGATTTGATCTCCAAAAAACCTCTTCTTGGCCTCTAGAATCATTTTTTTGTAACTAAGATGTGTCTCCTTATAGCGGAGTTTGCAGCCTTGATCATAAGACTTACGCCAGTATCTTTCTTGCTTTCTGCATTCTTGTTTTTGTCTCCTAAGTTCTTCTGTGAACCATGGAGCCGAAGGCAGCTTTCTATTTCTAGAAATGGTTTTGGTTGGGACCAGTAGGTCCATTGCATTCCCTATCCAGTCTAAAAATTGTTTAACGGCTAGATTAGGATCCGAGGATATAGTGGGGCAGGTCTTGATCAGGAGGTCTGTGAGAGCTGCGTTATCTATATCTTTCCATACTTTGAAAGGCTCTTGATTTGAATGAGTCTGTCTGGTTGGAGGAGAACCAGTGATGGGAAGAGCGCAGAGTATGGCATAATGATCAGACCATGTAAGGGGAAGGATGACCTGGACTGTTATCCCTTCTATGGTGGAAAAAATGCCATCCAAAGTATGGCCAGCCTCATGAGTGGGGGCATTAACCAGTTGAGACAGCCCCAGGCTTTCTAGGTCCTCCCTTAGTGCTTGGGAGTCTACATCCTCCCTCTTCTCTAGGTGAAAGTTCATATCCCCTAGTACTATAGTGGAGTCCTCGGTCGCCAAAGATTCAATCAGTGAATTAAAATTCGCCAGAAAAGCAGCACGCGGGCCAGGTGGTCTGTATATAAGTACTCCTTTCAAAGTGTATGAGGGAGTTACCTTAATGGCAAATTGAAGGGCTTCACAGCAAATGGATGGAATCTGGAGGATTCTGACAGAGAGGTTGTTACGAAGAATAATAGCTAATCCTCCTCCTTTTTTTCTCTCTGTCTGTCTAGTCGATGTACCGTGTATCCCTGCGGTACAGCGACCACCAAATCTGGGTCTGAGTCGGCATCCATCCAGGTCTCAGTTATAAATATCTATAACATATCTATGTTCTTATCAAGAATCAGATCTTGAATCTCCTGACGGTGCTTTCCGAGGGATCTGGCGTTAATAAGTGCAAGTGCAAAATGCTGGTGATAGGCTCCTTTGTGTGTGCTGGATATAATTCCTTTGAAGTGTAAATGGGAAGGGCCCAGCATTCCTGGCAGGATAGCTCATCCTGTCATAATATAGTCTCTTTTTGTCTCAGTGTCACTGGTAGAAGGCACAAATGGCAAGGACAAGAAAATGTTGACTTTCTAAAGGAGGCATTTTCATGATTGTGACTTAAAATCCAACTTTATCATTATATATGATTTTAAATTACAATTCATTTGAGTGTAAGCCCTCACCCCCAGTCAACTGATCTGGGTTTAATCCATCATCATTCTTTAGCCCACTCCGCCACCCCAGTTCAGACATGCCCATATGCAAATCAGTCTGACCCTGTGCCTCATGGGAGTGAGTGCTTGCAATGTTTGATGGGACATCTAATTCATTTGTGGTGTAATATTTCATCCTCCAAACTCTAAATAAGGCACTAGGTCATAGTCAGCACATCAAACATGAAGGGCAACTGGGAAATGTAGTTTATAATATTCCTCGGCATGACTACAGTCTATGAAATGTTTGAATCAGACAATAGTGAAGAAAGTGAGGGGCACCGTTTTGGGCATGATACCTGGAGGAAAGTAGGATCTGCTTTCATGGCCACCCCCACTTTTTGCTGGTGTCAATATGTTTTACTGATTAGTCTGACTGGGGTCAAGCTAATCAGGACCTCAGTTTCTGTGCTTCCTCCCTAAATTAGACATGAGGAGTACTTACTTACTTACACCCCAGATTGGCTACTGGTGTACCCTTGTAAGTCCTTAGTATGTGGTAGTAAGGTACCCAAGGCATAAGTACACCAGGGTCCCCCATGGGCTAAAGCATGTATTATGCCACCTATGGGAGACCACTCAAATTGTTCCTACAGGTCTGCCATTGCAGCCTGTGTAAGCTGGTGCTAGCACTACGTATGACAGATATAACTTTCCTTATAACTGAGGTCACTGCACTTAAAACCTATGTCACCGCTAAGGCAGGCGTTTCCATCCTGAAGGCAGGGTGTTTGGTTATAATTGTGAAGGTGCCCCTGCATGCGCAGGACACCCCTACAACAAACTGAGTCCATTCTCCTGGTTTGTGAGTGCATCAGGTATCACGATGCATAGAGTGGCCATGAGTCATTACGCGATGGCTAACTCTAAAGTGTGTGTAATGAACCTTGTTGTGTTTGGTATCAATCTTGTTGGAATCATACCGCAACACCATAAACAGTGTTGGAGGTATGATTTCATGCACTGTAAAGCTCCTCTGGGAGGCTCTCAGTGCTCCCAGTACCAGTCTTCTTTTCCCGAAAAGCAAACTATGGCTGCTGCTGACCAGAGGCACAATTCTCCCCTCTTGCTGCTGAGCCAAGCTCGAGCAGGGGAAGTCAGGACAATAGGTTTCCTGTCACAGGGAGGTGTGACCACCTCCCAGACATGACTAAGTGTATTGGGACAGGGTGGGGGCACTTGCCAGAGCCACATAACTGCTTAGAAGGGCACATTTGGTTCCTTCCTGTCATACTCCAGTTAGAATCGATTCTGGGATCCGTTGGCTTCCGCTTTGGCACAAAACTGGACAAACGACATGGGAGTATCCTACTGTCTAGTCCTTCCTCTGGGAGGGACCCCTGAATATTCACAACCCTTTCCTTAGAGTACCTAGGGGCTTACCTGGGGGTGGTTCATTACAGTTGTCATGGAACAAGATGCAGATCCAAAACCACTTCATCTTCAACCGTCTGGGCACTTAGGACTAAGCTAGAACACTTTGAGGAGTGACACTGCAACTGGGAAGACTCTTGTGCTCCATATAGGTTCTTCTACTGACCTGTGGACCCCCAAGACATCCGAAAGACTCTCCCTTGAATGGAAGGGGCACTTCACTGCATCTGCAGGCACCGTAACAAGGCTGACCGGTCTGCTGTTCCTGAGCACCTACAGACTCCAAAAGGTTCACCAACACAGGTGGTGTCTCCCTCAAGTCCTGCACTTTCTTCATCGCAAGTGTGAAGCCAGTCCCTCGCTGGAACCGTTGGAGCAGTAGCCCTGTGCACCATGTTGACTTGCCGTTGCCAAGGCTTGTTGACTCCCTTCACCAGAGACCTTCAAGCTCCAAGAAGCTCCAGCCTCAAGCATCTCCTGCAACCAAGATGTTCGCCTGCACCCCATGCTCTGCACTGTGGGCCTTCTTCCTTTGGTGAGTTGTTCGAAGTCCTTTTGCGACCCTTGTGTCTGTGGCCTGTGGGTCCTCACTAGGTTCTTCTTGGTCTCCATTAACCTCCTCTGCTTGCTCGGGGCCTGCTCTGACTTACCTGCTCAGGGTGAGTCAGTTGGACCTTGCTGGTCCCAACACCGCACATTTAAGCATATTAAGTTGGTAGCCAAGGCTTGTTGGTGCTCCTGACAGGCACTGCCCCTCTGGCTCTTGATAGCGGATGTCAGACAACTCTACAACTCTCGGCTCCTGGTCTTCCACAGCATCGCCTGGTCTGCACAGCTGCAACTTCTAGGGTACCTTTAACTCTCCTGCATCTCCAACAATGGTTGGGATTAGTCCTCTGTGCCTCCTGGTCACTCCTGAGTGGCATAGACTCTGTCCCGTTAGCTGGCAGGTACATTTCATCTTGAAGCCTCCTTTGGGTTCCACCGAACTCTTTCACCTTCGTCGCCAGCGGCATCTTCACTGAAGTCCTCCATTGTGGTCTATGGTGGTTTCTGATGTCACTTTCCACCTATGCACCCAGTTTCCCTGGTGTACGTATCCTGGTTCCTGGGGTAGCCAACCTTCCATCTTCCAAGGATTTTTTCAGGGTCCTTCTTCTTAAAAACTGCAACCGCCACTTACAAATTACTTGTCTTGAGCACACGGTCATGTTCACACTCTGATCATGGTTCCTGGGTACTTACCTTGGGTGGTGTCTTGGGTCCACAGCTCTTATACATCTTCTGGGTACATTCTTGACTTAGGTCATGGTTTGCATTCCACTATTTTGGTATATGGTTTGGTCTACCTCTGGAGACCACTGTTTTGCTATTTATGTGTTCTATTATGAAAGTATTGTGTGTATTGTGGTTATATCTCCAGGTAGGAGATGTTGCAATGTGGTAATGAGTATTTATAATAAATACATATTTTAATAACAACAATATGTGGTTATTTTTCACTTAACCTACACTATGAGATTAAGTGCAGGTAAAACAAGCTGCTTTACACTCATTCTGTCCCATGCCTGAAGGCTGCCATCCAGAGCTACCACTTAGAGAGCTTTCTAAGGTTGTCTGATACCACTAAAATCACCATAAGGGTTGTCTGGATTAGACCAGGGTGCTACACTAACATAAGTGTACACCATATAGTAAGCCAGTCACGTAAAATTCCAGGGGAGACACCTTTGTTCATTGTGAGTTCTCCTGCTTTCCCTGCAGTGCATGCTGTCCTAATGAGGTGATGACTGCCGCTGCTCAAGCTTTGGCTCAGTGTATTGTTCAAGAAACTACATTGCATTGCAACTTAGCTCACTGACTACAGCAACACTGAATAAAGAATAATCCATTTTTTCAAAAGTGTTACTGTGTTCACTAAATAGTCTATGACACCTGATGCTGCTCCTGAAAACAATACACCACTTGCATTGCAATGAAAGCACTTCCTAGGTTTCAGGATTATACACTTGACATCAAACAACCGAGGGTGAGATAGAACAACTGCTCTATAGTCCCTTCTGTATAGATTTAGAAAAGTAATGATCTAGCGTTTTCTGAGACCACTTGCTTACCATTTGTCCTCCGATTTACCTTTTATTTTCCTCCGGAGAGGTGATGGGAGTTAACATTTACATCAACCAAATTCAGTTAACAGTGTACCCATTTGGCTACACAATGAGGACCAGGAATCTGTAGCTACTGTTAAGAAGGTTTATTACAAATTAAGAATCAAATTTAGATATACGACTCTTAACACTATGCTGTAAAGGTGCAGAATAACAACAGGAAGGCCCAACCACTGGAAGATTGTGGCCGACCAATATTAGGCAAACACAAAGGGGGCTGATTACGATGGCAGACAGACTGGAGTCCATCCGCCATCGTGGTGGTGACTGGGACCTTCCGCATCACATGCGGCGGTCCGCACACCCAAATTGGATGCGACCGCCACCATGTGGGTCGCATTTTGTACTTTAATATTGCGGCGGGTGTTGCTGACTGCAGCACCCGCTGCGATGTTGTGCATTTGACTGCACTACGTGGCAGGCACCACAAGGTGCCTGCTACTTGGTGCAGTGAAATGTACCCCCTCAGTGCACCCACACCTCCCACCAACACAAGGGGGCCTACAACTGGCCCCCAAAGCCAATCTCCACCAACCTTTCAATGGCTGTTTTGCCACCACAGTAAGGCTGGCTGAAGACAGCATTCTAATTTGGCAGACGGTGTCTGCTAGGCATCGCCACCATTTTATGGATGCAGACCGCTCTGTCAGGCAATCTGTACGATTGCCTGTGGTGGTTCCGTGGCGGACGGTCTTTGCGTCCGCCTCAGTCGCAGTGTGGATCCCTGCCATTGTAATGTGGCATGGGGAAAATCGCGGTCCGATGGCGGAAGGACCGCCACCGCATTGCTTGCGGTGGTGGTCCTTCCGCCATTGTAATCGGCTCCTAAGTTTAGTCACCACAATACAAAAGATTAGTAGAAGTATTTGATGTTCAGAGAAAAGTCTAAAGTTTTGTTGTCTATGCATGCTACATCTAAATCACCTAAAGATTAGTCCCAGCTAAAATGCTGGTTCCAAAAATCTAAAAGATCTAAAAAACCATGTCATTCCATAAAATAAAATACAACTCGGCAAGGAAAAATTAAGTAGGAAGGTGTCAGCATTTCAGAAGCTTGGTTAAGATTATTTTTGGGTTAGGGAAGTGTTAGCTTAAACCATACTCAGCAAAGAATCAAGGAAAGCATGGAGGACTAAATCGCTCAAAGCCCAGGAAAAGGTCTCTGAAGGGATTCAAAGGGATTCTGATAGGACTCTGAAAGCACTCAGAAAGGAATCTGCATCTCCAATGGTGGTAATAATAAGGGCCTGATTATGGGCCTGGCGGTACACTGACTCATGGGGGCACGATTTGGGCAGTCAGACCGCTATTGCCCTCCTGCAGCCTCCAGGGAATCGCCATTCTCTTGCAGTGATGCGGTAGTGAGGAGACCGCAATATGCTTGGCGGGCCAAGCATTTTGCGAGTTTTCTCTCCGCCGGGGATGTCATGGAGGTTCCTACTCCATAAACACAGTGGCAGAGAGGAAACAAAGGGTGCATTGCAGACCTTGTGCGTCCTCTGGTTGGGGATGCCTGTGTGCATTCACCCCAGTTCCTGCATGGCATAGACTTTCTAGTCCATGCTGTGAAGGAATTATTTTTGGAATTCCCGTTGCGGTGACCAGTTTCTGAGGCACCACCGTAAGAATGCCAAAAATCAGTACGCTATACAGGAGGAAACTTCTAATCTGTTGGGCACTCTGAATAGGGCTTTGGCGGTGCGGCGGCCGGCGTGCCCGGCGTCGTCAAAGTTGTAATCAACTCCTAAGTTATAACACACATGAGTCTACTTGGCAACACACCTTTCCATGCATCATCAGCGGTCTATAGTCTTTCTCTGCTTCTCACTTTGTAGATTGCAACAATTGCAAATGATTCGTGCTGAACATGGGAACATTATCTTCTAACAGACAGATCAGGTTGCAGCACTGCTGAATAGGCCTTTCAGTTAATGCTCTGGCTTTCCATATTCTTTCATCAAGGTCTTCTTCTCATATTATTTCTATCACTAGTACAGTAATGTATCTATTCTTAAATTAACAATGCATGGGAATTCCTGCAAGAAATGTCATGTTAACAGAAAATGAAGACCATTATTTATACTGCTTGAAGAATTATAGGCCTAAAATGTCAACTCAAAATATTAGTAAGAGTGCACATGTAATGTGCGTGTGCACATTTAAACACAAACAAATATGAAAGTTCAGTACAATAGATTCAGATCACGTAGGGCATGCGATCCTTTATAAGTATGGCTAAGGGCTACATTTAAATAAAATATATGAATCTTTTGGGTACACTTTACATAAACTATTAGTCATTTCTAAAGTATACACATTTAACATTTATGAGGATGGTTTCTATTCAGTTGTCTAAACAGTAAATGTTACTCAATGTATAAAGGTGCATGTTTTAAAGTCAAAGTTCGTCTTTATAGTGAATAGATGTCGCCTGAGTAAGGATTGTTTATTAATTTCTCGTTTGATATGGTTAAACACATAAGGCATCATTAGGATGGCGGGCGGACTTTTTTGATGTACAAAGGGATCGCCAACCATAAGTGTGGTGGGGTTCCGTGGGGGTCATTATAATGCGCCCGCCAAACTGGCGGGCACATCTTGCATTGTTGACATTGCGGCGGGCGTTGCTTTTAGCAACGCCCATCGCAATGCCAAAAAGGCATGTTGTGCATTTTCATGCACAACGTGGCTGGCACCGCGTGATGCCTGCCATGTTGTGCATGAAGCTGCAGGGGGGTACCACAGGTACCCCCATGTGCACCACCCACCCCACAACTTTCTGGGAGCCCGCTACGGGCCCCTAATAGTAAAGACTGCATGCCTTTCTGTGGCGGCAAAGAAGTCAAATCCCTGCATGCATTATAATATGGTGGCGGTGTCTGTTAGACACCGCCACCATATTAAAACCTTTTCGGCCCGGTCGACTCATTAACCGGGCGGAAAACCGGCGGACGGTCTTTCCTTCCACCGGGGTCCCCCCACCATAGTAATATGTCTTGGAGGAATGGTATGCGGGTGGGAAAGAATGTCAGGCGGATCGCCACCGCCATGCGGGTGGTGGCGATCCGCCCGACATTCTAATGGGCACCCTAGTATGAGTAAATTCACTAATTCCACAGTAAATGCACTTTAGTTACACAGTAAATTGCACCACTTATTTTAATGTTGTTAGACCATATAGGAATCAAGTGCTAAATTCACTTTCATATCATATATCTGTTATGAAGCTTTGCCGTATTTGTGACGTTTAAAGGGTGCGCAAAATTGTGCTGCACAAGGAATGAGAAAAGTTCCGACAGGTCTAAAAACAGGGAGAAATATACAAAGGCACAGAAATAACTGTGCCCTTTTTTAATACAACTGAAGTAAAATAACATATAGAAAAGGATCAACTGACTGGTGACTGGTATATGTCAAATGCATAAGCATCAATATAGTCCACAGAGATATCCTGCCTGCATATAACACTTTAAATGTTGTGTTTCTAAAAATGATATGTATTTATAAGTATTATTTTAATATTGTCAATACCACATACACGGACCTTGATTATACATGTACATGTGCAGATCAGGGTTGAAAGGTATATGCTCTATTCCAGGATAAATAGTCCAGTTACACAGCTTCCTCTCCCATCTGTCAGGTTTGCAAGGCAGGCTTTTAAGGCAACATTTATCTCACAAAGCACAAAGCATCTGCAGGGCCCTATTCCCCAAATGGAGTCTGAGCTGTTTTACAGCTGTTAGCACTACATATTTGCCTGTGTGCCTGTGTCCTCTCTGGTTCTTTTTTTCTTTTCTACCATGTGGGCATGCTGTCATCTTTGGATCGTAGTCTCTGACAAATTTACTCATCTACCCCTCTGCTGTCTTGCTTAAAAACGTTTACTGCTTGTGGGGCGTACTGTACTGTATTCTGAAGGCTGATACGAGACAGGAGTCAGACCCCTTGTGATTTTGATCAGAAAGAGCTTGGCGTTTTCTTTGTTAAATTGTTTCTAAAGAAGAACTGTCACGGACAAAGAGTGTGTATGTTCTTTGATACAGCATTAATTTCTTATATGACCATAGAAACGCGGAGTGTAATTGAATTGGTGCTCATCCTTTTTTAGAAGTAGCTAATATCTCTTGAAATAGAAAGACATTATTTGATATAGAACGCTCAATGTTTTACACAGAGGCATGTTCATTGATGGGCTTGAGTAAATAACTTAGTTCAGTGGTTCCCAACCCTTTGACTTCTGCTGACACCATTGAATCACAACTGCCAGCCAGGGACCCCCTAGCCCTTTTTACATTTTGAACCTCAATAATAATAATACAAAAAACATAAAAGTCTGCTCTATATTAACTCAGCACATCAATTTCCTATGAAAAATCATGTTTGAATATGAGAGTGAGCACACACTAATACACCAGTGAAAGAACCATGTCATATTCACAAATCAGTATGCATTCATATGAAATTAGAACTTTCAGCAGCAGCGGTGGGACAGAATAGTTAGTGAGTTGACATTTGCCTTGGACAGAATTGAATTTAGTATGGACAAAGTTGGAGACTATGGAATAGCTTTGTGTCTAAAGGTGATAGAGATGGTGATGCATTAAAGCTAGAAGACCAAGTTCTCATCATGCCAGAATACATGCTGCCCAAATTTGAAGTGGAGCTCTTCCTGAAGAAGTATTTCTGCTCTGAAAAGTGCTAGCACATTCCCTTTCTAATACAAAAAGTATAATTGCTTGGAGTCTGAAAGTACCTGACGATGTAAAGCAGTGGATGGCATATCCTGCTGCTGAGCCAAGCTCGAGCAGGGGAAGTCAGGACAATAAGTTTCCTGTCACAGGGAGGTGTGACTACCTCCCAGACATGACTAAGTGTATTGGGACAGGGTGGGGGCACTTGCCAGAGCCACATAACTACTTTGAAGGGCACATTTGGTTCCCTCCTGTCATACTCCAGTTAGAATCGATTCTGGGATCCGTTGGCTTCCGCTTTGGCACAAAACTGGACAAAGGACATGGGAGTATCCTACTGTCTAGTCCTTCCTCTGGGAGGGACCCCTGAATATTCACAACCCTTTCCCTAGAGTCCCTAAGGGTTTACCTGGGGGTTGTTGATTACAGTTGTCATGGGACAAGATTCAGATCCAAAACCACTTCATCTTCAACCGTCTGGGCACTTAGGACTAAGCTAGAACACTTTGAGGAGTGACACTGCAACTGGGAAGACTCCTGTGCTCCATACAGGTTCTTCTACTGACCTGTGGACCCCCAAGACAATAGAAAGACTCATATCAGGCAGAGTCCAGGTGCTGGGTTCTGGGTGGTTTGAGTCTTATCTGTCCTGGAGGTAGTGATCAGGAGGCCAGCCAACTAGCCTTTGGAGTCTATTGTTGTCCTGGGTTAAAGATGCAGGTCCAGTCCTTTTCACACAGGTAACAAGGCAGCAAAGTACCAGTCCCCCCAGCAGCAGAGCAACATAGCAGTCCTTCTGAGTCTTCCACAGGTCCAATGATGTACTGAAGAGTTGGGCCTGAGGATCCAATATTTATATATTTATGTTGTAGGTAACAGCTCTGCCCCCTTTCAAGTCAGAGATGTGCCATCCTGCCAACACCTATTCCCTCTTTGTCTAACTGTCTGGGAGCAATACACAAAGACCACCTGCCAGCTACACCTAGTCATGTGACCCAGGATACAGGCTGCAGGCACCAAATGGTTCTGACAAGAAAATGGCAGCTTCCAAAAGTGGCATTTTCAGAATTGTAATTTAAAATTTGACTTTTCCATTAAAGAGAGTTATACATTACAATTCTTAAAACACCAAATTCTGCATTCTTATTTCCTCCCAATTGAAGGTTATCACCTATAAATGCAACAGGGTAACCCAATGTTATCCTATGGGAGAGGTAAGCCTTGCAGGAGTAAGAATGAATTTAAGAGCTTTTCACTACCAGGACAAGTAAAAGTTAAAAGTAGATGCCCAACCTTTTAAATACACTGCATACTGCTCTATAGGTTGTTTAGAGCCTACCCTAGGAGTGATTTATATGTAGTAAAAAGGCAGGTTTAGGCCTGAAAAAAGATTTAATTTGCCAGGTCAAAATGGCAGTCTAACACTACACACACAGGCTGCAATGACAGGCCTGGGACATGTTTAAAGGGCTACCTAAGTGAATGGCACACTCAGTGATGGAGGCCCACTAATAGCATTTAATTTACAGGCCATGGGTACAAGTACTACCACTTTACTAGGGACTTACAAGTACATCAACTGGTTAAGACAATTTTACCATGTTTAAAGGAGAGAGTAAAAGGACTTTAGCATTGATTAGCAGTGGTAAAGTGCACAGAATCCTAAAAGCCAAAATAGGTTGACAAAGCAGCAGAGTGAAGACAAAATGTTGACAACAAAGCATGATGTCATTAACAAAATGACATCAAAATAACAAAAGTTCAATAAGCGGAAGCAGAGATATGAATTTTTAAATTTTTAAATAAAAATCATTAAGCCCGAACCTTCTTCAGCTTGACAGGGTCCTAGGTGGCAGTTAAGGCCAACCAGGTTTGACCGGGAAGAGGGAGGAAACAATCCTACATGGGTCGAGGCAGCAGACTGTGGCCGAGAAGTGCTTCATGAGGGCGGATAGCTGTCAGACAAGGTCAGGTAAGGCTGTTGATGTTTGGTGAAAAGCTGAGAGCTGGAGACATTCAACATTGGTGCCAAGGAATGACCCTTGCAGTCCTTCACTTTCACTGATAAAGTTTTCTACATATCGATTTAGTGACCTTTTTGATGTTGGAGTCCTCCAGTGGGGCAAGTTCGTAGCCTAATAGGGCTCCACAAAACTGGATAACTTCTCAGCTAAAATGGATTTGCTGCTGCATAAAAGCTCTGAGTGTATTCAACCAACACCTTTGGCCCAGCGCCAACTCACCTTCATTAGATTGACTTTGCAGGTTTGTCAGGGTCCACCAGAGGTCTTTGAAGGCAACACGTTTCTAAGTCCCATGTTTTTCAGGCTGTTAGGAGTAGTGCACTTCGATACAGCAAAGGGTCTCAGGACCTCAGGAGCAGCAATCTGTGATCAGAATCCTTCAAGCAAAAGCCACCAGCGGTGTCCAGGGCAGGTTTGGTTGGAACTCGTCTGCTTGTCTCTTAAGGAAAAGAGGCTTCTTGCAGATTTTTTGTAGCCTTGTAGCTTAACAGTGGTTCAGCCAACTGCCCCCTGGAGTCTACTCCTTTGTCCTGGGTAGACGTGGGAACCGGTCAAGACCTTCAGGTTTCTTCCCAGGTCTTAGCAATAGGTGCAGTCCTTGTTCTGTCTTCCATAGGTCCAGCCATGTTCTGAAGAAGGTATCTAGAGTGCTACATGTATGCCTGTCACTAGCATGTGGGTGTGGGAGACTCATAACCCCTCCAAGGCCAATTGGTAAAAAAAGATTATGATCATAGTAATTGGAAGGATAGCTGAATATGATATATGTAAGTGATGTGTGCACATTATTTCATAGGTGGGAATTTCCAACGGTTTATGAATACCACTGGATGTTGAGAGGATGTGATTCCGAAGAGACTTCTGATGTTTATTATTGATGAATTCTTTGCTATAATAGATTGTTCAGTGATTGGATTTTTTCTATTTAAAATGAATTTGTATTGTATTTGTTGCATTTTTTATATCTAAGGATTTGTATCGTACATTTTTTATAGATATCACTTGCAAGGAGATACATATTTTTGGTCAATGATAAAAAAAACCTGCATGCAAGCATATCAGTTGAATGTGATTCTGATTTAAGGGATATCACACTAGTGAATTCTCAGCTAATATTCCAGATTACACAAGTGTTCACTTTTGCTGAATGTGTCAAAATGATTTCAACCCACACAATTACACACATTAAATATATAAACATCCGCAAACTCTGCTCAGCAGCAAAGTAATTTAATCAATGAAAATTTGTCAGATGTCACTCAGAAATTTGGGAGCTTATGTTACATATCTCATCAGTTAGTGAAAGTCTGTTTTCAAATGCTGAAAAGATTTGACAGAAGCATGACACTTTTCTCTCTTTCAAATGTGATACAGATGATTAGAATGTAATAGTTTTGCATCAAAGGTATTGTGTTAATTTGAGTATTCTGCAAAGGCTAAATCTTCATATCATTGATGAGTCTGCTGGGAAAAGTCACATTGATTGGAATGTCTGTTTCTGAGGCATTGAAGGCGTTCATTAGAAAGTGATTGACAGTATTTCTATATTTCCCACCACAGTCCAAGGGACTTATTCACACTGTTCTTCTCAGCTGCACAACCTAACAGGGAAGCATTCAGTTTTTGTATGAAGTGGATTAGTGAGGCAGAGTTCTTGATATCTAAAGGCTGGGCATTCCATAGGAATGGCCCTATAAAAACAAATAATGGCATTCTAGTGTAATAAAGTTGTATCTTTGATCTTTGGAAGGCGCTTTTATTTAGTATGTAATTCTCAATGAAAAGCCAGATTGTGATTTTAAAGCTCAGGTACTAAAGTGCCAAATAATGAAAATAATATCTAGTGTAAAGTTGAGATCTTAAAGGCAATAATGAATGAAATGAAATGAAAATAGTTCTTTTATAGCGCATGGCTACCCGGAAGCATCCCAGCGCTTAAAGCCGTGGTGACAGGAGGTCTGAGAATGAAAGAAGGGATCTAGTTATTTAGTTAATTTCCGGGGAAAAGCCATGTTTTTATTTTTTTGCGAAATGTGAGAAAATTGGGTTCCTGACGAAGGGAGAGGGGCAAAGAGTTCCATAACTTTGAGGTATTATAAGAAAAAAGGTGACCACCAGAGCGAGCCTTATTAATTCTGTTGACTTCTGCCAGATTGAGATCATTAGAATGCAGGTTCCTGGGCATTTTGTATGGTTTAATCAGGTTAGTGAGGATCAGGGGGCCTTTGCCGTGGAGATTTTTATGGGCAATACAAAGGGCCTTAAAGTGTATCCGTTCTTTTATCGGTAGCCAATGAAGTGATCTTAGCGCTGGCTTGGCTGAGGAGCGGTGGTTGGTGCTCGTCAGCAGTCTAGCTGCTAAATTTTGGACTACCTGGAGTTTACAGATCACAGAGGCCGGGGCTCCCAGGTAGAGCGCGTTACCATAGTCAAGCCTAGATAAAATCAAGGCTTGAACTAGGATCTTTTTGGCTCTATCAGGCAGTTGAGGCAGGATTATGCGTATGGATCTTAGTAGGCCGAAACATGTGGCCGCAGTTTTCCTGGCTTGTACTTTAAATGAAAGATCCTCGTCTAACCAGAATCCTAGACTCTTGATTACGTTTCTTGGGGTAGGACCAGTGCCCATAGTAGGGGGCCATAAAGTGGGCGAGTTAAATGATGCCTTCTTGCCCAGTAACATCAATTCGGTCTTCTCGTTGTTAAGTTTGAGCTGAGACTGGCCCATCCACTTTGCTACCTCCTCAAGACAATCACTCAGACTCGTCTGGGACAGATCTGCCTGGTTCAGAGAGACCACGAGCTGCGTGTCATCAGCATTGCTGATTAATTCACTTCCGAAGGGGGCCACTATCTCAGCTAAGGGAGACATATACACATTAAAAAGTGTGGGGCTAAGGGAGGAGCCCTGTGGAACCCCACACTGCAAGGGTATCGGCGATGAATGGCAATCCCCTTCAAATACCTTCAAATACCTTTCCTGAAGGAAAGATTCAAGCCATGAGAGGTCTTTTCCAGAGATTCCGATTTTGTTTAGACGGGCTAAAAGGATACGGTGATTTACCGTATCAAAGGCGGCGCTGAGGTCTAGGAGGATAATGGCCACATTGCCACCTGTGTCCAGGATCCTCCTAGACTCTTCAACCACCTTAAGAAGTGCCGTCTCAGTTCCCTGTCCAGGGCGGAAGCCTGTTTGAGAAGGATGAAGTAGATTAAAGGCTTCCAGAAATGAAGGCAGTTGGAGATTTACAAATCTTTCTGCCAGTTTACTGATACCCTGGAGAAGGGAGATGGGGCGGTAGTTAGATAGGTCTCCAGGGTCCAGGTTGTTTTTTTTTAACAATGGTTTGAACATGGCCATTTTCCAGTCCCGAGGGACTGTGCCTGCTTTGATCGAGGAGTTGATGAGATTAATGACTGGAGTGGCGATAATGGGCAGGACTGATTTCAAGATGTTAATTGGAACAGGATCAAGCGACGAGCCACTTTTTATTGCATTGAGGAGGGGGGTAACAATTCCTCAGTGAGCGGGGTGAAGGAAGAGAGTTTAGGAGAAGTGCCTTGAGGGGAAGGTATAGTTAACGATAGTGCTTCGGAGATGGGGATGGGTGGGAGACCCAGAAGAATCTTTTGGATTTTAGTGTGAAAGAAAGATGCCAGTTCTTCACAGCGGGGCCCTGGTGCATTTGGGGCAAGAGGGGGTTCAGGGGGTTTCAAGAGAGTTTTGACAATTCTGAAAATCTCTTTCGATGAGTTAGGAGATGCGATAATTTTCTCTGCGTAGAAAGCAGTTTTAGCTGCCTTTAGCGCAGATTTATAAGCTTTAATGGAGGCCCTGTATTTAGTTTTTATCTCTGAATCAAAGTCTTTCCTCCATTGTCTCTCCTCTTTTTTACAGCTCTGTTTAAGTTTTCGGATCTCTGGGCTAAACCAGGGATGATTGATTGATCCTCTCTTTTGAGTTACGGCTTTCCTGGGGAGAACTGTATCCAGTGAGTACTCTATCCACTGGTTGAACTCTGGATTCGCTGTAGTGATATCAAGGTTAGTGGGAGGTAAGGAAGTCTTTAGTGCTTCCGACCATTCATTTATCTTAAGTTTGGACCAGTGTCTTGTCTGCGCTCTGCAGAAGGGTTTGGTCGAGACTGGGGGGGGGGGGGGGCGCTCCAAGTAAAAGGTATAGCAAAGTGGTCTGACCACGGGACAGGGCTCGGATCCATGGTGAATAAGTCTAAAATATTTGAAAAAATAGGGTCAAGCAGGTGTCCCTTTATGTGGGTGGCTTTTTGGATTTTTTGAACCTTTTTGCATGTCTCAAGGTCTTGAGCCAGATCCATAGCTATCGTGTCTTGTGGATCGTCGAAATGGAGGTTCAGATCTCCCAATATGGTAAAGTTGGAAGCTGAGCTGGCGAGGTTTACAACAGTTTCTAGCAGTGTCCTATGGAATTGTCCTAAGGAACCTGGTGGGCGATATACTAAAAGCCCCGAGAAGGAGGCTGAAGGTGACAGGGTGATAGAGAAATGGACGTTTTCGCAGTCAAGTAATGGGCTGCTTAGCAAGCGACAAACTAGAAGTTCCTTGTTGAGGATGGCAAACCCTCCTCCTACATTCCCTGTACGGTCAAAGTGCTGAATCAGGTAGCCCGGAGGCAGAGCCTGGACAATGTCTGGGCCTGAGCTGGGTCCTAGCCATTTTTCTGTAAGAAACAGTACATCCAAAGCCGATTCAAGTAGTAGGAAAGAGATCTCTAACGTATGTTTAGGCAGGGAGCGGCAGTTCAATAGTGCCATATTGAGCTTATACTCCGGTTTCTGTCTATTCTCCACTGGCTGAATCAGTTGGTAAGGACAGTGTCGGCATTGATATCGATTTTATGCAGGGTCTAACTCGTGTTTACACGAGGCGTTAGGGAAAGTAGTGGAGTCTCTTAATTGCAGGAGGGAGGAGCGCGAATATGTGACTGCGACTGGCGTGGAGATGGCAAGGGTACTGGTCCCTGGGCCCGTCCTGGCGCGGACGGGCGCAGACGGGCAGGACTCTGGCATGACTCAGGCGTGGGTCTGGCGTGTCCGCAGGTTGCGTCCGCTGCACGGAGGGAGGCCGTCCCCTTTTATATGCAGCTAGAGCGCCACAGAGCGCTTAGTCACACCCAAGATGGCCGCTGTGAAAGCTTCAGCTCCCCGAGACCAACTCTCAGCGTCAATGCTCAGCTGAGAGTGGCCCAGGCAGCGGTGATATGGGGCTAAAGTATCTGGCGGTAAAAACGCTTATTAATCAAGCGGAGTAACACACACAAAATAAAGTAAGGTAAAATGCTTATTAAATCAAGTGAAGTTAACAGTGGCAAAGCTTAGGACACTCGAGATTTTTAAAACAGATGAGGGAGGACCTCCCGGCTTCCGCCTCAAGATGGTGAAAAATGCACAGCTTAATCAGGCACCGAGAGCAAAGATGCCCCTTTTATATGCAGCTAGAGCGCCACAGAGCGCTTAGTCACACCCAAGATGGCCGCTGTGAAAGCTTCGGCTCCCCGGGACCAACTCTCAGCATCAATGCTCAGCTGAGAGTGGCCCAGGCAGCGGTGAGATGAGGCTAAAGTATCTGACGGTAAAAACGCTTATTAATCAAGCGGAGTAACACACACAAAATAAAGTAAGGTAAAACGCTTATTAAATCAAGCGAAGTTAACAGTGGCAAAGCTTAGGACACTCGAGATTTTTAAAACAGATGAGGGAGGACCTCCCGGCTTCCACCTCAAGAGGGTGAAAAATGCACAGCTTAATCTGGTACCGAGAGCAAAGATGCCCCTTTTATATGCAGCTAGAGCGCCACAAAGCGCTTAGTCACACCCAAGATGGCCGCTGTGAAAGCTTCGGCTCCCCGGGACCAACTCTTAGCGTCAATGCTCAGCTGAGAGTGGCCCAGGCAGCGGTGAGATGAGGCTAAAGTATCTGGTGGTAAAAACGCTTATTAATCAAGCGGAGTAACACACACAAAATAAAGTAAGGTAAAACGCTTATTACATCAAGCGAAGTTAACAGTGGCAAAGCTTAGGACACTCGAGATTTTTAAAACAGATGAGGGAGGACCTCCCGGCTTCCGCCTCAAGAGGGTGAAAAATGCACAGCTTAATGGTGGACACAGGCATACAGGGTAAATGTTTGTGGGTTGTGGAAATGTGATCTATTTTATGGAGTCTAAAAAGGCCTAGATAGGCGTTCTGGTGTAATTGCAAAATGTAATTATTTTCCTGATCGCTGGATCTGATACCAGTGCATGGCTTATCGGAAAAGTTAGATAAGAAGGTCTGTTTCTGCTGTGTGAAGTAGAATACATGTAATGTACTAAGGATAGTATATATTTATGTCTAAGAAGGACTGATGTTTACTCAGTTAATCAAGGATGATGAATTCCATGATTGTGAATGCCAGTAAATGAAAATAGCACTTTTGGAGGACTCTATATTTTAAAGGTTCCCCTTGGCTAATCCACATCCAGACCTGATGATCATGATGGTAGATGATGACATCAAATATGTAGGATTCCAGTGATAAAGTGTGACAAAATTCCTCTGAATGGAACATAAATCATAACTGGGCAAGCCTGTTCTCAAAAGGCTGTTGATCTGGAAGATTTTGAAGGAGACCATAAAATCAACATATACTGCTAGAAATTAGCATAGTTGTAGTATGGTTTATGATGGATACTTCAAACATAATCCACTGTATAGGAGGTAATATTTAAAAGGAGAGAAAATAGTTAAGGATTCTGGGCAAGCAAGTTAGAAGTGTATGCAATAGAATGTATTTTATTGTGTGTGATGCTCTCTGTAACAGAAGATATGTTCTTATGGCAAGGATTAAAATATATTTTTTAGGCCTACAGGGGCGGGCTTGTCAGTGCAGTTTTAGTGGTGGACGCACTGGGCATGTTGGTAATCGGTACAATACAGAGGGTAGTGAAATGAGGCAGATTTATTCTGGCAATTTAAGGACTTTGCCCCTCTTCCTTCATTAAAGCAAATTACTAGCCAAGCACTGCACCAACCCCCCCTGCAAGACACCTATTGCATATTCCACACAAATGTCCAATGTCTTCAAACCATCCTGCTGTGAAAAATACAAGATACAACAGCAAATCAGTGTCACCAAGATGCTTCATCTCTTACATCTACCCCTTCCTGTAAAATACTGCAAATCCCAATTTCTCCCAGCTTTTTCTGACATATTCATCTCTCTTAAAGCCACTTCTTCTGAAGATGATGTCTTACTGTCGTCTTCAAAGCTTTCTCTGGCAATGCGAAATAGGGGTAACCCCTATTTCGCATTGCCAATGACTCCCTTACACATGGCATCTTCATTGAAGCTTTCAAGAAAGGCCAGACCCTCCTATCCTTAAGAAAACATATGCCAGACCTTGAAGACCTTGTTAACTATTGCCATCAATCATTTACTCATTTACCATTCATTGGCAAGATTATTGAAAAAGCAGACTATCCTCTACTCCAAGACCACAGCAATACTAACCATTTCTTGCACAACTACCAGTTTGTCTTCAGATTGTGCTGCAGCATGAATATCAGTTTCTTACCCATCATATACAAGTCCCACTGCATAACACAAGAAATTTAACCTTTCCTCTTCATATTGCTTGACCTCCCAGCTGCCTTTGACATAGTCTATCATCCATCCTCCTACTCACCATAGAGCCTTGAATGTGATTCACTGGCAATGTCCTTCACTGGTTCCCCTCCTACCCTTCCAAATGACATCAGGTTGTTTACATTGGCTAATCCAGGTCACAAATAATACCTGTCACATGTGAAGTCTCCTAGGGTAGGGGATATTGTATCCTGCCATTCTCAACCTCTGCTTGAAGCCACTTGGTGATCTTTTCACAGCTTCAAGATTCACCTATATGCTGATGAAACAATAAGGTACATGAAGCCTCCTCTGCATCAGACACCCAATGCCTCTAACGCAGCTTGCATATCATCCAGACATGGATATCTAGCGCCTACCAAAGGTCAAACCGACCAAGACAAAATTCCTCTAATTTGCCAAAAACAACAAACAAGACACAGTACATATCTGGCTCAATGACATGAATCTTGATTTCTTCAAACTCCAACTTTCACCGAAGACATTGCACAAAAAACAAAGGTGGTCTGGTACCATCTCTCTCGTCTAAAGAAAGTAAAACTATTTCTTCCTGAAAGCAACTTCAGAACTGATGTAATAGCCATTGTACTCCTACATTTGAATGGTGGTAATACCCTACTCCATGACCTCCTAGACTCAAACGAGCCAGCCCTTAGAGCAGTGGTTCTCCAACTTTAAAGAACAGCCCACTTTTTAGATTAACAAACTTTTGTGACCCACCTACCTTTAATGGACATGAAGAGGGATATTTTTTAATGTAACTAAATCATTGTGTGGTAGTGCATTGCCAGTTACAGACAACTCATTTTCAATTTAGCTTCACACACATATATAGTTTTACTTATCAACTACATAGAACAAAAATGTGGGTTTTTGTCGATATTTAATATGTGTGCATTACCAGGTAATGTGTCTTGATTCGTTTTGATCCTATAAAAATCTCTATATACAGCACACTTCAGAATTACAGCAAATGGGATTCATTTTTGCTTTCCTAACTGATTAATGGATATGGTTTAATTGCAGGTATTTGCATTTTGTTGTGTGTTGCAAAAATACATCCTACAGCCTTCCCTCTCACACTCCCTTTACTCCAGCAAAATTGCATCATAATTCACTTTTGAAAGTCCGCTCTCTTTGAAGTCAGAGAAAGAACAGTAAACACCAATCCCCAAGTTATAAGAATAAAAATCAATTTGTCAGAATACATAGCCTGACATTTGACCTCTGTCTTTGAAACTCTGGTAAATGTGAAAGATAAACACAGAATTTAAAGGCATATTAGTGCTTGGACTTTTGTGACCCACCAAAAATTGTCTCATGACCCACCACTAGATTCAAACCCACAGTTTCAAAAACACTGCCTTAGGGGCATTGTACACACTGCAGTAAATCTCATCTAGGCCTTGAAGAAATATGATCGCATGGACCCCATTCCCCTTGCCAGCCTGCACCATATTCAAAAACAGTTGCATCAGTTATAAAACCATCCTCAACGGCACCCAGCCTAAAATACAGATAGGCTCACCATAATTTCAATTTCTTCCAGGCCTTGTTCGAGTGGTGTTGTTTGATTGCCTCTGTGAGTAACTGCATATTGTTTTACATTGTTTAAGTCCTGGTATTATCTAATTATTACCAAGTAACCTCTTTCAGACTAGGAACAACAAGAGAACGATCAAGAGGCCTAGGCTAGTGGAGAGCCAGCAATTCCCAGACATAATTATATTCTGGCACTCTTTGTAAAGTTAACAGATTATATGACTTGTGAGCTAGAATGAGGGGCAATGGAAACAGTAAGCAAGGTTTATGTTTAAAGTGAATGTTATGGTTATACACTAAGAGATACTCTAGGAATCATGTATTTTTGAGAGACTGGCTGTCTGTTCGGTCCAAATTGTGTTAAACATGAAAACATTTCCTTTTTATTTGATTAAATTCCACACCCACCCAAATGGAGGCATGCTTATTAATTATGTCAATGTGGGCTGCTACCTTTATTGAGAGGAAGATCTGAGGATATGGTCAGATGTCATTGTTATTTTTTGAGCTGTCCTGTTTGGGAGAAGGATAACCACAACTGCCTACTGACAGAAGTCTTTATTCCTGTCACCAATGTGTAGGATAAAAAAGTAAAATGGAATAATTCATCTCTGTTAGGAGGTCGACACGTTTCTGTCCGAAAGAAGACTCTAATTTAGTTATTAGGCTTTAATCAGGACCATAATTCTCTCTGTTCAATTTATTCACAGCTTGTGATCACTAATTTAATGGATTATCTAATAAACAAATACATACGAGTCCAGATTAGTCCAAGGTTGTGTAAAGGTATCATCCAAGTAACAGAAAAGTGGGGATGTAAATGGTTAGGACGGGCATGGAGATGTTCTAAGCTACCCTAGATTAACTTCACATTTAAAGGTGCATTAAAAGCATGCTGCAGAAATTACGAATAGCCATTAGAATGTGTGTGGTGATAGAATTGAAAAACACTTAAAATGAAAAATTATTCATTAAAAAATAATTCAAACAACTGGAGTTCTGTGATATGGCTATTCTGGCTCGAAGTGAACTCCTTAAGACCTTGTCCTCTTTTTTCAAAATGAGAATTTCAAAATGTATGGGAACTTCGAAACCTAAGGGGAACCACCAATTCTTATACCTCATCCTGAGAAGCACTCTCAGGAAACCCACAGAGCCCAAAGACCTTCGCAGAGATCAACACTGAGGTAGTAGACAGTATGATCTCATCTAAAGATCCTGGTTCACCAGATGATCCATGCCCTTAGCATGTGATTTTCTCATTTTCTGCCTTATCATTTCATCTGGCAGATATGTTTAACCTTTCTCTGAGGACTGCTAAAACCCGAAACTGTGGAAACACACACCTGTGCTTAATACAAGTCATTTGTTAATCTGTCAAACAGCCATGCTATTTCGCATCTGGCCTTCCCAGTCAGATTAAAAATAAAAACAAATCTATATTCACATTTGAAAAATGCATAAACGTACACATAATACAAAACATAGTATGATGGTTGACAAAAACATTCTTAAATAATCAGTTGAATATTTGTTGAAATGCCACATATCACAGACATGTCCAACACAATAGATTTAGCAGCAAGATAAGAATCATGCAACAATTCATTACCCACAAATTAAAGATTATAAAGCAAATTATTAAAACAGTCCAATTAAAAACAGCACCACTCCAAGCCAAGCTCCACCTAATACCACAACGAACTACTATTGTAGTACATCCTTACAGCACATCAATAGATAATAAAAATGAACTATTAAAATAGATCCAGTGGAGCAAACCCCCTCGCTGATGCAGCTTTCTAGTACGCAGGACTGAATATAAAACATTTGCAGTCATGTAGCAAATGAAAGGGGTTTCAAGTGTGTGTTAATGACTAGCAAAGCTGAGGAATGAGAAGATAAACTCAATTTTGTTAACAATGGATAAATAAAAAATGTCCTTTCCATTTTATGAAAATGATAGAAAAATAAAATGTGACATAGTTTGTAGAGATCGATCATCACAAGGGCATAGTGATAGATGATTTAATGAATATGCTTTCGCTGGATATCCTACTATTAGGGGAAAATAGTGCAGTCTATTCTAGTTAATAAATATTGGTGCAAAATATTTGAAGGATTCATTGTCTATGCTTGCTCTAGGTAGGGTTCTGGTAAAATAAAACGGTAGGTTTACTTTGATAGCGATGCCAACGTTCTAAAACACACTTATTTATAAACGCCTCTCTTAACTTGGTTTTAGAAAAGGCATACAGGAAAGCTAGGCCCAGCTCTGTGAAGGACTGCTTAACATACGCTAATCATGGAATTCTGTTTGGTCTGTCGAGATTGATGATATCATTTAGTATTACTTGATTTGACATAACCGAGTCCCTCTTCCAAATTATCATCCATAGAAAGAGCGGGCCAATCTGACCATATCAGTAATAAAAGGTAAACCAAGTTCTTTGTGGGTGATCAGATTTGAGCAAACCTGAGGGTCTGAAAGCAGCTGTTTAACAACTTATTCTCCACTGACTGCAGGGTACCTCTTGAGCTGTACCCCATATTTAAGCGCCATAAGTAGCTATGGCAATGGATTTTGACAGATAGACTTCTGCCATTTCCCTACATGGCTTTTTGCCCAAATTAAAAGAAAATTTCCAGCGAGAAGCTATACTTCATTTCAACATCTTGGTTCTATTTTCTACCATACCGGACCAATTAGGTTTGGAATCAAAAAGGAGACCTAAGTACGTAAAAGACTCTAGGCACACCAGTGCTCCCCCATCTAAATATAATTAAATGTTCTTTTTCCTTCGCCCGCCTGCTGTCATAACAAACGTTTTCGATTTGTTTACAGACCACCCATCGACTCTGAGTTCTCCATGCCCATCGACTCCAAAAGAGCCCACAATTTGGTGTGGCTCACACAGTCGAAGGCAGCAGACAAGTCCATAAAAGCCATATAAAACTGACCCTCTTTAGTATAAACATATTTCTCTGCGAGCAAGGCTAAATTTAGACTTTGATTGACCGTGCCCCTCCCTTTCCTAAACCCACATTGGAATTCTGCTAAAACATTGTTTTCAAAAGCCCATACCTCCACTCTGTTTGAAAGCAATCTCCACAATAACTCGGCCGTGCTGTCGAAGAAGGAGATTAGATGGTAATTTGCAGGATTTAAGGGATCCCCCTTCCTGTATATAGGAATGTTCACAGACTGTTTCCAGGATGTTGGGGGCCCACTTTAGAAACAGCATTAAAGACTTGGGTCAGAAGTGGGGCCCACACATTTATTTGTACAAAGAAAATATCCAGAGGGACCCCATCCGGGCCCTCTGCCTTTAAGGCAGGGGATTGGAGGAGTGCGAGCTCTATTTCCTCTAAGGAAAATGTAATTCCTAGTTGGGCCACCATCAAATCCTGTGGGTCATTAGTAATACTATCCCTACCAACCTGAAAAATGCTTTGGAAATTGGACAGCCAAGTAGATTCTTCAAAGATGAAGGTCAAGAGAGGGGCTGCCCTAATTCTGCAAAAAAGGGGTGTTAACCACCTCCCAAAAAGCATTGCTGTCTTTACTCCTCGAGACATCACATATGTTTTCCCATGCTTCTTCCTGCAACTGCATTTTTTCTTACCACCCTAGCTTTCTTGTAGTCACTCATAGCTTCCTTATCAAGTCTTTATTCCTATGATGTATTTTAAGAGCTGTGCGGAGTTGTTTGGAGGCCCTCGAGCAATGTGCCTCAAACCATTGTAACTCAGGTGGAGTGTGTCTTGTAGCTGGGCAAGAGGGATTAGATCTTAAAGATGTTAACATTCTACTAAATGCTGTTACTACTTGGTGACTATCAGAGTAAATATCTAGACACCGTTGGATCTCAGGTAATACCTATTTTACCACCTTTGGGAGAAAAACAGTTGAATCTATTTTCTCCCACTTGAGTGTAAATCCTTTTTTTTGCTCAGGATAGGTTAGGGGTAGATAAAAACTTGACTTGGTAGACGAAGGCCATGTAAAACAAGAGGTGAAAGGTGTGGTCACTAAATTCTGTCAACTCAGCCATAGTGGACTTAATATTTCTTTTAAAATGAGCTTGAATAATTATGAAATCAATTGTAGAAATAGCCCCTGCTAGTTGAAAAGTGGGAAGAAGATCACCTGTAGTGGGGTGACACAGGTTTAATATGACTAAATCCCAGGTTAATAAAAAACTATTTAAGACGCTACCATAGTTAAAGTGGTTACAATGAACTAACAGTGAGTCATTGGTGTTGATTACTCTACAGGTACGCTGCTCTGATTTAGTGCAATAATACACATTGAAGTTGCCAGCCCAGAATATAAAGGTTGGCCAGGGGTGATGAGTTAACAGGCCACCCCAACTCATCGTCACCTGTATAGGATTCTAAAAATGATTATTATAATAGTTAATCAATCATAAGTCAATTTTTCAAAAGCCTTCAGCTAGGATAGTGTGAATATAAGGCGAGGTAAAAGTCACCTTTCCTAGGGGGATGGTATTTGCAGTAAGAGTGAGTAAGCCCACTTTCGATCTGCCTGATGGAGATGGAAGGGCTGGCGTAACTTAGACAGCCTGTTCCATCCAGGTTTCCTGGAAGCAAATGTTATCGCAGTTCAGAAACACTTTATACCAATCTTGGATATTTTTTTTTAATTTTCAAAACCCGCTATGTTTCAAGTGAGAAACATTCCATCCCTTAAAAGCCCCTCAGACCAGGACACTTAAGGTACTGATAAAGTAGGGCCAATTGGAAAATATTTTGTACTACTTTATGTAACAGACACAACCGTCTACCCCTTCCCATCTTGGACTGAACAGAGAATTGATTGGTAATCATGGTAAGGGTCAGACTGGGATGGTAAATTATTTATAGGTAAGATGAGTCAGTCACAAGCCTCCACATCTTCCAGAGTAGAATATCTATTTGAAACAAGAACAGAATCAGAGGGCAGATGATCTATCTTATGGCCAATACTCATAGAGGGAGGACCTTGGGAATGTGTGGTAAAACGGCGTACTATTGCAGGCCTATAAAAATAACCCAAAGGGACAGCATAGATTTGGGAGTGAGATGAAGGAGCAGTCAATAAACTCCCCAATAGGTCTCTCACTAACTGTTCATTATCAAAATTTACAATGGCAAAGTTATTATTATTGATTTTTCAGATCCCATCCATGGTGTTCTTCTGGCCATAATCATGTCATTTTGGATGCAATGGCCACTATTTGAATTTGTAATAACCAATGCCAGGCCTTAGCCGTAAGCTGAGATGTAGATTCTCTTTCATTGGGATGGAGTAAAGGCACTTTAACTAGAATTAAAAGATAGGGACAAGCTGCAGGGGGAAGAAACATAAATTGTTGTTTAATCTAGTATGTAACTGAAAAACAGAGGGTTTTGAAATAGCCTGGGAGCTTATTTAATTTTGAAATTTCCCCTTGCCCAAGGTACTTTGAATAGACATCTGTGAAGAACAGCCTCTAACGTCCAAACCTGCATGATCTGCGCCCATAGGATCGATACTAGGACCTGTATGATTTATAACACAAGGGCGACCATAAAAAACAGGAGGCTGTTTGTCTGAACACCAATTATGACAATTTGGGTTATAGTTTGTACAGGTTTTGCTGACGATAAAAGGGCTGTCATTAGTTTGGTGATGGGATCTAAAATTATCAAAACTGTTGTCAGAAACTACTGCATTTTGTTGCTCTGAGTTGGTCATTAACAAACCTTGGAGAGTGAGATCTATGGAATCTAAACGGGCATAGATTGGTTGTAGAAGCTGTTGAAAGTTGCCAATGAGATCACCCCAAATTGGAGGAGGTGTAGCTGCAGATTGTAGCGGGCCAGACCTTCATGATAGTGTCAATTGCACAGCGGTCTTTCCTTGCTTCTTAGCGGGGCAAATAGAGGGCAGTGCCACAGGGTCTATTTTCCTTTTCTCGTTAAAAATAATTGAGTCTTGGTTTCCTCCTAGATGTGGAAGCTGGGAAAATTTCGGGGGTAGCAGCAGAGTAACCACTCACAATGCAGAAAGAAGATCCCCCTGTTGCCCCACATCCTCACCCTGGAATAAAGAAACAGCTGTGTTTAATGCCTGCCCTGCTCCCACCTCCAGCAAAAGTCTTCTTTCAGTTAGGATAATTTCTTTTTCTAAAGCAGACATTGCCTTGGCCCAAAACGTATCTAATGAAGTTACCTTCTCTGTTTCAGACAACTTTTTATTTACCAATTTTGAACCAGGAAATTAAAAGCAAGGACGTTAGAGGGGGTGCCCAGCCCCGCCTCTGACATGGATGGGCCAGCCCATGGCCCGGGCTTTGCCCAGGCATGCCTGTACGGGTCCTGCGCTGTGGGAGCGAAGAAATCTTTTTAACAGGGCTGGGAAGAATGGCTCCGCCTCCCTCTCCTCTCACTCTGCTGCGCAAGGAAAGCTGGGGGACCGAGTTCCACCCCAGCTGACTGCCTGGATGCCTGGTTTGGAGCAGAGAAGTGCAGCGTGTAGGGGCCTCGGATGGCTCTTCATGTGATCCCGTGCTGTGGGAGAAAAGAAATGTTTCCAACAGGCCTGGGAGGGCTGGCTCCCCCTCCCTCTCCTCCCGCTCTGCTGCGAAAGGAAACCTGGGGGACGAGTCCCACCCCAGCTGACTTCTGGATGCCTGTTTCTGGGCAGAGAGGTGCAGCGTGTAGGGGCCTAGGGTGGTCCTTTGTGTGATCCTGCACTGCGGCAGCGAATAAATGATTTTAACAGGGCCCGGAGGACTGGGTCCGCCTCCTTCTTCTCTCGCTCTGCCGTGCAAAGGAAAGCTGGGGGACTGAGTTCCACCCAAGCTGACTGCCTGGATCTGCGCAGAGAGATGCAGCTTGTAGTGGCCTTGGGCGGCCATTCGTGTGTCAAATTAATGAAAGAGAATATTAACAAACAATTTCAGTATTTGGAAGGCAACACAACTCTTCTCAATCTAGATTCACGGTAGAGTTTAGAGTGCAGTATGGAGACTTTAATTTTCACAGTTACTGATACAATAAAAGCTAGCCTGGATCAGGGCATATGTACTGCTCTCATCCTGCTAGATCTCTTTTAGTATGATCTCATATGGGGTTCCTTATAAAGAGGCTGTATGAAATAGAATACCCTCTAGAGCATTGGCTTGGTTTACCAATTTTTGGACTCACTGGACTCAAGCCATCTACTTGCCACCATTTAGATCGGAGGCAATTGGTACAGAGTGTGGGGGGGCCTCAAGTTTCTTCATGAGCACCATCTTGTTAATACTTATATAGCATCATTGCAGAAAATAGTTACTGACCATGGCTCTGAAATATTGGCATATGACGATGATACCCAGTTAATGGTATCCATCACGGAAAACTATGACTTTACCAGAGTCATATTCTGTGATTGACTAAGATGATTGCTCTGTGGATGAAACAGAACTTTCTATATCTGAATGATGATAAACCGTGATGTTTGGAAAGGTAAATGAGATTAGCTCTGACTAATTGTGGCCTCATAAACTAGGGGCTCTACCACTGCTCAAGAAGGTGGCAAGAAATCTGAGAATCCTCCTAGGTTGCATGCTCAGGGGGGAGATGTACAAAGTTCTATGCCTAGACACGAGGGAAAGATTTTCCCACTTTGTGTGGGTGCTGCACAGTGCAACACCCATGCAAAGCCGGAAAAGGAAGGAGACATTAAGCATTTCTCATTCCTTGAGCCTAGTTTAAAAGGGAGCAGCTTTCTCATGCTACACCCAATCTACTGTGTTTAGTAAATTAGGATTAGCGTGAGAATCCTTGGGTGGTTGCATGGGAACACCCATGCACAGCCTGTGGCATGCCCCCATGGCGCAAAGTAATGCGAAGCAGTGCTATTCGCTGCTTTGCATTACTTTTATGTTATTTCCAGTGCTAAACAAGTTTAGCGCTGAAAAGTAAATTAGAAAAAAAAGATTTTGCGCCATTTTCCATCACTTTTGTGCTGCAAACACATGCAAAAGCTTAGTAAATCTCCCACAAAGTGTGAAAAATCAGGTTGCTGCGGTTTGCGAATGCAGGCTTGGTATAATTTGCATCATGGGTTGACTGGACAGCCGGGCAAGCAGGCAATCCCCCAGGAGTCTGGGTTTTACACATGGAAGCCAGTTTCTGTCCTTAGGATTGGTGGTGCACGTTAGGTTGTCCCGGCCACAACTTGAAAGAGTTGTTCTGGTTTTAGCGTGCATTAGCACATCTGCAATGGGGACTGAATTTATCACTTTTGCCAGGGCTTTTTTAAATTCCCAAAATATTTAGGTCGACCCCTTTGCAGTGCAGACCCTTCCTGCCAATCATTTGCACTACGGTAATGGAGCTGTAAACAACTCACTGCTGTCAAGTATGTAAAAGTGCCTGCAAATCATTCAGACAACAGCAGCAAGATTAATTAGATGTACCTAAAATTAATTCACCTTTTGGATTTGTAAATCTGACCATAACAACTTCTCATCCAATTTATAGAGTTAAAAGTGGGGGCTGTTGGTTCTCTTATTTAGTTCCTTGGCATTTACATTTTCCATTTGTCACTGGATAAAACTGGAAACTTAAAAATAAATGCTGAAGACATGTCTCTCCTGAGTGGGTGAGGGTTGGCTGACCTTTTGATTCCCCCCTTTGCTCTGAATGAGTAGGTCTGAATGAGTATCCCCTTCAGGGGTGAGAGTTTGTGCTTTGTAAGTTCACATAACATAGCATTCCATAATGTAACATAGGAATAGCATATTTATTTATTTTATTTATTTATTTATAAAGCGCAACACTCATCCCAAGGGATATCAAGGAGCTGGTAGCAAACAAGGCTTGGCTGCTGATAGGGGGAGACAAGTAAATATTGTTTTTTAGGGAATAAATGAGTTTTTAGTTTTTTCAGAACGCCAGGTGGCTCGGAGTGAGCCGAAGGTCCAGGGGAAGCTCATTCCATTTCCTAGCTGCCAGCTATGAGAAAGAGCGCCCTCCAGTCCTCACCTTCTTGATACGCTTTGTTCTGGCTAATATTATAATGTAACATAAAATAGTTTACCATACCATAACATAAAATAGCATACAATTACATACCATGCCATAACATACTATAACATACCATAACGTAACATCATTGTTAGAAATGGGGTCTCTGGTTAACAGAGATATGTCCCCTTTCCAAGTAGGAACTACGATCCTACTCAGTGTAAGTCAGATATAAGACGGCCGGCAAAGATCACTCAGGCTTAACTCAGGCTTAACTTAAGATGCAATGTGTCAAGTATTTGTGCCACCCAATACAGTAAAACATTAGAAACCACACAAAAATAACCCACACCAGGTTGGAAGATTAGAGCTTAAGTTAATAAACAAACAAGACAGACCAACCAAAACTACAAATATCCAACAGGTAAAACCAGAGTTATGAATTTTTAAAGAATATATTGAAATATAGTTCTTAGAAACATAAAGTGCCAACAAGGGATATCTGGTTGAGCTGAACCAGGTCAAATCTGAAAAGCCAAACTCACCGCGATGGAGCGTTGGTGGGAAACAAAAGCCACACAGGGCCCACTGCAAAGAGTACCTTCACGAATGAAACGTCGATGGTGAAAAGCGAGATGCGAGGAGCATTCGGAGGCAATGCAGCGTTCCTTAAGATTGTAGGTGATGCTTCAGTTCTGAGTGCGCATGGGAGATGCATCTTCATCAAACCCCTTATCAGGCAGGTGATGCGTCTTTACTGAGCCGTGCTGCCAGCGCTTTGATATCCTCGAAGTGGCAATGCATCAGTGTTTCCGACTGCCGGAAAGTCGGCGATGCATGGATTTTAGCAGAGACAGCAAGAAAACCCACTTGCAAGGGCTCAGGACTTTATTGGCACCACTTGGCAGGGGAAAACTCACAGATAGCAGAGTCTGGATGCTGTAGCAGGGTTGAATGAAGTTTTTGATGTCCTTGAGACTTCAGAACAGGAGGCAAGTCCTCAAGCCCTTGGAGTAACTTGGTTCTGGGGATATAGAGATGCAGGCCTAGTCCTTCTCACAACCAGCTAAGAAGGGCAGCAGGCAATAGGGCAGGCACAGCAGAGTAGAAGTCCAGCATAGTGACAGTTTTTTATACCAGTCCTTCTTCTTGGCAGAGTATCCTCAGGTCCAGAAGCTATACCCAATTGTGCCTTTGAAGTGGGAGAAACTTCAAAGGGAGCCTTTTGAACTGCACAAGGTCCCTGCCCTTCCTGCCCTGGCTCCAGACTTACTACAAGAGGGCATGCAGCTCTTTGTGTGTGGACAGGCACAGCCCTGTTCAGTTCCAAGTGTCAGCTCCGCTCTCCCATCCTGCCCAGGATGGCCCATCAACCTGGTGATGGCTTGTCAGGATGTGAACGGCCCTTCAGAAACACATCTGCTCTCTTTATGTGTGGCTTCTAGAGGGAAAGCACAAAGCCCAGCTGTCACCCACCCCAAACGTGTATTCAGAGACAGGCAGAGGCACAAAATGGTTAAAGTAAGAAAATGCCAACTTTCTAAAAGTGGCAGTTTTAGAACTGTAACATAAAATCGAGCTGTCCCATAAGTTGTGATTTTAAATTGTGAGTCCAGAAACACCAAACTCAGACTATCACTCTTTTCTGAATTGGAAATGACACTTATAAAATGTATTAGGATAATCCCAAAGTTCACCTATAGGAAAGCTAGGCCTTGCAGTAGTGAAAAATACATTTACGTATTTTTTTATTTTTACCTGGGGATGTAAAATTTCAAGTACATGTCAAACATTTTAAATACAATGCACCTTGCTCTTGAAGCTGCCCAAGGCCTATCTTAGGGGTGGCTTATATGTGCTAATTAGGAATGTTTGGGCCTGGCAAGAGGGTGAACTTGCCAGGTAAAAATGGCAGTTCTAACTGCACACACAGTTTAAAATGCTACTTGAGTGGGTGGCACAATCAGTGCTGCAAGCCTACTAGTAGCATTTAATTTAAAGGCACTGGGCACATGTAGTGCACTTTACTAGGGAATCAATAAATTAAATATGCCAATTGTGGATATGCCAATGTTACCACGTTTTAGAGAAAGAGCACTAGTTAGCAGTGGTAAAGTGCCCAGAATCATAAGGTCAGCAAAAATGAAGTCAGCAAAACAGGAGGTCAGAAGGCAAAAAAAGTCAGGGTAAACCACAACAAGGATGCCAGAACAAACCATAACATAACATCCCTAATTAAGGGTAATCGTGTCTCTCTATGTTGGTGGTTGGACACAGTACTTCATTTGTGCCAGTGGTTTCCGGTGCTCAGCAATGACACCTAATTGTCAACATAGGCACTTATTATAATCTGCCACATGGTGGCGATGTTTGAATAATTTAGAGATGAGCACCACAACAGTTGCACAAGCCATTCTTATAACTTTGGGATCCTGGAATAGTCTGAACTGTCACACTTATAAGAGTTCATTGGCTAGTAGTTGTGTAGAAACCTTCATTAGCTGCACTTCCAGGTGCTGTGGGTGGTGCAAGCTACATTGGCTTTCTGATGAGTGGCATGGAAGTTCTTTTTTTTTCAAGTTAACCAGTGGTTAGACAATTGCTGAATTCTGTGTGCCATCATCCTGAACAAACGTTTATGCTCGGTTTGTGATGAGTAGTTAGTCAGACTTTGGGGCTTTTGGGGGTGATAATGTTATTTACTGGATTTAACATAGTAGCTGAGCGAAGTATCTCTTAAACAAGCACATTTACAAATCTAACGCTCATGAAATGAGACATCAGAAGCAGTGTAGCAGAAAGAAACTTCAGAAAATGTTAGTCAAATGGTAATGAATACATGAACTTTACTTTCTGCAAAAATGCTGGTCACAAATGATGTCAATTAATTTAAGATTTCTTGGCTATAGAGGATTAATAGCTGTGGGTGTAATGTCAACCATGTAAATAAAACCTAGTAATGACCATGTTTGATGCACTTCTGTATTACATTTTAGATCTGAATAAATGCGATTAGGCCCTTTTGGGTATTTTTCAGCTTCGAATATTCTGAAATGTTCTGAAATATACTTTAATTATGTCTACATTTCCACCACCCCTAAACTGCCATGGTGGAGAAACAATATGCGTCTAAGCTTCCATTACTAGAAATGTGCTTAACCAGGACAATATTCCAGTAACACCTCTGATCATAATGAATACTAACTGGAAAGAGCAGAAAAGATGTGATCAGTAAAATCACCATCCATCACTTGATGTAGACCAAAAGGAATTACACCACAGAATCAAAATCACGTGACAAGAATGGTTGGGGTTCCTGTGACCTATTCTTCTTCCCAGTGTTCACTAAGCAACGAAAATTTCCTGCACGCTGGGTCAATTTTTTTTATTTAGGGAAAACAAAACCCAGCTTTAGGACTTTGCTTTCTAACCCTAAACATTTGTTGAGAAGGTGCTTTAAACCTGCTTTACAATCCTCTATTGCTGTGAGGGAAGCCATTGTGGCAGTGATTCTTTTTCGCAGCAGAGGCTGTAAGGCTGGCAGGGATCTCTAAGCAAGGGGTTATGGTCCTCCGCCAGGAGTGCTGAGTCCATGGCCTTTAGTCCAAGTCCACCAGAGCTTTATTGAACCCAAAGTCATCAGAGCTTTTACTTGGAAACTTTCAATTTGACTAGAACTCCTGCAAGTTCTCACCAGTTAGGCAGGTTAACTTAAGTCATGAACATGTCGTTAATTTTAGTAATGGGAGTTTAAAACATTTCTATCAATTGATCCCCTGTGGGATTCTTAAATTCACAGCACGCTATACAGGAACTACAGGCCACTCTCTATTAACTCATGTTTATGCCAATATCGATTAGTGAGATGGCAATGTTGGCAGTATTAAATGCAACTGAATACGTACACCATTTTCTGTAACCCTCTAGTCAATCACTTAAAATACGTCTACAATTCTATGGGTGCATGAATAAACAAATAAAATACTTTCTTGCAGCTGTACAATGCACTGCATACAACTATTATCATTAGTTGTTGTTGGTAGTAGTAGAAATAGCAGTAGCATTATTAATAGCAGTAGTACTAGTAAGTGTAGAAACAGTAGTACTCTCTGGTTTTGTACGAGTGAAATGTCCAACTAACTATAATGTGCCTCAAACCTATGGTTTTTCAGTGAATTTATAAGGTTTTTTAAATGCTAATTTCTAAATATAACGTGCCTGAAACTTATGTTTTTTTCAGTGAATTTCAATGTTTTTTAAAAGCTAATTTCTAACTATAACGTGCCTGAAACCTATAGTTTTTTCAGTGAATTTCAATGGGTTTTTTAATGCTAATTTCTAACTATAATGTGCCTGAAACCTATGTTTTTTTCAGTGAAAGGTTTTTAATGCTAATTTATAACTATAATGTAGCAGTCACATTTGCAGAGAGGTGGAGAAAGGTAAGCATGGCTTCCAAAAACCTCTGTTCCTGTTCTAGGTGAAGGAAGCTTGCACTGCTGCCAGGCTATACCAGTTCTAGGTGAAGGAAGCTTGCACTGTTGCAGCCAGACTTTACCTCTTCTAGGTGAAGGAAGCTTGATCATCTGCTGCCAGGCTGTACCTGTTCTAGGTGGAGGAAGCTTGCACTTCTGCTGGGCTATACCTGCTCTAGGTGAAGGAAGCTTGCACTGTTGCTGCCAGGCTGTACCTGGTCTAGGTGAAGGAAGCTTGCACTGCTGCCAGACCGTACATGTTCTCGGTGAAGGTAGCTTGCACTGCTGCTGCCGGGTTGTACGTGTTGTAGACGAAGGAAGCTTGCACTGCTACAAGGCCGTACCTGTTGTAAGTGAAGGAAGCTTGCACTGCTGCCACGCTGCACCTGTTCTAGGTGAAGGAAGCTTGCACTGCTGCCTGGCTGTTTGTGTTCTAGGTATAGGCAGCTTGCACTGCTGCTGCCACGCTGTATCTGTTCTAGGTGAAGGAAGCTTGCACTGCTGCCAGGCTGTACCAATTCTAGGTAAGGACCTTGCACCGTTGCAGCCAGCTGTACCTGTTCTAGGTGAAGGAAGCTTACACCTCTGCCGGACTGTACCTGTTCTAGGAGAAGGAAGCTTGCACTGCTGCCAGGCTGTACCTCTCCTAGGTGAAGGAAGCTTGCACTTCTGCTGCCGGGCTGTAACTGTTCTAGGTGAAGGAAGCTTGCACTGCTCCTGCCAGGCTGTACCTGTTCTAGATGCAGGAAGCTTGCACTGCTGCTGCTAGACTGTACCTATTGTAGGTGAAGCAAGCTAGCATTGCTCACTTGTCACATTACGCCCTGCCCCCCTCCCTGCACCACTGTACAAATGCATCCCCTGGTGTGTTGTAAGTTGGGGGCTTAAGTCCCCTTTAATCCTGAGGGGCCCTGGGATCCAACTAGCCCACTAGGTACCTCCAGTAAGTGCCACAGAGCTGCAATGCAGAGAAGTGTAAAAAGGGGCGTAGCCTCGGATCACCTCTCTGCCACCCAACCCTGTGGTGCTTACTGGTGTTAACTTGTGGGCTAGTTGGCCCCCAGGGACCCTCAGGATTTAAGGGGACTTAATCCCCCAACTTAAAATGCGCCACAGGTGCGTTTGCACAGTTGTCAAATCAGGCCCCGCCCCCTCCCTGCACCACTTAAGTAGTGGTATTAAGCCCCTTTGAATCCTGACGGTGCCTGGGAGACAACTAGCCCACCAGGTACCTGACTCGCAAAAGTGAATGTACAATAGTGTCTCAGACACTGTTTGCGTTTCCCAATGGGGTCGCAAATTGCATGCCTCATCAAAATTGATGAGGCAGTCGCAATTTGAGACTCCATTGGGAATGGTTAGCACTCACAGTGATGGTGGCCTGCTGGGGTCAGCAGACCACCATGTCTGTGACAGATTTTTTTAATAAATCAGGTTTTTTTAATGCAGCCCGTTTTCCTTAAAGGACAAAAGGGTACATTAAAAAAAGAAAAATGAAACTTTTCAGTTTCATTCTTAACGCCTTAACCGCGGCGGCAATTCCGCCGCGGTGCGGGCTTTCTGATGAGTGGGTGGGGCTGCATCAGCCGTTGGCAGCACTGGGGAGGGAGTGCTCCCATCGGCCGATGGGAGCACGGAAGGGGTTAAGGGTGAAGAACTGTATTCTTCATTCTCAGGGGTCTCACTAATACGAAAGAAGAATCTGACACAGAAGCTGGAATATAAAAAGACATCTTTATTAAACTTAATTAAGTGAGACTACGTCACACAGAAGCCTTTAGCAACTGAATGAGGCAGTCTAAAGAGTATAAAACACAGAGGCCTTTTATATGCTTAGGGTTACAAACTCAGCACAAAAGAAAGGGGCAGTCATAGCTTTTGCAAGCATGCAAAATACCTAATATGGACATACAAGATCTGCAAAATATTAGCCAATAGGAGAACATTAAAAAAAAGTATCATATAACCAGAACGTCCCCCTTACGTCGTGTTTCTGCCCAACCCACAAGTAAATTAATTTCAGCACCTATAGGTCAATCAGTAATGGCAGGACATGTCTGTATGCAGTTAGGCCAGCTGGTGTCTGAGATTGATTTCAAAGCAAGGACAGAGGGGGGGTTTCAACACGTTGCAGTCCAAAGGGCAGAGACATGAATAGAGCAGCCTGTGTAAAGGCAACACAAATTGATGACAAATGTAAGATGGAGTCAAAATTAAAGAACCTCAGACCCTCCTTTTGCCATTACACAGGCAAATCCTAAAATTATTTTGCAAACATTTTCAGGGCTCCTAGTTATTTCAGCGACTATTGACAATGCCAGTAAAACAATAAGAATCAGTCTCCAAACACCCATTCTATGCAATCGCACGGGAAATACCCAGAGTCCGTCGAAGCCTCTCTGGTAGGCTTCTATTGTCCATCAAATCTGCTTCTGTTGTTCTCTTCCGCATGGGCCTCTTCATTCAGGCCTTTCATGAACATCGTGCTTCTCAGTATCCGTTGGAGTGCCTTCCTGGTGAACACTCACAGCTCACTTAAAAGTCTCAATGTCTCAATGCAGAGCACCAATATTTCCTATGCTGCAGGCACTACAGATAGTGTGCTCTTCATTGATCATGGGCACAGATCATCTCGTGCAGACCCAAGTACTATTAATTTGAAAAGAGCAAAAGATTTTCACGCTCAGCAGCACTTTCAGGCTCCAACACTCATTATTCAGTGTCAGAGGACGCTCAAGCTGCTCTTTCATTTAATCATAGGTACCACAATGTAGTGCCTTTTGCCAATCCTGGATCCTCCGGTGCACTGCACTTCCATTGGAGCAAAGAAAAGGGGGGGTGTGGCCAAAACTCAGGCCAAGGGGCTCAAGGGACTGCACACTGTCAGAGGTTACCAGCACATGACAGGTGGAAAACTGAAGCCTCAATTCTTTCGCTCTTTTGCACTGAAACTCTGGTTCTGTGGCAAAACCAGCTCCTCCTTCTTTTCTGATGTTCAATGCCTTCTGATGAAGCAAGCACAATACTTTGGAGATATCATTGATGGCACGCTGGCGATCGCTGTCTGGGTGCTGGGACTTTTCATCTGTTAACTGTCACTGATGGGATTTAGGATTCGTCTTGATCACTGTTCTGCAGGGTATCATTCTTCCTTTGACTCTGGAAGATCCCGCAGAACCTAGTGATGTAGGAAATGTGACACAGTTGTTAGTTTTCTTCCAAGTAAAGAAAAACAATTCCTAGTATTTAACAAGGTAACTGCAAGCAGGTGGCCTGCAATCTTCAAAGGAGTGGCCATACGCCATGGGACTATTGTGATCTCAAATACACTGTCATTCTCATAGAATACAAAGACAAAGGCAGTAGGCTAAACAGTGCCTCTAGTCTCTTTAATTGGGTTTCCATGTGAGAGCATATCCTCTACCATCTAAGGGTAGATAGCGACATGGGAATTCAATCTAAATGGATGTCTTCACACATGGTGGCATTGTCTAATGGGGCAAACACATTTTATTTTCTCTCAATGATTACATATAGGTGTTCCCTAATTCCTTATCTACAACACCTCAAAAGAGAAATCGCATAATACATATTATCAGGGACATGTAGATACCTCCCTTTAATAATTGTGCATCAGGTGGACTATGCGATACAAAAGCTAATGATCGAAATGTGGAAACAAAAGACAAGAACTAGAGAGTCCTGGTATTTCCATGATTTGGAACACATCTAATCCACCAAAAACTAAAGCAGCAGAAAAAAGGAACTAAAAACCAAATTAGAATAGGCATTGAATTTGTCATATTCAAAAAAACGTAAGGTGTCTCGTATTGAGGTGGAAAACTTATCTTACTATAGTATTGAGTCAGTAAACCAGTCTATCACTACCCTGACAGTCAGACTGGAAAACATCAGAGTAGGCCTAAAGACAATTCTTGAAAACCAGTCTGGTCATACAAAAGGGAATTATAAATAATATGGGTGTCTCTGGTACATTACTGCAATCTGGAAGTATGAACCTGAACAATACAAAAATAATAAAAGGGCTAACTGGTGAAAGGAATATGGAAAAGAGAAATGGGACTAGGACACAGCTAAAATCCCCAATAACTAGGCACGATGCGACATCTGTCAGGGGAGAAGTAACAAAAGAAAAATCTATAGGAAGAACAAGGAATTACTTGGGTGAACAAAAATCAAAAATAGTTCATAAATGTTAGCTCTACCGCTGGCCGCTAAACCATATACGGTAATCTCAGCTAATGTTCCAGTTCCTTCTTCAGGGAAAAATGAAGCCTTGTTTCCTTTATGGTACAAAGCCATACACTACTTAGGAAGCAGAACAAAACTGACTAATGTAATATAGAAATTAGGTCACCATGTACAAGAGTCACAAATCTATAATTTATCCTTACGCCCAATCAGGATACATAAATTTAGGGCTGCCGTTCCTTATGGGAAGGGGGGGGGGTGCAGTAGTGTAACTAACAGCAAGTTACACACTTTGATCCTGTATATCTCTTTTATTTTACTTCAATACTATATAGCCAAATTTGACATACACTGGTGAAGTGTTGTCTGTCTTGTTCACAGCACGAAAAATCATATCTGTGAAATTTAGTATCAGCGCAAAAAAAAATACACATATGCCAAGCTATCAGATATGCGCGCTGTGTATCAAGCACAAACAGCATAGACAAAGTACAATAGCATATGTAAATAAGCGGTAATACAAAACACCTTTGCATGCACTTTATGCACTGTGAACCTGCAGCCCAAAACAGAATATTCAGGCCTGCTTAATTTGTCAGGCTTAAAATCCTCACCCTCCTTTTGACAGCAGATCACCAGTTAGTGGAGATTTGGCTGTCAAACACAACTTACTGTGTCGCTTCTGACACACAGGACTAGCAGGAACAATTCATAAAAGGATAAAATGCAAAAATATGTAAAACACACAAACATTTCTTTTCAAAAGAAGTCATAATAAAAAATAAAAAAAACACATCTTTTTCAACATATTGCTGACACTGCACATAACACACAAAATGTCAACTGTAATCAACCATCTTTTGAAAACATGCTAAACCACCTTAATTGTGACGTCCCAAAAACTCTTTCACAGACACTCTGCGTGTCCCGTGCGCCAACACCGTTTAGGCCCTGCTTTTCCAAGCAATGATTTCTCCATCTGTTTACACTTACTCCTATCCTACCTCACTGACCTTAAGGTCAAAATCTGCCTTGCAGGCTCCTCAGTCCTCTATCTCTTCCTCACTCTAAGGCTGAAAAAGACAAAAAACCTTCCCAACTCTTTCTAACCTGCAATAACCAACCCTATTTAAAACACATGATATATATATTACTCCTGTTAGGGGCTAAAATTTATTTCTATACTTAGATTATTAAAACAGTTTTTGTGAATAATTCACAGAACATAATAACACACATACCAGTTTTTAGAACAAATGCTTGTTTGCAATGGTACTCATTTCATCAACCTTAAATGGATGAAGGTCTCAGTTAGGTCCAGCAAAAGTTAAAACCTTCCACCCTGATATTAAACTCAAACCTCTGCACCAGGCACATTGGCTCACTGAGCCATTTAAAAGCAAACCCAAATGGGAACAACCTGCAAATTTGTATTATACCTAAATGTATGCATTTACTGAAGCCTAAAGCACCTTAAAGCTATTGTAAATGGCAAAAATGCCCAAATTTTACCCAAATTCGACTTTGATATTTGGGGCACTTAAAAATAAAGATCCTACAATTGCGTTACTTATTAATCATCCTCAGAATGTTCTTTACAAATTGCAGAGATTGGACATTAGACATATCTCATGCAAATCCTGAGAAAAATTACTTTTTCACGCCTGCGCCAAGTGAAATTCTATATGCTAATGTCCTCATTATGCAGTATAACATAATTTAAATTAAATTATAATGCTAGGAGGTCACAGTATAAGTATTAAGCTTCATGAATAGTAAAAAACGAATTTTGTAGCACTTATTTTTATAACCCAATCATTTTTGATAATTCCACATATTAAGGCTCTGTAATTCCTCGAATCTGACTTCATTTTTTTTTTTTTGCTCTGTGCCACGTAGGCCTGCAAAAATAGCCTGGCGAACAAGGTGGTACACATTAACCAGATTAAACTGTAAGAAATTGACCTCTTCACCCGAAACTGACCTCGCAAACCCAACTTCCCTGATTGATCTTTATCTGAGATTGCCAATCAATGTTCAAGACATCGTTAACTTTTTAGTTTCCTTGGACTTGCCCTATCTTGTTTCTGCATCTGTTACTGTTTCTTTCTTTTTAAATGTTTCTTCATTACATGGGTTAATTATTATTTAGCAACAGAGCCAAGAATATACTTACAGAAATGCTTAAAAAGAGGAAAACCCTTAATTGAAATGTCTTCCTATAATACTGTTAGGACACGAAATCGCTGAAAGTACCGCAAACGAGCGCGAGACCGGAACTACAATTCCCAAGAAACCCTTGCCCTGAACTACATATCCCAGGAAGCTCCGCGCGGGGCGGAAGCAGGCGCCGCCATAAAACAAACAGGATGGCAGGACGCGGCGTCGGATATTCCCAGTTCAGGTTCCTGGACTCATACTCTGAACGGAAGGGTTGACCAGACGTGCACAGACGAACGGAGAGCTTCAGTCTCGGTAAGCCGTTGTTACACCAGTCCCCGCTCGAGGGTTCTCGAGTGCGAGAGACGCTCCCTTGGAACTTACCTTGTGCAGTCCCCGCTCGAGGGTATACGAGCGCGTGAGACGCTCCTTTGGAACTTACCTTGTGCAGTCCCCGCTCGAGGGTATTCGAGCGCGAGAGACGCTCCCTTGGAACTTACCTTGTGCAGTCCCCGCTCGAGGGTATTCGAGCGCGAGAGGCGCTTCCTTGGAACTTACCTTGTGCAGTCCCCGCTCGAGGGTATTCGAGCGCGAGAGACGCTCCCTTGGAACTTACCTTGTGCAGTCCCCGCTCGAGGGTATCGAGCGTGTGAGACGCTCCCTTGGAACTTGTTGCAGTCCCCGCTCGAGGTTTATCGAGCGTGTGAGATGCTCCCTTGGAACTTGTTGCAGTCCCCGCTCGAGGGTTATCGAGCATGTGAGACGCTCCCTTTGTATATACCTAGCTCCCAGTATTATCTGCCCTAGCCCCTGTCCCCATTCGAGGGATTCGAGTGCAAGGTCTCTGAACCCCGCAAACTCAAGGACCAGTGCCATCCGGAGAGCCCTCCGTTGGAGAGTGTCGGGACCGACACTCATGCGGAGGACGACCTGGGGAAAACCATCCACCTCTTTGTAAGATCGAGTGGCATTGTCGGCCACTGCTTAGCACGGTGTCCTCTGTTGGTGAATGCCGGGACCGGCGTTCGTGCAGAGGACGGTTGGAACAAAGAGGAACGGGGCACAGTGTGGGCTTGCTTCCTGTTAAAGCCATATCAGGTTGTGCAGTAATGAATAAAACTGATTCAACCAATATACCGGTCTTATCTCTGTTGAGAGGAAGCGTGAGTGTCCAGTGTTATTAGCTGGCCCAATCCTGAGGTAACCAGGGGATTACAAATACAAAATAATGAATCTTAGTTTTGGAACCTTTTTAAAACAACATTCTGAAATGCAAAGTTTCACCCGTGCAACTGAGGGCAAAGTCCTGGCTTGAGTAAATATTCCTGTCTATTTAGCTTGTCTCTCAAGGTTTATAACATAAGCACGGTGGCTGTCTATTTAAAACTAAAACTAAGACATTTCAAGTTTCAAAATTCGTGTGCAATACAGCAAGGTCCAATGTATTCAGATAATGTGTTTGCCTGTTAATATCTAATACAATATATCTAAGGAAAATGCTGTAAGTTTATTTATTTTTTGCAAAAAACCCAATTTCGTTTTTGGGGGCTTTTTTATTCCTAGTGAATGTGAATTTACATTTAAGCATTTATACATTTTGCTTAATAGACTGAAAACATCAAAAAGAAACACAAACACAAATTTGAGCTCATTTCAGACATAAACAGAAAAGGGGTCAAACACTCAGGACACACAATACGGCGCGCTTTAGCCATTTATTTCGTGAATAGCGCCATCGGTATTCACTTACAGAAATTGTACTAATGGGAAAACCACATAGACATTTAAACACACATTAAACCCACAAACCAATACTCAGAACAAAAACAAAGGACAGCCCACAGACTGTACTTAAACCAAACCATTTGTAAATACTAGTTGTAAGTCATATTTACAAGAAACGCTTCTCAATTGTGTTCCAAAAGACTGCAAAATCAGACTGCTACATATCCAAGAAGCCAAAACACACTCAATTCACTAGCTTTGGCTGGCAGAACACCAAAAATCGCTCTGCATATCTTCATTCATAAAATTGCACAGAACAAAGGATCCTTGTATGTATTATGTCCATATTTTAATTCCCTGGGGATACAGAATCACCAAGGAAGAAATATGTTTGTATACCTAAACCTATTTAGGTATTCCTTCTAGGAGAGCCGGCTAATTAATTTCACATCACACTATGGTACCTTCCAAATAAAGCAACACATTCCTCTATCTGAGCTTTGAAACAGGCATTCCAAAAATATTGCAAAATATACAATATTATAATCAAAGTAGTGCTTAATGTACTTTTCGTACGTGCACCGTTCAACAAAACCAAATAGAGAAAAATCTCCTCATTACCTGTCTACACAAATTGCAATTTGCATATCAAATCCATACAAATCAAAAGTTGGCCAACACAAATTCCAAAGTTCCAAAGCTACAGTAAGCGTTACTAAACTACCTTACTCTTACCAATCAAAAGGTTGTCCAAATTCTAACTGCCAAGTTCTACATGACGTAACGGTCTTTTTTCTTTTAGAATACTCGTGCCAAAAAAAAAGGTTCTCAGTCAGGAGTGACATCATGTGGAGGATCAAAATCAGGAAGATCAGAAATATACTGGGCTGCAAAGACAAAGAATCTCCAAAATCCTTGTGCACAGAGTAGTAGAGTCCCGTCCTGTCCTCCTCAGTAGATTTCTGTCTTCTGACAAGATCACTCCTTCAGAAAGTCACTTCTCTGATGAAGCCCACGTTGGCCGCGCCATTTGAAGAACTGTAATCTTCATTCTCTGGGGTCTCACTAATACAAAAGAAGAATCTGACACAGAAGCTGGAATATAAAAATACATCTTTATTAAACTTAATTAAGTGAGACTACGTCACACAGAAGCCTTTACCAACTGAATGAGGCAGTCTAAAGAGTATAAAACACAGAGGCCTTTTATATGCTTAGGGTTACAAACTCAGCACAAAAGAAAGGGGCAGTCCTAGCTTTTGCAAGCATGCAAAATACCTAATATGGAAATACAAGATCTGCAAAATATTAGCCAATAGGAGAACATTTAAAAAAAAAAGCATCATATAACCAGAACGTCCCCCTTACGTCGTGTTTCTGCCCAACCCACAAGTAAATTAATTACAGCACCTATAGGTCAATCAGTAATGGCAGGACATGTCTGTATGCAGTTAGGCCAGCTGGTGTCTGAGATTGATTTCAAAGCAAGGACAGAGGAGGGTTTTCTTTTTCTTTTTTTGTTTTTTTTCTTTTTATTGAAGTCTTGGATAAGCAAAGCCGAAACATACAATGACATATCATATACTAACCAAAATATACACATACCCCCCAAATTCAGGGGCCACACATATGACCATCAGAGGGGTGTTTTCAACACGTTGCAGTCCAAAGGGCAGAGACACTTCATGAATAGAGCAGCCTGTGTAAAGGCAACACAAATTGATGACAAATGTAAGATGGAGTCAAAATTAAAGAACCTCAAGGGCAGGCAGTGGTCCCTATGACCACTGCCTGCTCTTAAACAATATTTTCGCACCCATTCACAAAGGGGAGGGGGGTTTGTGAGTAGCTTATTGCCTTTTTTAAGAGGGTGGTAAGCTGCAAGTGTTTTGCGACCGAAAATGCAGTTGCAAAACAATCATACATTACAGTCAGACTTGCTATTAGGAAGGGACGTCCTTGGCACGCCTCTTCCTAATAGCAAGTCGCAAACCATATTTTGCGTGTCACTAATAGGTTAGCGATTCACAAAATATGGTTTGTACATGGGGCTGACCAATTTTGCGGTGGCGAACAGGACGAATTTGCGGCCACAAAAACCTGTTATACATCTGCCCCACTATGTGCTAATTCTTCCTAACCGCCCTTTCCAGCTGTTGTGGTGAATATTATATGTGGCCTCACATTTTCATCTTTTTTCTCTTTTTCTTCTCCTACCTTCCTATTATTGATTTCAAAAAGTAGTTCTTCCCTTGGATTTTCATAATTTTGGTCATAGCTGCACCCATAATGCGTGAATCATACCGTCTTTCTGTATCTTCTCTTGCTGGCTAGATGTTATGTGTTGTGGCAAACTACAGTTTTTTTATATATATATCTATATATATATATATAGATAGATAGATAAATAGATAGATAGATATATTCACTGAAAAAACGTAGGTTAAATTGACATAGAATTGTAATATTATCTTACTTAACTGAAAAAAAAGGTTAAAGGAACATTATGCAATTTAAAACTAACAAACCAACGGAAATTCAGTTACAGTTATCACATGTAACTATAACTTGTGCATTAAAGTAACTAAAACTCGAACCCTCGCCATGCACATTGTAGTTACCAATGGTATTATTTCGGATATCATCAGGGATGTCTTGAGTGATGTAATATATGGGTACAAGCTGTGCATGGGTAGGGTGGGTAATCAATGGGACATTCACAACGCAGTTATCGCTTGTGATTATATGGATATTCGGGATAAACTCAAAAAGTAATATGCACAATGTTTACTTTTCTGATATGACCCTCATTAACACCTTTTCATCCAGCTCAAAATGCACAGGCCTAGGTTGCAGAGAGCCCTCGACTCAGCACTGTATGCCAGCATTTCACCGGTGCCTTCTTGCTTAAGAACCAGCTGCTTTTTTGTCAATTATTTACTTGAACACATTGTCTCAATTTAGTACAAGGCAAAGGATTCTACAGCATTTTATATGTAGCATGAAGGCTTTATTTCAAATAAAATGATGCATAATGGGCATTGACTGCTTTTGCACTTCCTGTGGAAATACATCCTTACTTTGCATTGTAAGTAAGCACAATGGTGTGACTAAGTAGTATTGAATTTGGCAATTGCATACCCGCTTCTTACTGCTTTATTAAAGTAGCAGCTGTGAATTAGTGGGAAAGAGAACATGGACAGACAATATGTCCTCATTATAAATAGAACAGATTTAATTGTTTAGGTTGCCTAGTGGCTGGAACTCATGATTCAGGTTGGTATTTCAGCACTTAAATCCACAAATTATAAAGCGGTTGCAGTGAAATTTGAGTAGCAGACAAATGAGAACTAGGAAACTGGTGTGGGTGGGGTGTAGATGTAGGAAAGCGGGAGTGTGACAGAGGGAAAGGAAGGGGAGAGGAAGGTGTGCCTTGGAAATGGCTTAAACTGGGACTGGCATGGGCCAGAAATGATCTGCTTTTGCAGCCCAATACCAAAGTGCTTTTCCCTCTTGGATGTTCTAAACAATAAAATGAATCCCATTTTCCCTCCACCATGAAATTCTGGTGCGGGAACACTTGGTTTACTTAAAATTGGGTGTAGGAGTGCGCCACTGACAATCGCTCTAGACAATATCACGGCCTGATTCAGCAGAAAAACAACAATTTCTAAAAACAAAACATTGCAATTTTTTCAAATAGGGGGATTACTGCTTTATTCAAAGTGATAAAGCAGATCAAAATGGTCGTTTTCTAATAATTTAGCTTTTAAATATGTTCTTCCTATCTACATGCAGAACAAAGTACATTTCGTAGTATGTCACTGTAGGAGAGTAGGGTCTGCAATCCTATGATCACCCAGATTTTTGCTTTTTTGCTGCACTGGTTTACGACTTTCCCTGGCTGTGGGCCTGCTAATCAGACCCACAGCCTAGCTGTTCTCTCTATCCAAATTGTACTCAGGTACTGAATTGGCACTGGGCCCTCTCCAAGTCCCTGTACCCAGGGCTGAGGTGCACCCAGAAGTCTCCCAGGGGCTGAAGCATGTATTATGCCACCCCTGGATTGACTAACTAAAACTGACACAACTGGCTGCACGACAGCTGGGGCAAGGTGGTGTACTCACCCTTTGCTTTAGATATAGTATACCTATATCTAACCCTAAAATGGACACACAGATCTCCTATCAGTCACTCCTATGGCAGGCCTTAACAATCCTGAAGGCAGAGTGCTTGGAATCGTGTGAGATGGTGCTCTGGCATGAGCTGAGCCTGTCTGCGGCTTTCGGGATCCATCCCTTAGCCGTTTCCATGATATCGCATACCATATACTCTTAAGTGCATTATAATCCTTGCGGTTATGTGCCAACTCTGGTATCGCTTTATCAAAACATGTCGAGTAAGGTGTCATACGAATTGGAATACTAACCCCTCGCCAATTCTGGCGACGGGGTTAGCATTCCACCCTTCTAGAGGGACACGACATGCATGTAACCTATAACCCGGTTAAAAGTCAGACAGAGCCTTAGCATCCACAAAATGGATGCTGCCACCGAGACACAAGTCTGCCCTCCTGCTGCTGGGAGTCCTCCCAGAGCAGGAGATAAGGACAAGGGGTTTCCTGCCAGGGGCGGTGCCAGCACCGTCCCAGACAGGGTTTTGTGTATTGTAGGTAGGCAGGGCTTTAGAGGAAGGTGACTGCACGTGGCACCCCGGTGCTCACTGTGCATAGGCTGGCTGGAACCAGTTCCAGGGTCACTCCAGACCCTGTGCTGGGGAAAAGCCCGCCAAGGAAGTGGGTGTAACCACCCCCCTCCTGGTCCCACCCATAGGGCAGGACCTAGTCGCGTGCCAGCCCCCTTTTCCCAGATAAAGGTAGAGACTGGCCCCCTTCCAAATCAGATCATCTTTGGAATCAAGACACGACTTTCTGCGAAAGGACTTCAAGATTTCCTTCTTCAAGATTCTCCCTTGTGACTAAGGAGTAGTCACCCTGCATCCGCAGGCACCATCTAAGAACACTGCGGTCTGCTGCAAGTCCTTCCTCCGGAATCCGACTGCCCAGCTCGACGAGAACCGGCTTCCCTGGCACCTCTGACCTCTACCTACATCATCAGTCACGCTGAGATTCGTGGGTGTGACGAGACCTCGAGGGACCGGCCATCTTCAAGACTGCACGACTTCTTTCCAGCAAGCCCGCCGAGTAATCTACTGGTGAGTGCTTTGGGGTCCGAGAAGCCCCGACCCTGAGCAGCTCCAGCTCCGAAGTACAGCCCCCCAGCATCTCCACGATCTGCGTGGGGCCCTTCTGCTTCCCGCTGCTCACCGCGTTGTTTGGCTACTAGCCCGTTGGCTTGTGGCCTTCCTGACGACGCCCGACGACATTTCTGCTGCTGGTCTGGTTGCTCCAGACTGGCCCTTGCTCCCTTCCAGAAGAGGAGCACCCCGGACCCCCCTGGTCCACTCAAGACGCCATTTTGAGCCCACCGCGTGGGCTTGAATTAGCCAAGGCTTGTTGCCCAATCCTGGGTAACTTCGACGCCGACGACTTCATCCTTCGTGGGACAGCTCGCACCTCCATCCTGGTCGCCGACAACGCCTCCTGGTCCGAGAGACTGCAGAGCCCAGCAGCGCCCACTCACCTGACTGCGGTGACTTCGCCCGGTGCCATCCTGGTGCCCACTTAATCACTGGCTAGTGATTCAAGAACTTGGTCCCCTCTGCTTTCAGGTTTTCTTCTTCCTTGATCCAGGCTTGGATCCATCGAACTTTTCTTCACTGGTCGCCTGCCAGCAACTTCTTCCTTCCAGGCTCCTGGTCCGGCAACGAGATCCCCGACGTCTTTTCAGACCTATGCAGCTGCAGCCCCTGGGCTAGGTAACTTCGGCACTTCGGTGTCCCAGCATAGCCTCACTATCCTAGGGTCAGGATCCACTGTCGTTTTCTTCCTACCAGGTCGGGTTCGCCCGTGAACACTAACTTTGCCTTTACTAGCCTCCATAGACTTTGTCCCGCATCCCGCGTGAGAGTGCACACTCTGCACCCGAGTCCCCTGGGTCTCCTAGTAGTAATCTAACGATTCCCTAGTCCAGTCCTAGCGATTCCAAAGCCTATTAGAACTGTTACTTACCTGCTAGTAATTCGCATTCCACTTTTAAAGTATATGGTTTTTCGTGCCCCTCGGGCATTTGTGTATAACGTGCTAACTTAAGTATTTTCGTAAGAGTTTTGTTGTGTGCCTAGCACCCTGTCCTCATAAAGAGTACAGGGTTGTTGTGATTCTAATAAATACATTGTTTATTTTCATAACACTTGTGTGGTGTCCTTTCACTGGGTGTTCAAGGGGTAATGTGATGGTAAAACCGCTGGCTTAACACGCCCTCTAGAGTCTTAGCCTTAGACTGCTCGTATCCATGCTACTAGGATAGCTGGTCTATAAGGTTGACTTACAACCAATCATCAATAAGGGTTGTTTGGACTGATATATAGTGATCACTAGAATAGTGAGCACTGCACATCAGGCCAACTTCTCACAGTCACAGCAACATGTAAGATTCAGAAACTATTTCTGGCAGACACTGAACATCATGTATATGATGTGTGCATTGACAAGTAAAAGAGAACATCTAGAACATGCAATTTTGACTCTAGGTATCAGAGTTATTTCCCCCTTGTTAAATCCACTTACAGAGAAATGAAATACAAACGTTGCTATATTGTATTCATCTTTCAGCATGGCAAGGAAGTGGCTAATCATGCCACATTTACAGTTAAAAAGATCTCAGCAGCAGATTTTTTAATGAACAAGCCTGTTCACCTAACTCATTTTTATGTGAGAGGTGCTTGACTAGTATGAAACAAAAATGACATTTGTAATCACTGACAAAGATGAGAAATCCCTTCTTCTTTAATCTGTTGTGTTCATAATTTGTGACTTTGGAAGAGCTGTCTAGCATATCCATTTTATGTTTGTTGAACCATCAAAATTCAAACACAATTGAGATTTATCTGCTGTGATTGCAACCACCCATAATTGAATAACAATCTTGAGTGGTCAGAGATCAACAGAAGTCAGTCTGGTCCTGTAGAAGGCATCACTATTGTCAAACGATATATATGACCTTGTGTAGAAAGGTGTTAGGTGATCTCAAAGCCTAGAATATGCAAAGAAAATGGGTTTGTAATCTCAAAAAACCTTTTTCAAATTTAGCAGAACACTTTTACGAGACCAGTTGTGATCCATTACGAACCACAGGTAGTAGAGGGCCTGGAACAGGTGTCCGTCATACATATAAATGATTTGTGACATCATTTGTGAACACACTCTTGTTGGTAACTATTCACAAAGGGGAAGTTGTCCCCCGGAAGAGCATTCCTTCAAGAATTGTGTAAGTGGATTCAAATGTGACTAGACAGCAGTCCACTGGACCCCTACATGCTCTCCCAATGTATTCCTTTTTGGGAAACATTTTTTTTTAAACCAGAAGCTTTCCCTTTAAAGTACACAGGCAGCTTTTAAATAAAGTATTTTCTTTTAAATGATGCAAATGTTGGGAGGGAGGCTTGTTGTCACATATAGATCTGAATCTCTGCATGTGTAGCCAATCACTGGTTAAATTGATAGTCACTGAGAAGGCCATTGTGTGACCCTCAAGGAATGGTCAATTTGTCCTATTGGTACATATGTCATATCACAAATTACATTCCCTGTCACATATTGGGTGTCCCAGTTTCTGAAAGGGAATAGTACATCATGCCCCATAGTCTTATCTTTTGGACGTTAAAGTGTTTACCGCATCTGCCCATAACCCAGAGACCAAGAAGAGCTTTGTTAAAGGAGTGGACATTTCCCTCCCACAAAAAGCAAGTACTCCACCAATGCAGGAGTCCAAGATTATATGATACTGTATGAAGCAGAGATGGCAATAATTAAAACTTCCCTCGTGCTCGGAACTCTTTAATGCTAATTTACCTTCGGAACTCCAGCACAGTTATGTTGGGGGTGCTATAGCACTCCTGTGTCCCTATTACCAGTGCCTTTGATGGTTCTATCTTCAACTTATGGGACCGTGATGGATAGGCTTTCTCTTTAGTAAATGTATTGTCTGTAGTTTTCAATTAAATCAGGGGAACTAGATGTATGCCTTTCAACATTGACATATATGTATTTCCAGTAGGATTTGGTGTACGACTATTGTATTCACACTCAATGTACGGTGGTCAAGCTTTAGAAAAACTGATTCTTAGAAAGCTGACCTTTTTAATAATTTAATAGTAATAAATTCACAAACAAACACATATGTTACATGGGAAATAGTCAGTGATCCTTTGATCAAACATCAGTGTGGCAAAAGGCAATTAATCACAAATGAAGTGTATATCATGTAATACCTGTAACCAGGGAATTAATACACACTACATAATACATGCACATAGGGACAATCAATAGAAGAGCTATGAATTACTTCTGTCTCTTGATTCTGTCAAAGTTTCAACCTCTCGTAGAATAACCACTTCATTACAATTTCAATAAATATGGAGTAAAATGTCTCTAGGTTGAATTGAACGTGATACAAAGCCACAGAAAATAAAATTTACTGTAGGCCTATGCACGGTCAAAGATCGTTCACCGTGAGCACTATGGCTAAGCCTTGGAAATTTTTTAATTATTGCAGACAAAGTTTGTGAAATTCCCAAATTTCACGTTATGCAAAATTAATACTTTTTGCAAGGAATACTCACTCAGAAAATATGCAAGATACTGGCAGACCACATGTCTCCTTAAAAATTTAATTTTCAAACTCTTTATGGTATTACATGAAATTTAACTGGAAAAAAAACTCACTTTCACCTACTTTTACATATGAGCTGGTGCAGACCTTGTGCCCAGCTGGTGCACCCTTGTGTAGAGCACACGGTGCACTAGTAAACATCAATGGGTTTTCATGTGTTTTCTCGTGGTTTGCCATTGTTTGAAAAACCTGTCCATCAAGGCCATGGCATTTTGAGTGTAGTTACATTGTTTTTTTTCATTTCCAAATAGGTTTAGGTGAAGGAGCATCAAGCTGTGCTTTTGGTAGCTTGCAGATGCAATTTGAAGCTTGTAATTGAGATTCTGTATGTAAGAAATGGTATTGCTGGTTGAGGGGGTAAAACCCTTCTTAACAAATAACCACAAGTCTTCTTAGGGCAAAGTCACAAACAAACCATAAATTAACCTGAGCTCAACCCTTGGGTAGCTTTGCTCAGAGCAGTCAGTTTTAACTCAGAGGCAATCTATAAATTAAACGGTAACACAGTGGAAGAACACCACAAAATGAGCCCACAACAGAGTTAGACAAATAGAGTATTGATTATAAATAAAACTAGCCCCAAAGGCAATAAGTAGAACCAAAGATAGTCAATTTTAAAGATTTTGGTAAAAATAGTGCAAAAGTGCACAAAGCAATAACTGTGGACATCTGGTCATGCCAGACTGGGTCATAGTCACAAGTTCAAGCCGACTACGACAATGCACGGGCAATCTACTGGGACCCAGTTAGGCGAGCTGCACAGAATACCTTAAATTGTGGTTTGCGGATCTTTGAGAGCATCCGTGCCGAAAATGCGTTGCACAGCCAAAGCGATGTATTGGGTCCGAGATGCGGAGATGCTGTTTCATAGAAGATCTCATTGAGGAGGGGTTGCAATGCGAAGTCCAGAGTCAAGGATGCATTGCGCAGTCGGGGCGATGTGTTGGTATGAAAAGGCTGCTATTTGAAGTTCATTATAGAAGCTGCCATCCACGGGGAATGCGAGAACCTGCTCTGAGGATGTGTTCCACAGTGGTGGTTCTGATGCAGTGACAGGCTGGGATGCAATGTAGGTCTTTGCGGCATTTCCAAACTACGCAGAAACTGCAATGAGTAGGTCCTGCTTGAGGTTCCTTCACGCAGCAGAGCAGATGCGTTCATTTTGCTGCATCCACAGAGGCTGGCAGAGTATTTTAGACCCACTTCAAAGGGTCCAGGACTGGGTTGGCACAATTTGGCAGGGAAGGCTCACAGATGGCAAAGTCCTGATGCTGAGTAAATGTTCTTATAGCCTTCTGTCTCTGAGGCTCAGGTCAAGAGGCCAGCCAGCTAGCCTTGGAATCACTCTGGGGTACAGACGTCTACCTCCAGGCACCAATAAGTCTGCTCAGCATTATGGCTCAGAGTGTTGGAGTGGCCAAGTGAGGGAAAGGGTTTTGGAGAAGATGACAGTTGGGAGGGAGATCTGAAAAAGAAAGCAAAGAACAATTCCTACTTGATAATAACTTTCCTATTACCTCACATAAGCTTTACTGTATATAAAATAACACTTCCATAACTACCTAAATTGAAGATCTTGATGAGATCTCCAGAGTTACCTTATGTTCGGGAATGGAGGTGTTGATTTCCAAAGATTAAACATGAAAAGATTCAGGGGCATATTATCAAGGAGGCTGATCAGAGATTATCGCCGCTTTAGCGGCCGTTTTCGGCCTCTAAGCGGCATTAATTCTATCGCCCTATTAGCAAGCTGTCGCTAACAGCAGTTAGCGACAGCTTGTAGGCGATAGCGAGCGGTTTGGGGGCCGCTTTTCATGTCAGCGATATTTATCGCTAATGACATGCAAAGTGGGTGTACCCCAACCTGTTAGCGACTAAAAACAGTCGCTAACATCGCTATCGCCTATTATCAATGCAGGCGTAGCGATGGAAATATTTGCGCTAAGCGTGAATATCTCCAAAAGCTAATGCCTGCTCAGACCAGTTCTTAGCCATTATATCCAAAGGGAGGTGGATATTATGGCTAAGACCCTAGTGGCATTAATGTGTGAATATCGCTGTATTCTCAGCGATATTCACGCATTTCGCCGCTATTTTATCGCTTTAGAGATAAACGTTGCTAATAGCATGTTATCTCTGCGATAATATCCGGCGATGCTTGGCGATAAAAAAAAACTCGCTAAGCCCATTTAGCAATAAATATCGCTAATTGTTGGTAATATGCCCCTCAGTTTCTCCCATCAACAAACTCACTATCTGTTTAAATATCCAATAGGTAGCACATTTAAAAGAAATATATACCAAAAGATCGTCTGTGCTTAAGGTAAATAATCAAAATCTCAGTCCTGGAACAGAGGAGATAACATCACCCTGTTACATTTTTGTTTTTTGATGATGTGTCAAAACAACCTCCATTTTGAACCTCACTTTCATATGGAGTAAAGTCATGAAAGATTTCCCCGAAGAATTCTCATGAGCAAAAACATCTTAAGCCGATAATCATCTGATTCATTTTACCCTCAGAAGATTAAAGTCTCATAAATACTTTTTGGAGTACCTATAAATCTGTGGCCTTAATTGTGTCGAAATTCTCATAAACGTTTATATGTTGAAGCTTTACAAAGAGGTTGCACTACTACATGATTACCGTTGAGATCGGACCAATATCGGTATATTAGCAAAGAAGCTTCAACTCCAAAAGCAATTCAACAATACTGAACAATCCCTGGAGATGTTCCTCGGAGTACCGGTTTCACTGCTGTCTCCAGAATAATGATCATGCATCTCTTTTATACAACCCACACCCAAGATGGTCTCACCCCGGGGCTGCTGGGATTTGAAGTCCTGCAAAAATAAACAAGCCTCTGAAGCTTAGAAGAAGGAGCACAAAGGTGGGGGGAATTAAGACAACACACCAGGGTGTCAGCATGAGTACCTACTATTGACTGAGCATCATAAGGAACATTTGCTACAGAAACACTTCAGCCAGAACTTACCACCTGTGCTTTGCTGGCACTGCTTGCCAGAGCACCAGATCTGGAACTGTGGTCCGGTGGCCCTAGAGACACTCCTGACAACCATGACAGGCAGCAGTCCAGCAGGGCAATACTCCAGCAGGGCAACAATCCAGCAGAGTGCCAGCCCTCCAGCAGGACTTCAGTCCTTGTTCCTGGCTGAGCATCCACGGGTCCAGAAGTGCACTGAAGTGTTGGTGTCTGAGGTCCAGTATTTATACCAAGTTTTGCCTCTTAAGTGAGGGGAGAAGCTTATAAAATGTTCCCTTTGAAGTCCCCTGGTATCCTGCCTTTTCTGCCCTGGTTCCAGAATAACTACAGTGGTTATACAGCACTTTGCTTGGAGGCAGGGCACAGCCTATTCAAGTGCAAGTGGTGCTGTGCCCAGCTTCCCCCTCTGATTCTACAAGTTATGGCCCATCCAGGTACACCTAAGCTCCCTATTGTCTGTGGCTGTCTGGGAGGAATACACAAAGCTCAACGGTCAGCTACACCCAGCCATGTGGCCAAGGTACAGGCTGCAGCCACTAAATGGTTAAGGCATATAAATGACCACTTTCTAAAAATGGCATTTTCAAAACTGTACTTTAAAACCTGACTTCACCATAAGTGAGGACTTTTCAGGGCAGGCACAATTAAAACATTTGCGAGGGTTTGGAGATATTTGGAACAGTTCGAGAATGGTTCATGAGTTAATAATTGCTGGTATCTTCAATGTTTTAAAATGCCACCTAAATGTACTGTAGCCACATTGCAGTTTATTTAAAAAAAAAAAGGTTTTTTAAGGAAGACCAGAGATAGCCTTCTCTTTGTTACAACTGATCCCTGATGTTTACGGAATTCTTTTATCATCTTTTTTGCGAAGCCTATTTCAGTAGTAGCAAAATAATATTCATATTACATTTTTATTGTTTATGATGTAATACATTATTCTACTGTTTCTGCTCAGTAAAAAAAAGCGAGGACTTTTCTTTAAAATACCAAAGAGAACAAACATGAACAGGGCACCTGTCCCCATTTGGAAATTACAGTTTATGAAAAGTAATAAGGTAACTCCAATCTTAGTCTATGGGAAAGGTAAGCCTTGCAGTAGTTAAAATCAAATTTATGAGTTTTTCGCTACCAGGAGATGTAAAACTTAAAAGTACATGCCCTACCATTTAAATACACTGCACCCTGCCGTCTGAGCTATTCATGACCTACCCTAGTGGTGACATATAAATATGTAGGTTTGGGACTGGCAATTTTGCCAGGTCGATATGACAGTTTAAAATTGCACACACATGCTGCAATTGCTAGCCCGAGATATGTTCAAAGGGCTCCTTTAGTGGGTGGCACAATCACTGCTGTAAGCCCCTGAGCAGCATTACATTTACAGACCTCAGGCACAGGTAGTGCCAGTTTACTGGAGACTTACAAGTAGGTTAAATACATCGATAGGAGATAAGTCAATAATACCATGTTTTAAGGAGTGAACACATGCACTTTAGTACTGTTTAGCAGTAGAAAAGTATGCAGAGTCCTAAGGCCAGTAAATATGAGATCAGAAAAATGGAGGAGAAAGGCAAAATGTTGGGGGGAAGACCACCCTAAGGCTAACATGTCAAACAATATCTTTTTCTTTGATGTATTTACTTTGCTGACAGGACAACATGTTGTTGGTGTTGCTGATTGTCAGGAATGTAACTATTAATTTGGGAGGGAGGTGATCTGTACAAACTAATTAAACACAATGTGGTTAGATCAAAATGCAGTTCTGAGAGAATCTCTGCTCAACATCTGGTATATTTAGCACATGCAGGAGGCAATCCTCATAGTAGTGTGTGTTGAATTCAAGCAGTAACAACAATTCAAAAGGCATGAAAAAGTACAGTACAATTCTGAAACCACTTTAGATACATAGCGAAACATGTAATAAAAAAAAAGACTTAAAGATCCTTAAAAATGATATGGAGCAATATGAATTGTTAAGACATAAAAGTCCCAGAAAGTGTAAAGCACCAATCAAAAGACACAGTTTCTGGTTGACTGGGGCCAAGGCCTTATTTCAGGACAACCGTGACAGAGCCCAGGCCTGATACATCAAGCAGGTCATCCCACTAAAAGATGTTACTTTCACACTTTGGGCCTTATTTATATGTTTTTGGTTATGCCGCTGGCCTGCAGTGGTGGCGAGACTGAGTACTGAGTAGAGCTGATGACCTTCTGACTGTGGTGTTTAGATGTATACAAAATACACAGAAGACCGCTGCACCGCGGGCGACCTTGGTAGTGGGGAGACAGGTAAGTAAAAAAAAAATATTTACGTAGAACACATATAAACTGTGTATGTGTACATATGTATATGTGGGTTATGAGAAGTGAGCATATTTCATACATTCTGCATTGTACCCCACCAATCTACACACACCATGCAATGTATACCCGCACACACCAGGAACACCTACCTTTCAGGTCCATCAAAATGGGGTGCAAGTCCATCACATTCAAGGTGCAGCTTTAAAGGAGGGACCTTGGTGAAAGTGTAGAGGATGAAACCATAGGCTGTACCCCAAAAGTGAGTTTTCATCCCTTTTCGTCCCATGGTGCCAACTCGAAGTAGATGGGATACCGTCCGGAATTCCCTTCAAAACAGCCCACATCCAAATCTAGAGGGTCGGAATATTGGTTGGAGTCCTGCTGCCGTCTGCTGCAGCCCATGCCACCGTAGGGGTGGTGGAGGGAAGTCCTGTCAGAGTTGGTGGGACCACAGTGGTCTCTCCTATTGCCAGCCAGCACCTAAATCGGTTGTGCACACCATCAGGGGGACGGACAGAAAGTCTGCCATAAAAAGCCCACTCCGGCGGGGTCAAGCTAAGTTCTATATCAGTTCCTTTGTCTCCGAAAAGGCAATTAAAAACTTCCAGTGGTGAAAGATCCAGCTTTTTGGCCTTTGAGGGTCCCTCAAAGTCACATACTTCATCATTCAGCTCCTGCCAAAGCAGAATTCTTTGGCCCAAAAGCTCAGAATGGACTAACCTGGATTTTGTAGCGTTCAAGTTCACTTTTTGGGCCAGACTGCTTTGCTGCCTATTTCTGGTCCAAAAATGTTTCCTTTGGATTTAGTCACCTTTTTTGGAAGTCGAAGTCCTTCAGCAAGGCAAGTCAGGAAGCTGTAGCCAGGGAGGGATCAATATTTTCACCAATGGTCCCACTGAGCAGTGTTCAGTTCAGCAAAAGATCCAAGCATGAGAAACCTGTTTCTCTTGCTTACTTTGGGTGGTATCTCTCTGGGCAAGCCTCAGCAACTGGACCCTTTCTTTTGAGGTGGAAAAATGACTATTTCTCTCTTTTTTTAAAAGTGCTGCAAACGTTCAGGTTGGTTAGTCCTGCAGCCACTAGCTCCTCCAGGCATATTCCTCAGCACCAGTTCTTTCTCCAGCAATGTCTCCTGTATGGTCTAGTCCCTTGTGAAAGCTGTCCCCTCTTAGAGTCAGGAGATCTGTGTTTGTGTCCCTGAAGCAGGCAAACAGCCGGCCAACCACTTGACATATGGAAAGCTGTTCCTGTCCAAGGGCGGCAGCTGAATTCAGGAAACCTTGAGTCCTCAAATCAGCCCTCTTCTCCCAGTAGGAGACAGGGTTCTTCTTTCAACATTTTCTATTTCTTCAGATGAAGTTTCTCAGATCCAGTAATGTTTTGAGGAGGTGGTGGTTGAGGTTGAAATGTTTTTCTGGGTACTATCCCTCAGTTTTTATTTATTAAAGGAGAGGTGGGAAATGTACCCCCCCTCCTGAGCCATTAAAGGCCCCAGGGAGCCCATTCCCCAGGGCCCGCATTTCTTAAAGACGGATGCCCTGATGCCCACCCAGGGCACCCACAATATTCTCGTTGGCGGGCACAGGGGGAGCTGTCCCCTTCCACTTTAAAACAACTTAGGCCATAATGATGGGGTATTGTGGCCTAATTGGGCTCGGGGAGGGAGGCCACACGCCCCCCTCCCCTTTAAAGTATATATGGCCCTGGGGATTGTGTCCCCAGGCCCATAACAGGTTTGAGAAGGGGGGACATGCGCCCCCTCCATTTAAAAAAAAAAAGGTCCTGGTGGATTGGACCATTCCTGCAACCTCTGAATTAAAAGAGGTGATGCTAATGTTGTCTTTTGTTCTGTCAGCTGTTCCATTCCACTCTCCGATAGTTCATTCCTGGTAAGTGGTCATCAGTTAACACACATCTGCTATTTGTGGGAGCAAAGGTAGGCTATTCTACTCTGATTTGGAGCTGTTAACTCATACAGCTAATTTCACCTCTAGAGTGGCATAACTGATTTTAGGACAGTTTTGACTGGAGCAGCGCAAAGCACATTTTTACAAAGTTACATGAGTTATCAAAAGTCTGATTTTGCAATTGAATCAGAGTTTCAAAATTAAGTAAGAAATAAGTTTGAACATTTTTCTAGTATTTTCTTATGTAATCTTTGTATTAATCCTACTTTTTTATCCCTGAATACATTTCATTTATCACCTATATGCACATGTTTCAATCATAATTGCATATAGTTTTTTTAGCACACATATATTGTTTAATGTTTATTTCAGTATGATTTGATAACTCATCATTGTTTATATATACAATTCAGACAGTTAACAATGTTTTGTACTGTTTGTTTGTTTCAGCTATTGTTTATATGTAAGTAAAACTGTCAATAATGTTTAATGGTAGCAGGAATAGGAGAAAGTGCATGTTGATTGAAATTTGTTAATAATATTAATTAAAAAGCCTGTTTTTTTCAAACTTAAAAAGAGTATTTAAGCTGCATCTAAACACATAGGAATATTTAAAACTCAGGGAAGCTGAGAGATTAGGCGTGCACAGAGAGGAGCTGTAAACATCTTATCAAAGGTCACAAGCAGGGGCAGGCCTTAAGAGATTGCTGGAACATTAGCTTTCTTCATCCGTAACAATGCCTCCGTTGTTCCACTAATGTATGCTGGTGAATGGCAAGGCCACCTAAGAAACTTGTCCAGGTGCCTTTTGGTGATAAGTTAGGTTAGTTAGAGGCACAAATGGAGGCATTGGAGAACAAATGCAGGGAAATCAACAATTGCCATTACAATGTTTCCAATAGTCTGTTTATTAGCCACAATTGTCCCCACTAATTTATTTGTTTTTTGTCACAACTATACATATTGCATGCAGTATGTAATAAATTAGGTTACTGGTTTAAGGGGATGAAACCCTACATAAGCAAGAACCACAATCCTTGTCAGGGCGAAGTCAAAAGCAAACCTTATATTGACCAAATCTCAAATTTCTGGTAGCTTGGCACATAACAGTCAGACTAAACTTAAAGGCAATGTGTAAAGTATTTGTATTACACTTCAAAAAGTAACAAAGTGAAAAAAAAGACACGAGAAAGATCCTCAAACAAAAAGTCTCAACTGTGGTTATCTGACAATCCAGATAAGGAGAAAGTCACAAATCCAGATTAACTACAGGGCTATGCAATCCTTTGTGTAAAGGCAGAACATAGATTATTCAGGTGTAAGTGGAGCTGTGCCTAACTGCGCTCTTCCTTCCTCCCAGTGATGGGCCATCCAGGCACTGCTCAGTTGTCTATTGCGTATGCCTTCCTAGGAGAAATACACAAAGACCAATTGCCAACCACATGTAGTCAAGTGACCCAGAGACAGGCACTAAACAGCTAAGACAGGAAGATGACAACTTTCTAGAAGCAACATTTTCTAAATTGTAATTCAAAATCTGATTTTACCATGAAAGAGGATTTTTAATTAGAGTTTCAAAGACCCCAAATAGGAACTGTTTACCAACTCCCACTTGGAAGTTACAACTTATTAAAAATAATGAGGTAACTCCAATGTTATCCTAAGGGAGAGGTAGGCCTTGCAATAGCGAAAAGCAAATGTAAGAGTTTTTCACTATTAGTGCATGTAAAACTAAAATGTACATGTCTTACTTTTTTTCATTGCACCCTGCCCTGTAGGCTGTTTAGGGCCTACCCTTGCAGTGAATTATATGTATTAAAAAGAAAGGCTTAATCCTGGCCCAAGGTTTCTTTTGCCGGGTCAAAATGGCACACACAGGCATCAATGGCAGGCTTGAGATGTTTCAACAGCTACTTAAGTGGATGGCACGATGAGTACTCCAGGCCCACTAATAACATTTAATTTCTAGGCCCTGCGTACATATAGTACTACTTTATTGGGGACTTGCACGTAAATTGAATGTGCTAATTGGGAATGAGCCAATGTTGATATGTTTTAAGTAGTGAGCACAAACACTTTTGCAGTGGTTAGCAGTGGTAATGTGCACAGAGTACTAAGTCCTAAGGCCAACAAAAAAAAGAGACCAGAAAAAATATGGAAGAGTTAATCAAAAAGTGTGGGGGAAGACCACCTTAAGGCTGACTGGTCTAACACACTGGAATGGGGTTTTAATTACAACAAAAGTCATACTCTTATATTCTTAGTGCATATTCTTCAGTATGTCTAATCATTGTGAAAGGAGATTTTGAACCTACTAACAACAGGCACTCATGTGAATCTCACAAGACTGATCGGTGATCAGAACACGCTAACCTCCTGCAATATGAAAGTGGTTCATGGGCTTCATTCCACTGCGTTCTCTGTTTCAAGTTGGTATGTTGGCTAAGGCTGCGATGCCATAGGGCCTAGATATACCAAAGCTCGGGCAGTATTCTGTGTACTTTTCAGAAAAGGTATGAAGGTAAAAGTCTAGTAAAGGCTACATAATATATTGGCTCTTCCACGGTGAGAACAACCTAGTTCCAGTATTTAATATGTCCTATTTTTATATTTTGGCACCCCACCTATGGCACACTTAAGGGGGGCTTATGAATATATCAAAATATGTTTTTTCTAAATTGCAAATGCTCTTTTGCTGCAGTACATTTAAGCCATAGACTAGCCAGAGCACTGTGGGGATCTTAACACATATATATTTTTGTCATGCATGTGGGTGATGCCATGTGTTAAAACGTTTTTTCTAAACTGCAAAGGAACTGTTCCTTGCCATGTGTTTCTAAAAAGCATTTACAGCACCACAGCCCAGCCACAACAAGTGGCATTCCTGACACACATATTTTTGTCTTGTATGTGGGTGGTGCATGTACACACAGCTCGCATTTAACATTTTACTTTCAGGTCATATGTGCATTTTTCTGTGCCATCTACAATGGTCTTACAGGACAGTTAAATAGATCAATTGGGTGAAACCAATTTCATCAGATCCAGTTTAGGTTCAGAGCACATACACTGTTGAACTGAATAGCACTGCAACTGTGCAGTCCAGCATAAATAGGGTCCAGAAAAAGGGAAAAAATCTGAAGTCACTACGCAGAAATGTCTTGTTACTTAACGGTAAGGTTTATTACCCCGATTAGGTTAGGACTGGGACGAGGGGGACCCATGAGGGGGTAATAGAAAACTTGCTTCACTGCTTTTCTTTTCACACTTTAAAGATGTATGCCCACATAAGGGGGCATATTATCAAGGGGGTTTATCTCCGCTTTTTGGCTTTAAAAGCCAAGAAAGCGGAGATAAAATTATCTCCCTATTACCAAGCTGTCGCTAACACCAGTTAGCGACAGCTAATAGGAGATAGCGACCATCTTGGGCCCCGCTTTGCATGTCAGTGATATTTATCACTAATGACATGCAAAGTGGGCGTGCCAAGATGTTAGCGACTGGAAACAGTCGCTAACATCGCTATCTCCTATTACCAACTTTTGGAGATATTCGCGCTAAGCGCGAATATCTCCAAAAGCTAACACCTGCCCTGAGCAGTTCTTAGCCATGTTATCCAATGGGAGGTGGATAACATGGCTAAGAGCATTTGCTCGATAATGCATGAATATCGCTGACTTTTCAGCGATATTCATGCATTGCGGGAGTTTTTTATCGCATTTGCGATAAACCTTGCTAATAGCAAGGTTTATCTGCGATAAAAATCGCCGATGTGCGGCGATAATTTTTGTCTCTAAACAAGTTAGAGACAAAAATTATCGCTAGTTGTTGGTAATATACCCCAAGATTCCTTAAAGCAGAAAAGAAAACACCTTTCCTTTTCCAAACATATCTACTAAGCAATATGTTCCTGTGTATGCATTTTTACATTCACCTCTTACAACTCAAAATGAATCTTCTGACTCCTTTTCAAAACACTTTTTGAGGGTATGGCTTAATTTAGCTAATGCAGTCTATCCAGCCAAAGGACCCTAGTTCTCCTTTCAAATTTATTGCCACCCAGGACGTGCCTTCATTATGAAATTTTCATTTTAGAGGATCTGAATGCATCACGCACAAAGTTGTCCAGCAGTTACCCAAGTCTTCCACAGATAACATATTTGTTACATTGGCTTTCCCAATGCTTGCTTAAATAGATGCAACAGATAAGCATGTGATATGTTTTATTCAGGTACTGGCAAATTCTGCCAAAGCAAACTGATCACGAAATAAAACTGCTAAAAAAGAAAACTCTGTAAAATAAATACAAATTTCAGAAGACATAGCAGATTTTTTTACAGATCATGCATTTTAAAGACCTTGCGGAAAAAAGGTTTATACTGTGCATCATAGCCGTTTTTTCATCGTTTACCTATTTCCTAGCCTCAAACGAAATAGTCATTATTCTCTAACGTGTAGGAGGAGAGCTTTTCTTCAGAAAATTGCTTTCGTGAGGAGAAGCATTATTTTATAGGATGTGGCTGCGACAATTTCAGAGAGCTATGCTAATGGGAACAGCAAGGGAAATGAACTGACATCCCTCTTTATGCTATACCTGCGGGGTGGGTGCTCTTTGTTACAATTCTGGCAGCTGGGTACACGCTTTAATTCAGTTTCTTTTCCTCAAAGAATTAAAAGCGTCATCATGCAGACGGTGACGGTGCTGCCGCATTTAATTTACTCCTACTTTAGTTATGCATTTTAAATATTCGGAAGTGTGAAAAGCACCATTAGGAAGACAGAAAAAAAGGGGCATATTATCAAGGGATTTATCTCCGCTTTTTTGGCTTTAAAAGCCAAGAAAGCGGAGATAAAATGATCTCCCTATTACCTAGCTGTCGCTAACACCAGTTAGCGACAGCTACTAGGAGATAGCGACCATCTTGGGCCCCGCTTTGCATGTCAGAGATATTTATCACTAATGACATGCAAAGTGGGCGTGCCAAGATGTTAGCGACTGGAAACAGTCGCTAACATCGCTATCTCCTATTACCAACTTTTAGAGATATTCGCGCTAAGCGCGAATATCTCCAAAAGCTAACACCTGCTCTGAGCAGTTCTTAGTCATGTTATCCAATGGGAGGTGGATAACATGGCTAAGAGCATTAGCTCGGTAATGCATGAATATCGCTGAATTTACAGCAATATTCATGCATTTCGGCGGATTTTTATCGCTTAGGAGATAAACCTTGATAATAGCAAGGCTCCTAAGCGATAAAAATCGCTGCAACACTGTGATAAAATGATTGCCGCTAAGCCAACATAGCGATAATTATCGCTAGTTTTTGGTAATATGCCCCAAAATGTTTCATTTATAACTTTTGTTCTCCGTTTTCGATTTTCATTATTAGAGCACTGCCAAGATGTTGTAGACCTCAATTCAGTATGGAAGCGGCAGGTGAATTAATGGTCAGCAACATCTACAAATCATTGGTGGCTTCTACACTATGGTGGAGGAGCTTCGCCCCACTGCCTTGAAACAGGGAAAAAAGGAAAAAATACATTGATAATAACATAATGTTATCATCGCTTTAATATGTCCTCCTGCTGCGGCAGCTTTGAGTGATGGGGTGGGGCTGCAGAGCAGGGGAGGAGTGCTACAATCCGCCTCAGTGTGCAATCACTGTTTCGCCTGCCCTCTCGGGCCATCCAAACCAGTCATGTGCACTTTCCCTGTTCTCCATGCAGGCTGCATTACAGCCTGCAAGGAGTACATGCCCAGGCCCCCAGTCCCACTGTGTTCAGACCATTCACAACGCTGCATCGCAGCATTGTGATTGGTCAGGGGAGCCTCGCTGTGCTTTCGAGGAGGAGAGCAGGAGCGGAGACGCAGGACTGGCGGTAAGGTAAATGTATTTATTTTTTATTTGACATTATGCCCCGCCAGCCGCCATTGACATTAGTTTCTTACCATGTAACACAGTTTCATTTAAAAAATGGTCATTCTTAAAATGTCTTTCCAATTTTTTTATTGAAAAGAAGTTGCAAGTTATTAAGTAATACTGAAATAGAGATAGGTGTAGACGTGCAGTGTGTGTTTAGACTGTCATTTTAAAGGGGTAAAAGCAGTTGCTGCTCAAAATATAGGAACAGTGGGGTGCATATACATATGCCTACTTTGCATCACTTCTAATTATATGCTGAAACAGAAAAAATATAAAGTAACCCTTGCTTAACAGTATAAGGATATTGCATGTCATTGCTATATAGACGAAAGAGGCCGAAGGCCGAGTTCCTTTATAAGTCACTCTGAGGTGACTTGCAATATCCTTATCTTTTACGGCAGGGGTACTTTATCTCATGTATTACATGATCACACCATCCTCTGCTCATGCACATGAATGAAAAAGCATATTTGCAAACATGAAGAATAAAAATAGAACCTATACCGCAAAAATAATAAAAAATCTCCTGGATATTCGTGACAAAAAGATATTAGAGACAGTTCACTATGTCAGTTTTTTGTTTTCAAAAATTGCAATAGTTCAGTATATGTAGAAATATGCAGAAAGATTCTAACATTTCTATAATTATCTAATATAAAACATTATCATGTTCTTTCTGTCAGTCATTGTAATCTAGAAAAATAAAGCAGAAGAAAGAAAAGCAATGTTTCATTTTTGCGCTTTAAACACATGCCCATGACCAAACCTGCTTGTGACCAAACTGCCTTTCGCCTTGGCTGCCAGACAGGCATTTTGACGTCAGAATTTGACTTCAGTAAGTTATTACAATTTGGTTCTGACATATATTCTTTGTAATCAGTTACAAAGTACATCACACATATATGTATTCCTCCAATTACCTGCTCCACAAGTAAAAAACAGACTTGACAGGACACGTAATCCTGTTTTTCACAAACTTTTATTCAAACACAGCTTGCCATGAACACGTTTCGGCCATGTAACCGGCCTTTTTCACACATGAAGCACCATATTGAATCCACGATTTAAATAGTGACGTGTTAAGCATGGACTTGGTATAAACACTACCCGTGTATTCTACCCTCTACAAACATACTCCACAAACTTCACTATTGGTTTATTAATGACCATAACATTTATAGCAGTGCAGAATTGTATGTCACATTTAAAATACTGAGGACCTTTTGTAAAATACAGGCCAACAAGTTTCAACCTTCAGAATTAAATGTTACCAATTACAAGGTAACTGGGCAATACCCATTTTAGAAATTGCCAAGTCACAAAACAATAAAAACCCTACAAATGGCACTGATTATAATTGTCTTACTGTCTAAGATACAGTATCTCATGTAGTGCAATTTTAATTATATGATCTATACAAAGTCAAATTATTGTGTAAATACAATCCCAAAATATATAATCATGTGTAACTCAAACCCCATTGGGTAATTACCAAATGCTCCCACAAATTGAAACGTGAACATGACAGTTGACATTTCTGTAGAGTAAATATCATTGTCCCAGGCTGTGATGCCTTTCCCCTTAAAAATGTGTGTGTATGTCATCAGTCACTGGACCCAGATTCCTTTAACCATTAAAATTAACATTATTCACATGGCGCTCAACTGTTATAAGATACAGGAGTATGGATAAAAAGGCACATATAGTTCATTATATATAATATAAATAATGAACTTTATGTGCATTGTTAGATTTGTATATGTGTATATAGTCTTCTATTCTTCACTACAAAGTATTGCCACACTCTAGGTCTTGCTTGGACTTTCTACATCTGAATATATGCTTTATGTCATTAAAGTTTTATGTGTATTTAATAATACAAATATAACAAATGTATTCTACTCAATAAACCTGAACTTTAACTTAGCACTATAGTGATAAATGTGTGAATCTATGCTTATTAGTATGTTTGGTCTAAATACTAAGTTATTGGGTAAATATTCCCCCCTATTTTACAATATTCCAAGTCTTTAATATAACGGAGAGAAATGAGGCCAAGATGCTATTCTGATGTGACTTGAAATATCCATTGAAGAAATAGAGTTTGTTATTCCTTATATTACATAATATTCATGATGGCCTTTGATCCTTGTCTGTTCATCTCTATTGGTCTCTTTATAAGTGCCCCCATTAATCCCAATCAGTATAGAAACATGTGTTACCACCTCCACTGAACTACAAGCTGTGATGTTTCACACACTGTTTTCAGTTGATGAAGCAGGTAGGGCAGTAGTTACCAAACTGTGGTCTGGGAAAACCTGGCAATCCAAGAAGGGCTAGCATGAAAATAATATTAACAGATTAATAAAGTGTATATAAATAAAGAAGCTAAATATACAATTGAACATTTTCTAACGTACTGTAAATAGAAAGGAATTTGAAACTGGATGCTAAAAATGTAATTAGTATCCTCAAATTGATTTGTGGGCGCAGTGCAGATGCATTGAACAGAATGTAGTATGGTTAATGACTGGCCTCAATTGGATTTAGAAAAGCTCCAACCTTTCTATTAATTTTTTTTATTTAATTTGTATGTGTTTATGAATTGAATGAAATTTGTCACCATTCGTGTATTTGTTTGATGAATGTTTTTTCAGTATTTTTTGTATATTGATTTGCAGTTCAAATCATCGACAATGCTTATGTCGGGATCCCAGCTTCCAGCAATGACTCATGGGGGAGTGCCAGGACTCCAATAATGATTACATGGGGGTCCCCAAAAGTCTAAGCTTTGGGAACCACTGAGCTAGGGGGAAGGGGTTGCAGAAGTAAAAAACTGCTTAGAATATATGCAGAAACACAGATTTCCGAATGTTATCAGCCAAAATCTCATAATACACCTTTTTGTTTTATCCCCACCACCTAACGTTACTCATGCCCCATTACCAGTAACACAGAGGAGGAGAGCCATGGGGCAGAGTGGACAGGCAGAATAACAACTGAATTGAAATTCCACACTACGTGTTAATATCCTTATTAAGAAACATATCATTTCTTATGAGTTTAGATATGTAGAATACATGTTAAATGTACTGGAGTGCTGATAAATCAATCAAGCTTGCTATCTTCAATTTCTGACAAGTCAAATGTAAAGCAGATTACTGCAGGTCATGTTCAAACCAGGCTGCTTTTCCTATATAGAAACATGTATTTGCTCATCTCCCTCCAGTACTTCATTTGTAAATGAAAGAGTGCCAGTGTACAAAGTTCTGCCTAGAAGACGGCAGCCGGTACATTTAAATATCAACACCCCATATTTAGATTAATTCTACTCCACCTTGGAGGGTCCAAGCTGGTTCTCTAACCCACTATGACTGGAGCCTGCCTTTCTAGAATTGTCTTGGGAAAGAATAGGAAAAGCCATATCTGCAATCTCCAGGTAAAATAGGTAGCCCTACGGCTTTCTATTGTTGTGCCAACAGTTCCTGCCCACTTCCAGATAGCTAATCCGTTGTAAATGGTCAGTAGTTAACATTACCCTTTCCTTCATAAACTCAGAGGTGGGCCCCTGTCTCCTGAGCCTAGGTTGTTAACTCTCCCAGCCACAGATGTCTAATCCAGCTGTGAAGTTGTGATGAGTGACAAAACTTGTGTTAAGCCTGTTGTGACTTGCACAGACTAGAGTACATTTAATGAAATTGCTTTTCCACTCATGTTATCAAAAACCTTATTTCACATTAAATATGATTCTGTAAATTAAGAAGAAAAATCTTTGAATTACTTTGCTAGCATTTTCCCAAATGGAGCTATAGGGTTAAATATCTATTCCTGTTTTATGGAAAATATAGCCAAACCGACACTGTGAAATAGTTTTTAGTCCCTCAGTCTCTGTGAGGGCATACGTTTTAAATATATTCAGTGCTAATGTTTCGTAAATTAGCCACCCCGCCTTTTGGTTTTACAAGTCACATTTTATAGGAGATTTATACATATATACAAATAGATTTCCCTGAGTGCTAAACCCACTTTTCCTTGTCATGTGGTAATTTAGTGCATTCAAGTTGCACTCCAGTCAGAATACAGTGGTGTTCCTGGTGTAAATACACACTGTAACCCACATATGATATTTAACTCCCATACCATAGTTGCATTTCCTGTGCTATCTACTATGAACTCAGAGGAAAATTATAGACCAATCGGGTGTAACCACATTTGCCAATACCATGCAGTGTGGCACTGAATACCAGTATCGCAGAGCACAGAGTCGTAATACAAGCAAAAACAAGATAAACAAAAAGGCAGAACATCCTCGGAGACCCTGCATGAAAAGGAAAATGTGCTACAGCATCGTTTAACAAAATGTAATGATGGCACTTCTTCATCTTTTCTCCACAGCATTCTATGTTGATGCTGACATGTCACTGTGTTGTGAGATATTTGCTATAATACAGATTACTTCTGAAGTAATAGGTTTAATTGTAAGAAAATTACAAGTATACATTCTTATGCTGAGTACTTTGGGCCCTATTACTAGTACAGCAGTCCTCATGGCAGTCCTCCAAGAGATTGCTGACTCTGCTGGGATTAAGGATCCGGCTGGGCCCGCAGTCTGCAACTGGCCAAACTATTCTGGTGGTGCCACTGCCAGCACCGCCAAGCATATTATGAGTTGCCTTTTCACCATCCTTTTCATGATGGTGAGCCCACCATGATGAGGATGCTGGAGAGGCAACTAAGGGTACCCTGCGATATCTGGGACTGGGAGTGCATGTGGGGGAGGCACATGTTGTGCCACCCCTATAATTGCAGACACATTCCTGCACGGTGTTGCCTGCATACCACACTGTGCAGGGTCGCGTTGCAGGCACTGTCATGGTGGTGGGATGCATGTTAGGCTCTCCTTTGAGCCTGAGAGCCCACCACTGTGAGACCACCACAGCACCGCCCACCCGCCAAGGATTACAATCATAATCCGGCAGGCGGGCGCACTAAGGGCTTGGCCATCCTCCTATTGATGCGGTGGTAGTAGGCCGACAGGAGGACTGCCAAACTCATAATAAAGCCCCTTTATGTTATGTTAGGGTCTTTGTAATGCAAAAAAAGTGGCACGTAGGGAGATTTGCAGACACGCTAGGGGGAGGATGCTCATGAAGTTATTTAGTGGTGATGTCAAAAGTTCTAGAAAGAAGAGTCGCCATGAAAGGAGGAATGAGTCATGATGCTACCATTCTAGCATCATGACTAAGGAGGGAAGGTGTCATTTCTAACATTGTCTGGAAGCCAATCAGGAGGTGCGCCAAGGACTGTGATAGAGGGAGTCTCCTCGAAACCCTCACATCCTCCTGTCCAAGCATTTATTTTCTGCTTCAGGCCATGTCACAACTAATCAGTATCACATAGCCTGAGGAAAAGTGCTTGGTTTCCAATGTCATCTTACTACCCGCTTATCGTATAGTAGAGCTACACCTAGGAAATGAGCTGTAAATTTAGTTTTCTAAGTTTGCCTAAACTATCCTAGCGTAGTGGTTTACCATCTATGTATAATGACATTTACTGTAATGTGGGTATGGAATGTACACATTTCTGTACAGTACTGTGTGAAAGAAGGGCCTGACCAAACCATGTGTAGCAGATGGCAGAGTGGATTCCAAGAGTCTGCCCTGGGAAATATTGATTTATATTGAAAGGTATGCTCTATAGTGCTAGGTAAAATTTAATGAGTTTACATCTGGCATTCCATGTCACTGTAGCTGGATGTGCCAGTACACGGTCTCATTCCTTCTCTTTTAGGGCACTCCCAAGGTAGTCTTTCTTTGTCCCATAATCGAATCAATATGACCTGAGGGTGTTTTCCAAGTCCTCTTGCCAGCCAACTAATGAGGTATCTTCTAGTCCACATAATGTGGAGGGCCTGCAGCACTGCATGTGTGAGTGGCTCTTCTGTGGTAATGCGCCAGTCCTGGAGATGTATACATGATAATGCACCACTGTATGTTAAAAAGTGACCTGTAGGAATTTCATGTTCTTCAGCATTCTCCTCAAAGGTTAGTGTAAGAATGTCTTGAAACAGGTCACCAATGTTTGCAAGGCCAGCAGAGCTCTAGCACTTTTAATTTGCTGCGGTTAGAGTGATCTCTTTGTTTGAGGTATTACTGGTACATAAGGAGGTGTTTGAGTGATGAAATTGCAAATATCTTTGGAAACAATTATATACAACTCACAGCAGGTGCGGGCAAGGTTGTCCTGTGCACTATCTATGGGAGAAGAGTTGCAATATCTATTCCTTCAACAGTGGGGCTTGTAGGGTGGTTGTGTCTTCTAACTGCAATTTGGCCATGTTCAGGGCGGGAAAGAATTTCCCAAGAAGGTATATGGAGAGGTTAGCATAAAAATAAAAGAACTTAGGCAGCATGACCATTGTTCCATAAGGCAACTTTCCAAAATATATCAAGAAGGCAGAGTTTTCTCCTGAAGGCCACCTAGTTTACAAGTGCAGTCACTGAGCTGGTGATATTTCTATTAACACTTTCGGTGCTCATGACGAGCTGAGCTCGTCATGAGCCATGGCGTTCCGGTGCTCATGACGAGCTCAGCTCGTCATGAGCCGTGGAAAGCTCAGGTGCGGAGAGAATTCCCCAGCTGTGCTAAGCGTTCCACGGGAGCCAATGCACCTGTGACGAGCTGAGCTCGTCATGAGCACCGGAGTGCCGCAGCTCATGACGAGCTGAGCTCGTCATGAGCATGCGGGCGCTGTGTGCGCCCCCCCAGCACAGCGGGGTAAGGTTAAGGAGATCTCAGTCTTCATGGAATATGCTGATCCTGAATTAATGGATAATGAAGTAAGTGGAAACATTAAAATTATTATAGAACTTTCATCCACCTCCAGTGAGCCCTGTGGCTCAATTTTGAAGCAGTCATTTGAAACCATGGCCAGTAGTATGCTCATAATTCCCAATATAAGTAGAATGGTTCAAAGACCAAAACAGGCAAGTAATCCCCAAAAAATAACACCATAGACTTATTCTGACATTAACATCCACCCTAAATTAACAATCACTTTCTCTGAAGAACCTTTTCTACTGCATAACAATGAAAGCCTAAAAAAATAATACTAATATTTAGCACAAACTACAACAATTTAACACCTGAAAATACCGAAATTTGAATGATGGACAGTACTTTTAAATCAATACCACATAAATTCAGCCGAATTTACACTGTTCGTGCTAACATAAATAAAACAACTGTCCCAGAAGTATATAGTTTACTCCCGACAAGTCATCCTGAGCATATATTGAATTATTAAAAGTTATAAAATTCAAAGCAATGAATAAATGTCCTAGAAAAGTAATAATAGACTTTAAATTATCAAAGATTAATACAATTACAAACATTTATACTACAAATTCAAGGATTTATTTCACTTTTCTCAGGCATATTGATGTAAAATTAAAAAATTATCCTTAGTTGAGGATTACTTATCAAACACTAAACTTCATTTTGAATTTAAAAAAACAGCCTGCCTTATGAATTGTTACTCCCGAAAGTGTAGACAAGTACTTAGACAGCAATATCTGAATCACAATATTTTTCACAAAATGAAGAGAAATTGGCATCACTACTAAATTATTCAGAAGATGCATGGATTGTCCATCTAAGCAGGTCGGGTCACAGGAGGAAGCCAAGATTTCCTATTGAATGGTGGAACTGTTACATGAACAGCTTAGAGGGAATTGAAAAGACTAGCAATGCCATTGAGAGGTGGCCCAATTCCTTCAGTAAATCAATTGTCAAACTTCACTCAATTCTATATCATTTTTGGGAAATTTTGAAGAAGGAACAAAGTTTCCAAGAATTGAGACTTGCACAATCAACAGACAGTAATTGCATAGTAAAGCAAAATAATTATTTTCCACCTGCCCACTATAAGGATCGAGTTCTGCCCACATGAAACCATCAATAATATGAACTTTTGGGGCAGGGAACAAATGGCCCCCTGTTCCAAATTACAACAAACTCAAAATGTATTCCTCCTGGGAAGGACGGTGTTTAAGTTTTAATTGCCTATATCATGATTTGTGAATTAGAGTCGCGTATGTGGTAGTAGGATATGAACTTAGCCAAGTGAAAGTAATCTTTTTATCATGACATTAGCAGTTCAGTAACAGTGGTGGTAGGATGCGTCAACTGCGGGGGGAGGTCGTCATTTCAAACACAGAAAGTTGTTTAGGTGTAGTCTGCTGTGGCACAGTGGTTACCCATTGCTAGGCTCATCACAGTTTTGGTCCAATTTCTAAACTGTAAGTGGTTGCAAAATAGAATGCGCACATTAATTAGAAGCTAAGCATTTCTATTCTGACCTTTGATTTTTCTGCCAGGGCTACTTTTGATGAAAGTTGTGATTGATGAAACCCTAAAATAACAGTTGTAAGCTAAAATGCAGGGCATATTAGTCAAGCTTATGACCTGCAAAAAGTTGTGATATCTTCCTGGATTATGCCTATTTTGATTCAATCCAATTTCTGCCTTCCTATCATCATTTCAATGCTCTCACAGAGGAAGGTGTGATTCCCTTTGTTACTCAAAAATGTTGCACCTACTGTGAACCCTACAATCTCCCGCAATCCAAATTGGTATCTTACTTCTGCGTGTGTTCCTGTTTATAATAAAAAAGCACATTTATATATTTACTAAAAAAATTACAGAACCAGCACACCCAATAATGTCAGTTTTATATCTCTCTTGTAACATAAGAGAAAACATTTAAACAAATAAATGGGTATTTTTGAGCTCTCCCAATTCCACTATATTTCATTTACCTTATCGTATGTATTACTTATCAGATGTATTTGTAGCCCTTTTTAATATATGTATTATCATAGGAAGCATTTATGGGTGTTTGAATAGACTATGGTCTAAATAAACAAAGCTTTGACCAATTGACTCACCATAAGAAAGCCTAGGTGTGATTAAAATATTTATTTTGCATCTTCCCTTCAGAAAATACTACGTAAATCATTCTTCTTACTGAATATTAAAAATCTGAATTAAATATGAAATTAGGTTTTTAATAACATTAGTGAAATAGTAATTTTATAAAAATGTACTTTGGGCTGCCAGAGCCAGAATTGGCTTAAAACTAATTCAGCCATTCATCACAGCCCTAGAGCTTGAATACGTATTGTTGACGGAGGGAGATAACAACTCTGTCTCAGAAGACAATAGGTCGCCTCTGAACCCAGGAATAACAGGAACGTTTTAAACTAAAGGACATGTTATTGGGATTAGCCATCTCAGAGGACTGAAGGACAGCTGGTAGAACTGTGGCCTGCTTTAGGAAGACTTCTTTTGAATTCTTAATCCCAAATTGAGTGACAGGGCTGGCTCCTGTTCATTTACAGAGCCATCCTAGTCCCTTTGGCTTAAACCCCAGCGAGAGGAGAACCAGGTCTCAACATATTAGAGAGGAAGTGAAAATAATCAGCCGCTGCTGCAGGTAAGAGCAGTGGGGCATTGGGGCCGGCTGGGGGGTATTTCCAGAGAGAACCACGAGGAAAATTCATTATTTATTTAATTTTCCCTTGTGGTCGTCTCGCGTAATCCCCTCCAGTCGTCTCCACTGCTCTTAACTGCAGCGGCTGAAAATAATATAAGTAGAGAAATGGTTAGGAAGATGGAGTGAGGCATGCATGGTGGCATCAGGGTTCTGCCAGCTTGATACTGGGGCTCCTTATGTAATGGGCATCGGGTGAGAAAGTAGCTAGGATTCAATCTCTAGCAAACGCATTGGATAAGACTGGCACTTCACCACCCCCTTTCCTCAGAACATCTCTGTACCTTTGAAGACTACATTTGAAGAAGAAGGCACTGCTGCAAGAAAGAAGCTCCTGATACTTGCTGAAAGGGGAGGTTTCAAATACTCATTGGGTAGTCCCTTTTATATTGGGAAAATTAGATTACTTTTTGTCAGGAAAAAAAATCTAATAAAATGGTTCAAAATGTTATTGTGTCTCTTTCCACTAAAACATGTAGTATCAATTTCCAATTATTCTTTTATGATTATATTTGTCTGAACTTTTGGGGCCCGATGTATCAATGGGTTTTACCTAATTTGTGTCTATGAGAAAATGCTTTATTACAAATGGGCCTTTATTCTTGAATGATTGCCTAAGCTTAAAGTGTCATTTTCATAAATTCGTTACAGGAAATTGGAAAACAAATTGATAAGAAGGTGTTGCTAAAGGTCTGTTGAGAGTTTTGCATTGCTTGACTCAAAGAAATGTCACGGTTTATGCGTATGTAATTGAAAATCAATACTGCATTATCATTAATGCGAGTTTCTTTAGCTGAATTATCTTCCAATTTAGAGCCACTTAACATTTTATAGCTCCCATGTTTGCTAACGTAAATACAACTTAAGCCTGGTTTGCCAATCATACTGCATTTGCACTAAAGCATTTGTCCTGTTTTAAATAGAGCCCACATTGATTGCTGGTCACTGCAGATGTAATGTTTGCATTAAAATTGCTGCTAATTATTACAGGCAACCTTCATTACTTTATATTGGAATATTAGACACATTTCCAGTGAATGGTTAAAACTAAAATTACTTAATCTGGGTTAGAAATTATAAATGCAATACTATTATTTTCCTTCGAAATCTCTCAGAATGTAAGAGATGCGATTAACTGCTAGTGGGTCATTAGACAAATGTTTTTAATGGGCCACTAAAACAGTGGTGATTGGGAAACTTTAAAAGATTTTTCATATTGCAATTAAAAGGCCCCTCCTTCATCTATGTCTCAAACTTTTTTTCACAATTCAGGAAAACACGGCTAACCACGTTTGTTAAAACATACATTTTCATATCATTATCAAACATTTTAACTAGCAATCGAATGTGTGAAAACGTTAGGATCTCCACAGTTTTATTCTCAATGGAGAGGCGACAGACAGCTATATTTAATCTTTTTTCAAAATAATGTACTATCTTTATGGTGTCAGCATTTTAAATCCATTTGATTGGAAGGCACATCATTAGATTCAGACTACACACAGTTAATTAAATACCCCATGTCACTTGTGATGCACATGACATGATCATAACATAGTACTTACAAACTGTCACCTGTGCATCACCCCTAACCTAACTAGCTACGCTTGCCAGACTGCTACATCTTTAAACGCAGCTGCATCATCCAGAAAGCCATCATGACCTGCACACTTGCTTATCTAGCCCGACAAATTGGGCTATTGGTTGGGGGTGGAAACCCTACAATCCTTAGCAGGGTGTACCAAACAAATCGCTAAATTAGCCTGTGTTTAGCCCACTGGTAGCTTGGCGCAAAGGAGTCAGTCTTAACATAGAGACAAAGTGTAAAGTATTGATGCATCACACAAACAGTAATAAAGTGAAACCCAACAGAAAAAAGAAATCCAATAAAATGATACTGGAATGACAAAAATCCAATCAGTAGAGCCGGAGATCAAAGTGCCTAGTGAAGATATTGCCTAAAAGTACAGAGCGCTACTCGTGGCGATCTGGTTGTGCTAGCCTGGGGGACAGTTACATGTTTAGGCGGACCGCAATGACACACTGATCTGAAACAGGGACAAATTTAGTCCCACTGAAGTGTTACCTTCGTAGTCTGGCACAAAAAGTTCAGTTCACAGAGGAGGAGGTTGTGATGAGCAGGGAGAACTCATGCATGGCTGTTGCTGTAGCGCAAAGAGCAAGTAGGGGGTTGTTGCTGTAGCAGAGTGCAAATAGCAGGTCAGATGTTGCAAATGGTCATCGCTGGACCTTCGTATTGATTGTCACCGAGGGCTGTCATTGCTGTAGAACAGAGTGAAAATCTAACAATGCAGGGTTCATTGGACCTTGACATTGATAGTTGTTGTAATCTGCAGAGTTTTAGGGCAAAGGGCACCATTCATGGCTATGAACATTCCAAACCTCAGGTTTGCACCATTCCTTCTTTGAAGGAGCACAAACTAATGTCAGTCAAAGGACCATGACCTAAGGGGGGCACTTCTCAGGGATCAGGAACTCACTCAGGTCCGGTTGCAGGCCCAGGCAGTTACAGTGCATTAGGTCAGCTGGGCAGTTGCAGGGAGGCCTCAGGTTAGCCTGGGATAAAGGTCATCAGGTGAAATCTTCCTTGTCAGACAGCGATTTAGTCCTTGGCAGCCCTTCTTTTGTAATGGCCACAAGTCCAGGAGTATTCTGGTGAGTGGCTCTGTTGATCCAGTATTTACCTTCCCCTGTCAAGATTGCAAAGTGTCTGGGGTGACCAAAGGAAGATCTGGCCTGGTGTCAGATTCCTTTGTATGTGCAGGAGGCAAAGCCCTCTGAAATGTAAGTGGTGCTGGATGCAGAACCTGCCCACAGCAAAGCACCCTTTGTGTTGCTGTCTGAAAGCAATACACAAACTCCAACAACAGTTTCATTCACAGTCATGTGACCCAAGACAATTGCAGGAGGCCCAAATAGTTAGGACAAGAAAATGCCAAATTTCTAAAAGTACCATTTTCAGAACTGTGACCTAAATCCAACTTTATCATAAAACAGGAATATAAATTACAATTTAATTGAGTTTAAACAGTGAATCTCTTTCTGCTCCCAACCCAAAAGTTAGCACATATTAAATGTAATAGAGTTACCTAGTGTTAATCAAAGGGAGATACATGTCTTACAGCAGTAAAAAACATTTTTAGGTGTTTTTTCAAAGCGGGGACATCTAAAACCCATGTAAAACCCATATATAAAAGTCCTACTTCTTAAATACAATGTACCCTGCCCTATGCGCATTTAGGGTCTCCCTTAGGGGTGACATATATGTATTGAAAGGTAGGATTAGATCTGGCAAAAGGTCTGTTGCAGTTAAACCTGCACTACAGGGTGCAGCGGGATGTCTGAGACATCTTTTAAATGGCTACTTTAGTGGATGGCACAATAAGTGCTGCTGCACCACTAGTAGCTTTTAAATTACAGACCCAGGGTACATGTAGTACCATCTACTACGGACTTACAACTAAATTAAATGTACTCTTCAGATAGATACAATTGTGCCATGTTTTTGCAAACTAACCATAGCACTTACTAGCATTGAAGGTAACAGCAACAGAAGGTAATCATCTGGTGGACATTCCGCTGAAAGGGGTGGGTCCAATATTAGCCTTCTCCGGTGGGGTTCATTACATCTGCATCCTAGAGATCATGATATTAAATACAAAGAAGCACAGAAAAGAAAAACTAAGGACACCGGTCCTCTTGTTCTATGCACCCAGGATGTAGAACAATATATTTGCATAAACCAGTACTGCCCATTTTAGGAAAAATCTGAAGGTATTCCTCAGCAAATAACACTGCATCATAATAGCAGTCAACTTTCACTCTTAGAAAACATCTACATCTCCAGTTACTTATGGACTGTATCTTTACCACAATTCTGGGGAGCCTGGTTACTTAGGTAATTCAAGAGTAGTTCAAAATCTGAAGCAGTGTTGTTTTAACACCTTACTCAGTGGTAAATTGTTGCTTGTCGCAGGAACTTTCAAAGCAATAGCTGCTTTTGGCTTGCAGCATTGTTGACATATCTAATAACTGAAATCAACCCAGTAACATAACAAAGCAATTGAAATGTAACAGAGCACATGAAAACATTCAAAACACAACATGACACAACAACTAGAGTATAACAAAACAAAATGTTATTGCATTGCAATAATGCAGCACAATAAAAACGCACAAAACAACAAAACATATCACCACCATAATAAATGTCCAAAAGCACTCCTATAATCCTATTTCAAATATGTTGGTAAAAGGTGTCTAAAACAAGCACTGCCATAAATTACCACAAAGTAAATGATATAGCTGCAGTCAAGAACATTTTGTGATCCAGACCCTGAGGGGTTCAAGCACAATGAATGAGAAAGAAGGGAAATCAAAACATAAGGCATATTTAAAATCAGAATTCTAAAATTACTTATCGCTCTAGATTTCCTAATATACTCATCAGTTATCACAGAAATAAGCATGCGGACTGTCTGAATATTTCGATGTGATCCTCACTGCAGGTATTCTCATTTCTGCTCCATTATGCTTCTAATTATAGACAGGATTAGGCAATCTTGTTCTGAAATTAACCTACTGTAGGAATTGGGCTCACAAACTTGGGGTGCTTTGTTGCAGTGTGTGATAGCATGGATGTAGGTTGGTCCATAAAAAGTGGAGTATGAAACAGTCTTACGAAAAAATTGTCGCCTTAAAGGCAAACCATAAAAGGATGTTTTCTTATTCTTTTTTTTCCTACAAAAAGAAACACATCTGATTGAAATCAAACTGAAATACAGAGGACATGAAAACTCTGTGGTGGTTGGCTGGTCTCATTGTGAGCTGAGTCAGATTTGCTTCAAAGAATAGGTTGAAAATAAAGGTGTGCTTTACAGAATTAACCCTTGAAGATTGGTTGAGGGACAAATAGTTTCAGATAAATGGGATGAATTCATTGAATCAGCTCCACAGGATTTAAACTGGTGTGAATGGCAGTGTTTCTATGATCATTCTTAGAGTAACTTACTGAAATAGCTCTCACTGGAAACTCCAGCAAACAATTCTGTTGAAATTGGAAAATCAATGGAGTTGTGGCGCTGTTCATGAAATCTCATCATGAAATCATTTTTCTTTCCTGTGATGAATGCCCAGTGGCTGCTTGGCATACTGAAACACAATGTTAGGCTCCACTTAGTTCTACCCCAAAGCAATTTTACAGATGTTTAACTGAGAGACAGGAGTTTAAAACATTTGATTAAAATAACTGGCAGGACGTTGACATAATGGTATGTCTGTATTACATGCTTCTTTGTGGTGAGGCTGGTGCTCCCATAGGTTAACACCAGGTTACATTATTACATTGAATAAGTGCTAAACCCAGTTTGGGTGTAGCTAGAAAAGTGGTTAAAAGACACATTTTAAGAGTATTTTAAATCCAACCTAATGGCCAAGTTAGATTGTATGTTACTATTTAGGAAATTACACCTTCAGAAAGCTGTCTTTGTCCTCCCTAAAACCAAAATGCTTTCCTGCCGGTGTCAGCTGTCACCAGACCCTCATCCTCCTAGACCTGTCAGTCGCCTTCGACACGGTCTGCCACCACACACTACGAACATGCCTCCACGACGCTGGGATCCAAGAGAAGGCACTGGACTGGACCACCTCCTTCCTCACCGGCAGAACACAGAGCGTCCACCTCCCCCTTCTGCTCCAAAGCTGCAGAGACCATCTGCGGCATACCCCAGGGCTCATCCCTCAGCCCAACGCTGTGCAACATGTACATGGCACCGCTAACCCATGTCGCCCGACTGCACGACCTCAACATCATCTCATATGCCGATGCCACCTAGCTGATCCTCTCCCTCACCAAGGACCCCCACACCGCCAAAACCAACTTCAAAGAAGGAATGAAGGCCGTTGCCGAATGGATGGGGAACAGCCAACTGAAGCTAAACTCAGACAAGACGGAGGTCCTCATCCTTGAATCCACCCCTTCGGCCTGGAACGACTCCTGGTGACCGATCACACTGGGAACAGCTCCAACACCCACTGACCACGCAGGCAAACTAGGGGTCATCCTCGATTCCACCCTTTCCATGACCAAGCAGGTCAACGCCATCTCTTCCTCCTGCTTCAACACCCTCCGCATGCTCCGCAAGATCTACAGGTAGATCCCTGCCGAAACAAAAAGAACGGTCACCCAGGCCCTCGTCAGCAGCAGGTTGGACTACGGAAACGCCCTCTATGCAGGAACCTCAGCCAAACTCCTGAAATGGCTTCAACGCATCCAGAACGCCTCTGCATGCCTGATCCTCGACATCCCTCGCCACAGTCACATTACACCTCACCTGAGAGACCTGCACTGGCTCCCTGTCAATAAGGGGATAACCTTCAAGCTCCTCACCCACGCACAAGGCACTCCACAACACCAGACCAGCATACCTCAACAGCCGACTCAGCTTCTACACCCCCACCCGCCAGCTCCGCTCCGCCGACCTTGTTCTGGCCACAGTCCCCCACACCCAAAGAGTGACCTCCATTGGCAGATTGTTCGCCCACCTTGCCACCAAGACTTGGTACACCCTCCCCATCCACCTGTGGCAGACCCAAGACCTGCTGTCCTTCAGAAGATTACTCAAGACCAGGCTCTTCGAGCAGTAGCAGCATCCCCCCCCCCCCACCGCCCGACCCCCTCACAGGTAAGTAGTGCGCTTTACCAATGCTATAATTGATTGATTAATGGCTCTCCTCTGGTGAGAGGTGTATTGCTCCCAGATAGTGGACAAAGACCTCTGCATGTGGGGAGAGGGACTCTTTCCTTGATAGGATGTCCTGGGGGCTGCAGCCAGCCCCTTCCTAAGCTTTTAAGCTTTTAAAGGGTTCCTACCTTGCCGCAGGCCTATGAAGCTCACAACTAAGCTTGCCTCCCTTTTGTCTCTCTAGTCTGGCTGGAATCAGAAAATAGTGGGAGGGTACAAACTGACTAGAACCAGCTTCGGGGCACAAATTGTTTGGCCTTCAACCACCGGCTCGCACATACATCTTCTCAGACCACTCCTAGTCCTGTGAACATCAGAATAAAGACTGTCCTGCTCTTTGAAGAAACTGAAGGAAGACCAATCCTGACTCCAAAGGTCAGTCGACTGATCTCCTGTTTGAGCTACTGGGACACAACAAGCTTCTAGAGGCCTCTTATCCCTCAGTTGCCCAGCTGATCAGTTTCAACTGGACTTGCCCTGGACCCTGCTGGTGCCCTCTGCTACAGTGAGACCTAACCCTAAAGAGATGGTTAAATGGTGCCTCTCAGATTCAGAGCCCTTGGCTCATGTTAGAGTGGACTCCTTCTGTCTCCTGCACTGCAAGAAGTGGGACTTAGAAACTTTATGCAAACGTTCTGCCTTGAAAAGTGACAAAGACTGATCTTACCATTAAAGTCGCAGCCGTCAACGTCGAATTGCAGGTCGGCATTGACATGCTGGTTTGCCCAGCTGAAGGAGATCTGACTTCCAGAAAAGTTTCTAAGTCAGAACTTAGTGGTCTTCATAAGGACCAACGTCAAAGCCTTCCTCGGCACAGACTTCGCACTACCCCTATTCCGAGCTTTCCTGTCTTTGTCAGTTATTGCAGCTGGACCCCGCACTTCAGCGAACAGTGCTCATCAAGTCTCGCTTCGGATTTAGCTTGAAGCTTGCCCTGCCGAAGACTTGTTGCTGACCACTTTTTCTCTATAAAGGTTAAACCTGGTCCTTCTATCTGACATGGGCTCTATTGTAGTCAACCGTAGCCTTTTGACTTTTACCCAGTCTAGGGCAACCAGATAACCAAAGTGCTTTTTCACTCTATTTTTATTCAAACTTCAAAAATTCATATCTATGGTCCTACGTATTGGATTTTTTTTGTTTTTGTGCCATTTTATTTATTTAAGTATTCTTTATGTCTATATGTTGCTTTGGGATGTTTTGTATGTTGGGTATTCACTTTATCACTATTTGATTACTGCAAAAATACTTTGACATTGCCTCTCAGTTAAGCCTGACTGCTTTCTGCCTAGCCACCAAGGGTTAAGCTCAGGTTTTTTTAGTGACTTTAGTGCGTCACCTTGAGAAGGACTGTGCTAAGTATTTGAGGTGGGTTCTTGACCCCCTCAACCAATACTCAAATTTCCTACAACCACTTCTTGGATGGCAGAACTTTTATGTGGTCGTTGGTCAAACAACTGAGTCCAAAACAAAATGTCAGCAGCTGGCTCATTGTTACCTCAAACTCACTACTACTGGTTACTACCTTGTTAAATCCAGAGCTGGCATCTTTCTATAAGAGTCCAAGAAGTTACTGAGTTGATTTTCTAGAAATGTTTCCACCTATCACTTACAAGTATTGTACATGCTTGGCTTCTGCAACCATATTGACCTATGAGATAGAACTTGCTCAATATAATCTTATTTTATGCCTTAAAAGCAGCGGAAGATGGACTGGATTTCATAATTTATTTTAAATGTAATATCATCTTACATTTATTTTTAATTTTTCGTAAAAAAAATCACTAAAAATAGAGTCAGGGTAACAGCAAAGCTACAGCGTTTTATATATGTTTTAATGTATGCATCACTATTAAAGCAGGTGGCACGTGAATCAGATAAATTAATTAAATACATTGGGTCAGATTTATGATAACTGGCGCATCCCCAGGGATGCGCCAGTTATTTTGCGCCGCTGCTACGCCACCCATGGTGCTCCACATTTACAATGCGGCGCACCATGGGGCAAAAACGGCACAGATGCGTGACGCATCTGTGCCGTAAAGGTGACTCATTGCTTCAAATTGCGTCGCAAGCGCGACGCAGCTCCAGCAAGGCTCGGGGGTGCCCCATCTATACAATGCTGTGTCAAGACCTACGCCTGCTTCAAGCAGGCGCAGGGTTTTGACGCAGCATTGGCCTGAAAGTGACTGAGTGAAATCTTATAGATTTCACTCAGCCACTTTTGCGATGCGCACCTGCCCCGGAACGCCCACCCTGCGCCGGAACGCCCACAAGTGGCGCAGGGCTTTACAACGTGACGCATCTGCCTAGATGCTTCACGTTGTAAATGGGTCATAGGGATGCGCCGCGTTTATGCCGCATTTGCGTGACGCAAACGTGGCGCATTCCCATCATAAATCTGCCCCATTGTTTTTGGCATAAGACAGGCTTCACATGCGAGCAAGGGACATGCAAAGAAAAACTATGCACGTCCTCAACTGCCTCCTACAGCCCATTTTGAATGACTACAGAGCATAGATAGACGAATAAAAAAAGTAGTCGTCCACAATTGTTATAAAATTCTGGGCAAATGTTGAGTTGCAGACTAAAACGCAATAAATACTCTTCGAGGTGGATTTATAAAATCATTGTACAGAAGGTGCTCTTCTATTTGTACAGTTTGTAGATAAATATTCCCACTTTATTTCCATTATGGATATTCTGGGGTAAATTTAATAAGGCTTCTAGGAGTATGTACAAGAGTACTACAGGAGTATTATTTTGCGTACTCCTTTGTGACTAAGGCCCAAAATGTACTACAGAGCCTTTTTTGACCAATCTCTTCGTGGCAGCACACTTAAAATCCCTACATTTTCAATAATATCCTGTGGGAGGTACAGATTGTTGATCTAAATATGCATTATGTTTTATTATTTAGTTTACACCAAGTTATAAATAATTTACCTATTTATCATCCATTAATACAAGTTCAGTTACCAACTGACACTTTTAGGTCAGGAACACACACAAATGATACAATATTGCAGCTTATGAAACTTTTATTATACTCTTTTCTATTCTGAAATGAAAGTAGCAGCATTTAAGTCGCCCAAGAAACTAATAAAACCACAAACACTTTGTTAATACAGACATGTGTATTCATTTTTAAACAGAAAAATAATTTGGATTATATGTGCTTGCTGAACGAAAGTTTCTTTATTTGACACGAGCTCTAATGGCCTACTCATAAAGTGTGTTACCATAATGAAATACCCAAACTTGTTTTAACTTGTATTAATGTTTGCATTCCTAGTGGTACCATTTAGTGGTGTACATGCTGTAAAATACATGCATGTGATGTGACATCTAGGAATAGGTGAAATGTTCAAACTACTGCTACTACGACTAATATTTAAAAAAATATTGAAAATCATTTAAAAAAACTAATGGAGAACAATTAGGAATTTGGTGTGACTCGGCCCCTCATAATATGCATGCACCACATCAGTATATTTGCTACCGAGAGTGGACTAGTAAAAGTCCACAAAGTGGACCTAATTCAGAAACTAAGTTGCACATATAAATCTGACGTATGCTTGCTAATGGCTTGTTTGGCGACTGAATGGTAAACCCAAAATTTGACCTTGCAGTCATAATGTAATCCTTTTACTAAGTTACAATATTACAGCACAAAAGTTTATTATTGTAGAGTCATTCAGAGGTGGACTGAGAAGTAGAAGTTACTGTGCCCTAAGTGTTTGATGCTACTCTCAAACTCCTTGCCAACCTCTACTCACCCTAATACTGGTTGGAGATGTCCGTGGTTAGGGAAAGCATTTTCAGGGTGAGAAAAGGAAGGAAGAACCCTCAAAACTTGAGGGGCCTTTAGAAAATAAGGTCTTGCTTCAGGTGAGTATTCCGCTTGGGGAAAGAAAAAGAAAAATGCACAATGACACCGATGTTTCACAGTATGTAGCAGAGCAATGTGAACAATTATGCACTGTCATGCTACACAATGCTCCTAAGCAGCAGACTCGACAAAGGCAACGCACTCTACGCCAGCACCACCCAGAAACTCCAAAAGAAAACACCTCCACCAGACTCATCCTACACATTCCACGCTGCAACCACATCACCTGCCCCTTGAGAGACTTTCACTGGCTATCTGTCTCAAGCTTTTCATGCACACCTACAAAGCCCTCCAGAACACCAGACTTGCATACCTCAACCACCGCCTCTCCTTCTTCCAGACATCTCTGCTCCACCCAACTGTACCTGGCCACCATCCCACGGATCCGCAAAACCACTGCAAGAGGAAGATCGTTCTCCTACCCTGCTGGGAAGACCTGGAACTCCCTGCCTCTGCAACTCAGGCATTCACCATCGCTGTCGCAATTCAGGCAGGACCTCAAGACATGGCTCTTTGACTGAACTGGAGACCCAGCCCTCCGCTTCCCCCAGCGCCTTGAGACCCTCACAGGTGTTTAGTCACACTTAATAAGTCCTCGATTGATTGATTGACAACATATTTACATAAATCCAGTGCTTACTTTGTACTGGTGGTTTCCGGTGCTCAGCAGTGGCACTTCGTTGTCAACACAGGAACTTATGGCAGTCTGCTACATGGTGGCACTGTTTGACTGGTTCAGAGATGAGCACAACAACTGTTGTTTATAAATTCAAAATACATTAAAAAAGACTATACCTTGCGCCCAAGTGATTCTTAATGCTTTGGGGCCTTAAAGAGCCTGCCTGCTGCTGTCCTGATGGTTACAAAGACCTGACTCATCCAGTGGTTGTGCAACCTGCTGAGGCCTTGGAGGGCTGCCAACACAACCAATTGGATTCTCCCTTGAGGTGGAGGAGCCACTTGTCTGCAGGCCCAACTGCATCTGCCGGTGTGCTGTTATGCTGACCACCGGATCCTGGAGGAAGCAGCACCCAAGGAGAAGTACTTTGTGGCTCCCGTGCTGGGGCTAGACCCTCCGGAAGCGCCCCAGCACCAATGCAATGAGTGCTAGAGTCTTTGCAGTGGCGAAGGCTTGTTGAGTGCCCGGTTCAGGACACCAGCCCTACTGGGGGTGGCAATCCAACGAGGGGCATCTGCACCGCTTGGGCCGGCACCGGGAATGCCCTTGCTGTCCTGTTTGCCCCCATCACTAGGTCGACCCCAAGAAGTGAGGGCCCCCAACGCAAGCGACCCGCTGGACAAAACACCTCTGCACCCAAGTCCCACAGCCCGAGTCCGAACCAACTGACAGTGACCCTTGCTTCAGAGAGTTTCAGGGGCCTAGCAGCCCTTTGGGTTCTGCCAGGCTTGTCCCAAAGTCTCCACTTGCAGCTTTTTTATAGTTACATGTTTCTACATTGACTTTATCAGGTAGCATTGGAGGCTGCCATCGCTAGTGGCATGTCTGCAACCGGACACACTGGGGCAGGTGGATCCGAGCTGATGGTGGTTCTTTGGACCTTGGCCCCTAGATACCTTAGGTCTTGGAGAGTAACCCTGAGATTTGTTTGTAAGTCACCTGTGCAGTGGATGTTTCTCCCATGGGATACCCTTACTGTGTTTGAGTCTTGTGCCTCATATCTGACAGCTGTGATTTTCTAATGTTTTACCTATTACCTATTAATAGGTAAAACAGTAGAAAATCACAGCTGTCAGATTTTTACTTGCTTGATTCCGATGATGTTGGTGTCTGAAATTATATAAAAATCTGTATTGTTTTTCTGAATTGGTCTCTGGTTTCTCCTTGAGTGTGTGTCTCAGTTGTTGACTCTATGTGTACGGTAGGTGCTTGACACTGCTCTCTGGAGGGCCTGGGCTGCTTGCCCGCACTGCCGTGTACAAAATATTTGGGATTGTTGGTTTGGGCCCTGTGGGCCAGTGAGGAATGTCTGGACTTTCTGCTTGGTGCGCCTTAGCTTGGTGCACTGCATAGAAAGCCAGCTTCCTACAGCCATCATGTACCATTTTAACAGTTGCTAATTGTTTTTTTACAATTCCTTGTGAAAGGATCATGGGTAGTTTATTCAGTGTTTTTATCATTTTTGTGATCATTCATAAAGTTTACCAACACTTTGATGATGGAGGAATTTGTTAAGTTACTGAAGCCCATATCATAACTGGAACTTTGGGAAATTAATATCAATGCATGGAACAACATCCGGGCAAAGTTCCAGTCTTTTAAATGGGGGGAGCCACCCCTGAAATGAATGATAATGGACATGACTGTCATCCTCAAAAAGGTAGTATGCGCTCTTGCTGGTACATATTTCAATGGGTTGCACATCCTTCTCTGTTCAAGCAGCCAAACTATGGAACTCTTTTTCCCTCCAACAAAAGAAACACCTTATCTTCAGAAAGCTACTCAGGAATTTGGGTCTTATTTATCTATTACTTTTCTTCGAATTCAGCATAACTAATGCACTACCCTAATTCTCACCACATACCTCTATCAATACATCTTCTACCTACACTCTCTCATTCATACCAAACCCGATAATATTACTATGATCCCCAAAATATCCATTTCTAGACTCTCCTGCTCTGCCGCTCCTTGCATCTTCTCATACCTCTTTCCCTATTCAGATCTTCCAAACAAGCCTTTCTAAACCCTTATCTCTGACTCCTCCGCCTCCCCTTTACTCATTCCAAACCCCCTCCTACTGCTATGAACTAAAATAAAAGATTCTGGAACCTTCTCTCTTCCAGCCCTCCTTCCTTCTTCTATCCCTCCACTATTCATTTTCAATCCAAAAAACAGAATAACATGTCGACCACTCAAATTAATTTCATATTTTCCTATACTACCTCCCCTCCACTTCCCCTTTACTCACGCCAAACTCCCTTCTACAGCTATAAACTCCAAAAAACAACAAAAAGGTTCTAGGCCCTTCCCTCGTCCATCCCTCCACTATTCCTTTTCAAACCCAATACCAGACTAACATGTCTACCACCCAAATTAATTGCAGATATCCCTATACCAATTGCCACTAATCCTGTTTGGGTTCCGGAGTAGCTTGCTACTCACAGATAAGTGCTTCAACACCTCCTCGGGAGTAGCAAGCACTATATAAATTCAAACCTTCTCCCTTTTCTATCCCTCCACTATCCTGCTCAATCCAGATAACTGACTAACATATCCAAAGCTCACATTACTTTCATAGTAAACTATACTAATTCTCCTCTAATACTTTATGGGTTCAGAGGTAGCGTGTTACTCGCCGAAAAAGCACTTCCACGCCTCATCAGGGGTAGTAAGTGCATGTAAATGCAATGGCAATATAATACAACACTACTGTTTGAAATGGGGGGTCTCTAGTTAGCAGTGGTATGCATCCTGCCCAAGTGGATACCCTTCCTTCTAGTCAGGGTAAAGGAATGACACACCCGGGATAAACCACACTCACCTCCTTGGTAGTTTGGCAAGAGCAGTCTGGCTTATCCCAGAGGCAATGTGAAAAGCATGTGTACATACCACACATACAGTAACACAGTGAAAACACTACAAATGGACACCATACAAGTTTAGAAAAATAAACAATCTTTATCTAAACCAAACAAGATGAAAACAACATAAATCAAACATACAAAACTCAAACTATCAATCAATCAGGGGTTTGTAAAGCGTGCTACTTACCCGTGAGGGTCTCAAGGCACTTGGGGGGAGGCTGGAGGCTCTGGATCAGGCGAAGAGCCAGGTCTTGAGGTCCCTCCTGAATGTGTGCAGGGTCAGGGAGCATCTGATATTCAAAGGGAGCTTGTTCCAGGTTTTTGCTGAGATGAAGGAGAAATCGCTCCCTCCGGTTCTGTTTCTGCAAGGGCGAGGTTGGCGGAGTGGAGGTTCCTCTTGGGTACGTGGAAGGACACTCTCTCGTTAAAGTATTTGGGTCTGATATTGTTCAGGGATTTGTAGGCGTGGGTGATAGTTTGAAGGTGACCCTCTTCTTGACGGGGAGCCAGTGGAGGCCTCGTAGGTGTTGTGTCATGTGCTCTTGGTGTGGTGTCCCGAGGATAAGTGTGGCTGCGGCGTTATGGATGGTTTAGAGTTTGTGTAGAAGAGTGTTGTTGATTCTGGCGTTGAGGGCGTTGCCATAGTCTATTCTGCTGGTAATGAATGTATGGGTGACGGTCCTTCTGCATCCATTTGAAGGTCTTACGGAGGATGCGGAGACAGTTGAAACTGGTGGAGGCGACTGCGTTGACCTGGCGGTTCATGGAGAGGGAGGAGTCAAGGATGATGGTGAGGTACCGAGTGTGGTTTGTATATGTGGGTGGACTCCCGAGGGCGGAGGGACACCAGGTGTTGTCCCATGCGCAGGTATAGGGGCCGAGGTTAAGACTATCACTATTTAAAGGTTTCAGCAATGCTATCCAAAGAACTCTATGGATGCATTGAATTTAGCAGTGGTGTACGAACTGCATAACAGGAACTGGAGCAATTTTGTGCCATCCACTAGTGTGACAAGCAAAACATGACTTCAGGCCTACCATTGTAGCTGGACTGCTGCAGTTTAAACCTGCAGTGTGGCCTATTAGAATAACCCTTGCAACATGTAAACACTTCCTTTTTAAATATTGGTAAATCGCTCATATTTTGGCATTATGCCCCTAGATTTAGAAAATTAATGTTAACAAGACCCTACTGTGACAAGGATCAAAACTCTACTTTCACTGCAGCTGTCCTATGTAAAACACAAGAGTGCAGATTAAAATACTAATACTGCTAAATTACTAATGATACCAGCTAGAAAATGCTTAATCTACTATGTTTGATACTTATGTAAGATCCAATTCAATGGTGCAATCAGAATTTTTGTAAATATTGAGTAAAAACAGGTTTTAGTAAATTTTCCTTTCCCTGCCTGAGGTCTGAGGGGGCTAATTTGCATCCGTTCTCCAGCTACTCCCAATCAGTGCCCAGCCTTGAATGAGGTGTGAAATTCCTCACCGAAGTAAAATATAGGCTGACCTGAATTGGCAAAGATTTCTCCTCTCAGCTCAATAGAATAAGATGGTGGGGGCTGCACCCCTCCTGTTGACAGCCCAGTGTCAAATCCTACATGACAGGTCCATGCGAAGCTTGTGCAAAGGTTTTCCACCGTTCAAACTGAGCTACAGGATGATAGGACAATTCCTGTGTATTACCTATCTATTTGCTGAAGGACCCTGCTTTTGTCATACCAGCCATCTGTCACCGGGTTTGTTGTTGGTACAGTGCCTGCTTCAAACTGGATTTTAGTGTTAGTTGTGTGAGGACACTGGGATTACCATAGTACTCTGCCCACTCACACCCGCAGAACTCCGAGATAAACTTTAGTGTGGCCAGATTAGTTTGCCATTTTCAAAATGCCCTGGCATATGGCATTCTGGCATTGTTTACCTTAAAGTAAACTGGAACAACTGCAAAAGTAGGTGGATCGATGTCTGGGAGCCTTCACTCCATTGGTCATAGAGGATCTAGGAGAGACTTAGGGTGTCCTCAATCACATATCGGTGAGTCGTACAAAGCTGGACCCTCACCCAGTGCACAGCTGAACTTGCAAAAGGATAGCAGGTGGACTGAAACTGCTACGCTTTATATCTTTGACATTGGAGAAAGACCTGAAGAGGTTGGATCTCTTTACACTTGAAATTCAAGGACAGTCATATCTCCGAGGATGAAAAGTCCAATCCCTTAGGTGGCTCCAGGAATATAAAAAAGCTTAAGAGAACATTCCTGGGAAGTATTGCAACTGGACCTTGATAGGACGTTGGTTTTGCCCACTGTCTGACACTCTGAGTGTCGCTAAGTGGTCCACCATGATGTCCTGGGGACATCGGAAGTGTCCTCCTGTGGCAGTTTGGTTAGCAAAAGAACTTTGAGAATGTATCCAAATCCTCTGCTCCAGAGCCCCACATCTTCCAGGGGACTGATTGAGAAAAGTGTCCAATTGGCAGTTTCATGGCATCAGACTGAATTTCAGGTTTGTCCCGCGCGAAGAAGATATTTTCATCAGAAATGACAAAGTTCCTTTTCATATTGGGACATGAAAACTTTTTCAAACTTCCTTATTTCCATATTCTAGCTGGGCCAACTACAGGGTGTATCGGATCCTTGCTTCATTGTGGTCGGCTTCACATCACTTCACATCACTTGTTGACTCCAGTCTACCTTGACCTTTGAGTACCATTGACGCTTTTTGCTTTTCCCTGCTATGTTCACTTAAATATTTAAAAATTCACATATCTAATTCCTCTTATTTTTGTCTTTTTGGTTTAACTTTGTTTATTAAATTTTACTCTTTTTTTCCAAATTGTAGTGGGATTTTTGTTGTGTTATTTTTGCAACATTTTAACTGTTTTGTTGCTTCCAAATATTTTTTAACATTATAGCTATCTGCTCCGTGTCACAACTACCAGTGGTTTGAGCTCAGTTTTTAATTACAGAAACCTTGGCTGGACCTGGCAAGATAGTGTCTTTATTTATTTTTTATAAATAATTACAAGTTTGGTCCGACAGAATAGTACCACCATCACTTGACACTTTTGAATGCCACGTTTTCCTATATTTATTAAAAACGTATGAAGTAGGTATGTGCCATACAATTTGTGAGACAAAGTGGGTCAATCAAAGAGTACACTAATGCTATACTTCTCCTCTCCTTTTTCACCTCAAGATGCTAAGTCACAAGAACTCTCACACATTTCTAAATCACTGTAGCAAGTCAGGATTTCAGTATAACCAAATGAATAGGCAAACGACCCTCTTCTGTTCCACTTTTTGTAAATTAATATAATATATATTTATTGAGGTTGACTTCTATAATCGCCCCTTCATGATATAGTTTATAGGAAGCTCTGATGGAACAGAAATGGGGCTTACCATGCATTTCATAGGGGAATGGCCCATGTGAGTATAGAATGAGGGATACGGTAGCAGAGGTACATTGAGTTGGAGTCCCCCCCTATGGTATGGTCTTCAATATCTTTTATATTATCCTGCAGTGGGAGAAAGAGTTTGGGAGGAGACTCATTAGTAATCTTACAAAGAAAGAGTAAGGTACTCCTCTGCTGTGGACCTAGTCAAGAGGCCTTATGAATGTGCCCACTCTTGGTTCCTTCTCTAACTTTCACTGTGACACCAGTCCTGATTCTCCTCTAGGCCTTATGAGGAATAGACCTGAGGTTATGCCTTAAAATAGCTTGCTGAGCACTACTACAAAAGCCTGGGCAGTCAGGACTCCTTTGGCTAGCACTGACACCCTAAATGAGGCTTTGTTCCCAGATGGCAGGAAGGTGCTAGTGCTAAGTGTGGCCTGTGTCTGAGAAGCTGAGACTCTGCTGCTATGTCTGCCTTGCCCAGGACAGGAAGCATCCAGTGCTGTGGAGGAGAGCAGGTACAGAATCCTTTAGAAGGTTGTGCCTGTCTTCCTTGGGTGGAAAAGAGTGTCCTTTCTGTGCATGAGTGGTGCTTAGGATGTGCCCAAGTAGATAAGAGTCTTGCTTGACATGAACCAAGAGTCTAAGAGCTGTGAAGGGCTGGAATGTGTGTTTCAGGGTGAGAGGTACTTGCCCATGACCATAGTTGCACCCCCTTTATTAATAGCCAGTGAATGCGGATTACTCTTGGAGGTTGGTGTTCAGGTCTGAGTGTCAAAAATCAAGTGGAAATCTTTCCAACAGTAGAGGAAGATTTTAACTCTTCAATAATGCTACCCTTTAAGCTTACTCTTTTCCATGTGTGTCTCTAAGGGCTCTAGGAACCTACATGCCAGAGAAACGATGACCACACTCAACGTTCATTGTGGTTCTGATCTGCCCCCAGCATAGTGATGGTAACCTTAACTATCTGGGTTGATGTACTCTCACATTCATTGTATTGCCCTTGTTTAATGTGGTCATGTCTAAAGCCCGGGTTACAGGCCCTGAGGATCAGCATTAGTCCCCATGAGGTCTTTGTAATACACATCATTGTCATTTCCTTCTCTGCAGTGCTCCTGGAATATCCTTTGCATGGGCTCTTTAGACACATTTTGGGTGGGGAATGAGCACAAGAAGATGTGCAGCAGAAGATCACCTCTGAGGGCCTGTCACATTAGGTGACCATCCCAAAGAGCTCGGCACCCGAAGACAGTACCTCTGGCCACATATGTGGTTTTCTACTTGGTTACTGATTCACAAAATTGTAAACGGAAAAACCTACATGTTCCTGATACAATTTTATTGGGGGAAAGCCATTTGCTGACACAGATTGAACTCTGGGTAATGCTAAATGCATTTACTTAGCCTTGAGAAAAGGGATGGCCTAAAACACTTGTTAGCGGTAGTTTCTAAAAATGAGGACATTAAATTTGACTGCAATGGTTTTTAAATACTTTGAATAAAGGAATGTGAAAAGTAATGAAAAAAAGAAGCTTGTGTTAGAGTACAAGTCTTTGAGTCCTCCTGTGGGACTGTTCTCATTTGCAATTGGCCCTCTTGATCAAAAGGCTGCGGTTTGCAAGGGAAAGTAAGTGCAAGCATGTATGAATCTGGACTGCTTGTTAGGATCAAGAACCTTGTGATCACGAGCACAGGAGAGATGACATTAGCTCTGGGTCAATTTTAAGTGGAGCAACAGTTCTTCAGGGCCTGTTGACAAAGAAAACTGGGTTTTCGATAGTTTAAGGAGATTTAGATTGTGAAATGGAAATGATAAATACAGTATGCAAGGACTGTGATAATACGTAATATATCGTGCAAAGCATTTGATAAATACAATGTCTAAGGTTTTATATTTTAGGTTTTACGGGTAGTATTTGGCTCTGTTAACGCGGGGTTTCTGGTCTCTATTTACCTTACCAGATCCCAAATCATGTCGACTGAATCGTTGGTACCTGTCATTGAGTAAAAGATAATCTACTACTAGGTTAGTCAATTAAGAACTTACACCACTCTAAATAACCACTGACCAGTGATAAAGTTTAAAGATTTAATATAAAGCCAAAGATAACTGAAGATACAAACTTCTCAAAATAAGATTTAAAAGGTATACAGGTATCACTATGAACATAAATTCTTTGAATAGTCTGAGTCTACAAAACAGAATAATAAGTACAAGTTCAAATATCATTAGTGTTGCCAAAATGGATACAAGTTGCAACTTAAGAGTCATTACAGAAAAGAAAATTCAGGTTAGTCTGTCCCTGCACTGAACTAAGTGACATCCCTACTTAACAAGATCTTTACCCCAAAAGGTGTCAGCCGTGGTGACTTCCTAAGAAGAACACGCACTTCTCTTTCTTTCTTCTGTAAATAGGTCTCTTGTGATCAGCCTATCTGCCTACCCCACCGCTCTCTTAGGCTTCCAAAATCATCTGCTCTAAACTCCTCCCGGGTCGCTTTCCCTAATACAAAATCACATTTCCAATAGGAACGCCCCTCGGGACGCCCCTCACGTGGTATCAAATTTGGCGGTAGACTCCATGATGGTACTCTTCAAGACCCTCGTTAAAGTTGACCTTGGTTCCCAGGCTTCTTCTCCAACGCGCCGGTACCCCCTGAAATTCCTGAAGACTCCTACAGGCCTGCGCCAAGCGCCACTGAACAAAGCCCCATTCATTTCAACTGATTAAGACCCCTCGCACCTGCATACAGGCCATCCTACAGTGGGCCTCAAATTCCAGGCTTCACCATATCTATAGGTCGTAAAGCATATGGAAAGCACAGTACTTGGCGCCTCTCGACTTCTTCTCTAACGAGCACATTACAGATCAAAGGAACAACATTATCAGTTCGGCCTACTTGATTTACATGAAGCGGGTCCCTGCACTCTGAAAACATTTAACTTGATTTAAACAGCATTCTTAACTAACACACGTTTCTAAAAGGCAACACATCTATAAAGCATATATTTCAATACTAAATTCGATAATACATTTTGGAAGAACCACGTTAACCCCACCTCACATTATTTTAGCAGCACGTTTAGATTTTCTGTGAATTGCCATGAGGCCTACACAATTTAACTGGTTTGCAAGGTTCCATTCAACTCTTACATGATTCCTTTAACATGAGAACGTGAGGTTTTCATATTCATTCCAACATTTCTACATTAGTCTCACACTGCTATGATTATGGTTACCCTACTTAAACACTCTATACATTTCACTACTGTGTATAAGACACTCTTGTGCAAAGTATATTTAAACTAACTACGTGCTTGTAAATATGGTGCACTTATACATTTTTCAGATTTGTGCTCTCTCAGTCCCCCCTTTGATGACTTTCAGGAGTCATCACCATCAAGACACCATCTCTAACATGTAGGACTCTTCAAAGTGAAGTCATGGCAGTACCACTTCTTTTCATCGTCTCCAATGCCTTCAAACTCTTATATTGTGTATCTTGCATCGCTGTCAACCTTTTCTCCTGTTCTCTCATAGATCTCTGCAACCTGTTTGCTTTATACCACTGATACAAACGCACCAATCCCCACAAAGTGATTACACAAATCACAATTATGATGATGGGTTTCAGTATGTACCAAACGATGCCCTTTCCTAGGTTGGCAAACCAACCTCCAACTTTACCCATTCCATGACCTACTTTTTCCCACACGTTTATCTTTGTCAGATCCTCAATTTCGTGGTGAATTGCAGTGATGTTTCGTATGTATTTTTCTAGAGGTTTTGAATTGTCCGGAATGTAAGTGCAGCATTCCTGGACCTTCAAAGCCTTACAGACTCCGCCCTCTTTAGCTATCAGAACGTCTAGAGCAAGTCGGTTCTGAAGAACCATTGCACTTATCGATTGCATCTCACCCTCCAACCGGAATTAATGATCTAGCAGTACTGGCAGATAACCTATCCACGACTGTAGCCAATCTTCTAATTTTGATGTCATTCAGTATCACTCCCAAGATAGGGAATGCAGCACCAAATACATCCCCAATTACTTCTGCAGGACCTAGCCCTCTTTTCCCTCTTGTTGGTGTTCCTTTCTTTGTCGTTTCTAAATTCTCAACATGATATATTTTGGGGAAGACAATTGCTAGATAGCATGATCCGTACCAATTATCTGGTAGCTTCACATATGCATTTCTTCCACATACAAAATATACATTTGGAATTGCTTGCATCTCTTTCAGAAAATCTTTGGAGTAGTACTCCAATTGAAAAGCATGTTCACAACTGACTTGACCTACATACAGATTCTCATAATAGGAGTAACTCCTGTGAATGCACAGTTTCCCCCATTTCTCCTTGTCTAAAGCAATTGGACCAAAGCTACCCTTTCTTTGGTGTATCCTTTCTTCCTTAGTCCAATCTGTTTCCCATTGTCCTGAAGCCTTTAGAATCTTCTGCCTTCTGTATCTAGTATCTACCTGCCCTATAAACTTTTTCTCAATTTCTGACACTTGACAAGTCAGATTATTTCTTCGGGCATGTGAAGTATCTAACGTTTTCCATGGAATGAACCATTTGTGTAGTCTGTCTTCGCTCTTGTAATAGTCCCACTTGTTCAGATGCTTATAATTTGGGACCTCTGGCAATGTCGAGTCAAAGTTCGAGAAATAATACTCGAACCCCTCTCGTCCATAGAATATGCTTAACAACAAACTACATGTAATTCCATATGTCAATGGAAGATGATGGTATCTGATACCCTCCTCCACCGAAGCTGGTAATTGCATACAAACGTAGCAATTCTTCGCCTCCATGACATCAATGTATTCGTAAAGCAATTTGGCATAAGCATTTGACCTGAAGTTCCCCTGTGATTCATCTGTATGTAACCTCTTAATTTCCGCATCTAACAAAGCTTTGTCTTTATCATTGATGTTTCCCTTATGATTAACAGTGATTGTTCTCTGTGTTGACACTCCCTTATCTTCCTTGACTTCCTTGACTGCAGTTGCATCTCTCTCATGTCCCACTATGTATGAGACAGTAACCACTAAAACTATAAGTGAAATCACCACCCCTAAAAGTGTGCCAACTATACATTTTGCCCTGCGGTTCGGGTTGCCAGCCTCCATGATCTCAAACAGTGTAGTTTTGGTGTTCTTCTATCTCCAACGTCTCCTTTTTCCCATAAATGTCTCTCTTTTGAACACCTGGAAGTTGACAATTTGCTCCGCAAAACAGTTTAAAGTCCTGTAAAAATAGACAACCCTAGCCCTCCTCCATCCTCTAAAAGGAGGTCCCTACCATTTTCTTCTTCCACTCGGCGCTAGGTTATCTTGCAGCAATATTTACAAAGTCCTTTTTCAAAAATCTTTTATCAATCAGAAGCTATGAGTGTTGCAAGGAGTGACACTACGTCTTCATAGATGTCCATACGAAGAAGGATTCCCTCAAATATTGGGCAGTTCTCACAACAACACGGAAATTCGACTGTCTCTAGAATTATTCTCCTTATTTCACTCTGGACAAGTGGACGAACAAAATGAAGAGTTAAGGTCTTTTCAATCTCCACTCCTGGTACTATTAATTCTACATCCACAGTTACAAAGGGGTCCGTTCTGACCAAGATCACTTTCTTCACCTTCCCGGTTCTGCGCCCCTTTGAAGACATTTGCAACAAGGTATTAATCCAAGACAATTAGTGTTCCAAGAACTTCCACTACTCGTTCAAGCATTTCCAGTCGAAGAAGAGTTCCCTCCAATACTGGATATCGTGAACAGCAAACCGGAAAATCAACTGTCTCTAAAATCAATTTTCTTATTCCGCTCAGGAGAGGAGGATAGACGATGTTGAGTGTCAGCAACCTTTCGGTCTCCGCTCCTGGTAGCAGGAACCTTATTTGCACTGTGATGATCGGATCAGTTCTGATCAGGCTCACTTCCCTGATCCTCCCGGTTCTGTGTCCCACGGACATCTGCAACGAGGTAGGTCCAATCAGGAGTAGAGTACCTTCTGCTGGGCACTCGCACCCTCCTGGATCTTCTGGGACCCTCTTGGGCTTGATCCTGCGTATCTTCTTCCGGATCTGAGTCTTCGGATATAGGAGCAAGCGTTTCTTCCCGAGCAGACCTCAAGCTCAACCTCCTCTTTCTTTCTGGCCAGGTGGCTGCTCCACGCCTTGCTCTCCTATTTCTCGTCCTCACACTCGAATCCTGTTCACTTTGGTACTGATCTGTGTCTGAGTCGTAGTCACTGCAGCTCTCCCCTTCAGTTGCGTCTTCAGTCTCACTGCCGTCCTGCCTTCTTTCCTCTTCTGGATCAGATGCGTTCCCAACTTCTTCCGACACCCCCACAGCTTGACTGGTCCCCCCTTGGGATTCTTCTTCCACTGCTGGACTTTCGTCTGGGAGAGGAGCTGTTTCTTCTAGAGGTGCTGGAACTCTTCGAGTATGGGATGCATGGATCCAATTGGGCAGCCCTCCGCACTTCACCGCGGTATTCGTGATCAGGATTACCTGAAAGGGCCCACGCCAACGTACATCTAGGCAGTTCTTCCGGACGTGCTTCTTGACCAGCACCCAATCCCCTGGGCTCAGATCATGACACAGATTCCTTGATGATGGAACTTCAGCCGCCTGCACCTGAAGGGACACAGAATGGATGGCGTCAGACAATCCCTTACAATAATCCAAGATCAGATCATCTGTGATATTCAATAGGGCAGCAGTTGGAACTGTAGGAAGTCTCATGGCCCTCCCCATCAGAATCTCATGTGGAGAGAGACCTGTCCTCCTGTCAGGTGTGCTGCGCATACTCATGAGCACTAAAGGAAGAGCATCTGGCCAACTCAAAGATGTGTATGAACAGACTTTAGCTATTCGACTCTTCAGAGTGCCATTTACTTGTTCCACAATCCCTGAGGCTTCTGGTCGATAACTACAATGCAGTTTTTGATCGATCTTTAATGCAGAGCACAACATCTTCACAATTTCGCTGTTAAAATGTTTTCCTCTGTCCGATTCCAGAGAGGCAGGCACCCCAAAGCGTGGTATTAACTCCCTGAGCAACAGTTTGGCTACTGTGAGTGTATCGCACCTGCGTGTAGGGTATGCTTCAACCCACCTGGAAAATATGCATACAACCACCAAAACATACCTAAGGCGGTTGATTTTTGGCATTTCAATAAAGTCCAATTGCATTCTATTGAAAGGCCCCCCAGACCTCCCAATGTGACTCAGTGTAACTGGTGTTCTTTTCCCTATGTTTAATTGTTGGCAGGTAACACATCGTTTACACACTGATTCTGCTGCTATCCTAAACTTAGGGCAATACCAAGTCTGCCTAAACACTCTCAGCATAGCATCTCTTCCTAGGTGCCCCTGACCATGTATTTGCCTTGCCATGGGATTCGCTAGTTCCTCAGGTAACACAGCCCTCCCATCTGCTGAAATCCAAAAATCCATCTCGCTTCTCACGCAACCTGCTATCTCCCATGCCTTTTTCTCTGCTTCAGGTGCGTTCTCCTGCATCACTCTTAAATCCTCCCAAGTGTCTACAGTTTCCAACATCATACTCAATTCTGTCTTCTCTTCCGCCCCATCTATTTCTATTTCTACCGCGCAGTAACGTGCAACTTCATCAGCATATCGGTTACCTTGTGACACGAAATCTGTATTTTTCGTATGAGCTACACACTTTACAATTGCAATGGCGGCTGGACCTTGTAATGCTTCCAACAACAGCCGCACAAATTCTCCATTTCGAATGGGCGAACCAGAAGAGGTCATGTAACCTCTCTGAGACCACAATTGCCCGAAATCGTGAACCACACCGAAACCATATTGGCTGTCAGTGTATATGGTGACTCTCTTTCCATTTCCTGCTATGCATGCACGAGTTAGGGCAATAATTTCTGCTACCTGTGCGGAATGTACTCCTTCCAGGCAAGCGGCTTCCACAACTCCAGTAATGGTGCAAACAGCATAAGCTGCTCTCAACCGACCAGTATCATCTCTTAAACATGAGCCATCAACAAAATAAATTTCATCAGGGTCTATCAGTGGCTCATCAACAATATCTGGTCTGGGCTTCGTGCATAGTTCAGTCACATCAAGGCAATCGTGGTCTTCACATTCTTCGCCTTCTATTACAGTAGGTAGTGGCATCAATGTAGCAGGATTCAAAACAGAGCATCTCTTAAGGGTCACGTTCTCTGCAGCAAGAATAACTTGCTCGTAGCGCGTGAGCCTGCTATTGGTCAGATGCTGAGTCTTGGTCCTGGTCATTAACAATTCTACAGAATGTGGTACATACACCACTAACTGGTGTCCCATAACAATACTTTCACACCTCTCAATGCTGACACCCGTTGCAGCAACGGATTTGAGACATCCGGGCAACGCTGCGGCTACCGGATCTAATGTAGCCGAAAAGTATGCAACTGGTCTACGGGCATTTCCGTGGGTCTGTGCCAAGACTGACAAAGCACATCCCTCCCTCTCACAGCAGGAAAGTGAAAAAGACTTCTCGTAATCGGGCATCCCCAGAGCCGGAGCACGACACAAATCGTCTCTCAGCTGCAGGAACGCCACTAGGCATTCGTCGTCCCATGGTACCGGATCACTCACCTCCTTGTGCGTCAGTTTCTGTAAGGGTTTTGCTTTCAGTGAAAAGTTAACTATCCACTGTCGACAATAACCAACCATTCTTAAAAACATCCTAACTTCTCTCTGAGTCGTAGGCGCATTCATTTTCATTATCGCCTCAATCCTGTCTGGAGACACCTTACGTTTTCCCTTTTCTAACCGGTGTCCCAAATACTGCACTTCGGTCAGACAGTACTGTAACTTGCTCGGGGATACCTTATGTCCATTTTCAGCTAAATGGTTCAACAAGGCAATGGAATCTACTTTACAAGCTTCCTCAGTCTCTGACGCAACAAGTAGATCATCTATGTACTGGACCAGAACCGAATTCTGCGGCAGTACTAGATTTTCGAGATTCTTCTTCAACAACTGGTTGAAGATAGATGGGCTGTCTGTGAATCCTTGTGGGATTCGACACCATGTTAAGACGCGATCTTCCATTTTAAAAGCGAAAAGGTACCTGCTCTCTTCATCCAATGGGATTGAAAAGAAGGCCTGGCAAAGATCTATCACTGTGAACCATTCTGCTTGGCATGGTATCTGAAACAGTATCACTGATGGATTCGGTACCACTGGACAACATGAAACAACTATACTGTTAATTTTCTGTAAATCCTGAACTATCCTGAACTTCCCGCTACGTTTCTGCAAACCCATAATCGGGGAGTTACAAGGACTTCCCATGATTTCTTTTAGTATTCCCTGCTGAATCATTGACTCGATCACAGGCTTTATTCCTGCAATTGTTTCTTGGGACAATTTGTATTGCGGTGTTCTGGGAAACTCGGCACTTGGCTTTACCATGATCTTTACTGGTTCTACCCCTTTAATCAATCCTATTTCCTCACCCGTGAAATCCCATACCTCTGATGCCACTGCATCTCGCAGGTCCTGGGGAAGATCTTCCACAGTTAGAGTAGGATATAGTTCTATACAAGATTTGGAATTGGCTACCTTAAAGGTAGCGTCGTCGTCTGTAGTCTGTACCTCCACCCCTTGCGGGGTGCAGTATATTGTGCAGTTCAATTTGCACAACAGATCCCTTCCTAACAGACATACCGGACTCGAATCACATACCACAAACTGATGTTCATTCATATGGTTTCCTATTTTCACCGACACTGGTTCAGTCAGAGGACTAGTCATCCTTTTGTTTGCAACTCCTACCACTTGAATTGTTTCCCCTGACATCGGTAAATCTGGAACCACCACTGATCTCAACGTTGATCGAGTAGCTCCAGTATCCACCAAGAACGTTGTAGGACATCCTGCCACTTCAGCCTCAACAAATGGCCCCCTTTGATCCACCTCTAGGACTGCCCCGAGGGTACAGTCCTCTTCCCTACTCACCCGCTGTCCTGTCAATGGGTCAACATAATAACACTTTTCTTCCTCGATAAAGAGAGGCATTTGTTTAAAGACCTTTCCCCCTGACGCTATTTTCGGGACCTGTGGGAACTGAGCTCTCGGAGCCGAAGTCCCCCCTTTGACCCCCTTGCTTCCTGGGACTGTTGCCTTTTGAGCTGGAACCTCTTGAACTTGCTCCTCTAATTCCAGCTCTCCATTTTCAGGGTTAAAGGGACACTCGCGTCGCCAATGTCCCACCTGGTGACACAAATGGCACTTTGTCGTTTTCTTTAAAGTGGCAAAGTCTACCCTAGGTCTCTGTCCTTCTTCATTATCCTTGTTCTGACCATTTGGCTTTCGTCCCATCCCCTGCTTCTGTTGTCCACCCTTCCCTGCTGACTGCATCTGCACTACCATCAACTTCTCCTTTAGATTCTTTGCTTTAGAATCTATTTCGTCACTGCAGTATCTCGCATATCGCAGGATCTCATCTAGCGGTTTGTTTTGCCAACAAATTAAATGTTGTTGAATCATCAAACAAATATCTGGTCTCAGCCCCAAAACAAACTTTGACACAAACTGCCCTATGTCTTTGGGATCCATTACATCGAGTCCACTATACTGTTTGAATATTTTCAGTAATCTCTCATAAAACTCGTGAACTGTCTCTTTGGGTTCCTGCCTTGTTCGGTCTATTTTTACCCAATCTATATCTTGTGGAGGCACTTTATCCTTTAACCAGGCTATTACCCTTTCGTACTTTTCCATGACACTGTCCGATGGTCCATTAGTTCTAGCATTCCTCTCAGGCTCTGCATTTGGCCACTGGACACTAATCTTGCACGTTACCCACAAATCCCCTGGAACCACAATGTCGAACAAGGTGTTCAAATCAATCCACAATACTTTGGAGATCTTTACAAACCTTTCTACCTGCTTATACCACTCGACTGGGTTTTCCCTCAGTTTCGGAAACAAGTTGGTAAATGCAGCCAAATCTCCCCTACTCCATGGTACATGTACATAGTTCCCATTTGATATCTCTCGCAAAGGGAATGCCTCCATCTGCATTACCCTTCCCTCGGGGGTCATCACATTTGTACTTCGTCTAACTGTGCCCTTTTTCGACCACCTTTCCTCCCATTTGTCCAGTTCCCTCCACACTCTTATTCCTGATACCAACTCTCTTATGTGTGTTTTTAATCCAGTAGTTCTCTTCTCATCTAGGTCTTGGTCTGAGTACTGCAATCTGTGGTTACTCTGCAATGTCCTTGTCCTAGATAAATCTACAGCATACCTGTCTGCCAAATTAGTCAGTTTTTCATGAATCGCTCTAGCTTTCCTAGTAGTATCCTTCGCTATGAACAGCAGCTCATCTTGTTCATACAACTCGATCCTTTCTAAAGGCACTGTCCCTTCTATAATCTCGTCTAGATCGGATTTTAGACTGGAGACATCAAGCCTCTTAACCTTTATCGCAGCTTTTAGTACTTCGGCTCCAGATGCTCCTTCCACATCCCTCCCATCCCAGCTCCTAGTCCTGCGCCTAGGCACTGGTGAGTTTTAGGGAGTCCTCCCATGCTCCCATCTCTCTAGGTCCCATGCCTTTCCATCTTCTCGGGGTGGATGGTGAAACACTCCTTCACGCCTCATAGCCCCACGTTCCCCATCCTGTCTAGTTTCACGGGATACATGGTAAGGTATTCCGTTACTCCCTCCTTCTTCCTCATGCTTCTGTGACCTCAGATCACTCGATGTATGACGTGACCTTTCACTGTTCCCTCTTTGCCAGTGCTGTACACTTTCCCCAGGTGCGTGATGAGTGCACCTAAACCTATCCCTGTATTCTTGTGTTCTTTGGTCTCCCTCTGGTTGCATGAGGCGAGACATCTCCTCACACTCCATACTCCTACCATTCTGCTCCTGCTGTCCCCTCTCATTCATAGGACATGTAACTCCTCTATTCTCCTGACTTTGACCTTCTCGGCCCTGACTGCTTTCGCTAGACCCGCAATGAGATACAGTCCCGTTACCTCGACTTTCCCACTCGGGTTCTGTTCTTGACCTATTACTCGGGGTTACTGCGGACCCATCCAATTCTCTCAAGTCAGCCCTTAATTCTGTATAGGGTTTTGGCCGTGGTCCTCTCAGGTCCATCGGTCCTCTCTGACCTCCCTGTCCTGTGTTGGGACCCACAGTCGTATCGAATGGGGTGTTCCACGTTACCGATCCTGGCAATTGCTTCCATGCATTTGTCGTGTTATTCCTCCTTTCCATCTCTATTCTTTCTCTATCTAGCCGTGTCTGTTCTTCCTCTCTCCCATTCACTGGGTTGTAAATCGATACTATGGGTCCTATGGTAACAGGTACTTGAAGAGCATCTGGCAATCTACAAGGTTCCGCCCTCTCGGCGGTTGGCGTTTTCTGTACCACAAACCTTCCGACTACGCTCTGTGCTGTACTAGGTTGAGGTGTCTCCCCACCTTTGATAGGTGTCCATTCCGATATAGGGAGTGGTGTAAACCCCTCTATGGCAGTCCCATCTTCCCTTGCGAGCCCTCTATCTTCAATTTCCCCAACTCTCGGAGGAGGTCTGTCTATCAACAATCTGTTTATCACATTGTCCTCCGACTCGCTCTCCTCATCCTCTTCCATGAGGTTCTTCCCACCTACCACCTCCCTCATCGGATACAACTTCTCTACCTCGATAGCCTGTACCCTCCATATCTTTGCTTCCTCATCCCATTTAGAATCTCGCACTGCTCTTACCGATCGAGTCAATCTTTGTTGACGCCTGTTTAAATTTCTATCGTGTGCCGCCCTAATCCATGCATTAAGGGCTTCAAACTGGGTTGGTCTAGGTGAGGGTTTCAATGAGGACATGGTTGCTTTTAGCCGATGTAACACCTCTAGTTTAAACGTTCCGTACTTCGGGAACTGCATTTCCTCATTTCCTTCCGTAAGCTTATTCCAAGCCCCAATCTACAATATCGTATGCAACCCCACATTCGCTGCCATATAATGAGCTGGTGTACCCTCCGGCGGTGCCTCTTCCCCGTAATAATGTTCACTTCTTTTTCTTTTAAAAATCCCTTTCAAACACTTAAAGCACTTCATGATTTCTCTTTTCTCCGCGTTTGTTTACTTCCTAATGACAATCTACCAATCACCGCGCTGTTCTCGCTAACTGGCCTATCCGATCGCGACTTCTCACTGACGTTGCACCAGCCGCCCAATCGCGTCGCGGCTCTTGCCGACGTCACACCAACCGTCCTATCGCGTCGCGGCTCTTCACTCTCCACCCTATCTCAGCGCGGCTCTTTCTGACGTCACTCGTCCCCCTTCGCAGCAGTTCCCCTCCTTCTTCAGCTTGTCTCCTCGGTCATGCGTGCATCCCATTCATACTCTGAAAAATGATTACTTCTGTCCAAGCGATCACCTTTCTTGACTGTACGCCCACAGTCTTTCTGTAGTTGTCCCCTTAACTTGACGAAATGTCTTTCCGTTTACTTCCAGACAATCGCCTTCTCTGATAGGTTACTCACACACAGTAACTTCCGACCAGCGTCCGTTACTCATACGCTCACTCTTACACTCCCCCTATCTCGGTCCCACGGCGGTCAATGGTACCTCATGACTTCCGTACTATGGTCGACAACTACTTTGGATGTTCGATACACCCAAAACCACTTAAGCTCTGGCCTGAACTTAAGATTCACCGGTTCACCCGTTTACCAGGTGACCAGTTCACCAGGTTGCGCGCGCTCACAACCTTCTCACAATCACGCTACAGGCATTCAACTCCGCAAGACATTACACTACAATTACAACACAAAACACCGCAATCTGTTCACGCATGACCCTTGTTATACTCACTCTCCTCCGATACTGCTGCTTTTCTTGCCCCGTCTGCACCTTCGGCGCACGATTCTTCCGCTGCTCGTCTCTCGATGTCTAGGGGCCTTGGGGTAAACTAACCTCTCTAGATTACCTTCCTCAAGAAGATAACCATCCTAACTGCTACCAACTGTTAACGCGGGGTTTCTGGTGTCTATTTACCTTACCAGATCCCAAATCATGTCGACTGAATCGTTGGTACCTGTCATTGAGTAAAAGATAATCTACTACTAGGTTAGTCAATTAAGAACTTACACCACTCTAAATAACCACTGACCAGTGATAAAGTTTAAAGATTTAATATAAAGCCAAAGATAACTGAAGATACAAACATCTCAAAATAAGATTTAAAAGGTATACAGGTATCACTATGAACATAAATTCTTTGAATAGTCTGAGTCTACAAAACAGAATATTAAGTACAAGTTCAAATATCATTAGTGTTGCCAAAATGGATACAAGTTGCAACTTAAGAGTCATTACAGAAAAGAAAATTCAGGTTAGTCTGTCCCTGCACTGAACTAAGTGACATCCCTACTTAACAAGATCTTTACCCCAAAAGGTGTCAGCCGTGGTGACTTCCTAAGAAGATCACGCACTTCTCTTTCTTTCTTCTGTAAATAGGTCTCTTGTGATCAGCCTATCTGCCTACCCCACCGCTCTCTTAGGCTTCCAAAATCATCTGCTCTAAACTCCTCCCGGGTCGCTTTCCCTAATACAAAATCACATTTCCAATAGGAACGCCCCTCACGTGGTATCAAATTTGGCGGTAGACTCCATGATGGTACTCTTCAAGACCCTCGTTAAAGTTGACCTTGGTTCCCAGGCTTCTTCTCCAACGCGCCGGTACCCCCTGAAATTCCTGAAGACTCCTACAGGCCTGCGCCAAGCGCCACTGAACAAAGCCCCATTCATTTCAACTGATTAAGACCCCTCGCACCTGCATACAGGCCATCCTACAGTGGGCCTCAAATTCCAGGCTTCACCATATCTATAGGTCGTAAAGCATATGGAAAGCACAGTACTTGGCGCCTCTCGACTTCTTCTCTAACGAGCACATTACAGATCAAAGGAACAACATTATCAGTTCGGCCTACTTGATTTACATGAAGCGGGTCCCTGCACTCTGAAAACATTTAACTTGATTTAAACAGCATTCTTAACTAACACACGTTTCTAAAAGGCAACACATCTATAAAGCATATATTTCAATACTAAATTCGATAATACATTTTGGAAGAACCACGTTAACCCCACCTCACATTATTTTAGCAGCACGTTTAGATTTTCTGTGAATTGCCATGAGGCCTACACAATTTAACTGGTTTGCAAGGTTCCATTCAACTCTTACATGATTCCTTTAACATGAGAACGTGAGGTTTTCATATTCATTCCAACATTACTACATTAGTCTCACACTGCTATGATTATGGTTACCCTACTTAAACACTCTATACATTTCACTACTGTGTATAAGACACTCTTGTGCAAAGTATATTTAAACTAACTACGTGCTTGTAAATATGGTGCACTTATACATTTTTCAGATTTGTGCTCTCTCAGCTCTATGCAAATTAATCAAAGTAAAAGCACTGACTGGATATTGATTTATTAAGTCTCATTAGGGTGCTTACCTGCTTTTTGAGTGTCAAGGCTTCAGAAACGGGTTGAGTATGATTTGAACAGTTCTGCCTCGCTCGACCTGGGAGGCAAGTGCCAAATGAGTGTTATTAAGTCTAGTACTAGGGCATCATTGGAATCGAGTGACCCCTATTTGCCCTTCGGCCCCCAAACTAGGGCTCTCTTTAGTTGACTATGAGTGGATGGATATACTAGCGGATTGATGATTCGTCCAGGCTTCATAAATGTGATTAATTCCAGGAAGAATGTGTGAGGAGCGGCATGACACATTGATTGCAGCCAGCTGAAATGAATTACTGCTGCAAGTTTCCAGCCCCTATTATACTGTAATACTTCTTATCATTCGTATTGCTCGGTCGTGGTAGTCAAGGAGCATGGACAATATAACAAAGAAATGATGAAGAGGGGGAACACTCGTATCAAGGTTAAACATTGTTTTCATAGAGTGTGACATGCCTTCACATCACATAGGTAGTGTGCAGGGAAAATTGCTTCCTACGCCTTACTTCTTTGAGAAGAATAACTGCATACATTCAGCTGGAAATAAAAAAAAAACTACCAATAGCTCTTCAGAAATAGTTCCGTCTTTCACATATAGTAGAAGACTCCGAATTAAACTCAATGAAAGTCAGGATTTTGAAACTCAAAAGACATCTTACTGTGATATCAAGTAGCTGGGCTATGCTGGTGGTTTAAATGTCAGTGGAGGGCATGGCAAAGCCCTATTTATTGGTTGACAGTGTGTATGGGGGAAGCAAGACATTATTGTACAAAAGTTTAAAAAAAGAAATTGGTGTGTCTGGATTTGTAAAATATATTTACTTTTTTATATGAACCTCAAAGGCTATTATTTTCTCATGCTTATGTGAGGCAGATGAGTGTAATACAGGAAATAAAATGTGGGGTTACATTGATCTCTATGTTGTTTGTCGATGTATTAAATAGCTGTAAATATAAGGTTTGTCTTCTTAAATTAAGGGGATTTGCTTGCATGAGTAATTTAAGACAGGAGCGAGATAAGGATTAAAAACATACCGAGCAGAAACTTGTTTGGTCTTCTCCTAAAATTGCAATTCTTATACCGTTTCTGTTTTACTCTACCATGCAGGGGCGTAACACAGGCCCCCGCAGCCCCTGCGGTGTGGAGGGACACCAAGCTCCAGGGGGCCCCCTCGGCACTGTACTCTGACCAGAGAGCTCCTGGTTGAGCCTGGAGGGGGCCCCTGTTGGTACCGTGCAGGGAGGCTCCCTCAATTTTCGTTATGCCACTGCTTTCATGTTACCTAATATCATATATCAATCAAGGGTTTGTTAACCGCAGCTACTCACCCGAGAGGGTCTCAAGCCGCTGATGGAGTGTTGGGGGTGTGTAGCTCCTGGGTGTTCATGGTGATACATCAAAGAGCCAGGTCTTGAAGTCATTCAAGAATTTGAAGAGTGTTGTTGTCTCAAGGAAGGAGAAGGAACGGCCGCCTGTCTGGTCTTCTTGATGAGCGACACCATCGCAAGGGAGAGCTGGCCTGAGCTGAGGGATCTTTGGGGTGCGTGGAACTGGAGGCTGTGGTTCATGTAGGCGGGTTCGGTGTTGTGGAGGGCTTTGTGGGCATGGGTGAGAAGTTTGAAGATGATTCTCTTCTCAACGGGGAGCCAGTGTAGTGTCCGCAGGTGTTGGGTGATGTGGCAGTGGCGTGGTAGGTTGAGGACTACTCTGGCAGACACATTCGGGATGTTCTGGAGTTTGCGGCTGAGGTTGTTGTTGATCCAGCCGTAGAGTGCGTTGACGTAGTCCAGTCTGCTGCTGAGGAGAGTGTGGGTGACAGTTTTCCTGTGTTCAAACGAAATCCAGTTGAAGGTCTTTTGGCATCTTTACAGACTTATGGACGGATTGTTTCTCTTTATCCAGCTTTAAAATTATTTCATACGGGAGCTGACGTGTGTGAAGTTATTCTGACCCCGGGGAGTTGATCTCTTGGGACGCTGCTGCCTGCCCAGTGGTGTATATGATTGGGAACCGACACTCGCTCTACTTACTAAATAGTCGGGTAGCCCGTTCCCTACAACAGTGAGCTTCTAAACCGCACTGTATACAGAACGTCTGAATTAATTATACCCGGTTTCTTGACTCATGCCATCCTTCATAAAATAGGATTTGAATTCAGATTATTTTTCTGAATTAGGATTGTACCCCCTCAAGACCATTAAATTGGAGCGTTGACCTGGTATTTAAATATCCAGAATAAGAAATACGTATATGGAAACAATGATGTATTTGCCCCCTGACGAAGGAATTTAGGAGCAAGAGTTCCTTTCCGAAACACCCATCGGCGCTTCTCTTGCTTTATCTTATGTTTTTGTACTATATATTGATATGAACTGTTATTTGTTGTTTACCTTTTGAAAATTGTTTGTTGTGAGCTTGTGACTGTGGCGAAACTGGTTGTTCAGATGAAATGTATGAGTGGTTCTGACTGACTGGGTATGTCTGCCTTTGATTTTTGTTTCTTGGGGGGTTCTTTTTTGTGTTTATATAATATAAATATGTATATATAGAACATTTGTAGTGTATTGTGGTCACGAGTATGAACTTATGTTGCTATTATGTTCTAAAGTATCAGAAACATTTGTAAATAAAAATATGACAATATTTTTTGAATAACTTCTGTTTGTGGGACAATGTTATTTTTCATGTGAATGTAGGATGTACTACCGAGTTTAAAGTATTACTTAGTGAGGGGCTTGTTCTTGTTGTTGTGGAGGGCTTTGTGGGCATGGGTGAGAAGTTTGAAGATGATTCTCTTCTCAACGGGGAGCCAGTGTAGTGTCCCCAGGTGTTGGGTGATGTGGCAGTGGCGTGGTAGGTTGAGGACTACTCTGGCAGAGACATTCGGGATGTTCTGGAGTTTGCGGCTGATGTTGTTGTTGATCCAGCCGTAGAGTGCATTGACGTAGTCCAGTCTGCTGCTGATGAGAGTGTGGGTGACAGTTTTCCTGTGTTCAAACGAAATCCAGTTGAAGGTCTTTCGTAGGAGACGGAGGTTGTGGAAACAGGAAGAGGTCACAGCGTTGATTTGGCAGTCCATTTTGAGTTAGGATTCCAGGATGATTCCAAGTTTGTATGCGTGGTCAGTGGGGGAGGGGGGGCTCATGAGGGCAGGGGGGCACCAGGTGTCGTTCCATGTGTCTGAATGTGGGCCCATGATGAGTACTTCAGTTTTGTCTGTGTTTAGTTGTAGGCAGCTGTTCTTCATACACCTGGTGGCTGCTTCCATTCCTTCTTGAAAGTTGTGTTTGGAGGTGTTGGATTTGTTGGATAGGGAGAGGATGAGTTGGGTGTTGTATGCATATGATACGATGTTGACTCCATGTGATGGATGTGAGCGGGCCATGTAGGCGTTAAACAGTGTTGGGCTGATGGAGGATCCTTGGGGGACTCCGCAGGTGGTTGGTGTGGGATCCAAGAGGAAGGCAGGGAGTCTGACCCGCTGCATTCTGCTGAGAGGAAATAGCAGATCCAGTTGAGGGCTTTGTTCCGGGTTCCTGCATCGTGGAGTCTGCGGGCTAGGGTGTTCTGTGACACTGTGTTGAAGACTACAGAGAGGTCCAGGAGGATGAGTGCCAAAGTCTTCCCTATGTCGAGTAGGGAGCGGATGTCGTCTGCCACGAAGAGAAGGGCGGTTTTAGTGCTGTGGTTCTTCCTGAAGCCTGATTGTGAGGAGTTGAGGATGTTGTTTTCTTCTATGAAGGAGGTGAGTTGACTGTTGATGGATTTTTCAATGACTTTCACCGGGTACGGGAGTAAAGAGTTTGGTCTAAAGTTCTTGAGGTTGGTGGGATCCGCTGAGGGTTTTTTCAGACGATTCCAGTCGTCAGGGAAGGAGGCGCTCTTGAAGGAGTAGTTGATGATTTGTCGAAGCTTGGGGCGATGATGTCTGCGGATCTGTGGTAGATGTGGTGGGGGCAGTGGTCCGTGGGGGCCTTGGAATGGGTTGACTTCATAGTCTTCAGGGTGTCTACAATAGTGAAGGTGGTCCAGCTTTCAAGTGTCGGCTGCATGGTCTAGCGAACGGTGGGTGTAGGTTCCGTGTGTAGGTTGTAGTTATTGAAGTTGTCAGAGATGGTCTTGTTTTTGTGATGGAAGAAGAAGCTGAGTCTGTTGCAGAGGTCCTGGGAGGGTAGGATGTCAGTTGTCTTACTGTTGTGTTGGGTGAGCTCTTCAATGATGCAGAAGAGTTCCTTGCTATTGTGTGCTTGCATGGAGATTCTGTCCTGGAGTGACCTGGAGTGCTTTCTTGTTTGAGTATGTGGTGGGCGGTGTTGAAGATGTCAAGGTCTGCTGTGGTTTTCGAGGTCCTCCATAACTTCTTGAGGAATCTGCAGGTTCGTCTAGATTCTTGGAGTTCAGTGAAGAACCAGCTGGCTTTCTTAGCATGTGGGTTGGAAGTTATCTTGGGGGGGGGGCGATGGTGTTGGTGCAGTCAGTGAGCCAGTTGTGTAGGGTACAGGCGGGGGTGGTTGGGTTGTTATCTGAGGCGGTGGGAGCGGAGCTGCTGAGTGAGGTGGTGAGCTGGTCATCGGAGATCTTGTTCCAATTCCTGAGCTAGAGCTGGTGTGGGCTTCTGTGGGTGGTGTTTGTTTTGAAGGTGAAGTGGACGCAGTGATAGTCCGTCCATGGGAGCTTGGAGGTGTGGCTGAAGGTGACAGAGTTTCCTGCTGTGAAGATGGTGTCAAGGGTGTGTACTGCTGAGTGCTTGGGTTCTGGTAAGATTTGTTTGAGTCCGATGTTGAGGAGGTTGTCCAGGAGGGAGGTGGAGTTGGGGTCTTGGAGGTTGTTATGGTGGAAGTTGAGGTCTCCCAGCAAGGTGTAGTCGGTGGAGGTGATGACTTGCAGGGTGATGATGTCGGTGATGGAGTCAGAGAAAGGTGCGCGGGGTTTGGGGGTCGATAGATGAGGCTGCCTTAGAGGGTGGTAGTCGGGTTGGTCTGAACCTTGAAGTGGATGTGTTCCATCAGGTTTATGGGCCCATCGGTGTAGGAGCTCAGTCGGAGGTTTAACTTGTGAGCGATGGTGATGCCTCTTTAGGGGCGGTTGGGGCAGTACTTCCGGGTGATCTTGTAGCCTTCGGGGATGGCAATGGTGATGTCAGGTCCTGAGGTTGTGTTCATCCAGGTTTCAGTAAAGAAGGCAATGTCAGGGGTGGTGTTGTAAAGAAGGTCCCATATTTCTGTGGTGTGTCTTTAGAGGGAGCAGACGTCGAGGAAGATGTATTGTAGGGTTTAGGGTGCAAATGAGTTGTTGCTGGAGGGTGGAGGTGGGTCCTGGGTCTCGGCAAAGGAGAAGAAGTGGCGGCAGTGGTGGCAGGTGAAGGATCCGTGGGTGTTGGTAGGTGAAGAGAGCTTGCAGTTGTTTTTCTTGCCGACGTTGAGTGCATAGAGAGCCGAGGAGCTGTAGCACTGGCAGGTCGGTAGACAAGGGTTGCTGGCGCTGGTCGTGGTCGGCCGCGGATGGGCGCAGACGGCTTGCCTTTTGCGCACTAGCAGCGTTGCCGCCATTAGGTAGGGGTCGGGAGAGGATGGGACAGCTGGAATGTGGGAGTACGCAGGAGGAGCCACAGTGGCAGCAGCGGCAGGGAAAATGTGGCGCAAAACAGGAAAAATGAAAAAGAGGCTGAAAAAGGAGAAATAAGGAACAAAGGAGATTTAAAAGTAAAAAGGAGAAGTAGAAAGGAGAAATGGAGGGAAAAGGGCAGGTACAGAGTAAGCAGAGTAAACAGGCTAATAAAGGAGTAAGCAGGCTACTACAAAAGAGACAGGCACAGAGCGAGGCACAGGGATTGGAACAGCAGTCAGTGGCAGTTCTAGGGGCAGAGGCACTCATGGTGGAGCTGCATGCTGGGAGAGCAGTATCCTGACCAGAAGGTAAGGGGTCTTGCTATAGATGTGGGTCGGTACATTTATTGTAGGCTATGGTGTTGGTTTTATTTGGTAAGCTTATTTAGTGGTAGATTGTGTTGAGTTATGTAGTGTGGGTGACAACAACTATGTTTTGTTAGTAGTACTTTGTTATTCTTTATATTGTCATGTTTTCTACGATGTTTGCAGACTTTTAATATTATATTTGTACAGAATTTGAAATGCATGCTTTGCTTTGTGAGGGTGGGTATGTGATTTTCTTACAGGTTTGGAAGTCAAGGTGTATCAATTGCAACTACTTTTAATATGTTAAAGGAAATTATTTTGGTGTGATTTAAACCAACACTATTTTTTTATTTCCTATGGTTTTTTGGATTTCCTGGAGCCCTTGGTACTTTTATTTTTAAATTTGTTTTATGGTTTCAGTGATTGTAGATCATTTTGGTTGATTTAATTTGGAAATTTTATTTTTGCATTTTGGGGAATTCTGGAGTTTTATTTTTCACTATTTTGTGCTCCCGCCAAGCCATAGCAAACTGCAATGTCCATGGGTGGGTACACCAAGATATTGCTGGAGCCGACCCTGGTGGGTGGCTCCAAGAAGCGGGTTGCTAGGCCCCTCCAACAAAAAAAACGAAGCCCCGGGGAGGTGGTGGTCCTTAGGGCTGCGGGGGCAGTGCGGCCCTGTATATAATTCAATTTAGAGCAGCCCCAGGTAGGTGGTGGTCCCCTGGGAGGTTGCGTTCCCCAGGGAGGTGTGGGGGGCTGGAACATTTTTTTATATATAACCATGGGGAGGTGGAGGACCCAGGAGCTGCTGGAGGCCGTGTTTCACCCCCACATTTCAGTCAATATGCCCCGGGGAGGTGGCAGGGCTGGCCGCTGCGCAGGGGGCTGGAGCCCCCCAGGCATTCATTTTAAGTGTAGCCCCTGGGAGGTAGTGGTCCTTGGGGCTGCAGGGGGGCCATGTGGCCCTCACATTTCTGTGAATTAGCCCAGGGAGGTGGCAGGCCCCAGGGCTGCGGGGAGCCTGCTCAGGCTCCCCATTAATATTTGTTATTGCCCCCGGGACCTGGCCCACCCGGGAGCCTAATAAAATTCTTTTTCTAAAACAATTTCGGTAGGATTCATGGATCTAACGCGATTCCCGCTGAAATTTTTTTTAAACAATTCTTTTTGGGCCCTTGGTGGGGGTCCCTCTTGGACCCATGATGGCTGCCAACACGTCCTGGTTTGAAGTGTTGGCTGCCAATCAGATCTCAGTCACAAGATCAGAAAGGGTTGTGGATCCTCCGTGGCCACAGTAGTAGCAACTGCTGGAAAGATTTACACCATTTAAGAAAAAGAGCACGTTCTGGGCCAAAAGCTACCTTTTTGCCAAATGTGGTGTAATTCCATTCAGCAGTTTGGGGCTGTAGCAGTGTTTAGAGTGTCCTATGGAAATTAAGATGGAGTCTCTTAAGATGAGTCTCTTATACGCAAGTCTGAATCGGGCTCTGGTACCCCATCACCAAAGCACCTAAGTTCTAGAATTTCCAAGAACTAGCCCAGACACTCCTGGATGCTGCTCATGGATTTTATTCTGAAACCATCTCCTCCCTGATGTGTTTCAGCCATAATCTTTCTCAGTGATGTTATAAATGATATCATAGAACATGTCATACATGATGTCATATATAGGGACATAAGCAGTGCATGGCCAATACGCAAGTTAACTGGAGATTTTCCATGTTTTTGTTTTAGTTCAAAACATTAATGTTGTCACTGAGAAACTCACCTAACTGTAACGTTACATTAGCTTTTGCTTTTTGTAATGAATTTCTAGGATTTGTAAATTAAACACTTTGACTGTATCTATGGTGGAATAACAAAATAATACATCTTGTGTGCAGACATTATTTTGAAAGGGAATGGCTTTTGTTTGTAATGTATAAAGGAGAAAATACACAATTTGGAAAATGTTTCTAAAAAATGTTTGAGTATAATGCGTATTCATAGAACAATATTTCAGCTGATATTGTCTATCTCCTCAGCACTTGCATTTGTCACATTGAGAGACCTTTAAAGCAAGTTCATTAATCATCTAACAGCATATTTTTCACAGGCTTTGTATGTGTTTTTACATTAGACACATAATTATAATTCAGAAAGAAAGTGATACGTTTTGTAATAATGTATAGTATTAGTTTTGACTAGGTAAATCTATTTTAAAGTGTTTCATTTCTCCCACATGATTGTGGAGTTATACATTTTGTTTTAAAATATTTGTATATTGCTCTTTTTCATGTGTTCAGTTATTGTTTACTGGTAATCTATAAAAAGGGAGTCATTTAGATATGTTTGTTATATTTCATTTATTTTTTTTACATACTGATAACTCTACCGAGACACTCATGGACTACGAGGGGGCTGGACTTTCTGTTTGGCTCTCGTGAACCACTTGTGAGTTGTATATTTAGAATTAAGTTAATAAAAGTGTTTTCTTCAAATTCTAATGATGGGTGTGCAGCGTAGTGTGTGGGGAGGGACTAGCCTCTCTCCCGAGACCTCTCTTTTGGATGACAGGTGTGCGTAGTAGGGTGTAGGGAGGGACTGACTTCTCCTTACAGACCCTTCTCTTAGATGAATGGTGTGCATAGAAGGCTGTGTGGAGGGACTGGCTTCTTTACTGAAACCCCTCTCTTGAATGACAGGTGTGCATAGTATGCTATGGAGAGCGACTGCCCTCTCCTTTCAGACCACTCTCTCAGTTGATGGGAACCATAGTCGGCTGCAGGGAGGGACTAGCCTGTCCTTTCAGACCTCTCCTTCAAATGATGGAAGAGCATAGTAAGGTGCGGGAGGGACAGGCCTCTCCTTTGAGATCTTCTTTCAGATGATGGGTGTGCATAGTAACATGTCTGGATGGACTGCGCTCTCTTTCAAATAACGGGTGAGCATAGTAGTGAATGGAGAGAGACTGCCCTCTCCTTTTTCACTTCTCTCTCAAACATGGGTGTGCATAGAAGGGTGTGTGGATGGACTGGCCTCTTCTTTGAGACCTCTCTCTCAGATGACAGCTGTTCATAGTAAGGTGTGTGCATGGACGTGCCTTTTCTTCGAGACCTCTCTCAGGTGACTGGTGTGCGTAGAAGGGTGTATGGGGAGCAATTAGCCTCTCCTTTGAGACCTCTCTCACAGATGACAGGTGTCCATAGTACTGACTGGGGAAGGACTGGCTTCTCCTTTGAGACCTCTTTCCCAAATGATAGGTGTCCATAGTAGGGTGTAGGGATGAACTGGCCTCTCCCTTGACCTACCTACACATGTGTATATTCTAGGGTGTATGTAGAGAGACTACCTCTCCTATGAGACCTCTTTGTACATAGGGTGTGGGGAAGGATTGCCCTCTCCTTTCAGACACCTTCTCTCAGATGATGGATGTGCAGAGTAAGGTGTGGGGAGGGACTGGCCTCTCCCTTCAGAACCCGCTCTCAGATGACGGGTGTGCTTAGTAGGGTGTGTGAAGAGACTGACCTCTCTGCTTAGACTTCTCTCTTGAATTACCGGTGTGCATAGTAGGGTGTGGGGAGGAACTGGCCTGTCCACTGAGACCTCTCGCTAGGATGACAGGTGTATGCAGTAGGGTGTGTGGAGGGATGAACCTCTCTGCTGAGACCCCTCTCTTGGAGGAAGAGTGTGCATAGTAGGGTTCAGGAAGGGACTGACCTCTCATTTCAGTCCTCTCTCCTGGGTTGTAGGTTTATGAAGGAAATGGCCTCTCCACTGGGACCTTTCTTGGATGACAGGTGTGCATAGTAGAATGTGGGGTGGGACTGGCCTCTCTGCTGGCACCCCTCTCTTGAATGAGAAGTATGCATACTAGGGTGTGAGGAGAGTCTGGCCTGTCCACTCAGACCTCTCTCTTGAATAATGGGTGTGCGTATTAGTGTGTGCGGAGGTACCAACCTCTACCCTGATACCTCTCTTTTGGATGATAGGTGTTCGTAATAGAGAGTGGGAGGGACTGGCCTTTTTGCTGAGACCATTCACTCAGATGAAGGGTGTGCATAGTAGAGTGTGTGGATGGACTGGCCTCTTCACTGATTCCCCTCTCTTGGATGATGAGTATGCTAAGTAGGTGTTGGAAGAACCTGAAATCTGCTCACAACTCTTCCTAATCTGATGCACATAAATAGTAGACTCTGATAAAGACCATCTCCACTAAGACTCCTTCCTAAAGTAACAAGGGTGTATACCAAAGTGTATTCAAAGATCACCAACTTCTTCCTATTACTCACAATCATGCAAAAGTCTTGCAAGATCGTAACATTTAAAAAGAATTACTCCTATTCATCAGAGTACTTACACACTCTCAATAATAAGAGCCACACTATGCACTTCTACTAGTAAAATTTCAGGTTGTGCTCCGCAGAATCCGGTTGCCGCAAGTAAGGGTCCACCTCCTGATGTTACCAACACCCTGATTATAATGCACAGAGTATTCAAACCATCAGGCGAGGGGGAAAAAAGGAAGGGACAGCAGAGAAGGAGACCTGAAACAACAAAAGACAAGAATATAACCAGTGCATATGATATATGGCTACTCTCATTTGATCTCACTAAAACTCCTATATACCTGTTTATAAATGAACACTGTAGTCAATATGGTATACTCCCAAGACCGTTCCCTGGTCCTATAAGTAACCTGGATAAAACAGAGAGGGTCTATGAATATCACAATCACCTTGTCATTCGTATCCAACCCCGACTGTTGACAACCACAAACATACCATATGACTCTAAACCGGCTTTCAAATAACAGGTTCCTATTTTTCTTTGAAAAAGAATAGACCTTTCCCTTTCTTCTTTGGCCAAAGGAATTAACAGCAGGATTGCAGAATCATCCCACTGGACTGAACAATGCAACTTGGCACTCCATTGGTTCTTGTTCATAATACGAGATCCAAAACAAATATAAGGAAAAGCAAAATAAAGAGTTTGGCCAATACTTGGTTCAAGTCACCAATCAGTTATAGCCTTTTCCTGGTTTATTAAGTGCCATAAAAGAATACTGTAACATGTGGCAGCCAAAACAGCACTCAGCTTCTTAATCCTGATCATCAAACACAAAATAAACAGTAACGCGTGGCTTCCTACCACTGTGCTCCGCTAAAATCACCACAAGTTCGTACCCAGAAATAATGAAGCCAGTAACGGGTGGTTGCGACCATCACTGCGTTCCGTCTCATACAAGGACGTCACAACAGAAATCCCCATGAAAGAAAACAGCAGCATGTGGTTACTTTCACCACCACGCTCTGCTTTCATCCTTAATGCTTTAGCTGAACAGAGAAACACAAAGGAAAAACGGCAGCGCGTGGTTTCCCACCACAGCACTCCGCTTCTGGAAATAGAATCCTACCATTCAACACAAGCCACACACTGAACCGTTGAATCTAAATCCTCGAACAGGAACCAACACAACTCCTTCCTGCAGTCTGTACTCCAACGGTAAAGTCAGGAACTAGGAAATGAACAAAATTATGCACATGCTCAGATGCGCTGCTTTGCCTAAAGTACTTCCTCTCCCATAGGATCATGGGAGTTGTAGTGTATTCGCTTACGAGGCAGTCGCCGCTAAGTCAATCCTCACAGTAGGTCCCCCCTCCAAGCGCCTCGTAGGGCCAGGCTTCGCTGGCAATCTACGATGAAAGGAGCGTACAGCAGCAGGGGCATGCATGCCCTGACACCGCTCCCAAGAGTTGTCCTCAGCTGAATACCCCTTCCAGGAGACCAGATACCACAGAACACCCCTCCTGCGTTTGGAATCCTTGATGCTTCTCACTTCGTATTCAAGTCCTCCATCACATAACACTGGCGGAGGGGCACGTCGCCTGCCCGACAAAGCAGGTTTCAACAGGTTACAATGAAACACTGGATGGATTCGAAGCGTATCGGGCAGCTTAGGTTTGTATGCCACAGGGATAATCTTTTTCTGGATGACATATGGGCCGATGAATCTAGGGTGAAAAATACTCCGTAGCTTAGAGTGAATGTTCCTGGTGGAGAGCCACACCTTGTACCCTACCTGATATTCTGGCCCATCCTTCCTGTGCCGGTCTTTCCACCTCTTGTAGTCCCGCTTTGCCTTAATCAGATGGTTTCTGACCTTTCTATGTACCGAGTGCAGGTGTCTAATTTGTCCCATGACAATCAGCTGATTCTCCACTACTTCCGGGATACTCATGGGAAGGATTCTTGCATCAAAGCCGTATGTTGCACAAAAAGGCAAAACCCCCAAAGAACTATGCCAAGCGTTGTTGTACGCCACTTCTGCCGTCTCTTGGGCCTCCCCAGCGTAACAACGGAGACATTTTTCCAGGGTTTGGTTTAGTCTTTCAGTCTGCCCGTCTGTTTGTGGGTGGAAACTAGTGGAAAGCGCAAAAGTGATATGAAGAGCCTGACACCAGTTTTTCTAAAACCTGGCTATGAATTGAGGCCCTCTGTCCGACACAATTACTTCAGACACTCCATGTAGGCGAATGACATTACTCAACAACAACTGAGCGGTCTGCTCCGCAGTGGGAAGATTTGTACAGGGGATAAAATGTCCCAACTTGGTGAGACTGTCTATTACTACCAATATTGCTATTTTTTCTTGATCAAGCGGTAACCCTGTCACAAAATCCAGGCTGATGTTCTGCCGAAGTCTTCTTGGAGTAGGCATAGTCATCAGCTTTCCTTTTTTCATGCCTGTTTTGTTCTTGGCTCTGGCACAGACCTCACACTGAGCAACTCAAGAGGAGACGTCAGATTTCACAGTTGTCCACCAGAAATACCGTTGTATTAACTGGAGTGTTTTATGTATTCCTGGATGACCTGCTACTGGAGAATCATGACGCCAGGAGTATTCTCTCTTCTGCAAATCAGATGTGGGCAAAACCAATTTATTGTTGACAAATGGAAGCCCCTGTTTCACAGTGCGACCACATTCCTTTATGGCCCAGGACAACCATTCTGCTTTATTTTTTGATTGACTGACCTTGTCCAAGAAATGTTCCGCATCCACCACACAAATCACTTTTGCGGGTTCTACAATAGGCTCTAGGGCTGGCTTGACATTAGATTCACCCATGCTCATCTGTCGGGATAGTGAGTCTGCCTTCCGGTTTTCAACCACAGGCCTGAAAGTAATTACAAAATTATATTCAGCAAAGAATAGCATCCACCTCATTTGCCGCTGAGTGAGATGTTGAGCTGTCTTCATATATTCAAGGTTCCTATGGTCTGAATACACTGTAACTGGGAAAACAGCCCCCCCCCCACAAGTACTGTCTCCATTCCTGAAAGGCCTTCTTAATCGCTAGTAGCTCCTTTTCTGCGATTGTGTAGTTTCTTTGTGCTGCACTCAGTTTCTTTGACAGATAGGCCACAGGATGGAGTTGACCAGTGATCTGGTCTCTCTGTGACAAAATCGCTCCAATGGCTTCATCCGAAGCCTCAGCCTCAACCACAAAAGGCAACTCTGGTTTGGGATGAGCAAGCACAGGAGCAGACGTGAAAGCCTTCTGGAGATACTCAAAGGCTGCCTTAGCTTCACAGGACCATTGGAAAGGGACTCCTTTTCTGAGCAGACGTGACAGAGGAACTGCTACCTGGGAAAAACAGAGGATGAATCTGCGATAATAATTTGCAAAACCCAGAAAACACTGGACATCTCTCACACTTTTAGCAGTAGGACATGTCTGTACCGCCAGTACCTTTCGCTCGGACATATGCAAACCTTCCGGGCAAAGCATGACTCACAAAAATTCTACCTCAGTCACTCCAAACTCGCATTTGCTTAATTTGCAAAACAAACTGTGATCTCGCAGTTTCTGTAACACATTTTTAACGTGCCTTGTATGTACCTCAATTTCCTCAGAATAGATAAGGATGTCTTCTATGTACACCACCAGACACAGGTACACATATTCCTTCAAGACATCGTTCAGGAAATACTGGAAAGCTGCCGGGGCATTACAAAGGCCGAACGGCATTACAGTATATTCATATAACCCATAACGTATGGTGAAGGCTGTCTTCCATTCGTCCCCTTCACGAACAGGGACCAAATGATACGTTCCCCACAGATCTAGCCTGGTGTAAATCCTAGAATCCCTCATCTGATCTAGTAACACTGATATAAGGGGCAGAGGATATCTGTTGCCTATGGTGTGCTTATGTTGCATGCGGTAGTCCACACACACCCTCAAATATCCATTCGTCTTTGCGATAAAAAACAAAGGAGAAGCTGCAGGTGACCGGGAAGGCCTGATGAAACCTATCCTCAAATAATGATCCAAATAATCTTGTAGATGTTTTGTCTCTGGTATAGATAGTGCATTCACCGACAGGCTGGGATGGTAGCCACATCAACTAAATCTATCCTGCAGTCATACTCTCTGTGGGGTGGCAACTGCTCTGCCTTGGTGTCACATAAAAACGTCTCTGGAAGAGTGGTATTCACTTTGCAAAATCACCTCTTTTTCAGCTGCGGTAGCAACTATGTATGGAATCATTAAGGGAGCGGCCTTTGTGGGTTCGTGTGGGAGGAAATAGCTCTGGCATTCATCAGATAAGAACTGCACAGTCTTTGTTTTCCAGTTAATGGAAGGATTATGATGACTTAACCACGGCATTCCAAAAATGACTTCATATTGTGGGGCTTCAATTACGTTCGAAGACAGTTCGTCTATATGTCTACCATTGCTAACAGGAACGGTCAACACCTCCACCTCTGTTTGTTCGGTTATAAGACCAGACTTCAAGGGTTTACCATCAACAGCCACTACCTCCTCAGGAGTTTCCCTAGACACCCGATTTAAGGCAAGACTCGTCACCAAACCGCTGTCTATAAAATTACCCGTGGCCCCTGAGTCTATCATAACCAAAACCTGATGTTAACATCGATTGCTCTCGAGACTCATGGGAAGCACTATGTGTGACTCTGTGTCATGTAAAGCCATGATTGTTAAAGAAGGGATCTTCCAATTCTTTCCTTCCGCTACCTCCTCAATTGCTTCCAACATACTCCCCGCACCCGGAGTGATGGATGACACTACTACTCTTTTACTCCTGGACCAACCCCCCTTGGTTTTTGGTTTGGACGGGCATTCACGTATTTAGTGGCCTTTTTTCCTGCAGTACATGCAAAGTCCTTGCACTCTATGACTCTCTCTTTCCTCTTTGGATAAAGGGGCTCTGACAGCACCAATTTCCATGGGCTCATTCCCAGTCTCTGAGGTCACCAGGGGCTTGCGAGGTGACGTTTTTAACCTGTAATATCCTCTATCCCACTTTCTTCTCACACCTCCTCTCTCAGATAGTCTTCCATCCAATCTCAAAGTTAGATTTATCATATCTGCACAAGTAGCAGGTTGTGGGTCTATCTGAGCTATTATGTCCTTCAAACCTTCCCTCAAACCCTGGTAGAATAATGACATTTGTTTCTCTTCGGGGCAAGCGGTCTCTGCCACCAACCTATTACAGGTGGTCAAGTATGTCACTAGATCATTTCTACCCTGTTTGAGTTTGAGTAACTCCTTATCAGCACTGAACGTAGTCGTCCTACAGTCAAAAACCCTCTGAAATTCTGTCCTAAAGGCAGACCAATCTGATTAAACAGCATCGTTGATACTCACTAAAGGTACTGCCCAATTGGCCGCATCCCCTACCAAATACGATATGGCAACGGCCACTCTAGAATGGTTGTTGGGGAAGGAAGCAGGTTTACATGAAAAATGTAACATAATATCTGTCAAAAACACCTGTGTTTTTTATGGATCCCCAGCATATCGTTAAGGACTAGCCAAAGGGATGGGAGGCGGAACCGTAACCTGTATTTGAGGATTGAGCGGAGAAGCATCAAATGGGTTCCTGGCTAATTTGTCGACCTTTTCTCTTAGAGCGGCCGTCTCTGCCCTAGAGGAAGCCAGCTCTTGTTGTACCAGGACTAACGCCTGAAGGACGTCCTCCATGGAAGCCATTACCCCAGACAACTGGATGGGATAGAGCAATATTCGTGGGCGCGTAATTCTGTCAGGTTGTGCTCCGCAGAATCTGGTTGCCCCAAGTAAGGGTCCAGCTCCTGATGTTACCAACACGCTGATTATAATGCACAGAGTATTCGAACTATCAGGTGAGGGAAAGGAAAGGGAAGGGACAGCAGGGAAGGAGACCTGAAACAACAAAAGATATGAATATAACCAGTGCATATGATATATGGCTACTCTCATTTGATCTCACTAAAACTCTTATATATCTGTTTAATAATGAACACTGTAGACAATATGGTATACTCCCCAGACCGTTACCTGGTCCTGTAAGTAACCTGGAAAAAACAGAGAGGGTCTATGAATATCACAATCACCTTGTCATTCGTATCCAACCCCGGCTTTTGACAACCACAAACATACCATATGACTCTAAACAGGCTTTCAAACAACAGGTTACTATTTTTCTTTGAAAAAGAATAGACCATACCCTTTCTTCTTTGGCCAAAGGAATTACTAGCAGGATTGCAGAATCATCCCACTGGATTGAACAATGAAACTTCGCACTCCATAGGTTCTAGTTTATAATACGAGATCCAAAACAAATATAAGGAAAAGCAAAATGAAGAGTTTGGCCAATACTTGGTTCAAGTCACCAATCAGTTATATCCTTTTCCTGGTTTATCAAGTGCCATAAAAGAATACTGTAACACGTGGCAGCTACCACAACGCTCAGCTTCTTAATCCTGATCTTGAAACATGAAGTAAACGGTAACGCGTGGCTTCCTACCACCGCGCTCCGCTAAAATGACAACAAGTTTGTACCCAGAAATAATAAAACCGGTAACACGTGGTTGCGGACACCACTGCGTTCCGTTTCATACAAGGACGTCACAACAGAAATCCCCACGAAAGAAAACAGCAGCGCGTGGTTATTATCACCACCGCGCTCTGCTTTCGTCCCTAATGCTTTAGTTGAACAGAGAAGCACAAAGGAAAAACGGCAGCATGTGGTTTCCCAGCACAACGCTCTGCTTCTGGAAATGGAATCCTACCGTTCAACACAAGCCGTACACTGAACAGTTGAATCTGAATCCTCGCACAGGAACCAACACGCAGAGAAAGCACAACTCCTTCCTGCAGTCTGTACTCCAACCGCAAAGTCAGGAACTAGGAAATGAACAAAATTACGCCCATCCTCAGATGCGCTGCTTCGCCTAAAGTACTTCCTCCCCCATAGGATCATGGGAGTTTTAGTTTATTTGCATATGAGGCAGGCGCCGCTAAGTCAATCCTCACATAAAATGTATTGTTATACATATACACAAAAGTTAAATTAGTATACCTTGCGTACTACTAATAGGTATTACTATTATGTGAGTGACTCTGTGACTGTGTTTATACATGAATGAGTGGGTGTGTGAGTGAGTGGCTGTATGGGTGTATGATTGGCTGTATGGGTGAAAAATGGGTGTGTGAGTAGCTATATGTGAATGAGTGGCTGCATGAGCAGCGGTATTGGTTAATGAGTGGCTGTATGGGTGGGTAAGTAGCTGTGTGAGTGGCTGTATGGGTGGGAGATTGGGTGTGTGACTTTACTGTATGGGTGACCAGGTGACTGTATGGGCTAATGACTAGGTGTGTAAGTGGCTGTGTGGGTGAGTGGGGTGGGTGGCTGTATGAGTGAGTGAGTAGCTGTCTGTGTGGGTGTTTGGTTAACTGAGTGAGTGCGGGAGTGGTGGTATTGGGGAGTGAATGTTGAGCGGATGTATGGGTTAGTGAGTAGATGTGTGAGTTATTCTATGGATGTGTGAATGGGTATGTAAGTGGTTGTGTGAGTGGCTCTGTTGAGAGCCTATATGGGTGTGTGATTAGCTATATTGATTAGTGAGTTAAAGTGTGAGTGGCTCTATAAGTGAGTGAGTGTCTGTGGGAGTGACTGTATAGGTGAGTGAGTAGTTGTGTGAGTAGGTGTATGGTATATGAGTGGCTGTGTGAGTGGCTGTATGTGTGAGTAGGTGAATGGCTGTGTTAGTGGCAATATGGGTGGATGAGTGGGTGTATGAATGGTTGTGTGGGTATGTGAATCAGTGTTTGAGTGGTTCTGTGGATGAAGTCATCAGTGATGTCATTTGAGAGGTCCTGAGAGATGTCACTGACTATGTCATGAGTAATGTAATACGTGAGGATATAAGCAGTGCTTTGCAGGGACATACACTATAGTTAGCTCAGGTAACTGTAACTGCTGAATTTCTGTGGTTTTGTATAAGTGAAATTTGGGCCTAATTATAACGCCGCTATAACCATTGGTTTTTGCAGTGAATTTGTAAGCTTATTTTAATTATATTTCCTAACAATAATGTCCCTGTAACCTTTGTGTTTTTTCAGTGAATTTCTACTTTTTTTTAATTCAATTTCCTAAATATAATGTCCCTGTATTTGTTGTATTCTATCAATTTCTATGAGTTTTAAATTCTATTTCCTTACTTTGATCTTTGTTTGTTTACAGTGAATATCTACGATTTTGTAAATTTTTTTTCTAACTATAATTTGTAACCTGTGGGCAGTGTTCTTCAATCTGTTGGCGCACCCCCCTGGGGGGCGCAATGCCATCTCAGGGGTGGCGCGCACTCCATCCTATAGTCTTATCATCATTTCCCATGTCGTAAGTCCGTGGGGGACGGGAGTGTGGGGACATGGAGGGGGTTCAGCGGTCACGGAGGGTTGGACGGGAAATGTATGGGTCACTATGTGCCCATGCTTATTTAATTTCATGGGAAAGTTTGCCTCCCTTCTGGAAAGAGCTAACCGTCCCGGGAATGGGTTAATTGCTAGAACTGAAATGGTTCAGCTGCAGTGGGAGGCAGGGGGTCTCCTCTGCTATGAAAGTGAAAGCAAACGAACAGACAGTCTACAGTGGACTGCCTGTTACTTTGTATTCCGTTTCATGGCAGAGGAGACTCCCTGATTCCCACTGCAGCTGAAATGACTGTCCCTGTTTCTATGTGCTTGATGAAGTGGCATAACACAAAAAGATCCCCCCACCCCCTGCAGAATGTGTGGAGAGGTCCCAGAGTTTCACATATGTTTATTGTTCTTGGGCTGAATGGGGCACCACCTGAATGGATAAGGGGCCCTTGCACTGCAGGAGTTGCAGGGGCCTGTTTTGCGCCCTGGCTTGGTGAAGTTAAGCTGCTTAGTCTGGGTGCATAATGTAGGTAGGGACTGTTCCATTTGCTGGCTAAGAATGGGAAGCATTGGAGTTTAGCTAACTTCCAAAGTGCATTCATGAAAGCATTGGGGCAAAAAACTGAGATGGATAAAGGATTTGCAAGATACAGTTAGAAAGAAAATGAGGGAGGAAATTGCCAAAGGTCTGCTGAAGGACATTTTGCTGTCTGCTTGTTGAGTGAGTTAATCATTTAACCCCTTAAGGTGGTGGTCAAAAGAAGAAAGTGTCCATATAGGCTGACTGACAACCTATCATGGCCTGAAGCACAATCACTTATTGAATGAATGAATGCATCTGCCAGAAAACTGAACAGTGAAATACATGAACCTGCCTCGGGAAGTGGGGATGCAGTGAAGCTGCTGCTGATGCTGCTGCTGCTAAAACAGCCAAGTGCAGCATACATTCCACCTTTACCTTGTTCTGGTTCACTCAGCAGGTGTAGTTGAAGGGCCGGGACACGGGGACAAGGTGTTTCCAAAGGGATGTTCTGTGTCATGACTACTTTTATGGCAGTTAAGTACTTTCAGGCAATTGTTTACAGTGACCTCAGGATCAGGACAGTCGATGCACTACTTCAACAAGTGCTCAGGCAAAGGCTGGTTCAAGTATCCCAAACGTTTTTAGTCCCAGAGAAAACTAAGTCCTCAGACCAGCAGACGAAAGCTCAGCTCATAATTAATGTGAAATGCTGGGTGAGTGAGTAAGTGAAGGGATGGCTGGATGGCAGAGTGGATTAGTGAAAGGGTGAATGAAAAGGTGAATGAAAGGGTGAATGGATTTTTAATGAGAAAAAGGATGGATCGGCGAGTGAGTGGGAGGATGGATGAGGGAAAAGGTAAATAGATGGATGCATGGGTGGATGATGTGCGAGTTAATGGGTGGATGGATGAGTGAAATGATGGATGCATTGATAATTGAAAGGGTGGATGGACAGATGAATGAAAGGGTGGATGTAAGGATGGATGGATGAGTGAGTGAGTGAAAGATAGGGTGGATGGACAAAAGGATGGGTAGATGAGTGAAGGAGTGAAAGGGTAAATGAATGAGAGGAAGGATGGATGAGAGAGGATGGATGAGTGATATGGTCAATGGATGGATTCATGAGTGGATGAGTAGATTTGAAGGCTGGATGGGTGGCTAAGAGAAAGGGGGATAGAGAGAGAAAGGGAGGATGGATGGACGACTAAAAGGGTGAATGGGTGGAAGGGTGAGTGGATGGATGGATGAGTAAGTGAAAGAATGGCTGGATGGGTGAAAGAGTAAATGGCTGGATGTATGGACGAGTGAATGGATAGATAGGGTGAAAGGGTGGCTGTAGGGATGGATGAGTGAAATGATGGATTGAAGGCTATATGATGGATAGGTTTGCAAATGGTTGAATATGTGTGGCCATGGATGGGCACACAGATGAAAGGACATAGTGAAATGAATGAATGGTGAAAGACTGAATGATCGATGAAAGAATGATTACATCTTGTGGCCATATTATCTTCAGAACATTGACTTTCACATTTATATAAGTGATTGTCTTTATATAATGTGTGTGATGTAAAGCACTCCGACACCCTGCCGTACATACTTGGGATGAGTAGCACTATAAAAGAAATCAAATACACATGAGGGACGGTCTATGTGAAGATGAGGGGCACCATTGGAGGGTGGTAGCAAGGCTGACTGGCCGCACCAGGTATTAGGGGTGGGTTGAATTTGCTACGCAAAGTTCCGCGAAACGGTAAAAATCTCTGCGAACACGCAGAAATGCCGCGAACACGCGGAATTGCTTGTTTGCGATGCTTTTTTGCTGTTTGAGATCGCTGTTTGCGTGCTCGGGGAGAAACATCTCATGAACACGCATTTTGAGAACGCAAAGAAGCAAAAAATTCTGCGGAGCGCAGAATTTTGGGCAATTTCGTGTTCTCCGCGGAACGCGAAATGACCCAAATTCCACAAATTCCGTGAGCGAAACGGAATTTAATGCCCAGGCCTAGTGGGTATCAGGCGTTCCCATGGGAGGCTGGAAAGGTGGGGGCTGGTTTGTTACTGGGGCTGACACTGCAAAGTTCCTTGTATATCCAGCATTTTTGAGGCAACAATAAAAGCGGCATCGCTTATATTCAGGTGTTGGTCTTGAGGGTCTGGTGACTAATGTACCTGCTGGAAGATTAAGTTTTGAGCTGTGTAATAAGCCTCTGTCATTTAACCACACCCACTCACAAACCTGCAGTTAACTAAACACATTTATTGTGTTGGACATTATTTGCCGGATATGGCCCAGGACATGAGGGTGGCGGTCTATTATGTGGTGTACGAGATTCCAGAAATTTTCAGGTGGTGGGGAGGCCTGACGTGTAAGTGCCTGAGTGGATCTGTGAGTTGGTGTGTGAGTGCCTGTATGGGAAAGTTGTGGGATCACCACATTGCACACATTTCCTACCATTCAGTGTTCACCTCAGTCTCCCGATAAAAATGATACCTTTCTTGTGTGAATGGGCCAAGTGTCTATGACATGGAAGGGACAAAAATGTGTATTGTTTAGGGGGGGCCCAAAGTGGGTTCAAAAGGGCAGTTTATTTATATGTTTTTAGGTTGATGCTACTTTGGGCAACCACATAAGTGAGTTATCATTTTTCTCGGGAGACCAAGGAGAATGTTGGATGATAGAAAATTTGTGCCTGTGCTGTGATCCTACAAATTACCCACACAGAAATGTGAAGACAATGTTACTTTATAAGTACATTTGATGGGTAAGAAAATGCTGGGGGGTCCATGCAAGCCACACCATCATCCAAGAGTCAGTACAAACAAACCACCAGCCAAGCGCCATCCATGCTGACTGCCAGCCAGGCTCCATCCATGCACAATACCAGCCAGCACCATCCACGTACACTGCCAGCCAAATGGCATCCATGCACACAGTCAGCCAAGCACTATCCAAGCACACAGTCAGCCAAGAACCAACCACACACTCCACCAGCCAAACGTCATCCCCGCACAGAGTCAGCCAAGCAGGGTCAGACTGGGAACAGCAACAAGCCCTGGCGGATTGCTGCTCGACCAGCCCTGGGAGGGGGGGCAGGCTAGTAAAAAGCACCACTCCTGCTTTTGTTACTGGGGGACGATATTGCAGCACTGCTGCAAAACCAGTGCAACGGCCAGAAAACCTGCTCCCTCCCCTCCGGCCCCATGAGGAAATGCCCTGTGCCCCCTATGACCAGTCTAGCCCTGCAGCCAAGCGCTATCCATGCACACAGTTAGCCAAACACCAATCCATCTACAATGTATGCCATGCGCCACTCCGCGCACACCATCAGGCAAGTGCCAATCTACACACACTGTCATCAAGCGTGAACCCACAAACACCATTAGCCAAGTGCAGGTCCACACACACCGCCAGCAAAATGTCAGCCAAAGTTCACACGCACACCATCAGCTAAACTCAAGTTCTCATACACACACAAACTCTCACTGGTTTCTAGTGGTTTTCTACTCCTGCTTTGGGGCAGATAAAACTATAAATATCACTGAAACAGCCAAAATGTGTGCCTAAAAAATGTATAGAAACTCTTGCCTATGGGGCTTCTCCCTGACATGCCCATAAACATATCCCTGGTGCCTAGCAGGCTTTCTGCCACCTGGGGTGGGGGGCGGGGCAGAAAAGGGGCTATTGCCTGAATCTGCCTTTGGGGAGCAGAATTACTTTTCGGGGTGGGCATTGGCATGCCCATTCTTGGCAGGCTCCAATCCCTACGTATAAAAAAACAACATACTCCCTGGTGCCTAGTGGGCTTTCTTTCCCCCCTCCCCCCGGGGAAGGCCGGTCAGGGACTATTGCCCCATCTGCCTTTTGGAGTGGTCAGAAAGACTGTGGAACTTTTTTGGGGGGACATTGGCAGGCCCAATATTGGGCATCCCCTACCCCTATATACATAAACAAATCCCTGGTGCCTAGTGTGCCTTCTGACCCCCTGGAGGGGAGTTGGCAGGCCCATTTTGGACAGCCCCCACCCCTACAGACATCATTTTAAAAAATCCCTAGTGCCTAGTATGCTTTCTGCCCCTATGGGGGCAGATCGGGTCTATTGCTCCCATATGCCTCCCAGGGGGGGAATAAAGACGCTTTTTTGGGGGGTGGGTGGAGGCATTTGCATACCCATTTTAGGCAGCCCCACACCTATAGCCATAAAATAAAAAAATCCCTGGTGACTAGTGTGCTTTCTGCCCCCCGGGGGGGGGAGATCAGGGGCTATTACCCCCATCTGTCTCCCAGGGAGGGCAGAAATACTGGTCTTGTCCAAAAATATGAGAGGAGCAAAAGTCCTTGCCCAAGGGGCAAGCCCCTCCTCCCTGGTGCCTCGTCGGTGGATCCCTGCTTGGGGATCGCCCTTCTGAGGTGATCCCCATGCACGGATCAACTAGGGATCTCAGTTGAGAGAGGCCTGTGGAGCAACTTTTCTTTTTTGCAAGCCCCCCTCCCTGTATTTTTGCTGTTTTTAGGACTATGTGCCTTGTGACACTGCTATTCAGTGCCACAATGTGTGTGTTCAGGCCCTAACTTTGTATTGGAAAAAATTGGTTTCACCCAGTCTGTCTCTTTAACTTTCCCCTAAGGCAGAGGTCTGCAAACTTGCTGATGCTGAGACCTCCCTGTCAACAATGTATAGGCGTAAGGATTCCTTTCTGACAACAACTTCTAGAACATGGTACTCCTCATAATTGACAAACAAAAATGCCCCCAATTCCCGCAGCAAATCATTTTTATGGTGGGAAAATAATATAAAACATTATTTAGCAAACCATGGGTTTGTGCGTGACTATGGTTCAGTGACGGAGGCTTAGCACACAGTTCACACACAAAATCTCCAAAAATAATTACCCAAAAATGCACAATGGTACGTTATTTTTCACAAACAAAAGATAATTTGACAATACCTATTTGGATGATGGCACCTTTCTGAACTAATGTGATGTGTGTGCCTGTTTTTCTCCAGATGCAAGGTCAAACTGTGGTTGCACCTTATTAGTAACAGTTTAACATCCATTATATCAATAAGCAACAAAAAGGTGACCAGTCCATCCTTGCAGAGGGCCTTCTACTGTGCAGCAACATGTGTCACTGCTTTTTAGTAACTTTTGAACCATTTGAGTAATAAAACGATTGTCTTTGTGTTAAAATAAGCATAATATGCTGAAGATGATGGATCACATGGCAAATGCGGCAAATCTATAATTATGCCAAAATTGCTGTGGTGCACAATCGCATTATTCCAGTGGCCCTATGTTTAATGGTTGTAATGCATGGGCTGCAACTTTAGTTAAGGCATCTGAGGAGAACTATGCTATATTTCAGGGGATGCTGACGGATTGATATTTACAGCTGCATGAAACTGGAGGTTGGTGAACATCATTCATCATGAATAAAACATACCACTTACATTCATTAATGATAAATTGGTAGGTCCAAATAGGATGCCTTCTTCCATTCAGCGCCTTGAGACCCTTACGTGTGAGTAGCGCGCTTTAAAAAACCCTGATTGATTGATTGATAGATTGATTCAATAGGAGGAAGTGGTCCCTTAAACTTCTTTCATACTTTTTTTCTAAGAAGGTTTTTATTTTTTACATTATGAAAACAGACCTCTATTTTAGCAAAAACTGACAACTGGTTATATTAGTTTGCTGCTGTTGTTGACTTAAGTCATGGTTGGGGGCTGGAGGGCCTTGAGAGTCTGAACATGGGGGTGAGGTCAAAGGTGTGGCTAAAAACAAAATATTCTATACGTTTTTTAGGTATTTCCTTGTCAGGTAGCTACATATAAAGTAACGGGCAGCTTAAATGAAGAATAAATACATTTTAAAAGCTGTTACTCAATGGGAAAAGCACTATAGTACATTATGAAACCTCTATTAGTTAATGCACTGCAAAGGTCTGTGTATAACCAGAGAGTGACAGAATGAAATCTTGGTTGGTGCAGTGGAGAAAAGGGACTTGTGTATTTTTAATGCTATGAGGTCACAGCCTGTGCCAGAAAGCACTCGGAATATGTAAGCTATTATTTTAGACTTGCATTACACACAGTATAAGATATTAAGATTACAAAATGCGCAAAACGTTTTACGATTCAGTTATCTAGTATTTGTAATGCGCACAATTACTCAAGGGTGTCAAGGTGCTGGGGGCCATCTGGAAGATTAAGCGAGCTATTGCCCAGAGTCACATGGTGCTGGGCTAACCTGCCGCTGGCACCGGGGACCGAACCGTGAACCCCGGGGGCAGGAGTCAGGCACCCTGGCCGCTGCACCACACCTCTTAAAATAGTGCTTTTAAAATATAGAGTTTAGTAATACTCCGACTGTATATAATACATTTTTTTACATAACTCTCCCTTCCACACCTTCTCATGGAGAATAAGTGTTATGTAAATACATTCACAATCGAAAGCACACACTTCACAGCTTAGGACCTGATTACGATCTTTGCGGATGGGATAGACGCCACAAACTTGGTAGATATCTTGTCTGCTGTATCACAAGTTCCATTGGATATTATGGAATTGTAATTTAACGGACGGGATATCTGTCACATTTGTGATGGAGTAACCCTGTCCACCAAGATCCTAATCAGGCCCTTAATTGTTAACTCTTTGTACTATCTCTCAAAAAGAATAAATCTTTGTCATCACAAAGCTTCAAGTGATTCGATCAATTGGCTCCCAAGCATCAGGAGTGTCCCTCAAAGACACTCCAGCTGTAGCATTTTAACTATAGGAAGTGACCATCTGGGATGTTGTCTTTTCCAAAACAAAGATCAAACATTTTGGATTCCTGGCAGAAGTGAGGTTGATGAATGCGTGCCACATTTAAAAAAAGACATTAACTTGTCATACGCCAATTCGACTTTGCCTTGAGATTTTGCCTCTGTGACATCACTCACCACATCTGTGGATGGTCAAAGTAATAGTTTTGCAAGACTTTGTAGTTAGAGGTAATATACCAGAAGTTACCAGAAGATACTTCGAAGTAACCCATGATGGAGAAGGGGATATCTCCACCAATTGGGAAGCCACTAAAGCAGTGGTACGAGATGAGCAAGTCTTCCCTACTGCACATTTTGAATACTTGGCAAAGCAGAAAAGAACCGTCTTGTAATGACCTCATCCACTAGCCAAATCTCTCCGTAAGCAGAAGGACTCATCCCACACCCTTATAGAGCTAAGGAAGTTATGGGGAGAATTAGAGCAACTTAGCATAAGTTGAATAAACAAGGTATCTAAAAAATCTCTACATACTGACAAAAACGTATAGGAGAAAGAAGGCAAGGAAGATAGATTGCTAACTATAACAGCCCAAAAGTTGTAACCACATTTACAAACGAGTAGATGAGATCAACAATAAACATACATTTACCTCTGAGATTTTGGAGGTGTTCTTAAACTTTTATACATCCCTGATTTGTGAACCAGAAATAAATCAGATTGGACAAGGTGGCTGACTACTTTCGGTGTATTCTCCGTCACATGTACAGCCAGTTCTTGCTGCCTTGGTCGAAGAAATAACATCGGAGGAAGTTAGCACCAAAATAAAAACTCTGCCTGGTCAGGAAGGGCCAGATGTACATAGATTTCCGATTGTGATTTCCTTATAGGAAAATCTGCTATTAAGAAGTCGCAAATAACTATTCACATCATTGTGTTCTACACTGTTTGTGATTACCAATGGGTCGCAAGGGACCTGCCTCATTATTATTCATGCGGTAGGTCCCAATTTTTAACCCATTGGGACTCTAGGGTCAGCATATCACAATGTCTTGGATTGCTGTTTATATAGAGCAATATATATTTTTTGTAATGAAGCCCATTTTCCTTAAAGGAAAATGGGATGCATTTAAAAAAGAAAAATGAAAAGATTCCATTTCATTTTTTAAGTGTAGGCAGTGGTTCGTGTGACCACTGTCTACCCTTATAAAATGCTGGTGCCCTCATTCACAAAGCGGAGGGGGTCCCTTGAGCAACCCCTTCCCCTTTGTGAATGGGCTGGTGGTAACTGCAAATGCTTTGCAAACGCATTTCCGGTAGCAAAACATTCATATATACAAGTGCTATTCGCTATTCGAAAGGGATCCCCTAAACACGGCCCTTCATAATACCGAATAGCAAAAGCAAAATGTGGTTAAGTAACAAGTTACTGAGTAGCATTTTGCCTTCTGTACATAGCAAAATGCATTTTACAAGTCGGAAATGGCCCGGTGGACCATTTGCGACTAGCAAAATGCTTCTTACATCAGGCCCAAAGCTCCCAGGCCAGATGGCTTCCCTGCCTCCTATTATAAAGCCTGCACACCAACTAAGTTATGTATTCTGTAAGAGGAATGTTTGAAAAGATACGGATTTATGTACATGGATGCCTGTTGAAACCACCGATGGTGACGCCAGAGCTGAGAGCATCCCTGAGGAGCATCTTCCATTTTGGAGTCCCGTCCCCTAGCCCTTTGTTTCCATAAAAAAATATATACATAAGAAATCATCAGCTGGCATCCTTACAACCAGAAGCATGCATTTCACCCATGTTGTGCTGTTTTATGTTCTAAGTTTCTTATGAATGACTGTCCTCCTGACGGCACTGCTCGGTGGGATAAGCCCCTATCATGTACGTTTACTTTTCTTACAGGTTTTATATAATGTATTATTATACAACCATTTGTTAATGATTTTTTTTAATGTTAAGTTTTTGTAATCTTTACAAAGTGTAATAGAGCACCCTGTGTCAGCTTGCTGTATAAATATTACTTTTACATATAAAACATTGAAATATCAACACTGAAATAAACTATGAACTTTTGATAAACTTTGTTTCAATTTACATTATAGTGGTCTTTTTGTTGAACAAGTTTGAGAAACATGAACTGTACAGTACAAATGTACATGGTTCAGTGCTTTCAATTGTATCAGTGAATGAGTAGTCTCTTGAGATGACAAGTCATTTTTTCTCTACAGAGTTAGATAGGGGTTTATGGGTACGTGCGTTCCCCGTTTAAGCCGTTTAAGCCTTTACATATTTTCTGGCAGGGAGTATTGAATCGTTATGATTACTGGAACCATTTTTCAACAAGTGCAGATCAGTTTGATCTCACCCCATATTAGGAAGATGAGTTCAATTGCCTCCACAGTACTGCTAATGCTTGTAAATTCTGAACATTTAATTATAAAATTGGCCAAGAAAACTGTGTGATTTGGTAGCCTGAACCTAAAGTAACTGCAATCTAATAAGCTAAATATTAATTAGCCATGTTTCAAGCAGTTTGGGACCTGAAACAATGTTCATCAGTTTATCAATACACTGGTGTTACGCTCTCATATTTAGGTGCATGATGTCTGCTTGTTGTATGCAGTGGCTTAATGATGACTTAATAAGCGATGACATTTCAGAAAATTTCAGGTTTAAACTTACATGTTACACATGTTTTGGTCTTGGCAATTTTTTTGCGCTATAGTTAGGTAGTAATTAGGTTAGTAAACAACAAACCACTTAATTTTCCTAACAGTCTCACTTATAAATTGCCACTTAATAAAGACCAAGGGCCATATTATCAAGAAAGGGCGATACATTATCACCGCTTTTATCGGCAGGAAACTGCCGCTAAAGCGGCGATAATGGGCTTGATAATATGCCCTTGAGAATTCCCATAGAAGCCCAGGTTAACACCAGAACCTGGGCTTCAATTGGAATTCACAAGGGCCTATTATCTAGCCCATTATCGCCGCTTTAGCGGCAGTTTCCTGCTGATAAAAGCGGCGATAATATATCGCCCTTTCTTGATAATATGGCCCTGAATACTTTGTACTTAATAGCTCCTAAACAGAATGATCATTCAACTTAACATAAAGTGCCACAAGGCCCATGTTCTTAAATAGAATCAGATGTGCATCATCTCGATGCAGACGGCCCTACCCATTAGGTCATTAACATTCTACCAACATCTAGTTCACTGATTTACTCCTGCTGTTGATCCCGATTTCATCTCATTCTGTTGTGAGCTGTCTGTAGTCACTGTATAGAAGTGTGGGCACTATGGTAAGATATGTATGGTGAGTACCTTATTATAAAGGTTTCATGCCATTTGTCTGGTGGGGTAATACATCTCAGAAATATATTTAGTACTTTATCTATTGCACTGTTCTAATCTGTGCTGTCGAGCACACTTAACTTCCTGCCCTGTGCGCTGACCTGGAAAGGACCCTGTATCACAGAAAACGTGATGTTCCCAGTGCAGATGTAAAATGGCGCTGTGAACAGTGGATTAGTGAAATTCGGGCCTAGGGGCTCGGTCTACTCTTCATTTAAAGAAAATTGAGACCCGCAAAAAAGTGGTCAAATGGAGCATCCCGGTAGCCACTGGCTAATAAGAATTGGGGCCCAAAAGGCTTCCTGATTTGTTTAAAAAAATGGAGGGCCATGTTATCAAGAAAGGGTGATACTTTATCTCCGCTTTTATCGGCAGGAAACTGCCACTAAAGTGGCGATAATGGGCTTGATAATATGCCCTTGTGAATTCCCATAGAACCCCAGGTTAACACCAGAACCTGGGCTTCTATGGGATTTCACAAGGGCATATTATCAAGCCCATTATTGCTGTTTTAGCGGCAGTTTCCTGCCGATAAAGCGGCGATAATGTATCGCACTTTCTTGATAATATCCCCCAGATGCATCAAGAACCCATTTTGCTATTCCTTAATAGCGAAAAATAACGATTCGCTATTAAGGAATAGCAAAATGCAATGCATAAAGAAATCACAAAAAAATAGCGATTTCTTAAAATTCCTTAATTGCGACTCGCAAATTGCGAGTCGCAATTAAGGAATACCTCCCCATTCATTTCTATGGGCATAGAGGTCCATGGGAATCAATGGGAAGACATTCTCAATTTGCGGTTCGCAATTAGCGAATCGCAAATTGAGAATGCGATTTCAAGGGTGCAGAGGTGTCCAAAGGACACCCTGTTGCACCCCTGAAATTGATCTGTGCACATATGTTGCGCACACACATGCCCTAAGGGCATGTGTGTGCGCAACATGAAACTTTGTATTTTTCAAAGATTTTGCAAATTACCATTAAGTTCAACTTCATGGTAATTTGCGCCCCCTATTAGCGAAATCGCTAATTTTTTTGCATTTTGCATTTTTGCATTTGGGATGATGCATCCCAAATGCAAAAATACCGGTCACAAAGGGGCAGATTCTGAGAATCTGTCCCTTTGGGAGCGGATTTTAGCTTGATGCATCTGGGCCTATGTTCCTAAGTGTCCATTGAGCCTTGAAGGAGGGGAATCCGTTCTGACCAGTCACAACTGTATTATAGAAAAAGGAAATAAAAATGGGCTGCAGTTCTTGAGAGGGCTGCGAAGAATTAATGCACGCCTCTTGTTGAGTGGGCTTGTTCACAATGGAGATACCATTGCACCAAGAATTATCAGTGAGTGAAATGCTTGCTACATAATATGCAATATGTGAAGCACAAATAAGTCACTGATATTTCGTTGTGACAGCTCAACTCTCCAGGCATTTTTACATTCTGCCTTATAAGACGGACGCCATTGTTGTTCGAATACTTTGCGCTGGTGTTTGGATTCCTGTAAATCCCCAGTGTAGCGGGGCGCTGAAGAATTTTGTGATCGCAGTGGTACCATATGCCGTGCTATGAATTAGATGTATTTGTGTGTGCCTTTGTCGGTTTGTATTTGCCTCTTTCTTATATTGTGTTTTAAATTAACCAAAGAGGCCCTGTGAATACATTTCTGACATTTACAATAAAAACACATATTTTAGCTTTATAAGCTTTCCTTAGGATGATGGTTCGAAGTTAAAATCACTCCCTTTGCCACCAGTTATCCTAATTAATCATAAAGTACTCTGTATGATGCAACAGCCACTGAGGGTTTGTGTGGAATCTGGGCCTGGATTGTGTAATATGCAGTGAGTGCTGTCCCGGCCACTCAGAGCTGCTGCTCTCTAAGAGGCACAAATGGGCTTTCCTAAAGGGAGACAAACACCTCTTCTTGCTTCTCCAATTCTATGGAGGTCTTCTGCATAAAGATCAGAATGGATTGGTTCTAGGTGCACTAACTTGTGTTAAGTACTATAGTAGCTAATACCGGTCCAGAGTTCGTCACAGAATGATGAGTTCCGGATATTTTTCAAGAGTTTATGGTTCAGCAATAAACAATAACAAACCCTCACTCATGAGTCGATTTCCTTCCTCCACAGTGCTATGCGCCAACCGGACTCCTCCTTATCAAGGGGGATATCACAATTTCGAAAACCTGTCACTCAAATGTAGGAGGCGCGACTACTGCCATGCAGTGCAGTTTGTGAGCCATAATACTTTTAACTCTGCTTCAAAGTCCGCTCGAGCAGGACAAAACTGCAACAACATTATTGCATTTGATTTATGTCCACTGAAACCCGCTGCCATAACAGTTTTCCAGTCGAACAAAAGCCGGCGCTCGTACTTCATGTAAATGAGGAGCTCATAGGCCAGATTCTGTCAAATTAAAGAAAATGCAAATTCTTCTTAATAAATCTAGTTTATTGGCCTTTAGCGCATCGGTCTGTTTGTGCGGATGGAAGGCAAAGGGTATTAAACACAAGCCTTTCAGCCGAGGCTTAAGCGGGTGCGCTGCCGACACAGATTTAATTGAAAGTTTATTACAGCTGTAAAAAAGGAAAACTTGGTCTCCAAAGGAATGACTTTTAATGCTTGGGATTAATGGCACTGGTTCCCTCGATCATTTTTCAAGCGACTGGAGTGACAGGCCACTGTGCTGTTGGACCCTGGACGAGCCTCAGATGGTGCAATGTTAATAGATGGCTGTTTCATCCTTTTCTGTCACCGGCGGTCTCTGTTGTGCACTTCACAGTTATTTCCCCTCCCCAAGGGGGGAACCGTTCTCGGATGACGTTTAAAGGATGATACATATATGCCTTTGCAAACAAAATTCATGATGTCCTTAAATGGTATACACTTCTACCAAATTCTCGTCAGAATCTTTTCCACCGTTCTTATTTTTAATTATTTAGAGAACCATTTTATCTCTTTAGGTCCCTGGTACATTTTGGAACCCACTGCAGCCTTTGATAAAGGAAATGGCATCACAATACAGGAAATTATGTCAGGGGAGGACAGAAATTACATCCTGGAGATTTATAGCAAGTGCAAATGTCCAAAGCATCTGTCTTTACCTGACATCCTGGCCGCCTTTCCTGCACCCCTCACTTCACATTGTACGGAACAAACAGCGTATATGAAAATATTATATTTGTATATGTAACGCCGGCCAGACCTAAAAGGCATAGAGCCCCATCGAGTAAAAGCATTTAAACGTGGGTTAACCTTTAAAGTAACTTTGTAGCTTGAATAAATGCCAGCTTTCTCAAAGAGATCCTAGAAATATTACTATTTTGTGATATCTGCGCTTTGCCACCTCCATTACTCCTCACTGCTGTCACTGTGCGCATTACAGTGGCATTGGGAATGCGTGATGCAAACGAGCTACGACATGGAAGAGAGAAATGCTGCAGGGTACAGAGAGGGGGCTGTAGGACGACACTGCTGTGAGCACTAGAAAAGGAACGTCTCTGTGATCCTCCTAATGAGCCACGCTCCCCCACAGGCTTGTTTAAAGAGAACGTCGCCCTTTGGCCTTTATGCACATAGACCACTGGGCATGCGCACTCTTCAGAGGTTCCAGTAGATGTCCTTTTGCTGGCTCAGCACTACGGCAAACCCCGCTTTTCGGTGTCTAGAAGAACTGAATGGCGTCTCAAGCAATAGCATCAATCACAGACTACACCATCATCAGACATGTTTTGCGCTTTCAGTTCCCATCAGTGTGATGAGGAAAAAGAGGGAAGGTGGGCGCGCGGTACTATCTGGCAATGATGAAGTAAGGAGAAAAAAGAGAAGAGCAACCCAAAGTACACAATTGTATTTGCATAGCGCAAACCTAGCCATAGGGTCAAAGTCAAGGAAAGAGACAGCTTTTGGACATGCACTGTAACTGCACTGCTCTGTATAAAAAAATAATAAATAAAAAAAAAACTCCCCTGAAATGGAGGAGCGTTGATGCGGTCTTGATATGTACAGACAAGGATTTAAGTAGGATGAAAAAACTGGAGGGTCTCTCAAAGGGGCGTGGGCAATGTAATTAGGGGCTTGGCTTAAAACACTTTAAGCTAATAATATGTGCTTAGCGGAGTGTGCCGCCCGACTTGTATTTTGCTGTTTCTGTCATTGCATCCAGATATATGATACAACAAGTAACATCATACCTACAAGTCAGGAATATTAGCTTTGTCAATGGTTGTTAGTTGCATAAGATAAGCAGCTACTATGGCTTGTATATATAATATTGAAAAAGTTTCCACTTAACCCCTTCGCTGCGGCGTTAATTTTGCCACGGTGTGAGTGGGGGGCGGATTTGGGCGTGGCGCTCAGTTACTTATGACGGCTCCTAGCCATCATAAATCAGGGGGGGGCGTGTGCTCATGACGGCCGGGAGCCGTCAGAACTCCGCCCACTGATTATTTGTCCCGCACAGGCGGGGAATTAACCGCGCGTGGGTGGAGGGGCAACGTTCTGACGGCTCCCGGCCATCATGAGCACACGTCTACTGTGACTCATGATGGCAGGAGCTGTCATGAGCACCAAAGGTGTTAAAGCCCAGGTGACACCACAACAATATTGCTGCTCCTGAGTTTCAAAAAGAGAAGGGAAATTGAGAGAGAAAATGACTCCCCTTAAAGGACTTCCCTTCCCCTACAACGTTCACCTGGCATGATGTCATGCTGTAACTTCTCCACTATTGAGAAGTGAGCAGTGTGAGCAGCGCATATCCATGCACCTGCTGTCACTACAGTCTGGAAAAAAACGAACCACCTCTGCCAGGGCACAAAACATAGCCCGCTAGAGACCCGTTTCGAGGCCCCCTTTAAAAACTGCCGGTGCTCAGCACTGGGGCCGACCCAACCCACTTAACACCTTCACTGCGGCGGCTATTCCGCCGCAGTGCTAAGGGTTTGGGGCGGCCGCGCGGCGGGCGCATGCTGGTGACGGAACCGCTCCGTCACCAGCGTCGGTTGAGCTGTGCTCGTGACGGAGCGGTTCCGTCACGGCCCGCCCCGCTCAATAGAACCCTCAGCGCAGGCGCAGAATTCGCGCCACGCATGAGCATTCTATCGAGCTGGGCGGGCCATGACGGAACCGCTCCGTCATCAGCACAGCTCAACCGACGCTGATGACGGAGCGGTTCCGTCATCAGCGCCGAAGGGATTAAAGCCCTGTGTACAGGGATGTTGTATAAGTACATAGGTGCATAGAATTAAAATACTTGCTGGCTTGTTTCTGTTTTTAATTTGTTTACTCATTTTTTTGTTTCCTATTCTGGTTGAGTACTTGATGCGGACGTGCCTAGAGCCAGCAGAGATGTTGAGCTTGTCAGTCATCTTTTAATTGAGGAGAGCTCAGTGTTTGCTAGGAACTCCCGTGGGAACAGGACAACATTCTTAGAGGTATCCCTTGCTTTTGGGACTTCTGTAGCCCTGCGTTCCCATGGCTCTCACCTGATCTCATCTCTGTCTCAGTTACCAGCCACTATATGCACTGCTTAATTTGTAAAAGCATAAATGCTCTGGCACCAAGTCTTTCTTAGGACCCACTTCTGGTGCTGCTGAATGCGAGGATTGCTGAATACCAATGTTCTGAAGGTTCAGACTGATGCCTTTTTCTTTAACCACCATACACTCCCTGTCCCTTTATCTCACTTTTGAGAATTCTGTTTAGTTCCTGATTTCTGCCTTTGTCTCTGTTTTTGGTCTTTCTCTTCGTCTTTGTTGCCTACCTCTCTCTCTTGTTCTGAGTTAATGAAAAAATAAGTCCCATCCCATCAATATTAGAGCTGGTGGACCACGTCTGCAATTATCAGCTCAAATTTAACACTGAATGTATGCTGAGCACCATTTATTATTTCTTTCTTTAGCGTTTTCTGTTGTTTGGCCAGATCGGAGAACTATGCTGTACAGCAGAATATATGGGAATGCTATATCATAATCTGTAAGGAGTTATTGTGATACCAGAGACATTGGACATTGGTGTTTTACATATGAAGAGAAGCTGTATGTCTTGATACTGAAAAGTCAATTGAAGTCACAGGAAGACACATGTCTTCATATTTGAAATGTACATGACCCGTCTACTTGGCCATCCAGGATCTAGCTATTGGTGACTGTTTTGCCACCTATTTCTACTTGCTTGTTTATAAAATGTTCTTTCCCAGTCTGGTAACAGCACTGAAGAGGTTGCCTCGTGACCCAATTGAGAGCAGCACTGTTTTCCTTCACTAAAGCACTGCTGGTCCAGGCTCGGCCCATAAATGCAGAGGCAGAGGTGCCCAGTGGCTTATTCAGGGACGGCCCCCCTCATTCGGGCAGAGGAGCGTCGCCCCATGCTGCTAGCGCTGCCGCAGGGCAGAAAAAAAATGGTAATAAAATTAATTTAGGGCCATATGTAGGAAGCCTAATTGCGCTCGCAAATGCTGAAATTCGCAGAATTTCAGCATTTGCAAAGTGTGCTATGTAGTACACAAAAACCCACATGCAAAATAAGGAATCGCAAAATTTGCGATTCCTTATTTTGCTGTTGCATTTAAGGAATCGCAAATTGCGATTCCTTAAATGCAATGCAGGAAGCACCCAAGTTGTGCGAATTGTGGCTTAAGGAATCGCAAAATACCACCAACTTCAGGTTGGTGGTGAATTGCGATTTCTTTGAAAAATGCGCACACATTTTAATTTCAGGGGTGCAACAGGGTGTCCTATTGACACCCTTGCAACCCTGAAATTGCATTCTCAAATTGAGAATCGCAAATTGAGAATGTCTTCTCATTCATTCCTATGGGCCTTCTAGCCCATAGGAATGAATGAGAAGGTATTACTTATTTGCAAATCTCAAATTGCGAATCTCAAATAAGGAATAATTGGGATTCGCAAACAAATTTGCTAATCCTACCTACATTTCGTTTTGCGATTCTCTAAATGCGATTCACTAAAAATCACAATTTGAGAATAGCAAAACAAAAATTACCTAAACATGGCCCTTATTCCCATTTTATTTTGTCCTTTCCACAGCCAAGTCCTGTTTTGGGGCGGGGCCACCGATGCTGACTGGCAGCAGGGGAGTGCTACTCACTCGACCTGTTTACACTGTGCAGGTCATTTTGGCCGGCTGTCTTGCGACAGCAGCTTGACTTGCGCAGTGTAAACCTCTAAGACAGCTAGTTGGAGAGCAGACACAGGCCCTCATTGCCTCGAGGAGCACCGAGGAGCCTGCTCCATCCACTCCTGGCACTACTTTCATGCTACTCATCTGCAGCATGAAAGCAGCATCAGTATTTGTGTGGAGAATTGCACTGCTGCAGTCAGAGAACCAAGGGTTTCACAAGGACCAGAGGAGGCAAGCCAGCGGATTTAAGTGCATTTTTATTTTTCATTTTATTTATTTTCCACCTCATCTCCAACTTCTGAGCAGTCAGTCATGGTTCGTTATAAACACTGTTTATAACAAGCTGTGACTGACAGCCACATGTGGCTGGTAACCTAAGTATTTGGGTGGTTGCCCTAACAAATATTTAGGGAACCAGCCACCACTGACAAATGAGGGTGGTGGGCAAACTTTCTGCACTTTCCATGAACCTCATTTTTCAATCGATTGGTGTTATGCAGGAGGAGATAAACCGTAGGAGCGGTTCCCGGGTTAATACCTTTCTTCAATGCTGAATAGGTTGATCACAGAGGAAGCCTTCTGTCTGAAATCTTTCCTTAAATAAGGCATCTGTTCTCCTGGTGCTAGTCCTGTCCTGTGTTGGACTGACCTTTTGGGTTGTCTGGCACGGCCACATGGACCAGCTTAAAAGGGCCAGTGTGTAGGCCATGTTTGATTAGTTTGTCAGAGCCAGACTCCTGAAATCGAACACTGATCCTGTCACAGTGCCTCCTTGACTAGGATAGTGTCCAATAGTTAATCTGTAACTGCTTTAATCTGCTTGGTATATTTCCGCGAGTAGCCCTACAACTTCTTACTTAGCCGATGGGAAAGAATGGTATTGGTCAAGACAAGTTTGGGAAAAATCAACTCCACCACTATGTCCACTAAATTTCATTCACAGAATCTTGGGAAAAAGTATCTTAGATGTGGCAGGAGTTTGTAACATCAACCTCATAACCGTAATTCATGAAGTAGGATGGGTGGTTTGCTTTGTTTGGATTGGTCGAACCAGGTAAAGCCACTCAGGAATGCCCTCATAGCATACTAGGTAATTTTTTAATTGTAGACTTGAAGCTGCTTATTTTTTCAAGTGACTCACAGGGCTTATCTCTGAAAGAGGTTTATGTGTGAGAAGGTTATGACCCTCTTCATAACAGTGTCCTATTGGAACTAAGCAGGAGTTTTCAGACCTGAAATGTCTGTTGTTTCAAATCATACATTTTAGTGCACTTGCTACCTGGCACTAATTGGTGAGTCAGTAAAACGTTTTATGGAAGGAAATTCTAATATATCACTCTTCTACAAACTTTAAGAACACATTTTGATTTTTTCTATTTGTAGAGCGCATGGCAACCCTAAGGCACCCAGAGCTGGAAAGAGGACACATCATAACAAAGTGGGAAGAGCACCTATGGGCACTGATTTATTTAAAGAGACAGGTTTTGATTACTTTCTGAAAGCATAGCTCATTTTTTGTCCTTAGGCTGATGAGGGATAGAGAGTTAATGGCTACATTACAACTAAAGGAGGGACTGCCCCTTCTAGCTCTTTCGATAGCCGTGATGGTAGCCAGATATAGATTCAAAGACCAAAGTGGTCTATTCGGGTTAAAGGGGGTGACATATTATAAGATAGGTGGGCCCTGGCCTTGTAGCGCTTGATAAGCAATACATAGAGATTTGAATTCCATTTTTTGGGTGATATGGAGCCAATGAAGACCTCTTGGACCCTGTCTGACAGGTTGTGGTCTGGTCATTTTGTACCATCTGCAATTTACAGATTGCTCCTTTAGGGGCTCCCAGATATGGTGAGTTGCTGTAGTTCAAACGCGAAAAGACAAGCGATAAGACCACCACTTGTCTCGAAGTGTATGGGAGCAATCGCAACACTTTGTGTAGCAACTACAGTATTCCAAAGCAATTGCCTACCATTTTAGTGGCCTGGGCTTCCATAGACAAGGTGTCTTCAAGCCACATCCCTAAGTTTTTTTTATAACAGCCATAGGAGTTGGAGAAGGACCAAGACCAGTGGGCCAAGCAAGGTCTTGTTGAGTAGTAGGGTTGTTGCCAAGAATCGTTAGTTTTGTTTTGCTCCATTGAGCTTCAAACAAGACTTGTTCATCCAGCTGGTTACTCACTCCAGACAAGGTTCCAGGTTAGATTGTGAAGAATCCAAGTCTGGGAAGAGAGAAAACACCAGCTGGGTATTGTCCACATAGGAGACTATGGATATTCCAAAGAAAGCCACAATGTCTGCCAAAAGTTGCAGGTATATATTAAACAGCACGGGACTAAGTGAGGCCAGGACCCCACAGGCCACTAGCAGACTATCCAATAAGCAATCTCCATCAAAAACTTGGAAAGTTCGCTTTTGTAAAAAGGAGCCAACCCTTTCCAGGGCTTTCCCTTGGACTCCAGCCCTATCCATTCTATTTAAAAGTATAGATTGGCTGATCGTGTCAAAGGCTGCACTAAGATCGAGGAGCACATTAGCCACCATTGCCCCCTGATCCATTCTCCTTTATGTCTCTTCCACCACTGCTAATAAGGCGGTCTCAGTACTGTGTTTAGGTCAAAAGCCGGTTTGTGTACAAAGCAGAGTTGAGTTGGCTTCCAAGAAGTTTGACAAACATCAATTTATGAACTATTCTACCATATTGCTTAGACATGGGAGTAGGGAGACTGGACAAAAGTTATCCAAGCAGGACGGGTCAAGATTCGGTTTCCTTAGGTCAGCTCCGACTATCACATGTTTCCATGGTAGAGGTCTTGTGCCCGTTTCCAAAGAAAGATTACCCAGTTCTAATAAAATGGGAAAAATAAGTTCAGATTCAAAATCGAGAATTCTCTGGGGTGCAGCATCAAGAGGAGATAAAGACTTGATTTTCCCCATCAGAGTAGTGAATTTATCCTGAGCAAGGAAGGGAAAGTGGGAGCGAGAGGTTACACGTCCATTCTCATTAGTTTTCAGTGAGATAGTAGCATTGCAATTATAGGCCTTTTGAAATGATTGGTAGATGTTCTGCATTTTGGGGTTAAAATCATTAGCCAAAGCACTACCCCTATTGATGAGGGTTCAGTCACAGGAGCATCTGTGTAAGAGTCTAAAAGAGACTTTGTAATTCTATAAATCTTTCAAGGGGAGTTTGCTGCATTGTTGCTTTTAGTTTTGAAAAAAAGGAAGCCTGTTCTCATCGAACTTCAGGGCGGTTTATCCGGACTTTCTCTCGATATAGTAGTTTTTAAAAGAATGTAATCGTCATCCTTCCTCCGTGCCCTCTCTGCGATTGTATAGCTTTTTACAATATTCTAAGGTGAGGATAGTACAATGGACTTAAGTCAGAACAAGTTTCATCCATCACTCTTGGTCAGATGTACTATGAAAGTGGTTGCAAATTGAGTAGTGAATTTGCGATCACTATTTCATTTTATGACCTGATCTATGTACTAATGATGGGTTGGTAAAATAACAAATTGCAGGGGTTCGCAGATCAATCTGCCTAACTAATAATCATTAGGTAGTTTGTACTTTATGATCCCTGTGATTTTCTACAGTCACAGGGATGGTGGCCTACAAGGGAAAGCAGACCACCATCCCTTAATTTTGTTTTCCAAAATGGAAAAGATTTGTACTAAAGCAGCCCAAGTTCCTTAAAGGGATAGGGTCAGCTTTAAAAAAATGATTTTCTGTTTTGGATAATGTACGTGAGAAGAAGCAGTGATCGCCTGGACCATTACCTACACCCTCTTAAACAGGCACATGGATTTCCACAGGGCAAGGGAGGTAAAGGGAGCTCCCTCCCCTTTGCGAATCAGTTACCACACCAACTTGGGAGTCACTATCTGATGCGCCTTCCAGATTGCAATTCCGTTATGATTTCTAAAATGCAAAATGGTGTTAGTACATAGGCAAAAGCGTTTTTGTGGTCACACGCCCTGTATTTCACCAAGCCAGTGGGTTTGTGACCACAAAACGTTTTGTATATATGGCCGGAAATTCTTCTCTGCAGTTATGAGTTCACCTAAACTTAGATATCACTTTTCCTATGAGACCCTAAAAGTGAGGATTATGAAGGAAATGTAAAGCTATATCTCGCAGTTACATGTACAGTATTATATATTTTCAGTTTCTACTTAAGCACATTTATATAAAATATTGAAATGAAATTGGAATAAGTGAAGGAACCAAAGTGGCTAAATAAATATTTGATGACAGTCAAATAGCTGAAGTTTGAGATTAGATAAGGAAGTCAGATAAAAAATATTTTATATAGGCAGGGATTTAGAGAAGCATTACTCTGACGGATGGTGCAGGGTGCAAATGTATTTCCCTATTGCTGTTACATTACTATGCATTGAAATATAATGTGAAGGGATATTAAAAAACAATTGACGGTATAAAGTAATTGTGTTTTGAATACAAAATGAATAGTTAGACTTGTATTTCCTACTCAGGTCTTGTATGTATGGGTGTCATTAAGAGTTTATCATCTTTTTTTTCAATGCCTCTAAAGCCTCAACAGATTTGACTACGATTCACAAAAGGAAACACTTAACACAATTGTATACCTGGAAAACGTGTGCCATTAATCTTTAAAATATTATGCTTTCTGTTTTCGGTAATATTGCAAATATGAATGTCTAATGTGAATCGTAGACAAAGCAAAGAAAAGGAAATTGAACTGATTGCGAGCATATCAAAAATTGCTACAACAGTAAAGTCAGGGTTATAGTTGAAAATGCAGTTTTACGAGAAAAAAAGAATAAAGCTGATAACATAACTCAGTCGATTAACAGGCCACATATAACATAGTTTGTCTGACCTACAGGGCACAGGTAGCAATCCCTTACTCTCTGTCTCAGACTTTGCTTTTGCTTGGGGTGAATGAACAGAACAGCAATGAGTTTGTAAAGGGGTGACATCGCACTTTAGGGCAATGCATCTCAAGCCATAGGTGTCATATAAAAGACAATGCTTAGGTGTTCTTTTACCGTTTCCTATAACATCCATCTCACGCTCCTGCTGCACAGTCTAACAGTGTGGTATTAAACAAGTCATCAGCTAGAGCAAGGACCTCTAAACTGTTACAAGGGTGCATGGTTTTGTGTAGTTGCTGGGGAGATCAATATTATCCTGGTATTGATGTCCATGTGCTGCAGTTTTGGTAAAGGTAAATGGCTAACCAGGAATCATTCAAGCAAAAAATATTTTAAAGAATTAGGGCCACATGCATAAAAAAATGGAATTGTGATTCCTAAATAGCGATTTGTAGGAAATCGCTATATAGGAATCGCAATTCCTTATGCATGTAGGAATCGCAAACAAATTGTGATTCCTACAAATTCCTTAATTGCGACTCGAAAATTGCGACTCACTATTAAGGAATGCCTTTCCATTCATTCCTATGGGCCTATAGGCCTATAGGCCCATGGGAATGAATGGGAAGTCATTTGCAATTTGCGAGTACCAAATAGGTACTCGCAAATTGCGAATGCTATTTGAAGGGTACTAGGGGGCCAAAAGATCACCCTGCTGCATCCCCAAAATTGGCATGTGTGCACATGTGGGGCACACCCTAAGGGCATATGTGTGCGCCACATGGCACTTAGAAAATACAATGGTATGCATATTTCTAAGAAATTGCAAATTACCATCAACTTGAAGTTGTTTGGTAATTTGCAATTCCGAATTGCGAAAACGCATTTTGCAAATGCATGATGAATTGCATTTAGGGAATCGCAATTTGTGATTCCCTAACTGTATTCACAATTAAGGAAATTGCAAAAATGTGCAATTTCCTTAATTGTGAATGCCTTTGGGCTTGATGCATCGGAAACAGCATTTTACCGGTTGCAAACGGGCCGATTCTGCGCGTCGGCCCGTTTGCAACCAGTAAAATGCTTGATGCATGTGCCCGTTAGAACGTACGTTGTTTGTCCAATTAGTGTAGATAAAACATGAAATAACATGAAAAAACAGGTGTATACAGCGATTGAGTTATTGAAAAGCAATCTAATATCCTTATATAAAGACAATGGGTTCGAAGGAAACAATATCCAAACATACATCAACAATGTATCATTATAATCCAGTAAAGCAATAAGCTTCACAATCACATATGTTCATGCATGTAGAGTCCACTCTCAGTTTGCAATGTCTGTCTTCACTGAAGAATGAACAGTCCATAGATGAAAAAACTATGATAGTAATGTAGAGAGATGGACTTGATGTTGACATTTCGGTCTCAAGTGTTATCGAGACTATCCTCAGGACCAGTATGATGAGGGGAGATGCAAAAATGACCCCACAGGAACTAATGCAAATATTAAAACATCAGTGTCAATGGTTGAGAAATATACGCCTGTATATAATACAATTAACCGTATCATGGCACTCATGAGGGACACACAAAATATGCTGTAAGTTGATCAAAGATAATAGTTTGAAGTGATGAGGAGAAAAGGGTAGACACCCCCGTGTGTTTAAAAAGAATAGAAACAAGCAAGCTGCATGTGCAACTCTTGTACCATAGGCACACATTAAAAGGAAAAAGCCGAGGTGTTAACGTGTCGGGCCATGTAATCAGTCTTTTATGGACTGGGGTGAAATAGGTTAATACCTCGATTTAACTGAAGGATGACGCAACCACGATCTTCAATCTGCATGCAACACTGACACCAGGGACACAAAATAAGTTGACGTTAACTCACATTGAGCTGTGTGTTTAATATAAATGAATGTTTAAATCAGTAAATGCAGGAAAGGCTACGTCTCAAGAGGGTGATGTTACCCTTATTCTTTGATGAAAGACAGCCAACTCTAAAGATTTAATCTATAGTATGAGTCGTCTTGAAGATTAACTGTAAAGTATATATTTTTAAAAACGATCGTACACATAGGTCGCTGTGCATATTAGAAAGAGACCCGGAGCAGTTGCCAGGAGCACTCACTTGACTGGGATGAATCATAAAGTGACTCTCTCAAAGTCGGAGACTAGGATGCTGCTATAGGGAAGCAGCACGTTGATGAGTAGGATTTCAGCTTTCTGTTCGCGCTAGGAATTACTGTAAACTACGAAACCACAGCTGTTGGCAGCCCTATTGGAAGAAGAACGGGAGTGAAGATAAAGCAATTCTAAAGCGCTCATATACCTTCGTGGGTCACGTTCGCGCTATATAAAACTTTATAAATAAATAAATAAATAAATAAGTAAATAATATGTTGTCAGATGTGCTTCAGTGGCAAACCTGCTTAACTCACTCATTATGCATGAAGATGTGGTTCTATATTTACACCTAAATCCTCCACTTGAAAATATTAGTGAATAAGGGCCATATGTATCAAGGCCAAATCGGTTCGCAAACGCTGAATTTCGGCGTTTGCGAACCCATTTTCGCAAAATGGTATGTATGAAAGTATTTGGGTGCAAAATAAGTAATCGAAAAATTTGCCATTCCTTATTTTGCGATTGCAGATAAAGAATCGCAAATATTGCAATTCCTTAAATGCAATGTATGATGCAAAAAATTAATTCCAAAATGCCCCTAAGGAATCGCAAATTACCACCAACTTGTAGTTGGTGGTAATTTGCGATTTCTTTTACAAATGCACTTTATGCAATTTGTAAAGGTGCCATGTGACACTCATACATGCCCTTTGGGCATGTATGTGCGCCATATGCACACACATGTCATTTTCAGGGGTGCAGCAGGATGTTCTTGAGACACCCCTTTACCCTTGAAATTATTCTCAATTTGCGGTTAGCAAATTGCGAATCGCAAATTGCGAATAATTTCACATTCATTCCTATGGGCCTCCTGGCCCATAGAAATGAATGGGAAATTATTCCTTAATTGCGATTAGCAATTTGCTAATCGCAATTAAGGAATTTTAAGGAATCACTGAAAAAAAGCGATTTTCTACATACATACCATTTTGCGATTTCTAAATAGCAATTCCTTAATATTCGCTATTAAGAAATCGCAAAAGATATGTTGATAAGTGAGATTGCTTCCGTTTTGCCTTTTTACAGTCTGGCATTGCTATTTCTTCAGTTTTGAAAATCTATCTGCGACAGTGGGAACACCTAAGAAAATGTTCTCTTTCAGATAGCTTCGAGCACACCTGTAAGCCACCTATTCCTCTGCAATAGGGAATAAAAAACAAGGAGGTATTTTAAGGCACTGTCTGCAGCAGCTATACGCATAGACCACATAGATTCTTAAAATATCAGACTGCATGTTCCCACAGCTCATGAATGCCAAAAGGTCATTTATCTAGCGCATTGATTTGTACCAGGGCTCTATGGGATCTTGTCTTAGATGGACACACTTCATCTGCAGTAGGGTCGTTGTCTCAGAGAGAAGGGTTGCTTGACCTTGTAGCTTAGAGAAGCTTCAGTAGATGCAGGTGATTAATGTGACCTTCCAAGAGACCACCCTTCTACGTACTTGCAAATCTTCTGCATTGGGTTTGCGGTAATTCTCCTGCTATACCTTTAGATTGCTAGGTAGCACTGAAGAGACGTTCAGGTACCTATGAATCTACAAATAGATTAGCAATGAGAATGACCCTTAATATGCCGTAAGCAAAGGATAATGTCTGTGCTTAAGAGTATTAAACAGAAAAAACCTCACCACATGGGTTAAAGGACTTGCAAGAGATACTCCTTCTGTATAGTCCACCTCTTACTTACCGATTGACTTGGGTACATTTCAATCCGAAATAAGGAGAGCCGGGGCTCCAAGTGCCATAACCCACCTTCAATAGCCTCATTACCTCTTTTGAAAGGGAAGTATGTTGTCTGCAGAAAAAGACACTCTGCTCTGAAATCAAATAATCAGTTATATAAGAACCTTAACTCACAGAATTTACCTTGTATTCCTGTGTGCCTTCCTGTTGATTTCCATATGGATCAGAATGTAGTTGCTCACCTTATGCAAGGTGGAATAGATTCACTGTTTTTTACTCCATACATCAGTAAATTGATATCTGTGTGTGTAATTTTGTACAGCAATCAATGTGATGAAAAATACATCCTATTAATGTCTCCAGGCAGAGCAGAAGACATTAAAGGCTGCTCACGGAGGAGCAATATATGACTCTCGGGCCTGCCAGAAGGTGTGGAGGGCCAGGACCCAATCACGCATCTAGAAGGCTGTGTTAATTCCTTTACTCCCACATTGGAGCCCACAACCTTCTTTAACTTGCAACAAGCACACCATGTACCAGCCCAACAATGCCCAATGTTGGCAAAGGTCTGCAGTTCAAAGACCAAGATGCTCTCCTGCATGCGGCTCGACCTGCTGGCCTACTATGAGCAGAGGACAAAGTGGTCATGCTGTTCCTGGACTACACCTGAGTGGTGAAGCAACAGCTCGCCTCCATCCTGGAGGTCAAAAGCCACCTACTTCACCTGGAAGTTCAGAATTTGTCACGGTTTCCAGTGCACTTAAAAATCATATTTGAAAAAACTACACTTTCTTCACTGACCCAAAGGCCACCTGGCTCTCCTACGGCCCCACCACTGGCAGCATAGCATGGCGCAGTGTACAAGTGGACGGCACATGGGTGCAGTATACAAGTGAGTGACACATGAGGAAGATGCTCTCGGCTACGAGGAGGTGTGACACCAGTGTAAATGACCCGTCTCCTTCGACTGGGCTACCTTCTTATCACAGTTCCTACAGCAAGCCAGAGATGATGACCTTTCCCTGTGACACACACACCGATCCAGCAACCTATCACTATTCAATGATAGGCATCTATATTCCCTTTTGCTTGAAATATGTGTTGTCACACTCCCCCTCGCTGTCGTGTAGTTCCTATAAAACCATACAGGATCTGCGTTCAGACAGCATACACTGGATTGGTGTCAGACTGGTTCTAAACACCCCCACCGGGATTGTTGGCCTTTTGTATCAGCTAGCTCACAGTGCCACTAGAATCTCCTCTTACCAATGAGAGAATAGTTCTTGGCAACCATCGAACATGGCAACCCTGATCCCTCAGAATCATGGAAACAATGTGCCACTTTTCGCTCAGTCACTCGTGCTTACTTAGTCTGTCTTAGAGAGATAAACAGAATAAACGGTTGGGCACTTTCAATAAGTATTTATTGAACAGTTGTTATTCTAGTGTAAAATAGATGAGCTGCAACAATCGTTAGACAGTAAAGGATATAAATTATTAGCAGTATTACGAAAGTAAACAAATGGTATAACTCTACCATCTTGTAGTAATCAGGAATACATACATGTATATAAAATACATGATAATAAAAAGATGCATACTCCTATGATGCCTCCCTAACTAGTGAAGAACCGGGTTTTCTTAGAACCCAGCGGTGCCAGGGACACACCCGAATTCTTCGGATTCTCCTGTCTTGGAATACAGAGACACGGAATACTTCTGGATGGCGTCAAAGATCAAATGTATTAGCTGCAGCTAGTAACAGTAAACCAAGCAATACAACATGTCTAGGTTAGTCTTGTAGCCATCATTCACAAGACTAACCTAGACATCACGGAAAGCGCACCCTACCTATACAGCTCCTTCGAATGCCTCTCTATCAGTATCAAATCCTGTGCAAAGAGTGCTACACTCTGCCATCTCCTCTATCACCCACCAGGCAACTCAAAGGTATTCGAAACGGATTGGTGTCACTATATCGCGGATTATTACAACGCATTCCGTTACATCGGAATTTTTACAACGCAGGATCTATTACATCGGATGCCATTACAACGCATGGCATTACATCGCAGATGCTATTACAACGCATGGCATTACATCGTAAGTATAGGTAAGTATACTTTTTAAAAAAAATGTAATTAATTTAATTTAATTAATTTAATTTATTTTATTTAATTAAAATACATTTTAAAATAGTAGTTAATTTAATTTAATAAATTTAAATCTATTTATTTAATTTAATTTTAATAAAAATTGTAATTAATTTTAATTAATTAATATAATGAAATTATTTTAATTTAAATATGTTTAAAATTGTAATGAAATTAAATTAATTAAAATAATTTTTTTAATTTAATTAATTTAATTAAAAATGTAATTAATATAATATAATTAATTTAATTTAATAAATATATTTTAATTAATTTATAAATGGTAACTATAATTTATTTAGCCCTAATCACAAACCCAACCCTTAACCCTAAAAACACCCCTGTACCCCAAAACCCAAACCCTACCCTGAAACCTAAAAACACCCCTGTACCCCAAAACCCAAACCCTACCCTGAAACCTAAAAACACCCCTGTACCCCAAAACCCAAACCCTACCCTGAAACCTAAAAACACCCCTGTACCTCAAAACCCAAACCCTACCCTGAAACCTAAAAACACCCCTTTACCCCAAAACCCAAACCCTACCCTGAAACCTAAAAACACCCCTGTACCCCAAAACCCAAACCCTACCCTGAAACCTAAAAACACCCCTGTACCTCAAAACCCAAACCCTACCCTGAAACCTAAAAACACCCCTGTACCCCAAAACCCAAACCCTACCCTGAAACCTAAAAACACCCCTGTACCTCAAAACCCAAACCCTACCCTGAAACCTAAAAACACCCCTTTACCCCAAAACCCAAACCCTACCCTGAAACCTAAAAACACCCCTGTACCCCAAAACCCAAACCCTACCCTGAAACCTAAAAACACCCCTGTACCCCAAAACCCAAACCCTACCCTGAAACCTAAAAACACCCCTGTACCCCAAAACCCAAACCCTACCCTGTAACCTAAAAACACCCCTGTACCCCAAAACCCAAACCTAGCCCTGAAACCTAAAAACACCCCTGTACCCCAAAACCCAAACCCTGCCCTAAAACCAAAAAATACCCAAACACCCCAAAACATATACCTCAGTACACCAAAACATATACTCCTATACACATACTTATTTAAAAAATTACTTAAATTAATAAATTTAATTTATAATATTTAAAAACATAAATAAATATTTTTATTTATTTTTATTTATAATTAATAATAATTAAATCAATTATATAATATTAAATAAAATAAAAAAAATGTATATACTTACCAATACTTACGATGTAATGGTATGCGTTGTAATAGCATATGCGATGTAATGCCATGCGTTGTAATGGCATCCGATGTAATGGATCCTGCGTTGTAATAGCTGCGTTGGAACAGCATTACGACGTAAAAGTTGCGTTGTAAGTGTGCATCACCATTCGAAACACATCTATCCGACCTAATCACCCAATGTGCGCTCAACAAAGCCAATAACATAATCCTGGGCGATTTCAACATTAGATGGAAAGATACTAACAACCCACTCATACAATCCCTCAACAACCTTCTGCTAGAAAATGATCTGACACAACATTGCTCTGAAGAAACACACTACAGAGGAGCGACACTCGACGCAATCATTGCGGACAACCACACAATCACCATCGACTACACCATTCCAGTAGAATGGTCAGACCACCATTTAATACTTTTCTGCATCAATCAACCAGCGCCAACTCGACTCATAACACAAGCTCCCCCCAAATGGACAAGGAATATTGCCCAAGTCCCTCAGGCCATCCTAGAAGATGAACTAAACACTCTCCTCCCAAACTCATCAAAGCACCTCTCCACCACTGACCTCACCTCTCTCTACCACTCCAACATGACGACCACCCTTGACCGCCTGGCCCCCTTGAAATTAAAAAAACCCAGAAACATTCCATCGAGATCGTGGTTCACCACAGACATCAATTATGAAAGAAGACTTCTCAGATCCCTTGAAAGAATATGGAGGTCCAATCCATCCTCCCTTCACCGTGAACAACTCAAGACGGCACGCAGAACATACAACAAACTCATCAAGGAAAAAAAATCTTCCTTCTTCTGCTCCGCTCTAGATAACGCAAAAAACGCCCTAAAGAGCTCTTCTACATCATCAGAAGCCAAACATCCGAACCTAGCAATACCGTCTCAGCGGCCTCCAAAAAACAATGCGACAACTTCGCCAACTTTTTTATTGAAAAAATCATCAAGATCGACCTTTCTCTCAGCACTGCCCCTTCTTTTCCCAAGGAGAACATCACCCCAATATTGACTGACACCACCTTATCGATCCCACCCACTCAATGGTCCGTCTTCACGCCGATTCAGGAAACAGAGATCATCAACCTGATCTCCAACGCTAAACCATCATCCCACTCCCTGGACCAGCTTCCTATAAACTTGACCAAAGCCCTGAAACACACCCTAGCTCCAATCTGGTGCAAAATCATCAACAGCTCGCTGAGCTCAGGAACCATCCCAGACTGCCTCAAGGTCGGCCAAGTCACGCCGCTACTAAAAAAAACAGGGTTAGAAACAGAAGATATGAACAACTTTAGACCCGTGTCAAATCTCCCTCTGTTATCCAAGACACTAGAAAAATGTGTGCTCCCACAGCTAACCCAACACTTAGAGAACATCAAGCTCCTTGACCCCCACCAATCGGGTTTCAGGAAAGGATGCAGTACTGAAACTGCCATCCTCAATGTCATAAACGATCTCCACAAATCACTTGACTCTGACCAATGCTGCCTTCTCATTCTCCTTGACCTGTCGGCCGCCTTTGATACTGTTGATCACACGCTGCTCCTAAAAGCCCTTCAAGAAAGAGCAGGCCTGAAACTGACGGTATTGAATTGGTTCTCCTCCTTTCTACACAATCGCTACCAAAGAGTAAAAATCAAAGACTTTGAATCGGACCCCTACCCGTCAGTAGAGGTGTCCCGCAAGGGTCAGTACTCTCCCCCCAACTCTTCAATATCTACATGGAACCGCTTACTACAATACTCAGGAATTCCAACATCCCCTTCCACCTCTACGCTGATGACACACAACTATATCTGGAAACCACCTGTATGGATGACATTCTCAAACTCAACGATACGCTCAAAGACGTTCAACAATGGCTCTCACAAAATCACTTAAAGCTCAATCAAGAAAAAAACTGAAGTTCTTCTCATCTCCAACAAAGACGAAAACCCTCAAATTGAAGAATGGCTCAAAGCCATCAACGCCATCAATGTCACCCTCAAGCCAAAAGACTCGGTCAAATCCCTAGGAATCACCTTAGACCCCAAACTAAACATGAAAAAACACATTGCTAACTCCGCCAAAAGCGCTTTCCTCAATCTTAAACTTCTCTACAAAATAAAACCATTCCTGCCTCCTAAGGACCTCCAACAGGCCACTCAAGCTCTGGTGCTCTCCAGAATTGACTATGGAATCGCAACCCTGACCGGCTTAGCCAAATCACACTTTGGCCCCCTGAAAACCACCCTCAATGCCGCGGCTAGAATGGTCACAGGAACTAAGAAATTCGACCACATTTCCCCCGCGCTCAAGGATCTGAAATGGCTCCCTATTGAACAACGAGCAAACTTTCGAACAGCATGCCTTACACACAAAGCCCTCCACACAGGCAAACAAGAATACCTGGCTGCGAAACTCAAAAGGGCTGGCCAGTCCAGGACCCTCAGAAGCTCCAACACGCTTCTTCTCATCCCGTTGAAATCGCGAAAACGCAAAACTCTAAGCAAATGCTTTGCAGGTAATGCTCCCAGGATATGGAACGCCATCCCTCCCCACATCAGAATGACATCCCACTTCCCAAAATTCAAGACTTTACTCAAAGCCCTCTTCCTGGAGGACACCTGAACTGTAAGGGGATGCTCATAGTTCCCCTAACCCTTGCAGTCATTATGATCTGTATGTTCTTGTTGTTTTGTCATCCTCTTGAACTGTACAGCTATCAATCTTTCTTCGCCATCAAGGCACATTGTTCTACCTGATGTGAAGCGCTCTGATACCCTCAGGGTCCAGCTAGCGCTATACAAAGAAAAGTCGTAAGGAAAGAAACAATTCAGATGTTGAGTAGGGTAAGATATGTGCAATAAACTAAAAGTTAACGATATCCTGAACATTGATTGGCAATTTTAGACAACGATCAGCCAGAGAAATTGGCTTTGTGAAAGGGTCAGTTTCAGGTGACGGGGTCAGCATCCTACAGTTCACTCACAAGTCAGAAAAGGCCTAGTTAATATGTATATGAACAACGAAGCCCACGCAACTTTGTTCGTTCGGTTACCTCCACGGCCTACGTGAGGGCAACACAAAAATGGCGTCACGAACAACTCCAACAAAATGGAGTCTGGTTCGAAACCACAGAACCTCACTAGATGTACCTAATTGTACCTAGCATGTATGTAGGTATTTAGCCAAAAATCCCTCTAGGATAAAGTCAACCCCATTACCTGAAGTGAGAGATTGTGGGACCCTGTCCTGGTCTTGGGTTGGACACCCCTCAAGGGATGTCTTTAGACCACGGCAAGCTGGAGTGTCTGCATGCAGGAACCTTAGCGTCTCTGGTCAGTGTGTCGGACGGGAAGTCCTGGTCTCCTCTTTCTATCTAAACAAGATATGATGTATGTATACCCATAGCCCTTCTAGGAGTCCTACGTCACTGTATTACTGTGTCGGTCTAAGGATGTCGTCGGGCATGAACTTTATACATAGATATTAGACAGGAAATGGTAGTCCTGCTGTGCTTCCAAAAATCTTCATGCATAATGTATGAGATTTCAAACTAGGGAAAACCCGCGTTCTGAATGCTGTGTCGTATCTAGGTAAAAGGTCAGCCCTGTGAACCGTTATAAGCATAATGTAGGGAAGAATATAGGTGAAGGGTAACAAAGTTACCTGGGCCTGTATTATGGTACCTATGTGGAACATAACATTGCCAAACCTCCCTAATCATGCCACTTCAGCCCTAACATCTCATCCTCTTACAAAAACGACCTGCCTCATTCTCCTGTCATTCACTCCCACTTAGTTGCATCCCAGTTCACAAACCCATTTCCAAATTTTCCTCCACTATCGCTGCAGTCTACTGCTACTTCCTCCACAACCTCAGCAAGCATGTCTGTATCCGTAACTCGTACATAAAGATGTTTGTTTGTGACCGCATCACCGTTTTAATGTATACTACTATGTTTGGCAACCTTGCTGAGCCCTTAAGTGAAACTGTTAATGTTTTTGTAAAACCCAATAAAAAATATTTTAAAAAAAGATAATTAACGTCTTCAGATGAATTTTTTTTGCTAGGTGTGTCTGAAGCAACCTACTGGTCAGCGTTGCATTGTCTAGGTCCCTGAAGTTTCTTCGTGACGAAGCTTTGGAAAGATCAGGAACAGAACTCCTTCTAAAAGCAGGCCAAACAGTTTATTGAGTAATTGCTATACACATGAATAAATCTCGCTGTCCTAATGGGTTTAAATGAAGTATGAAATGCATGTCATCTGACCAATAATTAAGAGGAACATTGGTGAGCACATTTACAAAGAAATGTTAGTGGAATAACCTTTTTCAAAAATGTTCAATTTGCATTCACAAAAGGACACCCACTCAAGCATACACATTATCTAGTCAGCAAAGCCAGCATTGATTTAACCCCTTGAGTGCTGCCTACGTTCAACGGACGTCGCATGCACTACCTCGGTAGTGCTGCACACGTCCGTTGAACGTCGCGGCCCCTCCCGTGCAATAGAACGTTCCGCACCAGCGCAGAACGTTCAGCGCAGGCAAGGGGTTAATTATTGAAAGGATTTTCAAGTTCTCCTATGACTAAACCTCTCCTTTACAAGAAATAGACCTACATTCAACCTTACCAGTTATTTGGCAAGATGATGAAACAATGGAAATCTCTCTACTTAGGGGCTGATTACGATGCCATAGAACCGGCTCCGACCCTCGGTCGGAGCCGTTCCTACCGCATTGTAATCTCTTGTTTCCATTCATTCCCGACCCACCCATTTTGCTGTAGTCAGTCGGAAATTATTCCAAGCAGGATTTCCGAATGGCTTGCGACGCGCTCGGAAAAGCCTCCTGTAAATCCAAGGGCTGCTCTTTCCGCCCTCTTTCTGCCCGAGGCATTACTATGTTGGATTCCGACAGCCTCTCTGTGTCCAGCCTTTCTGAAACAGAAAGGCAGTGGAAAGTTGACTTTGAGGGCCCCCAGCAGGACCCCCATGGGTGCAAGGCCTCTGGATGGCTGCTGAGGGGGCACCTATGGTGCGCCACTGTTGATCTGCACCCATTGGCAGTCACCTTGAGCTGCCTGCCAGGTTTTGCAGAAATAAACTGCACCTCAGCTCTTTACAATGAGAGCTAGCATTCCGGTCGGAATGCATGCTCCCATTGTAACGAATAGGAGTGCGAACGAACAGTGCTCGGTCGCATCCTACTTGCTGGTTTGGGACCACCAACTGGAGGTCAGTCGGTCTCAGTTCCAGATCAATGTTGGACGTATTCTGGTTCGCCCGACATTGAAATCGGCCCCTTAGGAGGAAAAGTAAGTGTATGTGTGTTTATGTGTGTGTGTATGTGAGAGCAAGTGTGCATGTGCCGCTGTGCATGTGAACATACATTCATGTGCTCCTGTGGATTTTCTAGCATGTTTGTGGAAGTGGCGGAGAATTTGAAGGCATTTTTACAGCATGACACGCAAAGCTGACTATATTTTTGGAATTAATGAATCATTCGTGAATACGGATCTACAAATACAATTTCAACAACAGAAACCAACAAAAAAACAACAAACATCAATAAAGAGAAGTCATAATAAAACAATTTTATACATGAGGAGTAAAATTCGAAACCTATAAGCTGAGAGATGATACATCACTGTGGTTTAGAATATTCTTTTTAAGTTCAAATAAATTTTTTTATTAATATAACAGAGGTGTCAGTACATCAAAAGGAGTGAGATACAATATCATCAATAGGTAAGGCAAATTAGGTAAAACCGTAAATAAAGGAGGAAAAAGAAAATGAGGCTAGGAGTATAAAATAAATGAGGCTATGTACATGGGGGAAGGCATTATAAATTATACATGAAACATTGAATAGTAGAGAAATTAAAGGAACGAAAGGTAATTCAGGGAGGTTTAGAAACTTCTTGCTGAAAAGGGGGCAAATGAGAGGGAAGTTTGGCACAAACATCAAGGTACAAGGTAATGGGGAGCCAAAGGGAATGTCTTTTCGGGGCAAGGTTAAGGGGATATACAAATGCAGTATCAAGTCTATGGTTATGACATACATTGAACCACCAAGCTTTGAGAGTAATGTCATTTGAATTTTTCCAATGAACAGTAATCTGTTGGAATGCAACCGCTAATAACAAATCTATAATTTGAACATTTGCATCAACCGTAGTTCAGGAGGATGAAAGTGAGCCAAGAAAAATATCAGTAAAGGAGAAGGGGATAGAGGTATGAAATATAGTATTAATTTGGTCCCAGACTTGAGTCCAAAAAATGTGTGTGAGGGGACACAAGAAAAGCATATGAAAGCGTGTGGCGTTGGGGAGGGAGCAGGACCAACAAAGGTCCGGAACCATGGGGAATCTTTTGTGAAGGAGAGATGGCGTATAAAGGAGTCGATTATAAAGAAAGAAAAGTGTTTGTGTGAGGGAGGCAGCTCTAGAGGATTTGCGGAGCTTACTCCAGATTTTATCCCAAAGGGAAGTAGGCCAAGACGTATCGAAATCAGATTCCCACTGCTCTTCCACTGTGGATTTCGGCCTGGGTGAAAGAGGTTTGTGAAAGGAATGGTAAATGGAAGAAGCTGAGGGGTTGGAACTTAATAGGGAATGGAGTGAGGAAGTTGGGGTGGGGGAAACAACGGGAGGAGGGGAATGAGAAAGGGAATCATATACGGACATACCAGCAGTCCTGAGTAAGACGAATTTGTGAATAAAAGAGGAAGGGAGCGAGAAAGTTCGACTAAGGGCAGTAAAGGACTGGAAAGTAGACCCCTGAAAGAGTTGGGAAACCCAAATTAGACCTCGCTGCCTCCAAGTTTTCCAGAAAAAAGATTTCTGGTTAATGAGAATGCTGTTATTATACCAAATAGTGGTGTTGAGAAACTCAATAACGGAGGAGGGAGGGTCTGGAGCAGAAGCTAAGAGTATTTTCGCCGTGTATTTGTGGATTGGGGAAGAAAGGAATTGGGGTTTGCGAGAGAAGGAGAGATATTCGGCGAACGAGAAAGGAGAAAGAAAGAGACGTTCAAGTACAGCCCAAAGGGGAAGAGGCTCGGTAGGGTCTTTGAGCCAGAGGGAAGCTTGTTTCAGGAGAAAAGCTTTGTGGTATGCAGGTAAATTTGGGAAATTAACCCCACCCTCTGATTTGGGCAGACGCAAACGTAACAAAGACATGCGTGGCTTCTTTCCAGACCATAAAAAGGAGGAAAAGGTTTTGTTGATCTTAGTAAAAAATTTGATAGGGATAGGTACAGGAATATTTGAAATGGTGTAGAGGACAATTGGAGTTAACATCATCTTGATAGTGTCAAGACGACCCCACCAGGAGAGATAGAGGGGGTGCCATCTGGATGTAAGATCTGATAATTTTTGGGTGCATTGATTAAGACATAGTGATACAGTATCTGAAATGGAAGAAGTAATGTGCAAACCAAGGTATTTTATATGGGCCATGTTCCATTTAAAGTTGGATCGCCCGAAATCAGGTTTGAAGGTGAATTTGGTAAGAGGGAGAATCTCACATTTATCATTATTCAGTTTATAACCAGAAAGTTGAGAATAAACGTTGACTTCGGTGAGGAAAGCAGGGATGGAAACAGACGGTTTGGAAATGAAAAGTAGAATATCATCCACATAGGCAGCTAGTTTGACCTGCGAGTTAGAGAGCTGAAAGCCATGAATGTTTGGATTCTGACGTAATTTTGATAGGAAAGGTTCTAGGGCCAAATTAAAGAGGAAAGGGGAGAGAGGGCAACCCTGACGGACTCCTCTACCAAGGCTAAAAAATGATGAAATCAAGCCATTAGCACAAACCGCAGCTCTAGGGTTCGTATAAAGGAAGGAAATGAGGGAAATGAAATTAGGGCCAAACCCAAACCACTTCAATGCAGAGAAAAGGAAAGACCATTCCACTCTATCAAACGCTTTCTCAGCATCTAAGGCGATTGCGGCAAGGGAATCCTGAAAGCGTGATGACTTACAGAAGTACATTGAAGAGGAGTCTGGTGTTGTCAGAAATAAAACGTCCTTTGACAAATCCCGATTGTTCAGGGCCAAGAAGCTCTGGAAGAAAAGGATCCAATCTGATGGCTAAAGATTTGGCATATAATTTGTAATCGATATTGACAAGTGATATTGGCCTATAATTTTTACAATACTGAGTGTCCTTCCCCTCCTTGGGTATAATACAAATGTAAGCATCAGAAAAAGTACCTGAGGAAGCCCCATGTGTTTTGAAAGAGTCGAGAAGACGGTGAATTTTGGGTAACAAAAGGGTTGCAAAGTGTTGATAAAATTCGACAGTGAAGCCATTTGGGCCAGGAGCTTTGTCTTTCTTAAGGAGGTTAAGGGCAGTATGTAATTCGCGGATGGTAATGGGAGATTCAAGGGTGGAAAGGTCAACAGGAAAGTTGGAAGGAGGTTGAATGCTTGCAAAGAAGGCAGAAAGGGAGTGAGCAGAGGGTTGAGTCTCAGAAGAGTAGAGTGTAGAGTAAAAGCGAGAAAATTCTTTTAAGATATCGACATCTTTATGTTGCAAAACTGAATTAACATCAAATACAGACTCAATATTCAATTTGTTTTGCTTAACTTTCAAATAATTAGCAAGAACTTTCCCCGCCTTATTCTTCCCACCATAAAATTTTGAACTGGATTTTAATAGGTACAGTGAAGCATCTTCAGTGGATTGTTTATTATATTTCATTTTGGCATGTACTAGAGCTGTCAGACTTTCCTGAGTGTGGGAAGTGTAAAAGGAGTGTTCTAGGGATTTAATCTGAGATAACAGGTCACTGGTACGGGTTCGAGCATCCCTACGTTTCACAGAAACATGTCTGATTATAAAATCTCTGGCCGCAGCTTTATATGCGTCCCAAATGGTGTGATTGGCCAAGGAGGGGGTATCATTAATAGCAAAAAATTCGGTAGTGAAATCAGTGAAAGAGGCCGTAAATTTGGGATCAAGAAGAAGGGTGTTATTGAATCGCCACCTCCTGGGTCCGGTGGATTTGGGTAAAATATCAATGTTAATTGTGACTGGAGCGTGGTCAGAGAACATTATGGGACCAATCTCAGCCTGAGTAAGGGATTGGGACAAGTGACGGGACAAGAAAATATAGTCGATACGTGATTGGGAATAGTGCACCGGGGAGTAAAAAGTAAATTCGTTACAGGTCGGATTGCATAATCGCCAGGCATCAACAAGGTTATGTTGAGAAATGGCATGCGTAAAAAGCTTATGAGATTTATTAGGGACAAAAAAAGATTTGGAATGCCTGTCTAAAAAGGGATCCAAAGGCATATTGCAGTCGCCTGCTAAAACAAAATTGTCCTCAAGATATTCAGTGATACGAGAGGTGAACGCACTCCAAAAAATAGGATTTCCACCAGTGGGGGCATAAACATTGAGTAGGGAGAGAGGGACACCTTTGGAGGAAAGTTTGACAAATAACCATCTGCCTTCAGGGTCAGATTCGAACTGTAGAACTGAATGAGAAAAAGACTTGCGAATTAACAAAACAACACCATTTCTTTTACCATCACCAGGAGCAGAGAATACAGCCCCCACCCAACCCCTTTTAAATTTAGCAGCTTCGGCATCAGATAAATGGGTTTCTTGCAAAAAGGCTACATCTACGTTCAATTTGGCTAGATGGGAGAGGATTTTTTGCCTCTTAATGGGTGAGTGCAAACCTTTAACGTTCCAAGAAATAATACGTATTGACATCAAAGAAAATTAAGAGGGGATAGCATAATAAAAGTAAGGAATAAAAGTAAAGCCTCGTAATCTGGAGAAAAGGAAAAGAGAAAAGAAAGAAAACAGAGAAAGAAAGAGAATAAAGGGAGTAAAAGAAGTAAGAGCACAAAAGAGACTGTGATAATGCAAAAAACCATTGAAGAGGAAGAGAAGAACAATGTAGAGGAGTGATATAGTAAATAGGGAAGAACATAAGAAAGCTGGAGAAAGAAAACACCAAGAAGAACAATGTCAAGGGCTTTCATGAAGGAAAAAAACAATATGGGAAAATGAGTGAGCTGTGGGAAGAAGGTAATTGCGAGCCATGAATGAGAAAAGGCAACTGAAAAGAAAAGCCATAGGAAACATATAGAAAATGTGATAAAGAAACAGCAAGAAGAAAGAAACAGAGCAAACCAAGAGGTTAGACGAAATATAGTGGCGAGAGAATATAGGAAAAGGACGCGAATAACTATAAAAGACCAAAGAGCGCTGAAAGGGAGAAGAGAGAAAAGGGAAAAGGAAGGTAAGAGCAAGCGAAATGGAACTGACACCAAAAAAGTGAAAAAGAGCAACAAGAATACGAAAAAGAAAATAAATGCATTAAATGAGAACATGTTACAGTACAATGAAGGGGAGGTACTTACAAGGAGAGTGGAGGGGATAGACGGTCTACGTCGGGATAAAAGGGGAAGAATACGGAAATAACGGGAGGGAGGTAAGACCAACCAACGAAGGGCGAGCACAGAGGGCAGCGAAAAGTCCAATCGGAGAAAACATGACGGAACGCTATGGAGAATCTGTGGAAAAAGGAGAACATTGGGATTAGAGGTTAAGAAAGACCAAAAACACAATCAGATACCGTGTTGACAAATGAAAGAACGATATCAGATAACAGGTAAGAGAAATAAATAGAGACTCGTCGGAGAGTCTAAAAACATGGAACTATAGAAACATGAGTGAGCAATGAACAAGGTGACAAGGAAAAATCAATGAGAACAGCAACAAGAGTCATGGTGGAAACGAAGAGGATGGGCTGGAGAACTCCATGCCTGTAGAACCACAAGAATTCAGAAAACTTCGGAGTCTCACAGGGTCCTCAAAAGTGGTGGTCTTGTTATTATAGGTAACTTTAAATAGGCACGGGTGGAAAAGTCCATATCTGGCTCCAATGGAACGAAGGTCAGGTCGCATATCCAGAAAGGCTTTTCGACGGGCAGCAGTGGATTTGGCGTAATCTTGAGCAAAAAATAAGGTGGAACCTGACCAGATGATACGTGGAGAGGCCTTGGCAGCTAAGAGGACCTTCAGTAAGTCCGTGTATTCAAGAAAGTACATTATCACACCCCTAGGTTTAGTGGAGGGCGAAGTAGAGGAGGGGAGTCGTCCAAGCCTGTGAGCACGCTGAATGTTGAGTGAGGTACCTTCAGGTAAGTGCAATAGCTTGGGAAGAAAGGACTGAAAGAAATCAATAGGGTCAATCCCCTCGCTTCCCTCCTTCAGGCCGTAAAGACGTAGGTTATTGCGCCTATTCCTGTTTTCAAGGTCTTCGACCTGTTTTTGAAGAGAAGAGATCTGAAGATCCATATGAACAACCTTGGTTGCCGTTTCCTGAAGAGACGAGACATCTTTTTCCACAGTGGAGACCCTGGCGTCCATGTTTGACCAATTGTCTGTAAGCGTTTGCAGTTTGGCATTGGTATCTTCCATGTAGGGACACAGGGCTCGTATTTCTTCGAGGAGTAATTCGATTGAGATAGAGGATGAGGAGTGCGAGGGGGAGGGTGGGTCTTTCTTCAACCTTTTTGGGGTGGTTTTGGTTGCCACCTGAGAAGAAGAGGCCTCCATGTCAGCTGTCGCAGTATCAATGGGAGGGTTTGTAGAAGCTTCTAGGTTAGCCAGCGTTGAAAATAGCTTAGAGTTCTTGACAAAATTGCGCTTGGGGGGCTTGTCGAAACGCTGCGCCATTGAAATGCTGATGAATCCGGCGTCAGGGATAGCGCAAGATAAAGCAAAACAAAATGGCCACCCAACCTGAGGAGAGCAGCGAATTCGAAACAGTCACAACAAGTCAATACCAAAAAGTGGAAAAAAGTCACCTGTGCTGATTGAGAGTAGTTCCCATCACGAAGTGAGAAAAAACGGCATCAAAAAAGGTCCATGAGAGCTGGTGGAGATTCGTGCGGTGGAACGCACAGCTGCGAGAAGCACCGGCAAAAAAAAACAAAATGGCGGTCGCGACCCGGAGGAGTCGCGACTGGAGTGAAATCCGGTGAAATGTAGCAACGCCGGCTCGCTAGATGAGTAAAAACCAGCCTGGATGGTGCCCGGTTAATTCCGACAACATGTGCAGGTCTCCATGTCTCGTCAAAGGGGAGCGAACCGCCTGTTGACTCCGGTGTGGACGGAGCCGCTACCCGCTTGCTGCCATCCGCGTCGGGCGCTTAGCCACGCCCCCCTGTTTAGAATATTCTTAACAAAAAATAATCTAGCCTTTATATAGTACAGCCCTTTTAACTTTCTAGTGGTGGCTAGAAAACAGGTGCATGCTTAAGTCGCATTGGGACAAAGCTAATGATTTCAGTTACACAACTCAATGTAAAAAAATAAAATGCCCTGATAGTTCCTAAATTACTAGTATGGATAACATAAACTATTCATGCAAAAGTAACATAATTAAATCACAAACATGAACAAGCAATGATTGATGTGTAAGGTTTTGCTAACTGAAAGTGAACTCAGTATTTGGAAAATAATTTAAAACGGCTTATGACTAACTTTAATATTCACTTAATGGTAAATAACTCAGCAAAGTTCATATGAAGAATGTTATCCTGTGTCGCATGTGTGACCTTTATATATGTCCCGCTTGTAGGTTATTAGTCTGTATTTAATCATGCAAACTGCAATTACATTGCACATTAATTAGTCATTGTTAAGTTTATAGGACCTGTCCATCTTCATAATTTATTAAGCATGCATTTAAGTACAAACTACATTCAATTCTTCACAATTTACATTGTAGTTGCCTGACATATGTGATAAGTCTACACATTTTGTTAGTAATTAAATATTCAGTAATTATTCAAACATGGCACCCTACATGTGCACATTATTTAATAACTTTTCTGTTTTAAACCGTCCCCTGTTCGCATTTTATGGAGATCTAATAAATCATAATTAACCTTACATATTCATATTATGTAATGGCAGGTCCACCGTACATTATTCTAAGTCATTGTTTGTTTTTAATTAAAAGAAAGTCAAATTACGCATACTTGACCCCCTCACAGAATGCTGTAAGGGACTGAAAAGGACAGTGAAAATAAATTAAAATACCACTGAGATGACTTATTCCAATGGCGAAATCAATCAGCTTGTGAAGTACATGGCATGGCCAATGTTCAACGTAACTATTATAAGTGCCTGTATTTCCACATGTTGTGACTCTGTTATTGAATGGTCCCATGTACCTTTACATACAACTCCTGGTATTTATGGTGCGTCACCAAACCATTGATCATTTACTAAGGTGTCACTATCAATACTACTATAATAAAGTAAGAACTTTCAGGCTTTGAGGCGGGTAAACTCGGGAACCACGGCGCAAATCTACACACCCGATACACCGTTGAAATCGTCAGGGTGTGTAGATTTTTTTTTTTTTTGGTTTTTTTTTTCCCCCAAGATATATATCGTAACTTCTTGTTATACGACACTTATATACCTCGTCCGATATATCATTGATAACGTTGTTATTCTCGTTTATGACACCCTAGACTTATCTAACTCTCTATTTAGTAGCTGGAATGGTTCTTTGTGTGAATTGCATATGTACAGAATGTATAATTGTATGTGAAGCGCTCTGATACCCACGGGTCACGTTCGCGCTATATAAAACTCTCTAAATAAAATAAAAAATAAAAATAAAAATATAGGCTATATAAATATAAAAAATAAACGTTATTTACAAACTTTATATTAAAAAAAAAAGTAGTCCCTCCAAAGTAGCGCCGGCCGCGATGTGCGTGCTCACATCAGGAGCACGGGGAGTAGGGGCGTCCGAGGAGCGGCGTACATGGCGCGGGGGAGGAGCGGTGACGTGAGGAGCAGCGGACAGGCCAGCGGTGGTGCGAGCAGAGGAGAGGTAGACATGGCGTGGGGGAGGAGCAGCGGCGGACAGGAGGTGAGGAGCAGAACGGCGAGGAGCGGTGAACTGAGGAGCGGCGGCTGAGGTAAGGCTCCGGGGACAATGTCGTGGCAGGTGGGTGTCGGGCCAGGCGGGGGACGGGGAGGTACAACAGAACAGATCGGCAGAGGAAAGGCAATGTCGGGGCAGGCGGGGGTCGGGGCAGGCGGGGGACAGGGACTAACAAGTTGACGGGTGGAACATTTTGCACGTACTACTGTCCGACCTCCATTGACTCAGGACAGGCGGGGGTCAGGCCAGGCAGAAAAACAGATCGGCTGAGGAAAGGCAATGACGAGGCAGGCGGGGGTCGGGCAGGCGGGGGACAGGGGAATAACAAGGTTACGGGTGGAACATTTTGTCTGACCTCCATTGACTCAGTGTCTCTAACAAAAGAGAGGGACCCTATTAAACCCAAAGGGGTAGGGTACCGGAAGACAAATTGTCAGTAAAGTTTCCCCTTTGGGTGAACTTTCAGATAAACCACAGTTTACCACTAAGTATCTATAAACTATACACATTCACATCAACTAGGAGCAGATAATGATTAACATGAAACAGTCATACAAAATGTACATTTTATTTTGGTAGGTTTAAAAACAAGAGGTTAAAAACATTCTTGACACATTATCACATTACAAAGCAAGGGACAACACAAATGGAAAATGATTCCAATTAAAATGTGAGGAAGAAATCACTAGAACAAATTAATTGATAATTCCTGCTCCAAATTATATACTTGATTTCATAGTTGCAGGAGTATCATTTCATAGTGGTTTAGTGTTTCTCCACCACAGACAGTTGCATCGACGCGTTTCGGTTAAGGCACATTCATATTCAAAGCCAAAAACCTTCTTCAGGATTTAAAATAATAATGTCCCAATAATATACAATCTGAAATAAAAATACACAATATAAGATATACATAGCATGACGAAAGATTTTTTATATAAAAAACCAACATAAACATGTTCAACATTATTGCTCCTACAAATATACAGTAATTACTCGAAACGTATGTAAATATAAAGAGAATCGAGATCATTCTTTACTAAAGCTGACAACAGTCACATAGACTCAAACGTGTAGCCAGGTGATCCAAAAGTTCACAGTGGTATTGTGGAATAATTCTTAATTGACACCTCTATCTGAAAACCAGTTCAAATTCAATATCTATTGATGGTTAATTGGCTAGATGAATCAAACACTGGGCCTTAACACCCTAGCACATACGTATGTATACAGAATTTACCTTTTTGATCAGCGAGTAAGTATGGTCAGCGGTACTGCTATAATCAGCTACCTTCGAGAGGCACCTACAATAGTTGATTGGTGATTAGTGATGTCCTATGAGTATTATTTTTTATACTACATAGATATTGTCAACATGCAGGTAAAGCCATGTCCACTGGTACACAAGATCACAGCACAAGCATAGAACATAATGATATAGATTTGATTCCCGGCAAATATTGCTATGTTAAGTTAATAGGAGGCAGCATTTTATCGGTTGCACTCCAGCTGTCTAAAGAGTATTATTAGACAGTCCACACAGAGTACGCGAAAACTCCACTCTATATAATGTGTGCCTTGGGCAAATAAGCAATACACCCATTACAATGCATCAAAAATATCGTCTTAAAAAATAAGATAGTTACATCTGACTGCTATTTTTACCTCAGAATTGTGTCTACGATGTGCGTATAAAAATATACTGCACTCTGCCACACACGACGGCTAAATCCCGTTTTTCGTGATTCTGGTCAGAAGAACCTTCTATTCTCATCTGAGCCCGACCGCCCGCAGCCTAAAGGATATTAATAACGAAATGGGGTCAGATACTACTCGGCGTCCTTATCTCGCCGCCCAAACCCTAAAGCACTGCGCATACCTGCTCATATGAATTCAAGAGCCGCAACGTGGGGTTCCGTATCCTGTTCACTCCGCTGTCAAGGGAGTGAATGAGCACCATTGCTTTATATTTGCAAGTGGCGCGCAAAACCGCGACTACGCAATGCATTATTGTAACCCGTCAGTATCCTGAGCAGAATGCATTTCCGGGTCAAACGAAATAGAAAACACACGCTACTTAGAAAGACAGACTAGCGATTTTACATGGCGAATCCGCTAAAACTTCTCTTTTCATTATAGATCAACGAGTGCATGTTTATATTCTTAAAATCATTGCACACATTGTACAATAAACGCTTAAATTCATGTAAAGCTTATTATAGAGCATTTATTTTATATAGCAAAAGAATTCTAATGCGCAAGGAACCAAGGGGGGCAAGTATCACCTCCCATAAAATTTATCTAATTACTCCTAGAATAGTGATTTCGCTATTCCATGCCCAGTAGATATGCTGTAATGTTGTATTACTCATAGAAAAAGCACGTGTGTGCTAACATCTAGTGCGTTGCATATATACATTTACATGGAGTGTACATTTTCCCTAGTCAGTACAGTCATACATAAAGACTTGTAAAAATACAGCATATATCTGAAAACGTTCGTACAGACATAGGTATAGCACATATATCAATATTCTCAAATTTAGAAAATAGATATATTATTATAATAAGCACGGATTGTACATAAATGCAATTTTTTTGTAAAAAACAACATCTATCAAACAAAGATACCACATAGTTCTTGTTACATCAAAAAGTATCTTGAGACAAATGTCGTTAGACAATAATAATGCACAATATGGACCCATATATGAACACATAGTAACCATATGTTAAACAGGTCTGATAAGACGCTCCCACTCTTCTTTGGAGTTCAGGCCCTCTCTAACAGTATTCAAAAATGAAATGTACCATTGTTCACGTGCCTTACGTTTGGACTGCATATTACCTCCTCTTTTGCCAATGACAATCTTTTCGAGGATGAACCATGCGAAATCGTTTTCACCATGGCCCGCCTCGAGAAAATGTTCAACTAGGGGTGCGGTTATTTTTTTTGTTTTTATAGCCGACCTATGTTCCTGAAACCTAGTTTTAGCTTCTCTGCCAGTCTCTCCAATATAGCCCAGGCCACATGGGCATTGCAGTAAATAGACTATGTTTTTGGTCTTACAATTTGTAAAAATTTTTGATTTTAGCACATGATCCTTAAAATTAAATTCCTTAGTTTGGATGCACTGTGGGCACATATTACATGTGCCACATTTATAGTTGCCCAAAACTACACTATTATCTAGGGTTCTTTGGCGAGAGTGCGGTTCCTCTCTATATGTGTGTACTAGAACATCTCGTAGATTTTTGTTCTTCTTAAATGCAAACAAAGGTCTCTCCAGCTTGTTAGGCTCATCATAGTTCAGAATATGCCAGTTCTTATTCACGGCATTTTTGATTTGATTACTCAGATAGGAAAACTTGCTCACAAATACAACCTTTTTAAGAGGCTCCTTTTTCTCTTTTTTATTTGTTACGAGAGCTTCCCGGTCATAAAATCTGGCCCTTTTCATTGAATGTGTTAACAACCTTTTAGGGTAACCCCTCTCTCTAAATTTCTTTTTTAGGGTTTCAGAGTGTCTTTAAAAGTCCCCTAGATCGGAACAGTTTCGTCTCAACCTAAGAAACTGACTAAAAGGGATACTTTCCCTTTGGGACTTAGGGTGAAAGCTCGAAAAATGTAAGAGGCTATTTTTTGCTGTAGGTTTTGTATAAAGTTCAACTTCTAAAGTACCCCCTACATCTTTTATGGTGATATCCAGGAAAATCAACCTTGGATGTACTATATGATGATGTAAATCGTAAATTAGGATCACCCAGGTTAAGCCAACTTAAAAAATCTTCAAGAATATTGGTAGGGCCTTCCCATATAAAAAAGATGTCATCAATGTAGCGGTACCAGCCCGCTACATTTTCAAAAAAGGGCGCTAGCTCATTGTAGATATGTTTGGCCTCAAAAGCTCCTACATACAGACATGCCAAGCTAGGGGCACATGTAGCCCCCATGCTGGTGCCCTTCAGCTGTTTAAAGAATTCATCCTTAAAGAGGAATACATTATTCATAAGGATGAGTTCTATACATCTAACAATGAAGTCCCTATTGGCTCCACCCAAGTCATGGGATTCCAATAGATTATCAATGACATACACCGTGTCTCTTTGGGGAATGTTAGTGTAGAAAGACTCAATGTCAAGTGTAACCAAGCACTGAGTCTCTCCACAAAACTCTCTTCCCTCAATCAGTGATATCATGTGAGCAGAGTCTCTCACATAGGATTTTAGACCACATACTATAGGTCTTAAAAAATGGTCAACATATTTACTGATTGGTTCAAGGAGAGAGTCGATACTGCTCACTATCGGTCTCATGGGAGGATCGACTTGATCCTTGTGGACTTTTGGAAGACCATATAGATCTTCTGAATCAAGCTAAAAGTAATAACTGGATCTGTGATAATGAATTTAAGTTTCTTAATAATACTGAACCAAGAATCCCAGCGATATATGGTCTTCCAAAAGTCCACAAGGATCAAGTCGATCCTCCCATGAGACCGATAGTGAGCAGTATCGACTCTCTCCTTGAACCAATCAGTAAATATGTTGACCATTTTTTAAGACCTATAGTATGTGGTCTAAAATCCTATGTGAGAGACTCTGCTCACATGATATCACTGATTGAGGGAAGAGAGTTTTGTGGAGAGACTCAGTGCTTGGTTACACTTGACATTGAGTCTCTATACACTAACATTCCCCAAAGAGACACGGTGTATGTCATTGATAATCTATTGGAATCCCATGACTTGGGTGGAGCCAATAGGGACTTCATTGTTAGATGTATAGAACTCATCCTTATGAATAATGTATTCCTCTTTAAGGATGAATTCTTTAAACAGCTGAAGGGCACCAGCATGGGGGCTACATGTGCCCCTAGCTTGGCATGTCTGTATGTAGGAGCTTTTGAGGCCAAACATATCTACAATGAGCTAGCGCCCTTTTTTGAAAATGTAGCGGGCTGGTACCGCTACATTGATGACATCTTTTTTATATGGGAAGGCCCTACCAATATTCTTGAAGATTTTTTAAGTTGGCTTAACCTGGGTGATCCTAATTTACGATTTACATCATCATATAGTACATCCAAGGTTGATTTCCTGGATATCACCATAAAAGATGTAGGGGGTACTTTAGAAGTTGAACTTTATACAAAACCTACAGCAAAAAATACCCTCTTACATTTTTCGAGCTTTCACCCTAAGTCCCAAAGGGAAAGTATCCCTTTTAGTCAGTTTCTTAGGTTGAGACGAAACTGTTCCGATCTAGGGGACTTTTATAGACACTCTGAAACCCTAAAAAAGAAATTTAGAGAGAGGGGTTACCCTAAAAGGTTGTTAACACATTCAATGAAAAGGGCCAGATTTTATGACCGGGAAGCTCTCGTAACAAATAAAAAAGAGAAAAAGGAGCCTCTTAAAAAGGTTGTATTTGTGAGCAAGTTTTCCTATCTGAGTAATCAAATCAAAAATGCCGTGAATAAGAACTGGCATATTCTGAACTATGATGAGCCTAACAAGCTGGAGAGACCTTTGTTTGCATTTAAGAAGAACAAAAATCTACGAGATGTTCTAGTACACACATATAGAGAGGAACCGCACTCTCGCCAAAGAACCCTAGATAATAGTGTAGTTTTGGGCAACTATAAATGTGGCACATGTAATATGTGCCCACAGTGCATCCAAACTAAGGAATTTAATTTTAAGGATCATGTGCTAAAATCAAAAAATTTTACAAATTGTAAGACCAAAAACATAGTCTATTTACTGCAATGCCCATGTGGCCTGGGCTATATTGGAGAGACTGGCAGAGAAGCTAAAACTAGGTTTCAGGAACATAGGTCGGCTATAAAAACAAAAAAAATAACCGCACCCCTAGTTGAACATTTTCTCGAGGCGGGCCATGGTGAAAACGATTTCGCATGGTTCATCCTCGAAAAGATTGTCATTGGCAAAAGAGGAGGTAATATGCAGTCCAAACGTAAGGCACGTGAACAATGGTACATTTCATTTTTGAATACTGTTAGAGAGGGCCTGAACTCCAAAGAAGAGTGGGAGCGTCTTATCAGACCTGTTTAACATATGGTTACTATGTGTTCATATATGGGTCCATATTGTGCATTATTATTGTCTAACGACATTTGTCTCAAGATACTTTTTGATGTAACAAGAACTGTGGGGTATCTTTGTTTGATAGATGTTGTTTTTTACAAAAAAATTGCATTTATGTACAATCCGTGCTTATTATAATAATATATCTATTTTCTAAATTTGAGAATATTGATATATGTGCTATACCTATGTCTGTACGAACGTTTTCAGATATATGCTGTATTTTTACAAGTCTTTATGTATGACTGTACTGACTAGGGAAAATGTACACTCCATGTAAATGTATATATGCAACGCACTAGATGTTAGCACAAACGTGCTTTTTCTATGAGTAATACAACATTACAGCATATCTACTGGGCATGGAATAGCGAAATCACTATTCTAGGAGTAATTAGATAAATTTTATGGGAGGTGATACTTGCCCCCCTAGGTTCCTTACGCATTAGAATTCTTTTGCTATATAAAATAAATGCTCTATAATAAGCTTTACATGAATTTAAGCGTTTATTGTACAATGTGTGCAATGATTTTAAGAATATAAACATGCACTCGTTGATCTATAATGAAAAGAGAAGTTTTAGCGGATTCGCCATGTAAAATCGCTAGTCTGTCTTTCTAAGTAGCGTGTGTTTTCTATTTCGTTTGACCTGGAAATGCATTCTGCTCAGGATACTGACGGGTTACAACAATGCATTGCGTAGTCGCGGTTTCGCGCGCCACTTGCAAATATAAAGCAATGGTGCTCATTCACTCCCTTGACAGCGGAGTGAACAGGATACGGAACCCCACGTTGCGGCTCTTGAATTCATATGAGCAGGTATGCGCAGTGCTTTAGGGTTTGGGCGGCGAGATAAGGACGCCGAGTAGTATCTGACCCCATTTCGTTATTAATATCCTTTAGGCTGCGGGCGGTCGGGCTCAGATGAGAATAGAAGATTCTTCTGACCAGAATCACGAAAAACGGGATTTAGCCGTCGTGTGTGGCAGAGTGCAGTATATTTTTATACGCACATCGTAGACACAATTCTGAGGTAAAAATAGCAGTCAGATGTAACTATCTTATTTTTTAAGACGCTATTTTTGATGCATTGTAATGGGTGTATTGCTTATTTGCCCAAGGCACACATTATATAGAGTGGAGTTTTCGCGTACTCTGTGTGGACTGTCTAATGATACTCTTTAGACAGCTGGAGTGCAACCGATAAAATGCTGCCTCCTATTAACTTAACATAGCAATATTTGCCGGGAATCGAATCTATATCATTATGTTCTATGCTTGTGCTGTGATCTTGTGTACCAGTGGACATGGCTTTACCTGCATGTTGACAATATCTATGTAGTATAAATAATAATACTCATAGGACATCACTAATCACCAATCAACTATTGTAGGTGCCTCTCGAAGGTAGCTGATTATAGCAGTACCGCTGACCATACTTACTCGCTGATCAAAAAGGTAAATTCTGTATACATACGTATGTGCTAGGGTGTTAAGGCCCAGTGTTTGATTCATCTAGCCAATTAACCATCAATAGATATTGAATTTGATCTGGTTTTCAGATAGAGGTGTCAATTAAGAATTATTCCACAATACCACTGTGAACTTTTGGATCACCTGGCTACACGTTTGAGTCTATGTGACTGTTGTCAGCTTTAGTAAAGAATGATCTCGATTCTCTTTATATTTACATATGTTTCGAGTAATCACTGTATGTTTGTAGGAGCAATAATGTTGAACATGTTTATGTTGGTTTTTTATATAAAAAATCTTTCGTCATGCTATGTATATCTTATATTGTGTATTTTTATTTCAGATTGTATATTATTGGGACATTATTATTTTAAATCCTGAAGAAGGTTTTTGGCTTTGAATATGACTGTGCCTTAACCGAAACGCGTCGATGCAACTGTCTGTGGTGGAGAAACACTAAACCACTATGAAATGATACTCCTGCAACTATGAAATCAAGTATATAATTTGGAGCAGGAATTATCAATTAATTTGTTCTAGTGATTTCTTCATCACATTTTAATTGGAATCACTTTCCATTTGTGTTGTCCCTTGCTTTGTAATGTGATAATGTGTCAAGAATGTTTTTAACCTCTTGTTTTTAAACCTACCAAAATAAAATGTACATTTTGTATGACTGTTTCATGTTAATCATTATCTGCTCCTAGTTGATGTGAATGTGTATAGTTTATAGATACTTAGTGGTAAACTGTGGTTTATCTGAAAGTTCTCCCAAAGGGGAAACTTTACTGACAATTTCTCCATTGACTCAGGACAGACGGGGGTCGGGCCAGACGGGAAAACAGATCGGCTGAGGAAAGGCAATCTCGGGGCAGGCGGGGGTCGGGGCAGGCGGGGGGCGGGGCGGGCGGGGGCACGGGCTGCTGGGCAATGTCGGGGAGGCAGGGGTAGGGGAAGCCTGAATGCTCCCAGACAAGGTCGGGACAGGCTGCTAGTTCTATATAATGTTATAGGCATGAGTTAAGATGTGTTTGAAGTGAATTGAGGAGAGAATGTGTCTAGTATGGATGATTGACTTTCACATGTGAGTTGTACAATGACATTATAGGTTCGCAGAGGGGGTTTGGTGGCAAAACGAGGGAAACATATGTCACTGTAAATTGTTGAAGCAATCATAGAGGGGCAGATTTACGACTTCAGGCGCATCTCTGCTAATCAGCAGAGATGCGCCAGAAGAGTTGCGACGCATCTGACCAACTGTGCCCCACCACTGATGCGCTGTATTTACAATGCCACGCACCATGGCGCTCGGATGGGCAGAGGCGTGACGCATTCCCGGCGGAAATGTGGCGCATTGCTGAAGTTGCGTCCCAGCTCCAGCAAGGCTCGGGGGTGCCCTATCTCTAACATGCTGCGTCAATCCTTACCCTGCTTCAAGCAGGCGCAGGGTTTTGACGCAGCATGGCCCTAAAAGTGATTGAGTGAAATCTTGTAGATTTCACTCAGCCACTTTTAGGAGGCGTTCCTGCACCGGAACGCTCCCCCCCCTGCGCAGAAACGCCTTCTTGTGGTGCAGGTCTTTACAGACTTGACGCATCTCCCAGATGCGTCAAGTTGTAAGTACCCCGCACCATGGCGCTGGATTTGCGCCGCCGCTGCGTCACCAAAGTGATGCAACAGCGGCGTAAAAGAGGCGCAAGGGGCTTGTAAATCTGCCCATTAGTGTTTTGCTAGCCCTGCCTATTTCAAGCCAAAGGAGACTACAGAGGCAACTGCAGAAACCTAATCAGGAAAATAAATGAAAACATACTATATTGGAACAAATTAGTTAAAACTAAGAGCAAATCTATACTGCAGCTCTACACGCGCAACGAAGCTAAAATGAAGCTTGCTGTCAAAGTGTCAAGGGACTTTTGTGATGCTGTCAGTGAAAATGTACTCAGCCATTCCCCTCACGCATACATTTCCTCTCTGGGTAGCAATCTACCGTCCCCAGACATGCAAAGCACAACTTGATTATTAATAAGACTGATGTCGCTGTTGAGAACTGTATTATGATGTATTTATGTAATCAAGTCAATATTTGGCAACTCTCTGACATGTGTGACAGACTCCTAACTTTTTGTTCCATACTCAGCAGAAATCAGACATTTTGTATTCATGAGTCCAAGGTGAAGCATGAGTTTACGCCATCTGCGGATCATGTCTAATATATCACATTTCCAAGTTTATAGCTTCATTTGTCATGATGTATGTGACATGCACCAGTACATATAGTATCATTCTCTAGCAAATCTGATTTTGCTGCTCAAATACCAAATTTATTTTCCAACGGTGCCATTTTGAAACAATCTAGTTGTGAAGGATTTATTTGTAATGTGTTATATGTTTTGTAGATACAAATACATGGCAATATGGATGCGTCTGACAATTTTGGAAGTTTCGTCTGCGCATATAAATTCAACCAACATAACTCCCCCTGTCACTTTGAGGGAACTTTAACAAACAAATATTTGTTACAATTTCTTGAAAAAAGTATAGTGCACACCAATGTGCCAATGTGTTCATACATTGTCCCTCTTCATTGGTGATTAAGCAATCTATATTATATCAAGGACTTTGATGCATTTCTGAAAATGTCACCATACCTAATATCGATATTGTGAGAACTTAAAGTTATATAGTCAATAAATGGCAATTATGATGACCACTACTGTTATAAACACTGATATTTTCTTCTAACTGGTCTGCATTAGTGTCACCTTGTTAGTAGTAACAATTGAGAGGCTTATAGTACAGCAGTGCTAGTCGTTAAACAGAGATTTAGGCTTGTTACCACGTGTCACAATGTGCAGTGTTGTGCCAGCAGAGGCTTACATATTTCCTTCGCATCTCTGCCCTCTATTAATGACTAGCAGCCCGTCCCGACCTTGTCCGGGAGCATTCAGGCTTCCTCTACCCCTGCCTCCCCCGACATTGCCCGGCAGCCCGGGGCCCCGCCCGCCCCGCTCCCACCTGCCCCGACCCCCGCCTGCCCCGACATTGCCTTTCCTCAGCCGATCTGTTTTCCCGTCTGGCCCGACCCCCGCCTGTCCTGAGTCAATGGAGGTCAGACAAAATGTTCCACCCGTCACCTTGTTAGTCCCCGTCCCCCGCCTGCCCGACCCCCGCCTGCCCCGTCATTGCCTTTCCTCAGCCGATCTGTTTTTCTGCCTGGCCCGACCCCCGCCTGTCCTGAGTCAATGGAGGTCGGACAGTAGTATGTGCAAAATGTTCCACCCGTCACCTTGTTAGTCCCCGTCCCCCGCCTGCCCCGACCCCCGCCTGCCCCGACATTGCCTTTCCTCTGCCGATCTGTTCTGTTGTAACTCCCCGTCCCCCGCCTGGCCCGACACCCGCCTGCCCCGACATTGTCCCCGGAGCCTTACCTCAGCCGCCGCTCCTCAGTCCCTTTCGAAAATGTAAGGGGCGAAAAAGAAGGATTGATTTTAGAGTGTGAAGACAATGAGGAAAATACTAAGCATAAAAAAACTGTGAATGATGGGTTTTGCCCGTTTGTACTATTAGGGAAATAATTCTGATGCATTTCTGTCTGTTTGTGACAGACATGGAAGGCAGATGGTCTGGAATAGGCCATTTGCCAAAATGTTCCTGTGAGACCTGGCATTCTTGGCATGGTTTCCCCTAACTTTTTTGCCTTCTGACCGCCTGTTTTGCTGACTTCGATTTTGCTGGCTTTGGTACAGGACTCTGGGCACTTTACCACTGCTAACCAGAGATAATGTGCACATGCTCTCTGCTTTAAACATGATAACATTAGCTTATCTACAATTGGAATATATAATTAATTTATACATCCCTAGTAAAGTGCACTACACATCAACCGCGGTCTGTGCAGGAAACAGCGATGGGGCGGTAGGGCTGAGTAAGCGGGGATTTCGAGGGCTGTTGCAGAGGGAAAATTAATTATTTATTTCATTTTCCCTCTGCATAGTCCCTCAAAATCCCCCCTTACCCGGTCCCACAACCCCACTGCTGTACCTATGCACACCATGGCTGCAACACCTGCCCAGGGCCTGTAAAATGCTACTGGTGGGCCTGAACCACTGATTGTGCCACCCACTTCAGTAGCCCTTTAAACATGTCTCAGGCGAGCCTGGTGTGTCATCTTAAACTGACATGTAGATCTGGCAAGTTAACCCTCTTGCTAGGCCCAAATCTTCTGTCTTAATACATATAAGTAACCACTAAGGAAGGCCCTAGATAGCCCAAGAACAGGGTGCAGTGTATTTAAAAAGTAGGACATGTACTTTCAAGCTTTACATGTCCTGGTAATGAAAGATTCTTAAATTTGTTTTGCACTACTGTAATTCCCACCTCTCCCATAGGTTAACATTGGGATTACCTCATTACCTCTTACAAGTGTAATTTCCAATTAGGAAAAGATGGGACCCCCACGTTTGGTGTCCCTGGAATCACAATTTAAAATCCTAATGTATGGGCAGTTAGATTTTAAATTATAACTCTAAAAATGTGTGACAGCTGGGCTTTGTGCATTCCCTCTAAACAGCCGCACACAAAGGGAGCTTAGGTGTGGCTGATGGTTCATCCACTTCCTGAGGGGCCATCTTGAGCAGAATGACACATACACCTGAATGGGCTATGTCCTGTCTCAACACAAAGTGCTGCATACCCCCGTAGTGAGCCCGGAAGCAGGGCAGATAGGGCAGGGACTCTGTACACTTCAAAGGTCTCTCTTTGAAGACTTTCCTACTTCAAAGGCATACCTGAGTGTAAGTACATGACCACTACACCACCGACTCAGTACACTTCTGGACCTGTGGATACTCTACCAGGAAGGAGGACTGCTGTGCTACTGAAAAGACTATCACTTTGCTGGACTCCTGCTCTGCTGTGGTGACCTGCTGCCCTTCTTGCATGAGAGTGAGAAGGAGTGGACCTGCACCTCTACAACCTAGAACCAAAATGATTCCAAGGATTGCTGGCTTACCCCCTGTTAGAAATCCCAGGGACATCAAAAACTTCAATCCGCTCATATGCGACACCTGACCTCTGCCATCTGAGAGTTTTGCCCTGCCAAGTGATGCCATTCCAGTCCTATGACCTTGGAAGTGAGCATTGAGTGCTGCTCTAGTAAAAAGCCACACATCGCTGTTGTTGCGCAGCTTGGAACCAACACATCTACCTCGATGCATCACAGCCACCACGAGTACTGTAGACATTGCTTCGTAGTAAGTGGGGTGCATCGCCTCGATTTCACAACACATCCTCAACTTGCGTGGCTCAACAATAACTCATCACCTACATCTTGGGGTTCAACGATGACATATCCCTGACTTGCGCAGATCAGAACCAATGCATTGCCTACATGATAAAGGATTTACGTTGACGCATCACCTCCCCTGCTTCTCGCATCTTGTCCTCGACGCAACCACTAACCAAGATACTGTCTCAGTATGCTAAGGTTGTTTCCTGTTTCGGACCCATGCTCCATTGCAGGCAGGCTGAACTTTTGAATTTGACCCAGGATAGCACAGGCTTTACGCTTTTAAGCACTACATTTCTGTTTATTATTTTTAAATTCATAACTTCAGTTATACTTATTGAATTGTTGTTATCTAGGTCTTGATTTGTTCATGAAATAAAGCTCTATTTGTCTAAAGCTCTATTTGTCTTTCTTGTGGTGTTTTCAATGTTTTACTGTTTGAAGTTTTACACAAATAGGTCACCCATTTCCTCTTAAATTAAGCCTGACTCCTCTGTGCCAAGCTACCAGAGGGTGAGCACAGGGTAATTTAGGATGTCTTTAACACACACTGTGACTAGGATTGTGGTTCCTGTTTGGACAGGTTGCATTCCTCTGCCAACCAGAAAACCAACTTCAACAGTTCTCAATGTGCCATAGATATTTATTTGGTTTACAAAACAAAATGTCCACTTTGACCATTTGCTTCTGAAGTTCTGTGAAACATTCTCCAGTCATTTGGGCAGCAGCTGTGGGAGGAATTAGATACAGTTTACATGTGGACTAATTTTCTAGTGTCTTTTTTCTCAAACCTAAAAGGAACAGGAGAAAGTTGCATCTACAGAATGCGTGTTGTGCCCTGCTCTTTATTGGCCTGATGGAATTGAGGCTGCCAACTAAGACCTGCTAAAATTAAACCACATGTGCCTACTTAAAAATGTGTAGTGTTATGTTCTCTGCACATCCATTGAAACTAGAAAATATGATATTAATAACCTCCCCCTTATAAGTTTAACAGAGAAGCACAGACTGTTACAGTGCATGCAACCATGTTTATTGTACCTGAGTTCTTGTTGGAATGGTTGAACCCTTTCCCCGCCTTTCACAACACTGTCATGCAGCATAGCTGCACTGGTCCTGTCTGTCTTATGGCATAAATATATTCTTACTTTGAATCTCACGGAGGGTGTCAGCCATTAACATCAAAATCCTTACAGATCAGATCTACTTGTTGTAGGTTTAAAATTGTCTGTTCATAAGATGTCAGTTAATATTTCTTTGCATTTCGTGAACATGAGTGTCTGATTGTAAAAAAAATGGGTTATTGGTTGAGCGGTGAAAGTCCCACTTAGGCATCACCCCAACAACCACATTCCTTTTCAGGGTGAGAGGATGTTGTCTAATGGCCAGAGCGGTCGACCTCAAAGCTGTGGAACCAGATTTGAGTCTCAGCAGGGTAAATCACTTAATCTACCCATGCCTGACAAGAACATGAATGTGTCCATCTGCAACGCAACTGGTGTTCGTGTAAAGCACTCTGATACCTTCAGGTCGAGTAAGCACTATATAAAACTGCAAAAAACCCACAAAAGTCACTAAATTAATGTGTGCTTAACCATCCAATACCTTAGAGGCAATGTGTAAAGTATTTATGCAGCATTCAAACAGAAATGGAACCACAATACAAGAAATATTCCAAAGCAATTTCAAAATATAGAGGAACGTTTAAGAAATAAAATGATACTGGAATGAGAAAAGTCCAATCAGAGGAAGTGGAAATATTCAGTTTTAAATGTTTTAGTGAAAATATCACCTAAAATCTCAAAGCACCACTCACAGTCATCTGGTCACGCTAGACCAGGGAAAATCCCAAGTTCAGTGACTGCGATGGAGCGAAAGTCGTATAAAGGGACCAGGTTAGTCCACTGAAAAGTTACATTCTAATTCCGGAATACAACATTCTGTTAATGTCGGAGGAGTCAGGACGGTCATCGAAGTAGTGCGAAGAATCGTTTGGACATCTTGGATGGTTGTTGGTGCAGCTTTGCATTGGCAATCCATTTCTGGAGACTGTTGTTGTAGTTGCAAAGGGCAGGTCTCGCTGTTACTTTGCTTTGAAGGTCTTTGAAGGTCTTAGCTTGAATGCACCCAAACATGAGGGTTTTCACCATTTCTTTGGGAGGAGTACACTCTGATGCCAGCCTAATATCCAAGGCCCAGGGAGACAACTCTTGGGGATTAAGGACAAATTCCAGCAGAGGGCAGCAGAGCTCATGAAAGTCCAGTTCCAGTAGGTCAGCTGGGCTGATGCAGGCAGGCCTCTCAAGCTTGGTGTGTCCCTGTAGCTCATACAGGAAGACAGCCAACTGACCTTTGAAGTCACTCTAGTTAGCCTTGGATAAAGGCATGCAGGTCCAGACTTCCTTCTCAGACCGCAAGGCAGTACTTTAAGCAGCAGAGTAGTTTTCTGATGAGTGACTCTGGAAGTCCAATCTATACGCCTTGTGCCAGCCTTTGTGCGGGGGGGACAACCTGTCCTGTCTGCCCTTTCTGGCTCTGGAAAGGTGTTTCCCTTCCTCTGTCAAGGCGCCAAACAGTCTGGGGTGACGAAATGTGAAAGGCAGGCCTTTGTGTGTGCAGGAAGCAAAGCCCTTCGATCTGTAAGTGACGCTGGGCAGAGCTCCTCCCCATCCACTCAGATAGATGCAAGGCAATTGGAGGTGGAAGTTTTTAAAGCAAACAAACTGAGGATAGATGCCTGTTTAACCGCCACCAATGAGCCGGATGTAATAATAGAGAATTTTGAGGCCCTTTTAGGCAATGTAGCATCCCATTTTTTTAAAACTGTGGGTGGGAAAAAAGAAACCGGATGCAAATGGTTTGATTCTGAATGTTACAAAGCACAAACTAGTCTAACAAAGGCACTACGTTAAGTGCCACGGGATAGGGAGCTGGTTAGAAAGTCAAGGAAACTTTATAAAGATGCCATTGCTAGGCAAAAACTAGATTTAAGGAAAAAGGCATGGGAGGACCTAGGAAAAGCCTCAGAACTTAAGGATAGTAGAAATTTTGGGCCGGTAATAAACTGCCCATTTTTAAAGAGTGATGAAAAGGGTAAAATGTTGGTGCACATATCAGGGGATACCTGGGAAGCACATTATGGGAACATTTTTAACCCAAAAGGGATGACGCTGTCAACTCCTAATGAGGGCGTTGGAGATCTTAACAGGAAGTTAGCCTCATTGCTTAGCCTTTCGCTCACCATCCCAGAGGTAGAGGAAGCTCTTAGGAAGGGCACCTCATTAAAAGCGCCAGGGCCGTATTCAGTTCCTCTGGATCTCTTCAAATATAACGTCGAGGTCTGGGCACCACTTTTATTAAACCTATTTAGAGCAGTTGTGGCAGGGCGTATGCCGCCCTCCTGGCAAGAGGCTGTAGTGGTGCCGGTATTCAAAAAGGGGGACAAAGCATATCCGTGCTGCTACAGACCGATATCCTTAATAGATGCGTCCTGTAAGTTGATGGGAAGGGTGATATTGGCACGCTTGGAAACCTGGGCGGAGTCATCAAGTATTATCGTGGATTCCCAGTACGGGTATAGGAGGGGTAAAGGAACCACAGAGCAGTGCCTTAACTTGGCACTGATTATGGGCAAGTACATGAAGGCCAAGCGTGGTCATATCCACTTGGCCTTCATGGACTTGTCCAGTGCCTTTGACACTGTTTGTAGAGTTAAACTGTGGCAGATGATGGAAACCATGGGGTTCGAAGAACCGCTGGTCACCCTTCTCCGCAGATTGCATGCTGCTACAACAGTGAGGATCCGATTTGGCCCAGGCGGGGAGAAGACAGAGCCCATTCCTTCACCTGAAGGTGTGCGCCAGGGATGTATCCTAGCTCCTTTTCTGTTCCTGGTGTACACCAACGGTCTAGAGGGTTATCTGTTGGAAACCTCTGCAGACTTCCCCCAGGTTAACGGAAAACGGATACCGATGTTATCTTATGCAGATGACACGGTGCTAATGACCCTAACCGCCAATAGCATGCAAACGTGTTTGAATGCTTTTGACGCTTTTATGCAAGGATTAGACCTAAGGGTCAATTTCACAAAGTCTTTTGCCATGGCCTGCGGTCCCAAAGGGGTAAAATCTCGCAGGTATATGGTGACTGACTCAATTATTGCGAAAGTTGATAATTTTAATTATCTTGGGAATTTATTTAATAAAACCCTGAGTTAGGATCCTCTAATATTAGCCTGTGTTCAAAAGGCTACTCAATCGATAGAGGCCCTCTTTCGCTTTGCTAGCGAATTGGGTCAAAAGCCGGTTACAGAACTAAAAACCCTATATAAAGCAAAATGCATACCTGTTGCAACTTATGGTGCTGGAGTGTGGGGGATACAAAACTGTAATAAAATCCAAATCATGGAAAATAAGTTTATAAAGCGCCTTTTATCTGTCCCATCTGGCACTTCAAATACTTTTTGTCATACTGAGGTTGGTCTTGAGTTTGTGAGCGATACCATTCATGTCTCTCCGTTGCTGCTATGGAGTAAGATTTGGAGATCTGATGAATTGAAACTCACAAAGGAAATCTTGCAAGACTGCCTTAAGCTCGACCACTCCATGGAGATACCATGGTTACTATATGTAAGGGAAAGATTGGATTGGGACATCTATTCCTAAATCCCGCAATTGTTGGCAGGGAGACCAAATTAACAATTAAGGACGCCTACCGTACCAGTTTAGGTATGTTAAGAAGTAGCGAGCATGTAATATATGACAGGGGTAAGCTTCAACAGCAGCCCTATTTGTCATACATCTTGCACGCCCAATGGCGTTTTTACTTGACAAGGTTTCATCTTGGTACATTGCATTTTCTTTTTGCTTTCCCAAAGCAAGCGGGGTGGTGTGAGAAACTTCCCGCTTGCCCTTGTAATAATAAAGTTTCACAAAACAATGTTCACCTTATTCTTTTTTGTAATCTGTATAAAGACCCACGAAATCGGTTTATTACGCCTGTTTTGCTAACCCTTGGATCCTGCTATTACAAAGAGGGCTATGAACACTTACTATCCTTATCAAATCCAACCATATGTAGTGCTGTGCTTAGCTTCATTAGAGTAGTGCTCACTATCAGAAATCGATACTGAACAGCATTTTTCTATACCAATGATTATTATCTGAAATACATCTAATAAATTACTGTATATATTGGTATCCAAATGAAATGCACATGCACTTTATAACATCTTTTGTCCATATATGTGGTCTTTTATTTTTACTGTATTGCAAATCTAAACTGGATATATAATATGTGTTTTGGATGTTAATGTAACTGTATGGTTTTTTTGTTTTAATTATATGTGTAAAGTTCTTTTTCACCTGTTTATACTTTTATGATTCTATTCTTCTGAATCGAAATAAAGTTCTTTGACTTGACTTGACTCATCCTGTCCACTCGTAAGCCCTCTTTGTGTCACTGTCTCATAAGCCCTCTTTGTGCCACTGTCTTGGAAGGAGTACACAAACCTCAACACCAGAGACATTCACAGTCCTGTGACGCAGGACAATGGCAGTTAGCAGAAATAGTTGGGACTAGAAAATGTCAACTTTCTAAAAGTGGCATTTTTTAGTTGTAACTTAAATTCTTACTTTCCCCTTCAAAAGGGTTTTAAATTATAATAAAGTATAAACAGCATATCTCTATCAGCTCCCAATCCAAAATTCCCGCTTATTAAATGTAATAAGATAACCTAATGCCAACAAACAAGAGATAGGATGGGACACAGTGGTGAATGACTTTAGGAGGTTTTCACTGCCAGGACATATAAAACTTATATATGCATGTCCTACTTTTTAAAATACAATACACCCTGCCCCATGAACCTTTAGAGTCTCCCTCGTGTGCCACTTAGAAGTATTAGAAAGGAATATTTAGGCCTGGGAAAGAGCATTGTAAAACTACACATGCAGTCTGCTATGGGAAGCCTGAGCCATGTTTAAAAGGCAACTTAAACAGCTGGCACAATCAGTGCTGCAGGCCCATTAGTAGCATTTTATTATCACTTTACTAGGGACATATGAGTAAATGAAATGGGCTAATTGGGTGTGAGCCAATCTTACTATGTTTAGAGGGGAGAGGACAAACACTTTATAACTACTTAGTAGTGATAAAATGCACAGTCTTGAGGCCAACAAAATAAGATCAGTCAAAATGGAGTAAGGCTAAAAGTTTGAAGGAAGACCATCCTAAGTCTGTCAGACGTAAGACAAGGTATAAAAAAAAGTAATAAAGTATAGTCAGGGGTAGGTGTACTGATGTATAGGCAGGAGTTGCAGTAGAAGGATGTAGGCAGGTGTGGGGCACTAGACTATAGGTAGGGATAAAAATAATACGCTAAGGGCAGGAGTAGAGATATTAAGGTTTAAGTAAGTTATATTTTCTAAGGTATAGGTTGGGCTGTAGGTAATAGTCTGACTGCAATATTACCATGCAACCTATATTGCCTAGTTTCTTATTCACAAAGTCTTTAGAATTCAAATAGCTGACGCACATACCATTTTAGGTATGCTACACTGCAGGATGTCGGCTTCTCCATGGAAATGTTTTAAGATGATCTGTCAACTGAGGCCAGGAAAAAGGGGGTTCTCAAAAGTGAAATTTCCCTTTTTTATTCCCATAGGAAGGTTTGCTGTGTGTTACAGAAAAATGGTGGTACAGAATTACAAATTTGCACTCAATTAGAAATGTACTGCTTTTTGAGATTTGCTGTAAATCCAATCAGGCATTTTTTAGAAACTACGGAGATGATCAGGTTAATGCTCAGAAAATTTAGCAGAATCTAGACTATTGATACAGTGGTAACCTTACCCGGGGTACCACTATGACCTGTAGACCCAATGCCTACCTACAGGCTCGCCCTTTGGACACCACCCGCCGCACATGTGTCCACTGCAAACAAGGTGGTCAACGTACACTGTGCATGGCTGAAAGCTGTCTGCCGTCGGCAGTTTTAAACTGACAGTTTGACCTGGTAAATTAAACCTTTCACCAGGCGTAAACCCTTCTTTTTAATACTTATGATTCACCCCTAAGGCAGACCCTAAAAGATTACAGGGCAGGGTGCATGGAATTTAAAATTTGGACATATGTATCTAAGTTTTTTTTCACTGCTATATGGTCTATCTCTCCCATAGCTTAATACTGTGTTACCTTATTACATTTAATAAGTGCTAACATAAGATTGGGAGCTGATAGAGATATGCTGTGTCCACTCAAATGGGATGTAATTTAAAATTCTCTGTAATAATGAAGTCGAATTTTAAGTTACAATTCTGAAAATGCCACATTTAGAAAGTTGCCATATTATTGTCCAAACCAAGTGTGGCTTTCTGCCAGTGTCCTGGGTCACATGACTGTGAATGGCTCTGCTCTTGGGGTTTATGTTTTGCTTCCAGACAGTGAGACAAAGGAAACCTAGACATGAGAGGTGAGCATCTCCCTGACAGGTTGGTTGGGGCAGAGCAGTCCCTGTTCTGATTACATTTTAATGGCCCCTGCCTGCAGCACACAAAGAAACCTAACACAAGACCTGCTCTGCTTTTTGTCACCCTAGACAGTTTGAAGCTAGGGAAAAATTAAGGAACTAACTAGAACCAGTTTTGGGAATAGGTCAGTGAAGTCCCCCACACAAAGACTGCCTTCGGGTATAACATAGAACCTACAAAGCCACCCATCAGAACACTCCTGTCCTTGTGGAAGAGTCAGAGGAAGGGCTGCCTTGCTGCCAGAAGAGCTGTCCTACTGCGGGTAGGACTGTCTTGCTCTATGAAGAAGTAAGATTGGACCTGTTTGCTTTAATCCCAGGCTACCCAAAGTGACTCAAAGGGTATCTGGATGTTCTGTGCCAGCTACAGGGATGCAAAAAGATTCCAAAGGCCTCCCTGCAACTGTTCAACTAACCATCACTAACTGGACCTGCCTTGAACGGCCTGAGCGCCGCTGCTGGCCTTTGCTGAAGTTAGTCATGACCCCTAAAAGATGCCCTTCAAGTCCCGGATCCTTTGCTGGCATGAATGGTTGCTCCTTCTGAAGAAAATCCTGAAGTTTGAGCTCCTTGTGACTGCAAAGTGATCTTTTTACATCGAGAATTGACCACCCACAACGACCACCAATGTGAAGCTTCGGGAAGACCTACTCTTCGCACCAACAGTGACCGTCTGCGATGATGACTGACAAAGTGAGACCTGCACTTTGCGCTGATAGCGACCATCCGCAACAATCAACCACCGCGAGGCTCCAGGGTCTCCAGCTCTTTGCGCTATAGCATCGACTATCCACAAAGTTTGACCTGATCTTCACACCAAACAGCTCCTCCTCGCAGCCTCCTCCAACATGAATGGAACTCTTTGTCAGCTTGAACTTTTGACATTTCCCTGTGGGTAAGGTGACCAGATAACCATGGGTGGTGCTTTCTGCTCTGTGGCGTTATTTCACAAAACCTTTGAAAATAAATATCTATGGTTCTTCTGATTGGATTTAGTTCATTGTGCTCATTTTATTTGACCTATAATTCTAATTAATTTGGGATTTTTCTAATGTTGTTTTTTCACTTTATTGCTATTTGTGTGCTGCATAAATGCTTTACACATTGCCTCTAACTAAAACCTGACTGCTTTGTGTCTAGTTATCAGAGGGTTGAGCAAAGGTTGATTTATCAATTTGTTGTGGTTCACATTGGCAAGGATTGTGCTGTTGCTTGATGGGCTTCAACACCTCTTAACCAATAACCCAGTTTATTGCAGATACACAGTGGTATTAGTGTATAAAGAGTTTAGAATTGATAGTATACAAGCATGGATTGAGGAAGTGGAATATAGGTAGGGGTAGAAATACTAGTTTAAGGCAGTGATAGGGGTGTTAGGGTAGAAACTGGTTATAGCAAAAAAAGGTACAGGTAGATCTACTCAGGGAATAGCTTTAGGTAGCAGTTCAAGGTAGAGATATGGGTAAAGGCACTACGGAATACACAGAAATAGAGAAACCAGTGTATTGACAGATGTATTGAACTAGTATGGACATAGGAAGAGGCATAACATCAGAAGAGAAAAGATGGTAGCTGTGAGGGTCCCTCTCCCAACCACAAACTATCCAGCTACAAGGGCAAAATGTCCATTCATAAATGAAGACAAATATGTATGTGATATTTGAGGAGTGTGGAGGAAACTTATCCAGAACTCAAGTTAAAGTACGTTTTCATCCATTATTATGTACAACCATGTAATGCAACAAGGAAAACATGTGACATTTACTGAAATAAGTGACTGTCAGCACATGTGGGCGAAAGATGAGTGTCACCATTGAATCAGTGAGAGAGATATTATAAGGCAACATGTTAGCAAAGTTCATTGGAAAAAAGGTAGCACAGTTGAGTAGCACAGTAGGAGCACAGGGGAAAGCAATGCAAAACAGATATCCACTAATTTAGAGAATGTCAGGAAGAGTAGATTTAAAGCGGAAGAAAACATGTAACAAGGACATGCAAATGAGATATCTAAGGACAAGAATTCCTTGGATTCCCTATTGGATACATTCATATGTCCACAAGGGTAGTCAGGTGACAAGGTGGGAGGAGTGGTGCAAGGGGCTATCGATTGATCTGCCAGGTGACACAGATGAATAGGACTGAAAATAAGTTGTCTTATGGCTGTCCGTATTAGTCAGTCTGTGTCCCTCCCATGTTGGCCCTTGGTATCTCTTTTTTTCTCTTTCTCCTCTTCCAGTTTCTCTGTGCCAGTCATTCTCCTCTTTCCTTCTCTTGGGTGTGGCTGTGTCCCATGCACTGAGTCTTTCTTTGAATGTCTCTGTCACTGTTTGCCTTGTCTTCAAGTTTGTTATACTGAGTGATCATAATAATATTTCTGACTTTGAAGTTATTTTCTGTAAAGGCATAAAACCACAATGCCCCAGACTATTGTCTAAAACAGAATGAAGGAATACAAAGTCAGCAATATTTACTCCATTGATTCTGATTCTGACAAGTAGGTTCGATTTCATAACCATAAACCTGTACCTGTGGAAATACTGTCATCACAGGAGCAAAAAGTAAAGATTCTTGAAACATATTTGTTGAGACTGAAAAGTCCCTTGCATGGTGATGGTGCATGGGACTTTTCTGATGTGCAACCCTGCCCTCAGTGCCCCAACTGCAATGATGTCTGCATCCTCAATGCTGGTTTTTGATGTGAGGGGTGACCATGGACCATAAGTTTGTCCCATGTCATAGGCCTGTCTTATGGACATTGGTCTTTGTGGGCCGGGAGGGGAACCCACTGTTCTCCCCTTGTAGTGGTGAAAGTCTACTGCTTTTGCCAGGAGTTAAGCAGCACAACCACAGTGGTGGCAGGATACTGTGTAGTGAACAGTAGCAGTGAACAGGCCTTTTTACCTGTGTCACTGGAGAGATGCCTACAGGCGCATTTATTTAAAGTTCAGCTGCTATACGTTTAACTCACACTTAGCCTATATTGGTTTGATGTGTATTGTTGCATGGTGCATGAGTGTATGGTGGATGTAAGTTTGTATGTGAATTATATATTACATGGATGGTGCAGTGTTTGTATTGTATGTTATGTGCATGTGTTGGGTGTAGACATGCCTATGAATGGTACAAGACATGGAAGATTCTTAGTTCGATTTTGGGAGACCCAAGGCTACCTGGAGGAACATGAGAAGGGAGAGAAATCCTCCCAGGCAGTTTTCTGGATTGCTGCATTCCTGTGAGCTGCCTTGGACACAGTAGAGGAAGGGAGAGCCAGGATCTTCAGTACACTTCAAAGGGTACTTACTCATTCATTCAGAAAGTGGTGACTAAGAAGGGGCCTGGGTGATGGGGCTGATAAAAGAATCATAAAGAGTAGCGCTGACGCCCTGGGGTAATCTTTTGATACACATTTCACGGTGATGGACATTCAGTTGTGAACTTCTAGTCACTACCATGGCCTGTGTGGTGGGGCTCTCACATGTGTAGTCGCTCTTGCTGTGACAGACCCCTTTCTGCAGGGCAAAGTAGAGGGCACTTCAAAATGAAGCAGACCCGCAACATTAACTTCAAAGACTCAGCATTTAACTCATTGGTGTCTGGAAATGGACTCTAAGAAGGGAAGCTAAAGGTCTCCAAAATTGTCAACTGTCTAGCAGCTCTTGGGCTGTGCATAGAGGCGAGCTCTGCAAGATTTCCGCCTGTGCCAGTCTATCAACTGAGTGAGGGCACATCCCCCAGGGAATCCCAGACCACCTGACCCTAAATCCCGGAGCACCAGCTCCTGCCTGCTTGCCATGACATGTACCCTGTGAGGAATAGGAGAGCTTTGGAGCAAGTGAGGTCCAGTGGGGGATTGTGTCGATTGGATCCCTGTAGCGAAGTGTGAGGAGATGGCTGCTGCAACAATCAGGTTGTTTTTATGGTCCCATTGCATGATGCCCAAAGGAACCTCCAGCTCCCAATCCTTAAAGAGATATTTTGCAGGCTTACAGTGACAAGGATAGACTATCAAGTACCCTGCAAGTCATTGATCATTCCCTCCTAAAGATTCTCTTGTTGAATATGTGTGGTTTGGGTATTAACTTCGGAGATTCTGACTGGGGTACATTTATTGAAAATTTTGACATCTATCTCTTTCAAGAGACTTGGCAAATGACTCCTATATTTTGGTCCTATTATTCTTCCTATATTAAACCAGCTGTTCACGAGGGAAGGGAAGACTAGGGACCCCATAAGTATGGCGGGCAGACTTTGTCCGCCTGACATACCCTCGGGAACCTAGACCACCTGCTGAGGGGACGGCACTCCCGATTAGCATGCACCCGCCACACAGGCGGGCGCATAGGGCACCTGCAACATTGCGGCGGGCGGTGCAGAGAGCACCTCCCGCGGCAATGCTACAGAGGCAGGTTGTGCGTTTCAATGCACAACGTGACAGGCACCGCCTGCCCTGAAAGGCTAGGGGGGTACCATAGGTACCCCATGTGCATCCCTCACCCCCCTGGAGTCCCTGGGGGCCCGCAACGGGCCCCCTAAGCAGACTCCGCATGCAATTCCGTGGTGGCAATGTCACCACAGAAAGGCATGTTCACGGTCACATTCTAATATGGCTGACCCAACATTTTGAACCCTTTTCCGCCTGGTCGACTTGTCGACGGGTGGAAAAACGGCGGACGGTCTTTCCATCTGCCGCGGACCCACCAGCCATTGTAATATGGCGGGGGGTCTTTTCTGCAAGGATGGTGGGCAGATCGCCCCGTCGGGCCGGCGGTGACTACCGCCGGCCCTGCGGGGGCGTTCTGCCCGCCATCCTAATGGGGCCCTAGGTGTCTAGAATTTTTGGTAATGACAGCCTTGTGTCTAAAAATTACAGAAGTGATAATTGATACTACTAACATTATGGACATACGTTTAGAGCTATCCAGGGACTATAGTCTTAGGGTTTCCAATGTCTATAATAGAATATTAGATCAAAAAGTAGAGACTGTTTCAATGCAATAATTAGGCAGCATTCTAGCAGCAGATTCGGTGAATGGATACTATGATAGATGGTGATTCCAGTTCCACATTCGGACCTCTGGCTATTGTGCCTAGCAAATCAATAGATGACATTGACAAAAAATGGGGAATACCTCCCTTGGGTCTACATTTAGTCAAATGAGCAGCTCAGTTACTGTATGTACCCTAAACTGGGACCTGCAGGCCTTCAATGACAGATCCCCTTCGGAGAGAGTAGAGTACCATACATTCAATAGCCCTGGTTTTTCTAGCCGCTTAGATTATTTATTAGGATATATATTATTGGAACTCGGGCTGCGGCCTACAGTCGATAAAATGACAATAATAGATAGAAATGACAGTGACCCTAACGCTTTAGTGTTAACAATGAAGGGGCCATTGGACGTACCATGCTGCAAACTTTCAGCAAGGGAAAGTAGTTATTCAAACAGGAAAACTATCAATCGGGCTTGAGTCTAGCAGACCGCTGATGTCCTTTTAGAAATGGCCACAATGGTTGACTCTGAAGTGAAAACCTCAAAAAAATTCCCAATAAAGTGAGATCAACATCAATTTTGTGCTAACACAAAGCTTTTTTTAAAGTAATAAGAAAAACCCTAACCCTTAATATCAAAAAGCTTAACGATAAAATCACTACAGCCCCATCCTTTAGTGAACACTGTAGGAAAGCGAAAGGTACGCTAGTGGAAGTCGTTAAATCAAACAATAGAGGGAATCTATTGTGCTCTGGACAACATATTATAGCATTGTAGCCACATCGAAGAAAGTGAGGGAAAGTTCACTATGGGATGATCTGTTAGCAGCAAAAAAAGGAGAAGAAGGATTTCTGAGCAATAGTGGCATTGGGGACGCCCAAAACAACAAGTGAGCTAGAATTTTTTTATCCAACTGCAGGTTGGAGTGGATCATTTAGCTCGCAGCTGTGAAAATGAAAATGTAGCCCATTCTCTAGATGAGTTATTAGCAAGAATTAATGAATGTCCCCCATTGGTTTTATCCATTAGTGAAAACATATGTGCAACTAAGAGCTTTACAGTTGGCAAAGCGCCAGGACTGGCCAAAAAACTTGGCCTGTCTAGAAATTTGGGCCAGTTATATGAATTGTGTCTTAAATTCTATTCTTGAGGGGCGGATAAACCTAGCTCATGAGACGCATAGGGGATTATTCCATTGTATAAAAAGGGGCCAAGGGACTGTCCTAACAGTTATTGACCAATCAGTCTTCTGGGAAGCCTGCAGAAGTGTTTGGGGGCTCAGATCCTGAATTATGCACAGTTGATTAGATGTTCCAATTTTGCACCAAATATTGGAGGAGCGTTCTGATCAACTGGGGTAATTTATATATGCCTTTTGTTGATTTGTGCTCAGTCTTTGATCTGATCCCCAGGGAAAAGCTGTGCGCTGTATTGGACAAGATAGGACTCGTAGTCAACCTGCTATCTATATTAATCAAAGTACATTCACATAAGTATACCAAAGTTGGATGGGGCAAGGACAGCCAATTGACTGCGCTTATTAAGGATATGATGGGTGTTAGGCAATGGAGCTTCTATGCCCCAACTTTATTCTCATTGTACATCAATGGGGTAGTGAAATATCTTAATAAAAATGGCTGCGATGCTCCCATAATAGGAGGGCCTCCTGTTTGCGGATGACACTCTCTCAATATCAAAGTCCCCTCAAGGCGTTCAGCATTTGCTAAGGGAGTTCCATTTATTCTGCCAAGGAAGGGTAATTTTATTTTCCTGGTTATTAAGCTTTCCATTGGGTTATCTTGGCTTCCCCAGATGCAGAAAAGTGAACTTAACCTAATTCTTTGTTCTTCCATATAGTAAAGATGTATAATGCCACGCAGAAGAGGGTCATATGCCCAACAATCAAAATCTACAACATGAAGGCTCAAGGAGATGCTCTTTATGATGCAGAAATATGGGCCTACTCCAACTGCAACCTGCTAACAGTTGCAGAGAACAGATTCGTATGATCCCTCCTTACATTACCACAGAAAACTCCTTTAATCCCCACCTGCTTAGATTTGGCTCATAAGTAGATAGGCCTGAAAATATGCAGCCGACCTCTATTATATTGGCACCAATTATGGTCTAGTAAAGAACTTGTTTCGTATACAGAGGGGATCCAAGAAGTTTGAAAGCTGACAGACTGTCTAAAGATTGCTTAGCGTGTTTTGTAAAGTCTTTCCAATCATAAATGGGTCTTGAAAGACTTTGGCATCAACCTGAGGACTTGAGCTCCTTTCCTGGAGCTGTTATTAAAGAATTCCTTCAGAACTACGAGATGGAAATGATATTTCGATAATGCAAGCAGGAAGGCCTAATCAAATGTTTTGTGAATGTAATCCTTTCCCCTCAATTGAGGAGTTTACACTCCCCCCAGCAAAAAACTCTTCCTACAACCCAGATATGGCAACCTAAACAAAAAGTATTCTGTAAAAAATGGTCAAAGCACTCTTACGGCCTCGGCACTTTGCCCCGTCTGCTGTGAAAAAGAGGAGCCAGTAGCTCATATATTATTTTTTTGATAGGGCCTACATGGTGCGTAGGAAAAAATGGAAGGTTCCACTGTGCTGAAGGATCGGTACAAGAAGCTGATGATGATGTTGGCCAGAAAGCCTATAACCGCACGTCGGAGGCTTTTTAACCGTCATCTCCGGTTTTAATTCCCACCGCCTAATAACAACGTAGGTGGTCGGAATTGAAAATGCCCAGTCATTCCGGCTGGATTCCGACAGGCTCAAGGAGCCCGTCGGCCAGTTGGATGCCCCAACGTAATCCCTGAGGACGGCATTTCCGCCGTCAGAATTACGTTGTCAGTTTCACACAGGCTTTGCATTTCGGGCTTTCTGACATGGAAAGCCTTTTGGAAAGCGACCTTGGGGCCCGAGCAGGGACCCCATCTATCCTCGGCCTCTGGTTGGGGACCGAGGGGGCACCTATTGTGCACACCTGTTAATCCCTGCACCGCGTGGCAGGCACCTTTAGGTGCAGGGATTAACAGAATCTCCAATTTCTCCATGGGAGCTTGTGCTACGGGCAGTTTACGGCCCCAGCACAATCTCCCATAGATAAATGGGAGTATGCGACCACACCATGTGCGGTCGCCTTGTAATGGTTGTGTCAGGCCCGACATTGTAATCAGGTCCTTACCGCTGATCAGAAGTTGTAGTGAGAAAACTATTGGCCAGTGTTGAGGGTGCTTAATTTTGTATTTTATGGACAGTTGCTTGAATATTTACAATCGTTTTTATAGACTTATTTGATATACTTTTGAAAATATTATAGAATGAATTATAAGTACTGGAAGTTTTTTCATCTACATTGCATTACAATTATTGTTGTAAATTTCTGCAAATGCAGTTTGAAATTATATTGTGTGACTAATTTTATGTGGATTGTGTTTTAAGTAGAAAAATCCAAAATAAACTAACATTAAAAGAATGAAGGGTTACTAAGTGAACTATACTTGTGCATAGGAGTGGGCTGGGGTGTAGATAATGAAGGAGTTTTCTGTTGGTGGTAGGACTGGATAGACCAAGGTGACATTTTTTTGGTAAGAATAATTTGAGCTAAATCCTGTAACTGGGTCTCATGTATTATGTGTGTGTTTTTCTTGTTATGTTTTTTGGAGATTGTGTGCTCAAAAATCTGTTAGAAAAGGAAATCCTTCACAGATAGTTTAAACTGGATGTCTGCCACACCGTATAAAAAATACATTCAGCTGGTATCTACATAGGGCACATCTTACCCACACTTTTCCTTCAGTCTATGGCTTTCCCTGATGGCAGCACATGGTCACATTTCCTTAGCCATGTTATCTCCCAATGTTCTGAAAACTCCAGCTGGGGTTTTGCTTTTGTCAGTTCACTTAATATTTTGTTTAGTGGGAAGAAATCTGAGGATTTTTTTCAAGGGTGGAAAATTGAAGCAGGCTGTCTAATCTAAAAACAAAATGATGTGGTGTAATGTCAGAGCTGCCGACTTTGGACCTGGGGAACCAGGGGGCATATTATCAAGACAGGTGATAAAATTATCGCCGCATTAGTGGCAGAAAACTGCAGCTAAAACGGCGATAATGGGCTTGATAATATGCTCTATGGTATTCCAATTGAAGCCCATGTTAGATGTCCTTCACATTTAACATGGGCTTCAATTGGAATTCCATAGAGCATATTATCAAGCCAATTATCTGCGTTTTAGCAGCAGTTTTCTGCCGCTAAAGCGGCGATTATTTTATCACCTGTCTTGATAATATGCCCCCAGGTTTGAGCCTAGGCGTCGGCTCAACATCGTGTAATTGTGGGCAAATCACATAGGGGCATATTACCAACAACTAGCGATACTTATCGCTATGTTGGCTTAGCGGCAATACTTTTATCGCCGTGTTACGGCGATTTTTATCGCTTAGGAGCCTTGCTATTATCAAGGTTTATCTCCTAAGCGATAAAAATCTGCCGAAATGCATGAATATCACTGTAAAGTCAGCGATATTCATGCATTACCGAGCTAATGCTCTTAGCCATGTTATCCACCTCCCATTGGATAACATGGCTAAGAACTGCTCAGGGCAGGTGTTAGCTTTTGGAGATATTCGCGCTTAGCGCGAATATCCCCAAAAGCTGGTAATGGGAGATAGCGATGTTAGCGACTGTTTCCAGTCGCTAACATCTTGGCACGCCCACTTTGCATGTCATTAGTGATAAATATCTCTGACATGCAAAGCAGGGCCCAAGATGGTCGCTATCTCCTACTAGCTGTCGCTAACTGGTGTTAGCGACAGCTAGGTAATAGGGAGATAATTTTATCTCCGCTTTCTTGGCTTTTAAAGCCAAAAAAGCGGAGATAAATCCCTTGATAATATGCCCCATACTTTCCCCGTGCCTACCAAAACATGAATGTATCCTTGTGTACCGTAACTGGTGCTCATATAAAGCGCTCCAATACCTCCGGGTCGAGTTCGCGCTATATAAAACTGCAACAAAACAACAACAAAAAATCTTTGTTGAGTTGGGCTTTGAAATCCAGATCCTTATCTAAGAGGACAACCAATGGTTTCTCTTTAACTTCCGGTGACTGCGGCGTCCACAGACAGATGCTTATGATGAAAACGTTCAGGCTAACCCTGATCCACTGCCCGATGGCTGTGAGTCAAGCCAGAGATAAAATTGGGTGCACAATGTTCCTTCTTTAAACCAAATTTTATTTTGGGGATTTGTTTGTTAAGAAGACACCCTGAAATGGATGCAAGATCCTATTACGGTACTATGAAACAACGTACTTAAATAAATTTACGCTTTGGGAGAATAGCGACTAAAAAATCTCCAAATAGAGTGCACATATGAAGGGAATTCAAATGTCCCTTGAGTTTAGCAACGAACATGTAAAATGCATCTAAAGTTTCATATCATTTGCAGGGTATGCTACAGGCATTTAATGCCAAGCACACAGAGTGAGCACAAATTGCGCCTTGGATACGTTTCCATAAGGAGGTTTCCGAGTGTTTACCGAAAAATAAAATTATCTCTTACTTGGCTTCAGATGCATGAAATAGAGTGACATCAATTGTTTATCGAGAGGTACACATACAGAGAGCACAGGTTACTATAGACTGGAAAATCCATCGAGCTCTAAGAACATCAATAAGAAAAGAGAACATTTCTTTATTATCATACATTCATATCCCGTATGTCAAGGCTTAGCAAGTCATTATATCTGAACGTCAAAGTCGTTATCATTTATTCTTTCAATATCTGAGCCCTGCCAGATAATTCCATTTTCACCATCCTTTCATTGTGCATGTTTTATTCATGTTTTTTCTCAAATTAGAATCTTCGGGAGTTGAACCACTGCAGAGTGGAAGACAAAAGAAAAATAGAAATGAAATAAAGGCTGATGAGTATACATTCACACACATCAACAAAGGATAACGCGCCATCTAGAGAATAATATTTTAGAATATTTCCTAGCACAATACTGTTACACAAAAGTATTCAGTTTCCAACCTGCAAATAATAAAATGTTTAGTCGTTTCTTCCCGGTTTCAAGTGCAAAATGTACCTCTAAAGCATATGAGGAGAGATGTTTTGCATCCTCATATGCATGATGTATGCATACTCTCTCTACACCACACAAGATAAATGTTGTGCTCTTCAAATGGCACTCAAGATGCTCTCTGGGGTAAAGAACTGTATACTGGAGATTAGCATAACTTCTCTCTTTCCTGCCTGCAAGATGCTCAGAAACGTGTGGTCGTACCCTACCAATCATGCCAAAGGCAAGCCTGTCTGTGCCTGTCTAGGCCTGGACCGCTCTCAGTGCCACAACCCCTGGCCCTCCCACCCTCCAAAGATATACCATCGCTGAGTTCTACACTCTTGGCCCTGGATGCCCCAACAAACACTGCCATTGCCTCGACCCACGCTCCACCTTAGGACCTTTCACCTGCACCCACTGCCACTACACCTGTCTTTCCACACACACCAGCCCACTACCAGCCCCACCACGAATACACCACTTGAACAAAAATACAAACTTGCATGCGCCCCTCTCAACACACCCTCCCTATGTAAGCATTCCCCTGAACTCTTGGACCTCATCGCCACCTTTGCACCTGACTCATCTTCCTCACTGAGACCTGGCTCAACCCCACATCTGCCCCAGACATTGCCACAGTGATCACCGATGGATATGAAATCACTCACCAGGACTGCACCAACAGGCCGCGAGAAGGAACATTCATCATCCACAAACAGACCATGCAGTGTACCACCACCACCGACACCACCACCATCCCCCATGGAACATCTCAATTTGAAGCTCTACACGTACTACGAGACAACCATCAGAGGCATGCCTGCATATCGACCACCATGCCTGTGCTCCAGCTTCTGCAACACCATCGCAGACTTCATTGCTACCGTAGTCTTAGACTCCAAGGACTACATCTTTTTTGACGACCTAAATTTCTACATTGACAACCCGAATGAAAAAAACACTGCACACCTCCTCAACAATATGAGCAGTATCGGATTGACCCAGATTGTCCATGACCCTACACACATCACAGGACATATGCTGGACCCAATTTTCACTTCCAGGATCCACGTCAAATACAGCCATGTCACAAAACCCACATGAACTGATCACTCCATCGTCCACTTCAGCATTTCTAGGCCACCCCCACCACCCTCAAGATGACCAATGCCCCCCACTGGAGGTGAAACAAAATCTCAGAGACCAGCTGGGCAAATGCACTCAACACCTCTAACCCTGCTTCCACCACCAACCTTGAACAGAGAGTAAAAAACGCCTGGATCACCAATTGTGCAGGGATCACTGATTGCATACAGATTTCCACAATATCCCCATACACAAATATTGATGCAAAAACAACACTCCCTATTCTTCTATAAACCCCATCACCCACTCCTAAAAAAAAGAACACAATTAACATAAGTATTTACAAATTAAATAATTAATGATAATTAACAACCAATTAATAAATAATAATAAGTTAATTCCCACAATTAACACTATAAAATCTAAATTAAATAAATGCTAATACATAAAAAATAATCATTAATTTACTATAATTAGATTACTTCCCACCCTATTCCCTATAAACCTACAAACCGCTACGGAACTTGAAAACGCAAAATTTATTTAAGATAAAATTATGAACTACTTAAAATTTAACACATAGATTAGAAAACAAAACAAATTCCTATAAAAAAAGAACACATACTTTTAAAATACATAACACTAATTAAAACAACAATATTTTAAACAACTATATTTTTTCAAACGATACTAACAACTTTGATATTTCCAAAGACGATATTTCTTACCTGTAAGTCGATATTCCTGACCACGATATTCTTCCTGTCAATATTTATGTATCCCGATATTTAAAACTCGATATTTGTGTATGTCGACATTTTAAACTCAATATTCTGTCTGTGCACCATTGTGCAGAGACCATCATCCCCATCAAGTACAACATCCAGGGTAAATCCTCCAAACAGGCCAGCTGGTACACCCCACAACAGCAAAATGGGACAGCGAACAGCCAGAGAGGAGATGGCGCAGCAGCAAGGGCACCCCTGACAGGGCAGCCTTCATAAACTACTTCTACCACCCCCTGCTGTGGACAACAAAGAACACAGCCCTTGCTGACGCATGAAACTAGCGCCAACATCACCAAGGTACTTTTCAACATTGTTAAGGAATTCTCCAAACTAACTGACAGCGAAAACAACATCATACCCTCACAGGAGTTGTGCGATAACCTCTTCCACATCTTCTACAACAATATCACAACCATATACAGAAACTCAGAACCTCAACCCTACACATACTCACTTCCTCAACAGATATGTCACCGCCGTATCCTACACAAACCACACACTGACAGCCTAAAACATCCTCTCCACCCAGGACACCACCTCCACCATGAAATGCATCCACTCAGGAGCTCCCACAGACCCATGCCTGCACCACTTCTTCAACCTCTGAAACCAAAGGATTGACCAGGAACTCAACACCATACTCAACACCTCTATCACTTCAGCAGCATTTGCTTACACCTGGAAACACGCCGAAGTCAGACCACTACTCAAAAAATCCTCTGCCGACCCCATCAAACTCAAAAGCTACCGGCCAATCTCCCTGCTCCCATTCTCAGCGAAGGTCCTGGAAAAGATCATCAACAATCAACTCATGACACACCTGAAGCAGAACCAGTTACTTGACTTCTCCCAATCTGGCTTCCACAGCAATCACAGCCCCACAATCACCCTGATCGCAGCCACCAATAACATCTGAACCCTCCTTGACCGAGGAGAAACAGCAGCTTTGATCCTCCTCAACCTCTCTGCAGCGTTCGACACCATATCCCACTACACGCTGATTGAAAGACTCCACCACATCGGCATCCAAGGGCACGAAATCACATGGATCACCTCCTTCTTCACTGGAAGAACCCGGAGGATCCACCTTCCACCATTTACCGCTGAACCCAAGGAGATCACCTGCAGTGTCCCCCTGGGCTCATTCCTCAGCCCACTCTCTTTAACACATATATGACCTCGCTGGCCAACATCTGCAGATTCCACAATCTCAACATAATTTTCTATGCAGCTGACACCCAACTCATCCTCTTACTCACCGACCACCCCACTACCACTAGAATTAACTTCCACAGATGCATGATTAACATCGCCGACTGGATGAAGAGCAACTGCCAGCTGCTGAACACAGACAAGGAGGAAGTCAGATCTTTCGCAACAGCAGCAACACATGGAATGACTCCTGGTGGCCATGAGACCTAGGACCAGCACCCACTCCCTCCGACCAGCCAAAAACCTTGAAATCATCATTGAAAACAAGCTCACCATGAAATCACAGGTAAACGCCATCTCCTCCAACTGTTTCCTCACTCTGCGCATATTACATAAGATCTTCAAGTGGCCACCCCTACACATGAGATGCACAATGACACAGGTCCTCATCACCAGCCACCTGGACTATGGCAATGCCAAACCAATGTAGGAATAGCCACACACCGTCAGAGACTTCCTATAATACAGAACACCATAGACAGACTCATCCTCTGCCTTCCACCAAGAACCCACATTACACCACTCCTCATGCTACTCCACTCGCTCCCCGTACAGAAAAGATGCCAATTCTAGTTGCCGACCCACGCACTCAAGGATCTACACAACCAAGGAACCTCATACATTAACCAACACCTTAACTTGCCCCAACTGTCGTGAAGATTACACTCCGCCTCCCTTACACTTGCCCATACTCCCAGCAGAAGTAGAGGATGCTCCTTCTCCCACATCACAGCAAAGACCTGGAATAACCTCTCCACGCCCCTCTGGACCATCACCTCACTTCTGGAATTCTGCATGGCCCTCAAGACCAGTCTGTTCGAATAAGCCTCTGGGACCTGCAAGTGCCTGGATATCCAATCAGGTAAATTTCCGCCCTTTATAAATCATGATTCATTGATTGATAATGGCTCTTATTAAATCTACAGTAAGCAATGACCAAGCTATTCAGTCTGATTTTGTCTTATGTCTAGTACAGCCACATGTCCCAAGCTAAGGCTACAAATTGTTAAAATATAGTCCTATACATCCAGGTGGCGTTCAAATGCCCAATGTCTTGGATGGTCATAGGTGAGTTCTAATGCTGACCAAGCAGATGATAGAAGCATCTGTATCGATATTTGTCATATTTTCCTTTTGAAATGGCGTAGCAGTGAATAGTCCTGTCTGTTCGAATAAGCCTCATGGACCTTCAAGTGCCTGGATATCCGATCAGGTCATTATCCGCACTTTATAAATCACAATACATTGATTCATGTAAGAATATTCATAACCAGGAGGTGTTTCCACAATTAACAATGAATGCGCTTGAAGGTGAGGACTGAGCAATGCATAGTCTTTAAAGCATCATCATGGCACGATACCCCTGATGAATGGATCATTCCCGAAATGCATTGGGTGTATTTTAAATAAATGTTGTGTCATGTGGAAACACCTCCTCGTTATGAATATTCTTACATTGAGCATGGAAATGGGTAAAATAAATCGACAAAGTGGATAGTGAAAGAATAATTGAGTAAAATAATGGATGAAACAAAGAGTTGAAACATAAAATCGATTTATTGGGTTCATTCAACTACAAATATGGCTGTGCATCTGGAGTGGGATCCTATAAAGGTCCCCTGTTTGACCGAGCCACCTTCAAAACAGCCCTGAACAATTGCCACCATCAACTCAAAGACATGAAAAAGAAAGCCCTTACAGACTGCATCAAGGCTAGCGGCAACCATACCAAGGAACTTTTCACTATTGTTAGAGAATTGTCCTGCCCCGTAGCTACTGAATACTTGATCCCACCCTCACAGGAACTCTGCAACACCCTAGCAGATCACTTCCACCATATGATATCTACATATACAAGAACTTGGACACACAGCCAACTGACCTCCTCAGCCTCCCCATGCCCACGGAGACCGCCGCCAAGTCACTACTGGGTAACAGCTCAGCATATCAGACACAAATGCCATCATTAACTCAATCCACTGAGGAGCACCCTCTGACCTATGTCCCACCACATATTCAACCTCAAAAACTATTTTTGTTGCGTTCTCTCACCCAAGTCTTTTCTAGTTGTTCCCTAAATTGCATTGATTTTCTTCAAGGAGGGTGCTTTTCACAAAAGGTCCCAACAAAACAGGTATTCAGAATGGACAATTATTTTAAAATAATAGTTTTCACTAGAACAACATCTTGTGAGGTTTTCTAAGTGTCCTTCCCACCACACACCTTGTCTTTTCAAGATCATATAACATCACATGGTGATTGCGTTTTAGCATTTACACATGAACTAAATAGCCTGCCTTTCCATGTAATTTTGCTGAAATATTGTGCGAAACAAGTCACTTAATTTTCTCTGCACAGGTGAGCGAGAACAAATGACATATTACATTTGTACTGTCAGGGCTCTCTAATCAAATGCAGTTTTCTTTACAGATAATGTGTATTTTGTTAATACTTAGATTGCACTCCCTGTAGATTGTTCTTTAGAGCTGAGAAATGTGTCTCATTGAAATAAGTGTTCAGATTCATAAGAATAAACACCATCAACAATACAATCCATCTAAAACAAGAGGTTATTGCTACTATTAGTTGGAATGCACTGAATTCCCATGAAAAATGATTCAGGCTTCCTCAGCCAGTGTTAAATGCATAATCTTGGCATGCTCCTGCAAGCCACAGTAGAAATTATAGATACTTGCATTTGTTTTTCTGGTTCTACAATTCCCTATTTTTCTTTCCCTGTCATGTTATGGAGATATTGTTTCCTAATTAGAGACCACCAGGGAGATGATCTATTGGTTGTATGATAAAAGTGATACATCTTGGTGCCCTGCTTTATCAGTCAAGTCACCTCACTGTAGCCAAAGCAGACTTAAAATAACTCGATTACAATAAAACCTGCACTAATAGACTCTTACTGCAAGGTTGACAATGCTGCCTTCAGAAATGAAAAAATACAAAAGTGACTCACTCTTCAAGGTTAGACTGCAAAAAGTGATAATATTGCACCTTATGGGTTCCGGAGTAGCATGCGACTTGCCAAAAAAGCACTTCAAAACCCCATTAGGGGTACCATGCGCTATATAAATGCAAACCTCTTTTCTCTCTTGTATACCACCGCTACCCTTCTCTATCCAAATAACTGAATAACCTATCCACCACTCAAATTACTTTCATATTAAACTATACTAATTTTCAACACTAATCCTTTATGGGTTCAGGAGTAGTGTGCTACTCACCCAAAAATTGCTTCAACACCCTATCAGGGGTATCAAGCGCTATATATATATACAAATCTTTTTCCCTCTTCTATCCCTCCACTATCCTTCTCACTCCAAATAACTGACTAATATCCACCACTCAAATTACTTTCATATTTCACTATACATATTCACCACTAATTCTTTATGGGTTTCAGGAGTAGCGTGATACTCGCCCAAAGAGAAAGCGCTTCAACACCCCATCAGGGGTAACAAGTGCTTGTAAATACAAATCTGTTTTGCCACTTCTATCCTTCTGCTATCCTTCTGAATCCAAATAATTGACTAATCTATCCACCACTTCAATCACTTTCATATTTCACTATACTAATTCAACACTAATCCTTTATGGGTTCCGGAGTAGCGTGCTACTCACCGAAAAAGTGCTTTGATGCCTCGTCAGGGGTAGTAAGCGCTATATAAATGCAGTTACAATACAATTACAAGACCAGAATGTAAGATGAGTTTCAATTAGGCACTATTTCTTACTGAGTAAGGATTTATCAGAAGTTATTGCCCTCTCAAAAGATCGTTAACTGCTGTTAATTATCCAACATGCAGTTATCGACCTAGGCCGAGGTCTGTGGTGAATAATAAATAGGACAATTAACAGTGGCTAATGCTAGACAGCATATGTGAAACTAGAGAGATGTATTCTGGTTTTGGGACAGAGTAAAGTCAGCATGTGCACTACATTTAAACCCACACTTCTACAAGCTTCTCTCAAGTGCGGTCAATGACTAAACATGTGATGTTCAGTTTCTCCCTCACTTCCTTTCCTTGTTTCACACTGTGACAGTTATTGTCTGCTAGCAAGTGGTGAATTTCTTGCTGTACCCAGGCATAGTTGGTGGAAAGCAAAGGTGATTTGGGGTTTCTGTGCACTGGGAAGAGAGGTGCACACGCGGACTCACATACACCCAACCAGTTTGAATAGACGAATCAGGCTTAACATAAACACAATGATGAAATGTATTGCCAAATTTAAATGCAGCCCACTATTGTTTGTTTTCTCATCTATCTATACATAGGTTCACATATATGCTCTTCACCCATACTTCTTTCTGCACAACCAGTGCGCACTGCCACCTATGCCTCCTAGCTCACCTATCCTTCTTTTCATCTATCTGCTCAGTTATACATTCATCCAGGCACCTAGTCAATCAATCACCAATCCATCCATCCATCGACGCACAGATTCACTTGCTCACCTATCTCCGGATCCAATCATCTATACTCGTACATCTGACAGCTCACCAAAGCAAGCTATCCACTAATTTACTTGTGCAGGGTCTACCATCTAGCGACTTATCTTATTGTTCATCCATCCAAATACCTCTGTTGACTAATCTTTGCAGTACCTTACCAATCCATATACTGTAATCTCCTAAATCACTCTTTAATTCGCTCAGCCATCCTCTTGCTTACCCATCTACAGTGCTCCATCAACTGATACCGTGCCATCCCATGGCTCACATCTCCGTTCTCCACTATCTGCTGAATCACTACCCGTTTATCCACTCTACTTGTTCAACTTTCGACTCTAATTTATCAATTTGCTAATTAATTCACTCACCCACATACAACCCTCCACCGCTCTACTCACCCATCTACAGCACTCGGACCAGATGCCTCATACACTTTCCCACCCATTAATATTCATCCATCAAAGGACTCACCAACTCATGTTGCTCAGGCTACTGACTCGGGCATCTGTACAAGTTAATTTACTTGCCCACCCACAATCCATCAGGAACTGGCATAACATTTCAGCTAATAATCTCATAACTCAGCTGCCATTCCACTCTGCTACAAATCCAATTACTTACTCGCCCATACACCTTCAGCCACTTCCTCGACAATTCACTTACACAGCCATCTATTCACTCACTCATGCTTCAACATTACTCATTACTCCATCTTCTGACACATCCATTCACTGCCTCGCCTATCCCATACATTATCTCCAAACTCGCCTATTTATACTACTCAATAAAATGGCTTACCCATCCACTTCCTCACCTATTTACTTGCCTGTCCTTCTACCAACTAAATTATACACTCGCAACACCCATCCTCATTAAACTATCTCAGCAAACCTGTCTACTTGTTCTTCCTGCACTCATTCATCTAATTATATTCACTATCTGCTGACTCACCTAATGGGACTTCTCTTTCAACTGACGTCCCACCCCAATCCTCACTCCTACGCATCCTCTCGCTCACCCATTTATATTGCCCAGAAATGTACTCACTTATCCACTCACTCTTATTCTGGTTCACCCATCCACCTACCGACTCACCCATTATTTGCAAACCCATGCAGCTACTAACTCAATCATCCACTCGACCAAACTCACTCACTGTGTACTGACGAGACTGTCGAAGAAAGAAATGGCCTTTCTCTGGATTGACGGATATTAGTGCATAATGTAGACATGCAATGACGCTTCCTGCTGTATGTGTCCAGTATTTGTAAAGCACAAATGAATCACCTCCTAGGGGACTCAAGGCGCTGGGGGGCATTGGGGAGATCAAGTGAGATATTGCCCAGAGTCACAAGGTGCTGAGCTGAGCTGTCGGGGATCGAGCAGTGTGCCCCGGGCCGTGCTCCGGAGTCAGCCGCCATGGCCGCTGCGCCACACATCTCCCTGCTGTGTTATATAACTTCCTTAGTTTCCAAGGATATTGCATCACTTCCTTCTAGCTTAAGCCAATGTATTCTCTCTCGTATTTAAAGACCTTTATAGGGATGGCACCGGACTGCGGAGGAGCAAAGAAGAGAAGCAATTAATGTAGGAGCAAACATATACATTTTTACGCCCTAATTAGTATTTAGGTTTTGTTTATGATTTGGTCGACAATAAATATATACCAATTCTTAATAATGCATTCGCAAGAAGAAATATGAAAATAAAATATTAGACAATCACTGCTATAGAACATTCAGAACACTTTGTTCTCAACAATTTTAACAAACAGTTATCGGCCGCAATCTCCAGCAGGTAATGCCTGGTTCCATCGCAGTTTAAGTACATTTATGAACCTCCGTGGGGGAGAGAGTGTAAGTGCCTACCTTTCAGTCTGTGGAGCAAGGCGCCTGACATAATTATATCTCAATGCATGTCAGATTCGGTGGCCCATTAATTGTAAGCTCAAATGCAATGCATAATTCATTCATGGAATAAAGGCTATTAATCACCTCTAATAGAAATTATGGGTGTTCTTAATGCCACTGGAATATAGAAGAGCGATTATCCTTTTGCAAGAAAACTCAAGTTAATTTCCATTTTGCTTCCAAACCTTTTACATCAATAGCAGAGCAACATATAATGTTGAAGTCACGGCTGTCCATTGCATCTCCTTTTCACAACGACACTAGAGGATTATTTTTATCAAACCAGAGGATAATTTTCCCTTATTAAAGTGGTCTGAACGCTGAATTCAAATGACTTACATTATTAGAGAAAAGGAAATATTGGTCCTTTACATGTATCTCTTCATCAGCTGGAAAAATACTCCGAGCTGAGGAGGGGACCCCATACACTATTAAAAAGATGGATATTTGTAGGCTATACTCGGGTTCCTCTGCAAGAAATCTCGAAGCGACATTTGTGCCGGAGGTGGGCTCGGCTGGCAACAGGGTGGGAATGGGACAAAAAAATCGGTCAGGGCAACCATATATGTGTGAACCCCATTAGATATCAGGTAGCTAGAAAGTGACCCACGTTTGCAAGTAGAGTGGTCTTGAGCTTGTAAAGACTGGTTGTACAGGTGTTTTGAAATGTATGGCAGACTGCATGCATTTATGCTCGCTACAAGCAATTTTTGTGGTAATATTAGGAAAGTCAACAATAAACACCGGGCCATCAGCCCATAGCACAGGCCCCCAAACCTTCAAAAAACGGCCATACACTGAGCTATAGGCAGGGCCTTTGGAATTATGCAGCAGGGGAAGGCCAATATACGTCGAAGGCGTCATTTAATTATGCAGCAAGAAAAAGCAAATTAAGCGAAGTAGTGCGGCACATTTTGTGATAGCAATACTTAATTATTTTGACATTTCTGCATATGTTAACATTGCCCAGTCAAAGGTTTGACTTCATTAAAACAAGTTTAACATCCAAATCTGGCAATAAGCAACTGAAAGTTGAAAAATCAATCTTTGTGAAGGGCCTTCCACTGCATGGCAACACGTGCACTTAAGTTTTACTTATGATACATTTGAGCTACAAACAAAATGTATTTTTTGTTAAAATCAGCAATTACCCAGGAGATGATGGATTATGTGGCAGATGTGGTAAATCCATAAATATGCAAAAAAAAACGTGCTGCCACAGAATCGCGTAATTCCAGTGGTGCTTCCTATGGGCCAGTGTGAACCTGGCTGGAAGTCAGCAGCCACGGCCCGTGGAGGGAGTTTTGGTGGGGCGGGGCGGGGGTGCTAAAAAACGGAGTATGGATAATTGAAGGTAAGTAAACAATGTAATAAATAAAACGAATTTCGTAGTGCGCTCTGCATCACATTTTGCGATGCAGGGCGCAATACGAAATTCGTTTTATTAATTAAATTGTTTATTTACCTTCAATTATCCATACTCCGGTTTTTAGCACCACCCCCAACCCTGCCCCTCCCCCGCCCGCCTCTCCGCCCCACTGAAACTCCCTCCACGGGCCGTGGCTGGAAGTCAGTAGCGGCCGGCAACATTAAAATATGATGAGCGCTCCTCTGCTTGAGTCCTCGGTGATGACTGGGGAGGTCCAGGCGAAAGGGAAGGGCTTTCTTCCTTGTAGAAAAATGAAACCAACCAATCCTGGAGCTGCAACTCCGCTCCAGGATGGCTGGAGGAAGCTACCCCAGCGCTCATTTTGAGGCTGAAGGCCTGTGGCTGCAAACCCTTAGATGTTTCCCAGCCCTAGGATTGCGGGTTCTGAAGTGTGCATGTCAGATTTGGCAGCTGTAGGCAGCCGGCCAATCTGACATGTGCACTGGCAGGGGTCTGAAGTAATAGTGAAATTGCACTAATCAGCCCAACCCCTTGCCTTTGCGCTGTAACAGTGCAAACCTGGGACACAGCATAATAAAATGTTACATTTGACCAATTTATTAATGCGTGTGCATGCAGCTCTTGCAGCAGGTGGGGGCGACGCTCTTCTGGCATTGCCAGCCGCTGCTGGCAGTGCCGCACGGCCATTTCTAACCCTGTTCCTAAGCCATCTGAAAGTAATGGGCATGATCATTGTGTCCTACCTCAATAGCCAAGTTGAAATATTGATCTATACTTACATCAACACTGCAATATCGACTACCATGAAATCATCATCCACATAAGAAGATGTAGGCATAAAAATAGTCTTCATTAGGGAGAGGAATATACACAAGCGCTCTCTCCTTGCAAGAGTGTTACAGAATTACTCCCTCCTTGCGTGAATCACGGTGCCTGGAGTGAAAGAGGACATGCAGAAGGTGCAAACCTATGTAAATTCATATATGAAAGAAGGAAACGTAAAGATCCTTGAGAAGTTTCAATGCATAATTTATCTCCTTCACCTTCATGCACACCACATTCATACCTAAAATCTCCAAGTCACTGATAGTGGAATTCTTTGGCTTTAGCGAGATGCAATACACATTCGGTTCTCAGACAATGAAAAAATATCAAGTAGTATGTACACGTACTGCTCTCCAACTTCCACTGTGGATTAGAGAATTAATTTGGCTTTCAGGAGAAACTGAGATTTATATTAAAGAGTTAGGATATTTTCCAAAGAAGTGGTTCATTAAGGATCTTTTAAAGATAGACAGAGAAGGACTATTTCTGATTTGTGCGAGGATTTTAATCTCAAATGTGGCCTGTGAAAGTCCTCGGCAGAGAATTTTAAGAGTGACAAGCTCAATCTCAACTTTGCTTCAAGATACAAAATAATTAGATGTTCCTGCCAAGTATTTTCAAGTTCTTAATATGAAACTTTGTTATTTGTGCTTATTTGGGAAACAAATTAAGAGCGATAGAGCAGGAGTGAAACACTATAATATGTGGCAATTAAACTGCTAAAACTGAGTTTTTTTGGTTACTCTTTCAGTAATTTTCTTATGTGTTGCATTTTGGAGTATGTCATACCCGTAGACAGTGTAAGTCATATTTATATATGGATATACTGCACAGTCCATTGTCTGTAACCATTATTGATACTATTAGTTAGCCATTAACCTATCATACATTTATCCTTACACCGCTACCAGTGTCTTAGCTATTAAATTGATGTCCTTGTCATTATGATTTTGTCTTAACTATTTTATCTTGAGTAAGTAGCTAATATCTTTGTCCATTATTGCCTCCCATGTGCCTCACATATATACAACAGTTTTTTTACGAATGTTACTGTCATCTGTGAACCATCATTTATGTGTGCTTTACTATTCTCCAATGATAAATTGTTATATTTTACCACTATTGATGCCACAAGTTAGCCATTAACTGCCATCTATTATTTTTATATTTTTGTTTTTCTTTGTCTTTTCGATTTTTTCTTACCTTTTTTTGTCCTCACTATGTGGTTCAATGATTGGGGGTGGGAAGCACACCAGTTTGTATTGTAAATGTAATCCTCAATTAATCTTTTTTTATTCAAAAAATAGTCTTTTGATGCGTGCGTCCTTGCTGTTATGCCTCCACGAAGAAGGGTGGGGTGATTGATGTCACCCCAACACCAGTCGCACAGCAACATGTAGCCATTCACAGTCTGCTTTAAATCGATACTCATTTTTTATTCGTCTTTTAAACATTTTTATCCATATTTAATCTCCTTCTTATTCTGTCTTTTCTGTATAATTCCAATTTTTATTCACATACGGGGTGTATTCTGCCATTTTCCAAATTTCTATTGTTCAAGCCGTGCTCTCCGGACCTCAAGTTCAAACAAGATCAACGCAGAAGTTCGTCCACAGCAATGTTTATTTTAAAATCCAATGCATTTCGGGCACCTCACTGCCCTTCATCAGGGAACACTATAAATGACAATAAAAACGAATAATCAACATCATATGTGCACTAACATCAAAATCTTGTTATTAATTTAACGTTTCAATACATTTTCATAATGTTTAATCACTTTCTTGTGACACCAAATATGTCAAACCACCTTCGTGCACAAAGTAATCAATAACATTTCGCGTTGACATGAACAAACAGTGCTTATTAAACCACGTGTTTCAACGCTCGGGCCCCACACTTCTCTTTACAAAGAATATTAACGCATTTTTTGTCATTAAAGTTTATTCGCCGTCTTCATACCTCTCATATTCGGTGTCTACTTGCTTAACTACGATCTTATGTGCTCATACCCTTTTACACCTACTTAGCCTCCCCACTTTCTCCCTTCTCATACTACTTGTATTAACCAAAGTATTCATGTTTTAAAGCTCCCAACTTTTTTCACATTATTAAACAATTTTCCTCCCTGCTACGTTATCACATCCCGCATACCTGCCGTGGACACTAAAATCACTCCAGTTTCGTTCCGTCCCAAATGAAGAAATGGCATCCTATTGAATCCCCTTCATTTAAATCACACCCTCAATATAAACTTTCATTTAATAGGCCCGTCCCTCCCACGTGTTTCATGACTTCATGTTCGCATTTAGCAGTGCTTAATTTGTAAAATATGAAGTGCAGGTGCTCAAATGTTTTTCGAAGGCCACATATACTTTTTGCATGCCCCACCCACTTACTCCACTGGCTCGACCCACTATTGGCCCCACCCACATCCTCAACTGGCACTGCTAAAAGTCGGATGTAATACCCAATCTGAATATTATATGTTTCTTTCGTCTTCATTGATTGATTTTGCTCGCCACAAAGTGTTATTCATACTTTTTGAAATGTCAAGCATACACTTTCATGCTACTATAAATAACCATCAGACAGCAAGTCTAAAACTGATCTAAAACTTATGGGCCCGGCCCTTTTCAGAATCATGGACCCATCTTTATTGTTGAGTTCCCAGATATTAAAACAAACATTGCCTGGATTAAGCTCAAATCCATGAAGCCTTCCATACCATGCAAAACCCTTATACAGTGTGTCTTTAGAAGTTGAAAACAGCCCAAATTTACAAACATGGGCAATTTTTTTATTTAGCCTTCTGATTCTCTAATGGGGGGCTACTTTTATTTTGGTACCCGGGCCTTTATTCTTTCCCAGTGCGGCCCTGTATAGGTACCGTTAGGAGAAAATTATTCCTCTGTTATTTCAGTTAAATTAACAAATGTTCCTACTTCATCATTTTCTACAGAACTGTGTTCAAAGCAGGTAACCACACTCCCTCTAGGGCTAATTTATATGCATTACAACACAAATATTTCTAGTATGAGTAGTACCATAGAATACTTTCACTTAACAGTGCTCAAGCTAATGTCTCCCAGTGAGAGAGTCTCAGCCAAAAGGAAGAAATGTTATGTGGGGCTACTGGTCACGACGGGCCTGAGACTGACTTAGTGTGGAAGATGCAGAAGTAAAAAAGCTGCTTGGAAAATGCATCAGAAAATATGTTTGTGACAATGTTGGCTTTGTACGGTGATGCAGGTGAACATGATTAAACAATACTGTAGTTTCGCACATGAGTGACACTTTGCAGGTCTTGACTGTACAGGATCAACAGGAAGACAGGTTATGAGGATTTTATAGGATTGGACTTCAAACAGCAATATTGATGATATCTTAAAAAGCTTTAGCAACATAGATGATAAATCATCTCCATACAAGTCATGAAACAACAATCATATTTGTAAGTGTCGTCAGGCACCAAGAAAGCAAGATCAGCAATTACCCTAATGAGCATGGCATGTTATTTTGCTCAGCCGGCAGCAGTATGTTGAGCACAGGCAGTAGTGACTAGACGGCAGCCTCTCTGGGAGTTCGCATGCAAATGTGCCATGTCTTGATGAGGAGTTTTCCTATTTTCCACTTGTCCACTCTGAAAGTGGCAGCATACCTACTGAATACACCATAGATAGAACTGATACAACTGAGCAGGGGAGCAGCAAGTTGGAGAGTAGGCAAAATCAGGAAAAACACCCAGCTCCTTCAAGCATCGATCACCTGATTCAGTTACTGAGTCAGTACAATGCCTTTAATGGCACTGTCGGAGACTAAGCCGTGCAGCCGGGTTAAATTAAAGTTAAATGCCCTACACGGCCCCTGCCCTCCTGTCAGCCTTCTCCCCCTGTCCCGGTCCTGTCAGTGGCACTGTAGAGGTCAGGTGCCCCATGCCTGGCACCGGAGGCGTAAGTGCTCAGGGCAGGCCTCTGACTCGTCACTTGGTGGTTCACTGGGTGGTTCACTTCACAGGTCACTTCATGCGTGTGAAGTGAACTGTGAAGTGCACCAGCACAAATTAAGCACTGGTTTACTTCCCGACTCTCTCGCCTCCCAAATCTTGTCTGTCCAGTATTACAATTCCCTGAATCTCACTCATTGTGGTAATAGAAGCTGTTTTCTAAAGAAAATAATTAACATCACTGTGACCATCTGTACGTTGCTGCTATAAAATGTCGACGCAAAACTTTCCACTTTTCCTCCTAATCTACTTGTTTTTAAAGTTAATCTTCTGTCTTTTTTTAGTACAGTGCCCTTAATGGCACAATTGGAGACTGGGCCATGCAGCCGCGCTGCTAAGGTCAGGGTTAAAGTAAAGTTAAATGCCCTACACAGCCCCTGCCCTCCTTTCATCCTTCTCCTCCTTGCCCGTTCCTGTCAGTGGCACTGTAGAGGTCAGGTGCCCCGTGCCTGGCCCCGGAGGCATAAGTGCTCAGGGCAGGCCTCGGACTCGTCACTTGGTGGTTCACTTCACAGGTCACTTCATGCGTGTGAAGTGAACTGTAAAGTGCGTGAACCACTGAGAAGGCTGGTAGGAGGAGGGCTGGGAGGGGGGCGGTGCACAGCAGGGCCTCCTGGCGAGTTAACTTCCTTAACCCACCCCAGATTTAATTTGGAGCAGAGCGGGAGCCAGAGCTACCACGCCAATGCCGGTGACCGTCACGTCGTCCCATCCACAACACACCCAAAAAAAGCAGCGTCGGTAATGGCGGAATATGTTATGGCTGTTAGTTTACTTACAGTTACTGCTGTGGTGGTGGGAGGACGAACACTGGCCTGCCTGTCTTTAAATTTGATATGCTGCCTAGGCGAGGCTGCTGTTGCTGCCTGCACTACGACGTCTACCACCTCGAATGCTGATGACTCCTGGCCGGGTGCGTACGTGCGAGAGAGCGGGGCGGGGCAATTTTAAAACAATCTACGCACGGTGCCACCCCACAGCCCTACCCCAGCAGAATACAAATCCAGCCCCCTGCCCTATCTGTGTCCCGCCTGTAATGTTGTGAATAGCTAGGAATGGACAGTGCCCAGTGACCACACTGGTCAGGCACTAGGACCAGCCCGAGGGAAAGCCGAGGGCGGGAGGAAAGGGAGGAGCTGGGGGAATAAGGGGCAGTTCACCACTGACCACCAGAGCTGTAGGACCTAAATAAAGAAGCTCCCCAGAAACCGTTGTCCGCGTGGTCATTGAGTCAGGAACGACTCGACAACTGGCGACGAGGATAATCGCAGCCTGCGCGTGTGGACCCCTGCAGTGCCCTGCAGTGAAAGCCTACCCAGTGCCCACCTCGGCGGCAACAGCGGACCGGAAGCGCCCACCGAGTGCCCACCTCGGCGGCGAAATAAGATAAGAAGCGCCCACCGAGTGCCCACCTCGGCGGCACCGAGACCCAGAAGCGCGCCTACCGAGTGCCCACCTCGGCGGCACCGAGAGTCAGGAGCGCGCCTACCGAGTGCCCACCTCGGCGGCACCGAGAGTCAGGAGCGCGCCTACCGAGTGCCCACCTCGGCGGCACCGGGACCCAGGAGCGCGCCTACCGAGTGCCCACCTCGGCGGCACCGAGAGCCACAGAATAGCCTACCGAGTGCCCACCTCGGCGGCACCGAGAGCCAGAGAAGAGCCTACCGAGTGCCCACCTCGGCGGCAGAAGCGTGGCGAGATCACCACCCACCGAGTGCCCACCTCGGCGGTGAAAAAAGTAAAGAAGAAGGACTGTTACCTGTCTTCAGCGGCCCCGGTGAGTGAAATAGCCGACCCAGCCAGACTCCCGGCAGCCGATTGCCTGAGATCGGCCGAAATCCCGCCGGAAACGAGATTCCCGGCGGCCATCTTGAAGTCAGGCGGCTTCAACCAATCCCCTGCGAGGGATTCCCGGCGGCCATTTTAGGGTCAGGCAAAGGCCCTGAAACACCAAACAAGCACTGGTGAGTGCATAGAAGAGGATAAACAAGCACTGGCGAGTGCACAGAAGAGGATAAACAAGCACTGGCGAGTGCAAGAAGAAAAAAAAATCGGAAACACCAAACAAGCACTGGTGAGTGCAACGCAGTTCATCAACAAGCACCGGCGAGTGCATAGAAGAGGATAAACAAGCACTGGCGAGTGCAACGGAAACGCCAAACAAGCACTGGTGAGTGCAACGAGACCGAATCAAAGAGGATAGACGGACTGAAGTAGGCAGCAGACACTACGAGCAAACAATGACCGACCCTCTCCCTGAAAGCATGTCGAGAGCATCTCTCCTGCGGCGCCCTGAACCCCTCATTATCGAATCCGGCAGGAGCATGAGCCTGCGGTGGCAAGAATGGATTGAAGATTTCGACGACTTCATAAAAGCTTCCAAGATAACTGACGAGGAAGGACAACTACTTTTCCTCAGGAACCTGATTGGCAGGGACGGAGGCCGGGTCCTGAAAGAACTGCCAGAAGAAGCGTTGGAGTCCTACACAAAAGCACGAGAAGCGCTGAATGGTAAATTCCTGCACAGAAAGAACGTCGATTTTGAGAGGTACACCCTCAACAGAGCGGTGCAAGAGCGCGGGGAACGGATGGAGGCGTTCGTGACTCGTCTGAACCGCCTAGCGAAACACTGCGAGTTTGACAAATTTTCAAAGGAAGACGCTCTGCGACTAAGAGTCATCGAAGGCTGCCTCTCCGAACCATTAAGACGCAAGCTACTGAAGAAAAGCTACACACTAGCACAAATCGTGGACATGACGAGAGTCGAGGAGCAAGCTGACGACTACGCCAAAAGCATGGAAAGCGGGAAAAGCGAGAGACCGGAACAAGCATTCAGGATGCAATCTCGGCACGAACACAGGCGGTCTCCGCCACGTGACCGCTCATCCAGGTCTAACAAACACCACCACCAGTCTCACAGAGGGCACAAAGACACGAGATACCCGAAAGGACGCTCGGACAAGCACAGCAAATGCTTCCGATGCGGATACGACTATCCACATGCAGATGCATGCCCAGCGCTGGGTGAGAAATGCCGGAAATGTGGGAGAGACAACCATTTCGAAAGCATGTGCGGGGCAGTGCCGAAGAGTGATCACAAGGGAAGTCACCGACGATACCCAGAAAGTCGCCATCATGCCAGAGCCGTCGAAGCCAAACGCGACTCATCGTCGGGGTCGTCACAATCAAGCGACCGCTCCTGCAAGACCTGTCGGTCTCGGCGATCTTCCTCCAGAGGATCTCAATCTCCACCACCCGCTCCTCGAAAAGAATACCTCAATCGAGTGGCAGACCTTGACCAACTAAAGGAATACCCGCGTCTGGACATCAACATTGGCTCTCACCCCACGCAGTTCGTGCTCGACAGTGGGGCAACGTTAAACTATCTGCCAGCCGCTGAATATCACCGGATGAATCCCCGACCCGAACTAATGGAGGCCTATGTGCAGGTGTACACATACATGGCCGAAAAGCCACTAACATGCCTGGGGAAGTTCGAAACTGACTTGTCATATGAAGGTCAGACAATACCAGCATACATCCACGTCATTGAAGGGCCCGAGGCTGACTGCCTACTGAGCCTAGCAACAGCCGAACGTCTGAAACTGGTAGACATCCTATTCAGGGTCACTGACAAACCATCACTCATCCGAAAGTTCCCAAAGCTATTCCAAGGACTAGGAAAATTGAAGAACTGTCAAATAAAGCTACACATAGATGACCAAGTCACGCCGGTGGCGCAACACCACAGGAAAATACCATTTCATTTACAAGAAGCCGTGGAGAAGGAACTCAGCGACCTGCTGGAAGCAGACATCATTGAGAGAACGGAAGGGCCGACGCCGTGGGTCTCCCCGGTCGTGGTAGTCCCAAAGAAAGGAGAAACGAGTCAAGTTCGTCTGTGTGTAGACATGAGAGCGCCCAACACGGCCATCGAAAGAGAGAGACATCCTGGACCACACATCAGTGACATGATCACGTCCCTCAACGGAGCAAAGGTGTTTTCAAAACTGGACCTCAACAAAGGATACCATCAACTAGAGCTGCATGAACGATCTCGATACATCACAACATTCTCGACACACCTTGGCCTATTCAGATACAAGAGGCTAAGTTTCGGAGTGTCATCAGCAGCAGAGATATTCCAAGAGGCCATCAGGAGAACGATACACCACATCCCACAGGTTCTGAACTACAGTGACGACATTCTTGTATACGGAGCAACGACAGCTGAACACAACAAAGCGCTGAATCAAGTCTGTCAAGCCCTGCTAGATGCGAACCTCACACTCAACGAGGCTAAATGTGAACTGCACAAACCAACACTAAAGTTCTTTGGACACCTATTCTCTGGAAATGGAATGAAACCTGACCCAGAAAAAGTAGCAGCGCTAAATGACACACCAAGCCCAAGGGACGTGGGCGACATTCGCTCGTTCCTAGGCATGGCCAGCTACTGCTCAAGATACATTCCCGACTATGCTACCCTAAGTTTCCCGCTGAGGAAGCTCACTAAACAAGGGCAACCCTTCCAGTGGTCCACCCAGTGTGAAGGAGCATTTCGCGAAATTAAGAGAACTGTGGAAACAGCAAAGAATTTAGCATACTTCAGCCCCACAATGAAGACAGAGATAACAGTAGACGCCAGTCCGGTAGGGCTCGGAGCCATCCTAGCCCAGTATGACAGGGAAGAAGACCAAAGGCACATAGTAGCGTATGCGAGCAGAAGCCTGACGGACACTGAGAGAGCCTACTCGCAACCAGAAAAAGAAAGCCTGGCGGTCGTCTGGGCGTGTGAACACTTCCACATCTTCATTTTTGGGAAGCACTTCACACTCATAACTGATCATCAAGCCCTGACCACGATCTTTGGAAACCCAAAAGCAAAAATGCCACCAAGAATAGAGAGGTGGGGCCTAAGATTGCAAGAATATACATATACCATCATCCACAAGCCTGGCAAAGATGCAAACCCGGCCGACTACATGTCACGACACCCCATCAAAGATGACAAATCAGAACAATCAATAGCGGACGAATACATTCACTTCGTAGTGAATCAAGCGAGACCTCCGGCGGTACCCCTAGATGCCATCTGCGACGCGACCGAAAAGGATGCCACTTTGCAGGAAGTAAAGAACTTGATCCAAACTAATGGCTGGAGACGCCAGCCAAGCAATGGACAAAACGACACGGACATGGCGGCATTCAAACACGTCCATGAAGACCTGTCGATCGCTGCCAATGGACTCATTCTACGAGACAAAAGAATAGTAATACCACGAGAACTCAGACAAGGAGTCATTCACTTAGCGCATGAAGGACATCGGGGTGTGGTAGCTACAAAAAGAGCACTCCGCGAAAGAGTCTGGTTCCCAACCCTAGACCAAATGGTGGAGGCGACACTAAAGGACTGCCCGCAATGTCAACTTGTGAGTCGTCCGGACCCCCCTGCACCACTGCAAATGTCCCCACTACCGGAGGGCGTCTGGCAACACATCGCCATTGACTTCTTTGGGCCCATCAAATCGGGCCAATACGTCCTAGTCATCATGGACGAGTACTCTAGATTCCCCATCGCCCAATTGTGCGGCTCCACAAAAGCATCAAGTACCATACCCATCCTAGACGAGGTCTTCGCCGCATGGGGAATCCCCCTAGTGGTGAAGTCGGACAATGGACCACCGTTCAATAGCCACGACTTTGCTGAGTTCGCACAACACCTCAACTTCACGCACCGCAAGATCACGCCGCTCTGGCCACAAGCCAATGGAATGATTGAACGCTTCATGGCCACGATCAAGAGGACCTTCCAGCAAGCAGAAATCACCGGGAGGCGCATACAGACAGCACTTGACGAAGTGCTGCGGGCATATAGAAACACGCCCCATTCTACCACGGGCAAATGTCCCGCTACCGTCATGCTAGGACGCCCGGTGCGCACTAGAATACCAATGATGACCCCAACGGCGCCAGAACTGGACACTGATTCTGAGCACGAAGAGATCGCGGCAAGAGACAAAGAAAAGAAGGAAAAGATGAAAGACTATGCGGATGAGCGACGCCACGCGGCCCCCCCGCAAATAAAGGAAGGAGACTGGGTGCTAGCGAGACAAGAGCAACACCGGAAGACAGACTGTCGATACAGGGAGATTCCCCTCAAAGTGATCCAACAGAAAGGAACCATGATCACAGCAGAGGCCGAAGGGAAGCGACTCACCAGAAACGTGACATACTTCAAAAAGTGCGGACCCAATGTCACCGAGTTGCTGGCTGATCCGAAAGCGGAGCCAGAAGACCGCGAGACACTGACAATCAACAGCCCATTGCCCAGTGGACTCACTGACGAGAATGAGAGTGACAACTCCGACCCCCAAGCACGCCCCAGACGGGTGATCAAGAAACCATCGCGCCTGATTGAAGAACCGTAAAGAAACGAACTCGTGACTTGACCAGGGACAATGCCACTGTGTCATCATCCACCGAGGGGGGAGATGTAATGTTGTGAATAGCTAGGAATGGACAGTGCCCAGTGACCACACTGGTCAGGCACTAGGACCAGCCCGAGGGAAAGCCGAGGGCGGGAGGAAAGGGAGGAGCTGGGGGAATAAGGGGCAGTTCACCACTGACCACCAGAGCTGTAGGACCTAAATAAAGAAGCTCCCCAGAAACCGTTGTCCGCGTGGTCATTGAGTCAGGAACGACTCGACACCGCCCACCAGTAACGGCTGTCGCCTAATTAAAGACAAGAAATTCAAAATGCGCCCCGTGACCGTCACAACTATATTAATAGAATCTGGTCCGCATATTGGATTGATTTATGCATGCAGTAAATAAATTACGAGTAAGATGGTCTGGATCGGTATGTGATGCGCCGAGTCAGTGAGGTAATTTATTTTGTGAACAGTGCAGAAACCTTTTGTTTTGTAGACCCGGCCCTGATAAATATGTGCCGGTGCTAAGCACCGGAAAGCACCGGCACAAATTAAGCACTGGCATTTAGATTCACAACATCTATTACACGAACTACATTGCCCACAATCCTCTATTCACATGGAAACAATGCGACGCATTACGAAATCTTTTAAATCTTTGATGCTTGTATTCCTATCCATTGCATATCTTAATCTAGGCTGATGTGCACCGCTATGTATGTCATTCAGTTCATCCTTGTAAAAACATCGCTACTGACCCGAACCAGTTCTTCCTCCGTCAATGTAGATGCATGTTATGAAAAACTCATTTGTTTTATCTGAATCATTCTTGCTCACGAGTGCTATCCCAACATGGCGGGGTAATTTTATGAAACAATGATTGGGGGTCGGAAGCACACCAGTTTGTATTGTAAATGTAATCCTCAGTTCATCTTTTTTTATGAAAAAAATAGTCTTTTGATACGTGCGTCCTGGCTGTTATGCCTACCCCGGCCATACTTACCGCCGCCACCGCCGAGAGTCCACAAAAGCTGTCGCAGGGACCAGCCGCCACCGCCAAGAGTCACGAATCCCGCAAACACCGCGCCGCCGCTCCGGGGACTACAACACCCGGCGGCGCGCAGGAGGTGACGGAGAACGCGGGGACAACGCGCCAGGAGGCGCAATAAAATCCCTGAGACCCCGGCAGAGCGGGGAAACCATACTTACCGCCACCACCGCCGAGAGTCCACAAAAGCTGTCGCAGGGACCAGCCGCCACCGCCAAGAGTCACGAAGCCCGCAAACACCGCGCCGCCGCTCCGGGGACTACAACACCCGGCAGGCTACGCGGCGGCGCGCAGGAGGTGACGGAGAACGCGGGGACAACGTGCCAGGAGGCGCAATAAAATCCCTGAGACCCCCGCGTCGCGGGACGCCCGGGGCGAAGCCCGGGCAAAGGGCGGGCCCTCTACGGCCCTCAGCGGCAGGAGGCGACAGGGCCAGAAACCCTGTTGGACGCTCGTCGACGCCTAAGGTACCTTCCACTGCACAAGTAAGCCACTGTAGTACGCAACGCTTGCATCTGCTATTATTTGTGGACATCGTCTTCTATTTGTATAGTATTATGTGGAAAAAAAGGTCTTGCTCCTACTGGTCCTACTGCAAATACGATGGATAACTATATGGTCCAAACTGTAAAAAAAATCAATACACAGAGGAGAGAATCCTTGGGGCTGAGTCAATCACCAGACTTAAGACTTGTGAGCCCGACCATACCTCCCCCCACAGATGATATCACTTCTGCGGAGATTGACTGTGAAGTTCATTCCATCTCTTCTGCTAACCAGGATAATGGCAATCCCACTGAAAATGTTGTGCATAGCCCTGAGTTACTCATTGTGGACTCTGTGTAACATACAGATAGTGACTCTGAAATAGAAACACAGGCTTGTCTTTCAGATGAAGACCAATCGATATCCGATCAGTCCTCCCGGGCTGAACACTCGAGGGCAAAACCTCAGCCAAAACGGGGAGGGTTAAGATCAGGGGTAAGGAAGAAGAGGGCAAATACTCCTAAGGTTAACTTAAAGGAGCACGTAGAGCGAAGGGCAATGTTTAATGTTGATGATGATTTGTTCCTTAAAATTGCTGAACTAATTGAAAGTAAAATCAAAGCCATTGTTAAACCTCTAATTGCTAAAATAGATAAATTACAAACTGAGGTTAAAAAGCTAGGTGGCCAGCAGAACAAGCTAGTGGAGGGAGTTGAAAATGTTTCCACCTTGGTCGTTAACATGGGTAATAACTATGGAGAGCGTGCTATTCCCGAGTCTGACGCTACAGATGGATTATCATCCAATAGTTTTCCACCGCAAGTATTGGTTTTAGATACTAATGACACAGCTGGGAAAGGGGCTGCTCCCCTAACAGTTGAAATTCCCCCAGTACAGCCCCAGTTAACAGACCCTTTACAATTTAGGTGGAAGCTTCCCCCGTTGTCTTAGTACTAGCTAATGTTCCCCCACTAGAAGCTGGTATTGTGGAAACTCCAACCACTCTATCTAATAAGGCTTTGCAATGGCTTACACACAACATGACACTAGCCCCAGGGGGGGCCCAGCAATTGGCTCAAAAGATTAAAAATGCAAAAAGGGTCTCTTGGTTAGGAAACCGTCCCCAAAAATTTAAAGGGGATTGTGTGGCAGTTAGTTTCTCACATACAGGTGTGTTGCCAAACATCCTTACTAACTTACTGCCGCCCCAACGTAGGAATGGCACTGTTGTTCCTCTAACTTTAAAATTCTTTTATGGAGAACAACAGAATGTCACCTACCCCAGGACCCCAGCGTTTGGGAGGGATAACAACTGGGATTCAAATAATAGATGGGGAGGAGAACAACATCGAAATACCTTAAATCATTCAGCTCTTCCCGCTTATCAAAATCCCTTTGTACAGCCCCTTTTGTTGTCCAATCGATATGCACCTCTATCCTTTTTGGATCAAAACGATTGACTTTTGCCTGATCACACAAGTTGTGAAGAGAACTATGCACCAGTACTTAGCATACTTACCTGGAATATTGCAGGAATCAAGGCCAAAGTAGGTAATGCGGCATGGCTAGATTTGATGAATAAGTTCGACATTATTGCATTGCAGGAAACATGGGACAAAAACAATAGTTTTTCTTTAGATGGCTATAGCCTTTTTTGTATACCTGTAGTGTCTAGCACTGCTGGACGAGCTAAGGGAGGTTTGTTAACCCTCTTTAAATTGAACATTAATGGAAGCTTAAAGAAATGTGACTCTGGATCCGAGCATTGCTTAATTGTTGAACTTTCTTCTGCTGATTTTCCTAACATTTTATTTATAAATTTCTATAATTCAATGCATCTGATGGTACTTTACATAGCCTAGATAGATTGGATTTGTTTTTGTCAGTCTATAGTGAAACCGTTAATTCTTTTGGAATTGTGTTTTTGGGAGATTTTAATATACACCCGTGTTCACTAATGTGTGTTTGCGATGATGTAGATTCCCCCCCAAACTGTTTGCCTATTCATCTTGAACATAACAAACAGGGGGAATGTTTAGAGAACTTTTTAGCAAGATGGAACTTATATGAGTCTGGCTGCGGAGAGGGGAGGGAGAGGGTCCCTACATTTAAGGGAACTGACAATGGCTCTATTATTGATTACATATTTATTTCAGCGTGTTTTTTAGCTAGGGTTTTAATGTATAAAACTGTGGTTTCCGTTTTCAGTGACCATAATCCTGTCTCCTTGGATATTGTGGCCACAGACCTTATAGGGCTAAATAATGGCCCTTGTAGTTTCAACCATGTACTTAGGGCTAAAGACCAAGGACACAGACTGAAATGGGACAGTATAACTCCGGAGTCTTTCATACAAGAGGTACTTTTTGAGGCTGAGGGTGAAGTTGGAGTGTGCCTATCTAGTGAATCTGAAGATAGGGAAGTAACAACTGCGTTCGCTAGTATATGCAATAAGATTAATTCTAGGTTATCTGTCGCCTCTATACCTAGTAAAATGCCCATCAAAAGATGGTTTGATCGCAGCTGTACTAAAGCACATTCTGCACTGTTAAACGCTTTAAAAGTTGTTCCGAAAGATCGTGACCTCATTACTACCTGTAGAGCCCATTATAAAAAGGCCATAGCTGATAGGAAAAAACAGATTAAAGATGAGGCCTGGATACAGCTTTCAGACCCAGCAGTACTGAAAAATAGTGGAGAATTTTGGAAGATTGTCAATCAGCCTCTATTTACAGGGGAGGAAAATTCGCCCCTTGAATCGAATATTCCTCATGATGGCTGGGTTAAACATTTTAGTGATATTTATTCCGACCATACCAGAGGAAACCCTGGGCCTCAGGTGGTTGACACTAACGCCATTGGGAACTATTTGCACTTTGAAGTATCGGAAGCTTTACATGCCATTGATTGTACCCTGAAGAAGAAGGCGCCAGGACCCGATGGTGTTCCTGCAGACGCTTTTAAATGCTTTCCTAATTTTTGGTCAAGATTACTTTGCAGGGTCTTTAACGCATTAAACCTTGATAACATTCCTTTGTCATGGAAATCATCCATAATTATTCCTGTGTTTAAAAAGGGAAACAGGCAGGACCCTGCATGTTACAGACCAATTTCGCTGATTGATTCATCAGTTAAGATCTTCGGAAGAGTCATACTAGCAAAATTAAATGATTGGGTTAACGAGAATGGCATTTTGACAAATGTGCAATATGGTTTTAGAACTAAAAGAAGCACCCTCGACCAATGCCTTAATCTCCATCTGCTGATTGAGAAATATACTAGGGCTAAGGAGGGGTCCATGTACCTTGGTTTCATGGACCTCTCCTCAGCCTTTGATCTGGTCAACAGATCTAAGCTATGGTCAAAACTATTGGAAATGGGCTTGGATAGGTCAATAGTCAATTTACTGGCTGATTTACATTCTGGCCTTACCGCAAAAATCAGAGTTTCCTCTAAAGGAAGGTGTACTGATGTCTTCCCCTCAGAGAAAGGAGTTAGACAGGGGTGCATTATGGCGCCCCTGTTGTTCACACTATATGTGAACGCCTTGGAGCCCGCCCTTAGGGACGTAACCCTCGACATTCCGCGTGCGGGGGAACAGGGGATCCCTGTCCTCCTTTACGCGGATGACGCGGTTCTTCTTGCAAGTACCGGGGTGGGACTGCAACGACTCCTGGACGCCTTTGAAGCGTTTATGTGCTCTCTTGATTTGAAAGTAAACGCGAAAAAATCTCAAATTATGCTTATGGGCAGGGTAACTAGGAAAAATTATCATAAAACTTTTAAATGTGGACAAGAAAAACTTGCCCGTGTAACTTCCTTTCCCTACCTAGGGATTACCTTTGATGAGAAGGGCAACTGGGGACCCCAGGTAAAGAATAGAGCAACCTCGTTAGCTAGAACATCTGCAGCCCTTCAAGGGTTTTCCAGGAAACTCGGGGCTAGGCCAATCGCAGCCATATTGAAAATTTATAAAGCCAAATGTATCGCAGTGGCATCTTATGGTGGCTCAATCTGGGGACATAAGGGTTTGGTCCCCTTACAGACGATGGAAAATAAATTTCTCAGATCTGTCCTCGGAGTCCCACAGTCAACCCCGTCCCACACTGTTCATATGGAATTAGGGGAAGGCTACATTACAGATCTAATAAAAATAGCACCGTTAGTTGCTTGACTGAGGATGTGGCTTAATAAGGAAATCCCCTTAAACCATATTATTTTGAGAGATTGTCTGTGTTTGGACAAAGTTAACAAATTAGTTGGTTGACATACATTAAGGAAAATTTCAAAAGGCTGGGGAGGCCTGAGCTCTATTTCGATACAGACTCTATAGTATCTAAAGATATAGAGTCCACAAAACTTGCAATGAAAGAGCTCTTATCATTGGAAAAAGAAGAACGAGAGTTGAAAAAACCCAGTGTTAGGGTTAGTTTATTATTGTCTATACCCGACGGCCCAGAGAATTATTTGAATACAGTGACCCATCCTTACCACAGGTTTATTTTAACTCGTTTTCGTTTTAATTTGATACATTTTAACCTTGGTTTTTATCCTGTATGGAGTACCCCTGATAAGGCGCTACCATGTACTTGCGATCATTTCTCCGAACAAAATACTATGCACTTTGTGATGTTTTGTAGCCATTACATTGATGCTAGGAGAAAGTTTTTGGTGCCTATTCTTAAGGAAGCTGGATTTATCCAGGTTAAACCTGCTCTTATTTATTTACAGCTTTTACAGACTCCCAAGATTATGTTTTGCGTAGCTAGTTTCTTGGTCAGAGCTATCAGGAGTAGGAATGATAGATTAAAAAATGCGGTTATTCTTCCTATATAGATACCTTCTATGTATTTACATGTATCTATATGTGTCTATATTAGGACCTGTAATCATGCATGATTTTCTCTCAGGGACTTTTGTGGTTGTAACGCCTATTTTTCGGGGATTTCCCCTTTTTAGCTTTTTAGTTTTTTGCATCTTAGCATTCTTTGCACTTTAGCACTTTGCACTTTGTATCATTACATCACTATGAATTGTAAATTGATGTATGATTTTTATAGTATTGTATCATAAATGTTTTTAGAAGAATGTATTTGTTATATATGTATGTTTGTATTGCCATTGTCTTTATATGATATTAAGTTATCGCAATAAAGTAATTTGACTGACTGACTGCCTACCCCGGTGGCACCTTTGTATCCACGAAGAAGGGTGGGGTGATTGATGTCACCCCAACACCAGTCGCACAGCGACATGTAGCCATTCACAGTCTGCTTTAAATCGATACTCATTTTTTATCCGTCTTTTAAACATTTTTATCCATATTTAATCTCCTTCTTATTCTGTCTGACGCATCACGAAATCTTTTAAATCTTTGATGCTTGTATTCTTATCCATTGCATATCTTAATCTAGGCTAATGTGCACCGCTATGTATGTCATTCAGTTCATCCTGAGGGCACGGCTTGAACAATAGAAATTTGGAAAATGGCGGAATACACCCCGTATGTGGATAAAACTGGAATTATCCAGAAAAGACAGAATAAGAAGGATATTAAATATGGATAAAAATGTTTACAAGACGGATAAAAAATGAGTATCGATTTAAAGCAGACTGTGAATGGCTACATGTTGGTGTGCGACTGGTGTTGGGGTGACATCAATCACCCCACCTCACTATGTGGTTGACATAATCACATATGTTGTACGCCTTCAAAAGTTACTCTGTGTGTACTTTGCGATCTTGCCAATGATACATTTGCCATTCTTAAGGGAATTCTGATTAATTTCATGCTCTCAATCTTTATTGCAAGCCACTAAGCACAACCCTGTTGGCGTTTGGACTTTAGGATGCTGACGTCTATTACGGTTCCCACACGAACTGACGCTTAGACAGGCAGCAGCCAGCATCTGCTCCTTTGACGTACCGGCATACACGCCTCTTCGTGTCTATTTCAGACATAGTTACCGGCCTGCTCGCACAGACGCGAGACGCTCCAGTTGCAATCCCTTTGGCCAGCATTTCTGACCCTCTATCACTGACAGTTGCCATCCTTAGCTGGGATGTTTTTTTATTTTTCTGGAGAAAATATGCAGATTAAATCGGAAATTCCTGTAGATAGTACAAAGTCCATATATTACTCTGCATGAGAACTATAGAGATTATGTGGGTAAGTTATATACCTGATTACCCTGAATTGAATCCTCTTTGTATGGCTTTGATATAGTTTAAATAATAATCCCCAATGTGCAATTCACTTGCAGCATATCATCAATATAGACCCTGACGAGGTCCCCTCCTCCTTTCATATTGGAGCTGCCCAGTCCAGGCACAAGTTCGACCCACATGTAACTTTACAGTGGGTTCATGGTGAGCCTTTGCGCCAAACTCCATTGTACCCTGTATCCCTGCTCTTTTCAGATTGCTCCCTTTCTGTCCTGAAGAAGACTCTATTGCAAGGTTCCATTGGTCCTACTTCATCTTGGGGTCAAAACGTGGACATTCTAACCTTATTGACCTGGACGGGAAAACCTCTCCACATATAGATAAACACAGAATTCAGAAAGTGTATCTATTGAATTGTGGCAAATTTGATTAAGAAAAGTACCTTCAGCCGGTCTTTTTTTGAAACCATTGTTTACACTGTACATAATTTCACTTGGAAATTCCTATTCTCCTCTTATCTGCTCTCGAGCACTCTTATCCACATAAACTTACAACTCAATGTGGAGCATATGTGTCACATGAATTAATGTGTATAGAGAATAATTGTTTATTAATATTCTATATAAACAAGCTTAAGATTTATGGCGTTGGGTGTTCTTTTTGTAATATCGGATACTAAGTGATACCTAACTTGAAGAACTCTCATTGGGACCAACTCTTTCTCTGTATCACTTTCTAAAAGTGCCATTCCTAAAATAGTAATGTTAAATCCATCTTCACCAGTAAGGAGGATTTATCATTTCCAATCCAATTCAAACATATCAAAAATCAAAAAGCAACTCCTCTCTGATCAGGAATTACAGCTTAAAAGTGTATTAAGGAATTCCCAATGCTGGCCTATGGCAGGGGTAAGCATCACAATAGTGAAAAATAAAATAGGCTGCTTTTCACTACCAGGACATACATAACATAAAGGTACTACCTTTTACTTTCACAGCACCCTGCCCCTAGGGTTACGTAGGGCCTACCTGAGGAGTAACATATATGTGATAAAAGGGGAGTTTAAGGCTTGGCACAAAGTTTTAAATGCTAAGTCGAAGTGGCAGTAAGCTGCACACACAGACACTGCAGTGGTAAGTCTGAGACATGATTGAAAGGCTGCTTCTGTGGGTGGCACAACCAATGCTGCCTTTGAAGTACCGGCCCGGGTATATGGTACACCACTTAACAAGAGACTTACAAGTACAACAAATATGCCAATCAGGTATACACCAATACCCTCATGTTTAGGGGAGAATCACATGCACTTTAGCACTGGTTAGCAGTAGTAAAGGGCTCAGAGTCCTAAGGCCAGCAAAAAGAATCAGCAAAAATGGAGGTAAAAGGCAAAAGGTTGGGTGAAAGATCACCCTAAGGATGCCAGGTTTAACAGTGCTTCTATATAAAACTAGAGCATATTACATATTGAGTTTATTGTGCCCTTGCAGTGAAAATGCCAAAAGCTATTTCACTGTGTAAGCTTTGGTAGACTTTTCCATATGCAGTAAACTGAGACCTAGGTGTGATTTGAGAGCAACCCCAATGGAACTCAAGTCGGACACCAAGCAGATTGATCTCTTTAAACTCTGGAGCTCTGGAGCAAACATTTTTCAAGCGTTTCCAAACTTCCTTTACTGTCCAAAAAAACAAAAGAGTACTCGTCCAAGACCCACGAGACCTCAGAGGGGGGCACTTTAGAGACTGTCAACATTGTCAGGCAGAGGCCATTAGCAAAATCCAATTCAAGTTCCGGTTGCTACTGCTCAGCTGGGAATTGCCAGGTAAATGCCTCTTGCAGATTTTTGTGTCTCCATAGCCATTTCAGGAGCTCAGTCAGCTGAACCTTGGGTTACTTTTCTTTGTCCTGGGTACAAGGGAGAGCATGTCCAATTCCAGGGCTCTTCTTAGGTCACAGACAGCAGGTCCAGTCTTCTTCTGGTCTTCCACAAGTCCAGCAGTGTTCTAAAGAGGTGCCACATTTATACCTCTCTAACTAATGGGTGGGGGTGAGGGGTGACTCCTACCTCTCCCTAACCAATGTGTTAAATGTTCAGAGGGGCAACCCTACCATGGGCATTATTTAGAGGTGAATAGGAGTAACAGATGTTCACATCTGGCTTGCCCCTTGTGACCCCTAGCACTGCGTTTGTGACTCCGGATCTCAATGGTGGCAAAATAATTGTCAAGAACAGAGGGGCAGCTCACAAGTATGAAGGTCAGTTGGGGCTCCACTCTTCTTGTTTTCAGTCAATTCATTTACCCTAATCAATCAATCAATCAATCAATGGGTTTAAAACACGCCATTCACCTGTGAAGGTTTCAAGGTGCTGGGGAGTGGGGGGACGCAGCTCCGGTTGAGCCGAACAGCCAGGTCTTGAGACTATTCCTGAAGGTGTGTAGCGTAGGGGAACATCTGATGTTGACTGGGAGCTCGTTCCAGGCTGTGGCTGTGATGTAGGAGAAGGCTCTCCACCCTCTCTGGTTCTGCAGATGCGTGGGGTTTCTGTTAGGGCAAGGTCGGTGGAGCGGAGGTCCCTTTTGGGCACGTGGAAGGGGACTCTATCATTGATGTATTTGGGACCGGTGTTGTGGAGAGATTTGTAGGCATGGGTGAGTAGCTTGAAGGTTACTCTCTTCTGGACGGGGAGCTACTGGAGGTCTTGCAGGTGTTGGGTGATGTGCTCATGTCATGGGATGCCTAGGACGAGTCTGGCCATGGTTTTCTGGAAGGTCTGGAGTTTGCATAGCAGAGATTTGTTGATTCCAGTGTAGAGGCTGTTTTCATAGTCCAGTCTGCTTGTTATGAGTGCATGGGTGATGTTCTTACTGGATTCGGGGGGATCCACTTGAAGGTCTTGCGGAGGATGTGGAGGGTGTTGAAGCAGGTGGCAGCGACAGTGTTGATCTGCCAGGTCATGGTGAGGAAGGATTCGAGTATGAGGCAGAGATTCGGGGCGTGGGCCATGGGGGTCGGTGGTGCCGGGGGCAGAGGGCCACCAGGAGTTGTCCCAAGATGAGGCGGTGGGTCCAAGGACGAGGACTTCCATCTTCTCCAAGTTGAGCTTCAGACAGCTGCTGCTCATCCAAGCTGTGATATCTTTCAGTCTGGTGGTTTCGGGGTCTACGTGAGGGAGAGGATGAGCTGGGTGTTGTCGCCTTAGGATACAACTTTGAGTCCATGCTGTCTGATGATGGCGGCGAGGGGGGCCATGTAGATGTTGAAGAGCGTGTGGCTGAGCGATGATCCTTGTTGTACTCAGCAGTTGATTTCTGTGGGTTCGGAGAGGAAGGGCTGGAGTCTGATTCTTAGGGTTCTGCCAGCGAGGAAGGAGTTGAGTCAGTCAAGGGTGGTTCCCTGTATTCCGGCGTCACAGAGTCTGGCTGCGAGAGTGCGATGGGAGACAGTGTCGAAGGCTGTGGAGAGGTTGAGTAGGATGAGGGCTGCTGTGTGGCCTTGGTCGAGGAGGGTTTGGAAGTCATTTGTGGCGGCGAGGAGGCCGTTCTCAGTGCTGTGGTTGCTGTAGATTCTGAATTGGGTGGGGTCGAGGATGGAGTTCTCTTCGATGAAGATTGTCAGCTGTGCATTGATGATCTTCTATGTGACTTTGGCTGCTAAGGGAAGGTGAGAGATGGGTTGGTAGTTCTTCTGGTCTCGGATGCTTGTTTCCGTTCTGGGAAGGACATGGCTTTTGTAGTTCGGACTGGACTGTTCCCATGGGGCAACAGGGTCAGAGCTGATTTGCATATCGCCATTGTCTAACCCAGGGTGGTGTGGAGTGCAAAAAAACGATGGATTTGGGCCCAGATCTTTTGACTGGGGGAGTGTGTGACATTGATCCACATTCAGTCCATCACTTGTTGTTTTTGCAATTGCCGCCCTAAGTGCGCTGGGGATGCCCAGACGTGGGTCCCAGGCACTCCACACCACTGGAATCAAGCTAGCCGGGCTGAAGAGAGGTGTTACCTCGAAACCGGTCCGGTCCTCGGATGCTTGTTTCCGTTCTGGGAAGGACATGGCTTTTGTAGTTCGGACTGGACTGTTCCCATGGGGCAACAGGGTCAGAGCTGATTTGCATATCGCCATTGTCTAACCCAGGGTGGTGTGGAGTGCAAAAAAACGATGGATTTGGGCCCAGATCTTTTGACTGGGGGAGTGTGTGACATTGATCCACATTCAGTCCATCACTTGTTGTTTTTGCAATTGCCGCCCTAAGTGCGCTGGGGATGCCCAGACGTGGGTCCCAGGCACTCCACACCACTGGAATCAAGCTAGCCGGGCTGAAGAGAGGTGTTACCTCGAAACCGGTCCGGTCCTCGGATGCTTGTTTCCGTTCTGGGAAGGACATGGCTTTTGTAGTTCGGACTGGACTGTTCCCATGGGGCAACAGGGTCAGAGCTGATTTGCATATCGCCATTGTCTAACCCAGGGTGGTGTGGAGTGCAAAAAAACGATGGATTTGGGCCCAGATCTTTTGACTGGGGGAGTGTGTGACATTGATCCACATTCAGTCCATCACTTGTTGTTTTTGCAATTGCCGCCCTAAGTGCACTGGGGATGCCCAGACGTGGGTCCCAGGCACTCCACACCACTGGAATCAAGCTAGCCGGGCTGAAGAGAGGTGTTACCTCGAAACCGGTCCGGTCCTCGGATGCTTGTTTCCGTTCTGGGAAGGACATGGCTTTTGTAGTTCGGACTGGACTGTTCCCATGGGGCAACAGGGTCAGAGCTGATTTGCATATCGCCATTGTCTAACCCAGGGTGGTGTGGAGTGCAAAAAAACGATGGATTTGGGCCCAGATCTTTTGACTGGGGGAGTGTGTGACATTGATCCACATTCAGTCCATCACTTGTTGTTTTTGCAATTGCCGCCCTAAGTGCGCTGGGGATGCCCAGACGTGGGTCCCAGGCACTCCACACCACTGGAATCAAGCTAGCCGGGCTGAAGAGAGGTGTTACCTCGAAACCGGTCCGGTCCTCGGATGCTTGTTTCCGTTCTGGGAAGGACATGGCTTTTGTAGTTCGGACTGGACTGTTCCCATGGGGCAACAGGGTCAGAGCTGATTTGCATATCGCCATTGTCTAACCCAGGGTGGTGTGGAGTGCAAAAAAACGATGGATTTGGGCCCAGATCTTTTGACTGGGGGAGTGTGTGACATTGATCCACATTCAGTCCATCACTTGTTGTTTTTGCAGTTCTTCTGGTCTGTCAGGTCTTGCAAGGGTTTCTTGAGGAGGGGCATGACTTCTGCTTGTTTCCAGTCATCTGGGAAGGTGCCGGATTCAAAGGAGGCATTGATGGTGTGACATAGCTTGGGCGCTATGGTGGCGGCTGCTCTGTGGAAGATGTGTTGGGAGCAGGAGTCCACTGAGTGAGTGCTCTTCATGGTCGTGGTGGTATCTTCTGTGGTGTTCGGGGTCCAGGCGATGATGGTGGATTGGCTGTCATCGCTAGAGGGAAGGGTGGTTTCTAGAGTCTGCTCGTTGAAGTTGTCATAGAGGGCCATAATTTTCAGGTGGAAGTAGGAGCCGAGCTGGTTGTAGAGGTCCTGGGAGGGAGTGATGTACGTGGCTTCGCTGGGAGGTTTGGTGAATTGCTTGATGATGTTGAAGAGTTCCTTCGGATAGCTGGAGTTGGTGAGGATTTTGTTCCAGATGAAGGTCTTCTTTTTGGATCTTATGCGTTGGTGGTATTCTGTCATGGCCGTTCTTGTAGGCGTTCAGGTCTTCCGTGGTTTTGCTGTTTCTCCATTGTTTTTTGAGACGTCTGAAGGAGCGTCTGTCTTCTTGGAGGCTGGTGGTGAAACAGGTGGCCTTTTGGGGACTTTGTCTATCAGTGGTGCGTAGGGGTGCAAGCTTTTCTGCGCAGTTGGGGATCCACCGGTGTAGTTCCGAGGCTGCAAATTTGGCATCAATTGAAGCGGGGGCGGTCGTGGATGAGGGTGGATGTGAGGTGCTCCTCTGTGACCTTGCTCCAGTTCTTTCCTGGAGGGGGAGTGGGTTTGAGAGCAGTGACTGTGCTGAAGGAGAAGTATACGCAGTGGTGGTCCGTCCAGAAGGGCTGCGTGGTGTGCTGTAGCAGATGTTGTTCCCACCCAAACAGTGAATAATGCAACATTACTTAATTTTAGTGTGTTACAAAATGGAGTAAAATTAGCTGTGATATTCCCTTGTAGCTGTGGTAAGTAAAAAAATGCATTTAAAGGTATGTTATGTGTGTACTTGCAAGTGGGTGTGTTTATGTCAGAGTGAGTGTTTAAACGTGTGAACGTGTGTATGTATAAGTGTGTGTGAATAAAAGTGCAGGTCAAAGGGTATTTGATGTCACTTCCAGTACACCTGGCATTTTCATGAATTGGCCTCCATGAACCTTATCCTTTTTTTAAATACTGCTTGTTTGCCTTACAGCAAACAGGCCCAAAATGCCATGTGCCAAGCCATTTTCAAGATGGCAAAAATTGTAAGCCTCACTAAACTTGTGATGTGCAGTGGTGTGCAGGCTGGGGATGTGCAGAGGAGTGGACTATAGAAATCATGAGTCTCTACCCACAACTAACACTAAAACCCAGTTTGAAACATGCCCAGAACCCACAACAAAGCAGGTGACAGAAATCTGTCATGGAAAATGCAGGGTCCTTCAGCATCTAAACGTGGAATATAAAACATTTATCCTGGCATCTTGTTTGCTCCCTTTGAAGGACAAAGACGTTATACATTTACCTCTGGCAGACTTGTAAAGCAGGAATTGAGACTGTGGAGTCAACAGAAGCGGAACAGCCCAGACCTTCTGCTGAGCTCAAAGGAGTTATTCCTGCCTGTTAGAAATCGAGGTCTCTAGTTGGCAGAGGTACATACCCTTGCCCAAGTAGGGACCCTTGCTTCTAGTCAGGGTAAGGGGACACACACTTTAGACAAACCCCGCTCACCCGCTTGGTAGCTTGAAATTAGCAGAAAGGTTTATCCCAAAGGTAATGTGTAAAGTATTTATACTCAAGTCACACACTAACACATTGGAAAACACCTCAAATGGACGCCACAGCAGTTTAGAAAGATAAAAGATCTTTATCTAAACCAAACAAGACCAAATTGACAAACATCCAACATAAAGGTAGTAAAATACAACTTTAGAACCACTATTTCAAAAATAGAACTTGTAGCAACAAATAGCTCCACCTAGGGCTATTACAATGTCATGATAGGCATACATCCAAAGTACTGCGCTGATCACGAGCTGCGTGGCATCAGGCACAGAGTCAGACGGACCCCCAAGCAACAGTATCTTGGAAGACGAAGTTTATGGACGATGCATGGCGTCGTGGAAGTGAGGTGTTGATGCCAAGTTCGAGGCCGACGCCCTAGCTGCCACTGGGGAGGCGAGGCGTCGTGCTCGCGAGGAGGCGACATGTCAACTCTAGGATGGGGAAGCCAGCTGCATAAGTGGTGAGGTGTCGGTTCTGATGAGACGATGCAAAGTTGAAGAGTTTGTGAAGTTACTCTCGTCAGTTATCGACTCTGTGATAAAAGGATGCAAGCACTGGCTATGACGGCATCTGTGCCAGCACTGGCGTCAGGAAGGCTGATAACTGCGGGCGTTGGCAGATGTTGAAGGGCATCAGAGCGGCAGTTCAGGCATGGCGGTGCATTGTGCACCTCACAAGCAGTGCCCCTCACCATGGTGCAGGTCGTAGAATCACTGGTAGCATCGATGACAGCATCAGAATTGTTTTTCTTGCTTTCTCTAGGTGTCCTCCAGCTTTCAACAGCAGGAACAACCTCCAGAGTCCAAAAACTAGAATAGGCATCTCCTGACAAGTCGTAACTTCCAGCATTGGAGTTCAGGGGAGCTGGTGGTAAAGTCTTTGTGTCCCTGAGACTTCAGAACAGAAGGCTAGCACACACAAACCTTTGGGGATTCTTCTTCAAGCAGGTTTTCAGCAAAGTTTCAGTCTTTGTTCTCTTCCTTGGCAGAAGCTGCAACTGCAGGCCAACCCAGCAAAGCACACAGCAAAGGGGCAGTACTCCTCCTTATCACTCTCCAGTCCATAAGTGATCCAATTCTCTGGGGTTTAACCTCTTCACTGCGGGGCAGATTCCCCTGCTGTGCTGGGGGGTGGGGCGGCGCGCACAGCGCCCCAGTGCTCATGACAAGCTCAGCTTGTTATGAGCCACGGTTCTCCGGTGCTCATGACGAGCTGAGCTCGTCATGACCACGCCCGTTCCTTAGAACCAGCACAGCAGGGGAATTAGCCCCGCGTGTGAGCGTTCTAACTGTCATGACGAGCTCAGCTTGTCATGAGCACACGGGAACCGTGGCTCAAAGCATGGGAGGGGTTAAGGTCCACTACTTCTCTTTGTGGCAAGATATTCAGAGCCCAGTCCAAACCAGTTTGGCCCTCTCTTGTCCAGCTTCCTGGAAAGAGGTGGAGACAGCATTGTGGATGGCAGACCAGGCCCATTCAGGTAAAAGGCAATCTACTCCCCCTACACTAAATACAGCCCAGGTCTATTCAGCTCAGCCCTGACTCATACAGGAAAGGCAGGACACACCTCAACCCCCCCCCAGTGGCTGTCTACAGTGAATGCACATCCCCAGTACCTGTAACTTCAAAACCAGACAGTCAATACACAAACAGCAGAGGCACACAGAATGGTTTAACAAGATAATGTCTACTTTCTAAAAGTGGAATTTTCAACCACACAAATTAAAAACCACCTCCCTAAAAAGATGTGTTAATACATTCTGAGTTCAGAGAACCTAAACTCCACTTCTCTTCCTTGTCCCTATGGAATGTTATACCTGTAAGATGTTTACAAAGTAACTCCCATGTTAGCCTATGAGACAGATAGCCTTTCAATAGTGAAAAACGAAATTGGTAGTATTTCAATATCAAGACATGTCACACACACCAGTAAATGTCCTAACTTCCACATACACTTCACCCTGCCCATTGGGGTACCATGGGCCTACCTGAGAGGTGTCTTACATGTAAGAAAAGGAAAGGTTGGGCCTGCAAGTGGGTGCACTTGCCAGGTCGACATGGCAGTTGATAACTGCGCACACAGATACTGTAGTGGCATGTCTGAGATACATTTGGAAGGGTACTTGTGAGGGTGGCACAATCGGTGCTGCAGGCCCACTAGTAGCATTTTATTTGCAGGCCCTGGCACACACAGTGCACTTTACTAGGGACTTACCAGTAAATCAATCATTCCAATCATGGATAACCAATCAGAATCACAATTTACACAGAGTGCATATGTACTTTAGCATTGACCAGCAGTGGTAAAGTGCCCAGAGTCCTAAAGCAAAAAAAAAAAACAGGTCAGGAAAAATGGGAGAAAGAAGCAAAAAGGTTTGGGGATAACCCTGAAAAAAGGGCCATTTCCAAAGCTGCCCATTCTGTTTGATCTGTCAATCACAGTGACCTATTGTGTAGCTCCTGGGAGGAATTTCACACCTCAATCCCACCTTTTCCAGGCCATGATCAGGCTGCGAAAAGTTGGAAATTTAGTGCAAATTATCCTCCAGGAACTTCAGGCAGGTACATTCATTATATCCAACTATCCCATTGAATTAGATTTTTAATAACTATTAAAAATAGTTGTTAAATTATTTTTATAGCAGGTTCCTTTGCACAGATAGACTATTATTTTTTTAATCTGTGCTTTGATTTTCAACATTAGACAGCTATGTCTGCAGCAGTTTAAATTTGGTTTAGAGCCTTGTCTGTAGGGACATGTTAACATTAATTTTCTACATTTCCCACTTTTAAATACCGTGCATGGTACCTTGTGGACTACAAAGACTACATGGGAAGATTTACTAATATTTAATAGGGAGGTTTTTACCTGTCAAAAAGGGTTAATTCAACAGGCCACACAGCAGGTTCTAACCACAGCAGTCAGGCTACAATGGTAGGCCTGAAGTCATGTTTACATTATCACACTAGTGGATGGCAAAGTATTTGCTCCTGTCCACAGAACGAATATATCTTCCCATACCATGGGTGCAGTTTCTACACCGTATACTATGACCTTATAAAAGAGTTAAATACGCCAATCAGGGATCAGCCAACATCTACATGTTTCTACATTCACTGGATACTGGACAGCAATGTCCCAGTGTGCAGAGTGTTAAAAGCAGCAATAAAATTCAGCAAAACATGGGGGTAACCATACAAATGGGGTACTTCCTCACATTACTCCTATGTTTTAAGTTTATCTACTGAAATAGGAGGATCTCCCAGTACTTCTGCACCATGTTTGTTTTATTTAGGCACAGGTCCACAAAGTGGACTTCCATCCAATGATCCATACTGTAAACCATTACTGATAGCCTCTCACAATTGCGTACTTCGCTATGTAATTCTTTTGCTTATTTTGATGGTTTTCTTTTAGTTTAATGACATTTTTTTAAAGAGAGACAAAATGTCCAAGAGGTTCACATGTAGAGATTTGAGATAAAGGGTTGAGAATTGTGCACTTGCAGTAGAGGTCCAGTCAAGCTGACTATGAAACAGAGCATAGTTTTGGCAGTGTGAGGGAGCAAACAATATACACCACACAATAGAGGGCTGTTTACCTGGCTGGGGAAAATCTGAAACCTTGAGTTTTCCGCTCAACCATAGTCAATTTGCCTGACATTTTAAAATGTATCATGTTTTGCTGCTGTTTGACAGAATTGAAATATATTGTGCATTTATCTGTCTGCATATCTGTGATACTAATTTCATTTTGACTTCCTTTCAAGGGTTGATATCTCAAATATATAGGGTCATGGCTATTTCTCAGAACCACTTCTGGACCATTTCAGAAATATGCATTACAGCAAGTTAATAACATTGTGGTTTCAATCAGAACTCAGAACCCAACACTGAGCAGATTTGTGGTCAATCAAATATTGAATGTCCTTAATTCTGCAGGAAATTCACAGATGTATTTAGGTAGCATCATTTAAAGACAAATTTAAGTGCAGTTATCATAATAAAGTTATTATTACAATATTTTAGAAGAAACGTCCAACAGAAAATAGTTCCAGTTCATGAACTCACATTTCATAAATTCCCCAACGTAGTCTTGCCAACAGAACCAAAACCATGACTTATTTAGTGCTATTATTCATCACAAACAGGATGGGCAACCCAATAACTCCTCAAGAGCTCAGGTATCAATAAGAGTAAGGTATATTTCTACCAATGGGGTCATTGGTGAAGTTATCTAAGCAAGAATTAGATGGTTGTCTAGTAGAATTAATCTAAAGGCTAAAAGATCAAATGATTAATCCTGTAAACTGTTTAAGAAAAGGAGTAACAGCAGTACACAATCAAAAAATTATTATTATTACCGTATTTTCTGGCGTATAAGACGACTGGGCGTATAAGACGACCCCCTACTTTTCCTTTTAAAATATAGAGTTTGGGCTATATTCACTTGCTTATTAAATGACACCGGCGTATAAGACGACCTCCAACTTTTGAAAAGATGTTCAAGGGTTAAAAAGTCGTCTTATACGCCAGAAAATACGGTATTTATATTGTATGTACCAGAAAAAGTCAGAATTATAGACTACATAACATATACACAACCCAACATACATTAATAATTACAGTAAATCAAGGATCTAATTTACACATCGTAGAATAATGCATGTAAAGTCCACACTCTTAACAGATGGAATCAGTCTTTTGTACGCATCAGTTGATCTGTGGTTCCAAGAATTAATATATGAGCAGTGGAGCAAACATCAATGTTTTGGTCTCTTGTGTTACTAGTACATCACACCATCCTCAGGACCATACATGTTAAAGGGGTTTCACGGTGACCCACAATAATAAAAATAAGTAATTGATACAAGTCTGCTCATTGTGATGATTTTCAATAAGTTAAATAAGTGAACCAGGTGAGGGCTAAGCATGTGTTTAGTCGAACCGGAAATGATTAATTATCAAATGAAGCTCTGTTGAGGTTATGTAGTGATGGTCCCCTTGTGACTAAAAACACGCAACTAAATACACGCATGGATACCATGTTTAACAGGTTTGGAAGGAAGGGCACAATCACGTTCCCACTGGTTCCCAGGGGTAAAGTGCAGACTACTATGCCCAACAAAAAGCAGGCTCAGCTTTAGAAGCCAAAACTCAGGAGCAATACCATGCAAAATATATTTCCAACAGAGGAGGTGCTCCTAATCTGAGTGAAGTGGGCAGGAGTAGGGCGGGGAATATCCCAGTCAGTGGAACCCCATAACCTGAGCATTTCTGTGAGCAGGTATACTCGTAGCTGAGCCTAATGGCCATGGATCAGCACCAGCTCCATGATTAGGGGAGATGTCTAAATGCCATAAATGAAATGCCCCTAAAAGGCACTGCAGTGGGTATGGTTGAGTACCAATATGAATGCTTGCAAGGGGATTCAAAAGATATAGCTTGACTCCGTAATGGACATGGAAATAAAATGGTAAGAAAGGGAATTCGAGTAGCTTGCTGGCCCAACAAGGGGCAGCATATGGGTCAAAAGAAAAACCTACATTAGGAAATGGGAGCCTCAACCAATATTAAAACAAAACAAGATAAAATTGTTGACTCAGGCAGGAAATAAGGCCACGAATCGGATCTGATAAAAAAGTGAGACAGCAATTATAATAAATGTAATGGCTGATTCGATGTTACTTTGTCAACAACAAGAAGCCTTTAAAGTATATCTTCACTGAATGGGTGAGCAGACAGACAGAAACAGAGGGATGGGCATTTATGACACCTACGCCTCACAGCGGATGTAAAGAAGAACTCACCTGGGGATTAGAGGCCTTTATGGTTAGGAATCCAAATGATCAGATTTGGCATGAAAGTAGCTTATTCTCAATAGGAAATATATCACGTATTCAGAATGGGGTAAAATAATCAAAGCTCGGAATTGTGTAAATGCTTCAGTCTTAGAAAATGATAAAAATTCAGGGACAAAACATTGTGGACGACTGAGTTATGCTACTAGAAGTAAATCCAGTTGTCCTTGGTGCTCTTCATTAGAGAATGCTTAGATGTGCTGCTGTACTCTTTTGGTGCCGGACAATTGTAATGTAGAAATTTGGTTCTTTTGGTGTTGCAACTTTGATCCAATAGTCAGTGCATAGCGTTGGCATATTATTAGCTGCAGCCGGTTTGTCCCATGCACATTCATTGCTAAAGTGTTCGATTTCAGGTAATACAGCTTCAACAATATTGTACATGGTGTCTGCGAGCAGAGATACACCTTTTAAACTGGTATCATGGAAGTGATCATCTGAAGACAGCACTATCCAATTAAAGATGGGGGAAGAAAGGGTGAGTTAACAGGAACTCCCAGTCCTTGGTACTGCCTCACGTGGAGTCCATGTCACTAGAACCAAGCCCTCCTCCTACTTGCATAGTCTGACTGGCATAACATATATAGGATCTACTTCCCTCAGTGAACTCTGTGGTGAATTAGAGCATTATTCTTACATGAAAAGCTTTGGGTGGTAGTAAGGTATATTTAAACTAAACAAAAACATTTCAGCTAAAAGATACGGTGATACAAGCATAGATTTGTCAGACTTTATCATGGGCTAGGGAGACATTACAAGGAAACAAAAGCAATGGTAGAGAAGAGCAGTGCCTACATTTCCCAACATCACTTAAGCTACAGAGCTTTAACAGTCCTAGGATTGGGTGCTAGATCTTCCTTGAGTCTTCTTTGTCCTCCTCGGCCTCCAATTCATATGCGCTCTTATCAGGACACACCATTTCTGAGACGCGGTGTAGTATAGTTCCTATATTCCCAATAGGCTCTGCGTATTTCAATAATATATCCTATAGATTTGACGTAGGACTTAAGTCAATAGGTCTCTATCGAATATACTAAACTTAATAGTGAGTGAAAGCTAGCTCAGAGGTCACTAGAAACGTTCTCGAATTCACAAGAAGGGATTCGTTTCTGACAACTGCATAAACATTTCAACTTTGTTTCCCCAAGAATAAGAACATATCTCTCAGAGTCGTCGAAGCAATATATACCTAGTTCACTCAGTCAATCGTGCATGCTTCGTTTCTACAGAGTTGTAGAGAAATAGAGAGATGGGGGTTTTCAATTAAAGGTGTATTGAACAGTCTTCTTTCTCATGCAAGAGAGGTGAACTTCTACAATAGTTAGACAGAATGCAAAGTATAATGCGTACAGCGAGAATAGTATTATGAAATAATACTGTAAGAGCATTGTATGGTTTCTAAGCGATATAAAAATACATACATAAATATGATAGACTAAAATACTCAACTGGTGCTTCTAAAATATGCCTACCCCAATGTACCTAACCTAAGTCTAGTACGAGGGAGGAAGAAAGTATAGTCTTTTGCATAGGTTTAGTTGTGCCAAGAATCTACCAAAGGTTTCTCTAGGTTCTATTCAGCTCTATACATTGTTAGAATGAAGGAGGTCTGGTATCGCTTTCTTGGAACTCGATTTCCCAACACCCCACAAGGGGAGTCCGAAACACTGTAGCTGGATTTCTCAGCAGAGGAGGGCAGCTTCCTGATCAGTGCGTCAACTGGAGAGTCGGCTTCCTTCGGCACTTGCTGTAGCAAGCTGCGTCGGGCAAGTAGGTCGTCAAACTTAGGCCTGGGAGGTAAATTCCATTCTGCTCGCGGAATTTGCGGAATTTGGGTAATTTCGCGTTCCGCGTGAACGTGAAATTGCCTAAAATTCTGCGTTCCGCAGCCGCGCGAAATTTTTTGCTTGTTTGCGTTCTCAAAATGCATCGTGAACAAGCAATTCAGCGTGTTCGTGGAATTTATGCGTGTTCGCGGAGATTTTTTACCGTTTCGTGGAGAATTGCGTAAAGCAATTCCGCAAATTCCGCCCACCCCTAGTCAAACTGCTCCGAACCACCGTGCTTTACCATAGCAAGTGAAGGTATATTTATACCTTGAAGGTGTTTAGGAATGCCATGTTTGACATAAAGTTGGGCATATGAACGTCATGAATGAACCCCTGGGGAATAGTTGTTCATTGCAAAACTAACTGAGCAAGGAAGGGGAAGTCCCTAATGGCTTAAGCTGGTTTTCCAAGAAATCATTGTGATGTTTGGTGAACGGATGGAAGTAGCCATGCCTGTATTTGGGTAGCGTGGGCTATGCCTAAATAAGGGCTTGATTTCTATGCCTATATAAGGGCAACGTGAATTGTACCTATATAAGGGCATTAATCGTGAAAATCCATTTGGAATCCAAAACGCCATACAACAGCGGAAGGCATCAAGCAAAAACGAGGGCTCTATCCGTGGATGACCATTGGATGTATTGGGCAGGAGAATTTGCACTCTCAGTCTGGAGAATCACAGCAGGTCTTACTCAACACTGGATTCACCTATTACTAGAGGGAAGCTTTTAGCAGTGCCTCCTTCCTGTAAGTATAGCGGCAGAACAAGGGACATTGAGAACAAGTGTTCCAGGGCTACCAAAACCCCACTGGATTTAGCCAACAGGGAAATATTTTATTAAGCTCAACTGATAATATTAAGTGGAGAAACTCCTGTAAATCGTCCTAATTCATGGTCCTTATTATGTCATCTAGTAATCTTGGTTATCTGCTGTAGAGGATATTGCAAACCTCCAGTGGTCTGGCATCACAGTGCGTTGTCGTCCTAAACAGTTTACACTATTTCATGTTGTTGAAGTATTGTTTATGTACAATGTAATACGCCCTCAGCAGTATGCTTAATGTCACCCATCTAGATAGAAACTGCAACATTATTTTTAACACTGAACATTGGTGTTTACCCCTTGTACAATTTCCCTATATAATTTGTTGTCACAAACCCAATCATAACTAAACTAAGCCAAATTAATTATAGCAATTAATTGGCTTATGGTCACCAACCCTCACCACGCTCTTTATCCCTTAACTTTCACCAGTTCCAAACTAAACCTGTGCTGGTAGGGTACTGTTTTCAGAGTTTCAAACTCTGACATTTAGTGAAAGTACTCAAAGATTGTTTACGTTTCAGGATTTATTTTTCTTTATTCATCATGAGTGGCACTACCTTGGACATTCAGAAACATATTTGTCATTTTTTTTATATTTTGCTCTGCAAGTGTCATAAAAGGCATCCATTATGTGCGCATAAATATAAACAACAATCAGGGTAACTACACATTGCAGCAAGGACACTACCCAGCACGTACAGTTTAGTCCAGTCTTTCACGTACCAAAGGCCTATGCCAGGATGCTTCCTGGGTTCTTTGATCCCATTTTCCCTGAGTACTCGAGGCTTGGGAACCTGTCATGCTTGAGGCCTTCACATGGCCACCACTGGTAGTCACATCAAGGACTCCTGTGGTAAACTTCAGTGAACAGCCAGGGAGAGTGGCACTTTCCTTTGGTCTGTTTAAAACGCTAGGAGTTCAGAGGTGGAGTCCCGATCAGATTGTTTTGCTCTTGCAAAAACAAGAGTCTCAAAGTTCCTCGGAGACGTGCACTGTGTATAAGTCAGCCTGGAGCTCCTAGGTGTTTGAAATTTCAGGTACACCGAGCAAGGAATATTGAAAAGTGTGCTTGTTTGACAGGAATAGCATAAGTTATGAGATGTGCTGCAAGGTGATCTTTACTCTAGCGGGATTTTATTGTTTTCCTCCTTTCCTTCCGGCTTTTTATGACTGTGTTATTACCTATTTACTTTTTTCACTGTATGCACTTCGATTTTGCTTCTTTGTGTTGCTATAAAAGCAAACAAGATGTTTTATATTTGCAGTAATAAATCACCCTTCGGGAGGAGTGGGAGAAGCAATTTGAGTGACTGAGAGTCTCGGGTAGTGAAATAAAGCTGATAATGGCGGGATCTGTGCATCAGCACAGCGCCCTAAGGATTGTAGACAATGCCGCCGCCGTCCATTCTCCGCTGCGCTCATTTTTCCATACGCTCTGATAATCTATACTGCCTTAAGTCCTCAGCAGTGCTGTGCCCTTGATTACTCCCTCCCCCGCCTCAGAAACAGACGCAGGTGCGATATAAAGTGAAAGAGGACAGTACATCATATGCAGTGCTTCAGCTATGAGTTTTTCAGGTGGATTTATATACAAGGCTCGTTCTTTATTTATGTTTCAATCTATTACATCTTTCTATTAATTTGTAAAATTGCTTTAACAACTGGCTTGTATGATTGCAAGGTGGGCTCGGCTGTCCTTGGCCTTTTAATATTACTGTATAGTTTGTGCTCAGAAATCTTCAGAAAGAGATAAGGTTCCCGCTCATCAAAGACTGGAAAGAAAATAGCCGAAAACGTGGCTCACTTGCTAAAGAGAATCATTTCTTTCAGCGATTCTTAAAGACATGCTCCATCTTTTCAAAAGTACAAACAGTAAACCTTTGTACTGGTGGGACATCTTGCTGACTCCACTCCGAGTCCCGGATTTCTCACTTATGTTGCACAAAGCGATGCAGAGTGACGTAAAGAATTGCGCCGATTTATTTAACAAAAGTAAATGTCTATGGGCCTTATTTATCAGGCCTGGTGACAAATTTGCACCCCCATTCCGTCCCTTTTTTGGATGCACCGGCGGCGTAAAAAATGTGCCATGTTGCACCCTATTTACAAAGTGATGATTCTAAGCAAATGTGTCACTTTGTAAAGCCTTGCACTACATTATACCTGCGTCAGGTATAACGTATGCAGGGTGGGCCGATCCCTCGTAAAAAAGCCTTGTAGAAGTGGCGCAGTAAAATCTAACAGATTTCACTGCACCACTTCTAGGACGACACTATGTCAAAATCTTACGCCTGCCTCACAGCAGGCGTAAGATGGACACAGGCACATTTAACATGGGACTTGCCAATGTGTAATGACACATTGCTGGAGTTGCGTCACTTTTGCAACACACTCCAGCAATACGTCATAACTGCGCCTACAGATAAATCAGAAGTATCAGTAATTCCTTGCAACATGGAGTGCCATACCTTAAATACGGCTCATCCATCATGTCGCAGTAAAAACTGTCGCATTGCTGTTTTTACACAGCGATGCAACAGTTTTCATAAATGAGGCCCTATGGGTGTAAGCCAAAATTGTACAGCGCCATGAAAGCACCCACTTAAGCTTTGATAAAAAGTCACTGCTAGAATACACTGAACCCAAGCAATGATGTAGAACCAAATAGCACCTGCCATTACACTCTCTGTGAGAGCTCATTATCTTCACTGGCGGAACTCACCTCCCTGACCAAAAAGGAAATGTGATGGTTTCACTTTGTATGGAGGGGCTGATAGGTGCCAGACTGTAACAGTGTCCTGTAGAAACTCTGCCATATAGGATATGGCACTCCAGGACAATCAAGCACCTCCCAGAACTTCTATGTATCCACCTGGCAAGTCCAAAATTCTTAATTTATCGTATGCAGTGGCAGAGAATTGTTTGCTTGTTTGTTTGGTTTAATTCGTAAAGCACAACAATAATCATATATTAGCTTCGAGCAACATCTATAATACCAAACAATAAAAAGCATATAATTTAACTCAAAATATAGACACAGTTTAAGCCTTTTGAAAAACACAGTACATTAGCAAATAAAACAAACAGAGATCTATTTTCTTTAGAGGCATCAAGGTCTATAAACTGATGAAGTGCTGGGGTGCAGATAGATGTACAAAGCAAGTTTATTAATTTTGTGAAAATAATTCTTTCTGTTGCAAATGTGCTGCTACAGAGCACACAGCTCAGAATCAGATGTAAATGGGAGGTACACAAACATCTTTTTAAAGAAATGGCTATTTGCTTCTGGGAGAAAGTTGATTACTAGTTAGTGAGAATGGTTGCCACAAGTAATGATATCACTATTCTTGTTAGTTCCAGTAAAGGTTTCAGTAACTTAAACCTGAGCTCAGCCCCTGGAAGTTATGGCACAGAGCACACAGGCTTAACTTAAAAAATTGTGTAAAGCATCTACAAGTGCCAAAACAATTACAATATTGAAAAGACAACACTATCATAATCCCACTGCAATTTATAAAATGAAAGAATATTCTAATGATTAAAATGACATCAAAATGACAAATATCCAACAAAGGGAAACAGAGATATGACTTTTCAAAATTCTAAATAAAATAGCATCATAAACTGCAATGTTCAATGTGCAAACAACAGGCAGATGGTGGTGCTACTCAGGGACAAGTTGAAGGTTTGAGACAAACCACTATGAAGCACGGGTCAATATGTGGGCCCTATTGGTCCCAATCAAACTTTTACTTTGATAGTAAGAACATTTTCATCAGCAGAGCAAGGCTGCAGGCTGTATCTAAAGATGAGCTCATCACTGACCAGTCTAATAAAGGATGAGGTCTCATTGAAGACATTGATAGAGGCACAGAAAGCTCAGAGTGGAAAAAGTTTGGAGTTCTTGGCCAGGAATTTGCTGACATTGGGCCTGGTGAACATTCCTAGTTTTGTACTTCGACTCTTTTCTAGAAATCAGATTTCCTAAGCGTGAGAAGGGTGTAGATGAAATGGGTACTTGAAAGAACGACCTGAATGATCTGTGGATATGTTTTTTTTGCGAATTTTACCACAAGTTGTATTTCGGAAGGACGATTGGATTGAACTGTGGATATTTGTGAATCTACCCTTATATCAAGTCTGTATCTTAGAAAAGTGACTTGAAAGAAGAATATTGGAATAAAGAATTGATAATTTGGAACAATTTATTGGATTTGTCTTTATACTTTGGACTGTAAATAGAGATTCTGTGTGCTCGGGGTAGAACCCCCTATGTATCAATGTAATTGGATGCCAGTAAACATCCAGCCTGGTAAATCAGATTTCCTGCTGCAGATAAGAACATAGTGAGAGCTGCGGGGAAGTCAAGCCAACCAGTGATACACCCTCGGCAGATCAGCTGGCAGGTTGGTCCTGGTCCCACAACAGTTCTCCAAGTAAAAGTCAGCAAACAGCTTCAAGTCCCAGCTTTTAGGATTAGGCAGAAGGAGTACTTTATGACATGAGCCAAGTGTTACAAAAGATCCGGAAGAGCACTTGGGGGTCAGAACTCACTGCAACAAAAACCTCCAGCAAAGTTCATGCAATGTCTAGTTGAAACTGGTCAGCTGGACTCTTCCAATGAAGTGGGCTTCTTGAAGCTTTTGTGACTCTGTAGCTTAACAGGAGGTCAGCCAATTGACCCTGGGAATCCACTTATTTGTCCACCATACAAGTGAGAGCATGTATCCTCACAAGTCTAAATATCAGGCACAATCCTCTTTCTTCCGTCAACAGTTACAGCCCACAGTGTTCTGAAGAGGGTGCTCAGGGTGCCACATTTATTCCTGGAATTAATTAGTCCCCTCTAACTGGCACTAACTTGCCTCTCCATAGTCAATAGGAAAAAGGTTCTCTGGGGTACCCAAACCCACTTTTGCAGCAGTTTTCGTGCCCTACTGCAAACAATTCCACGGTGCTCCTCTATAACTAAAAATAAGATGACAAAACCATTCTTCCTCTGTGCAGAGTTCCTGTGCCTTGACTAGAGGTGTGGCCAGGGAAATGAGTACCCCCTCCTCTGTGGTCACTCAAAGCTGGTTCTAGGGGCTGCTCCGGTCTATTGCTTGACTGGCTAATGGAAAAGGACAGGCCCAGGTGTTATCTGTGACAGGATAGGTCTCTTTGAAGATAACTAATTTCCTGGGCACAGGCCAGATGGTAATCCTGTCGGAGGAACAAAACACCTACCTATACCCCATGCCTTTTTCTCAGCTCTGGGAGCAAGTTCACACCTCATCAAGGAGCTATCTTGGATGACAGTTGGAAGCTCATGCAAATGGCTTCTAGAGGCTTTAAGTAGGTCAAAGGTGGCATTTTAAAAGTAAGATTCATACAATATTCATGATAAATCCAACTTTACCAGTGAATTGGATTTGTAATAAATATTTTAAAAGGACAAGAATGAACTTTCTAGCTGGTTCCTTGTTGGAGATAAATTGATTTCATTTTTTTTAATTATATCCCAATGCTTTCCTATTGAACAGATTAACATACTGTAGTGAAAATAGATTTTGGGCCTTGTCACTGTAAGAACATGTTTTACATTAAACTTTTACATGTCCTTCTTTTAAAAAATACCATGCACCATGCCTTATTGAGCATGATGGCCTGGTTAAGGATGACTTCATATTTAAAAGGAGGGTTTAGGTCTGCTAAAAGGGGTTATTTTGATGGGTTCAATTTGCAGGGATGGTGACAGTGCAAAAAGAGGCCTTTCGTACAGCTTCTACGAAGACTTATTTTGAATAAAAGAGGACACACACTCTTTCTTTCAATGGGTTTCCAAGTGCATTTGTTGTAGGCACACCTGCTGCAGAAAGAGTAATTTCTTGAGAAAATGGATGCTGTGCTCGATATACGACCGTACGTAATTCAGCATATCAATTGAATATCTCTAATTGACTTTAACAAATCACTCCACATCTCAGCGCCCAGATCTTTCTGAGCTTTGCTACAGAGATTTTCTCAAGAGTAATGAGTGATGATCAGTTAAGGTGGCCACAATTCAGTGTGAACATCTAATCGCTACATTGAGATGAAATACGTTTCAAAGATAAGAAAAAGAAAAACTGCGTATAATTTTTCATGAGAGACAGGACGTTCTACCCTGAACTACTTCTAAAAGCTATGAAGCAGAAAAACCTTTTATAATTTCCCCTAACAGCCATAAAGCTCTGACCTGAAGATGGGTCTGAACTGATAACCATGAAATGTTCTGAAAAAGGCAAGAAAGATGATCACTTCTTTTAAAGTCATAAATGACTGTAATAGCTAATTTCCAACTGTTTGCATTTTTGTCATAATTTTTTCAGCTTTTAAGATAGTTTACAGTGCAGTAACACAGATGATAAAATATTACCTTTCTTAATAATTGTCTTAATCTTTGTCCAACAGTAAAAATAGATTTGAATGTGCTACACCTTTAAAGAACTGTTCTGCGCCCATCATACACAAAACCCACAGGGACACACCAAGTGTTTGCACCTGTTTTTTGTATACATGTGGTACTTTGTTATTACAAAAGGAATACCAACATCTGTGCCGCCCCTTCTGTAATATGGATTGCATAGGAGGACATTCAGCGCTCATTCAATCCAAGGATGTGTTCTTTCATTCTATGGGGTTTTGGTTCTATAAAAAAAGAAATGCCTTTGCCCTCGTGCCAGATTACAGATGCAGCCAAAAGGGAAACCAAACCATCTGGAGTTGCACTATTTGTGCTTCACAGAGAAGGTGTTGTACATCAATGGATCCCAAAGGTATGCTTAACAGCGAGGTAAGGGGGAATTGGGTTCTGAGGCCTTCCCGCTGGCAGTTGCCATCATGTCCTGCATGGAGCAGTGGAGGGATCTCTGTCACACATGAAATTAAGGCCAGGTCCACTGTAAGTAAAAGTTAGAACTGTAATTTGGAGCTGGAGGTCTGTCTGTTATTGCTGTGCTCTGTCCAGAACTGATGCAAACATGTGATGTTTATAATCTAACACATGGCAACATTCTGTGTCGGGCACAACCAAAGGAGAACTTGACTGTCAGTAAAATTATTGTATTCTGACACCTAGGTTTAAAAGGTGAGGCCATAGTAAACCATTACTCTCATTGCTGATGAAACTCACTGGGGTAGCAATACCCCATATTACAGCTTATTGGACAAGGAGCATTGCTAAGCAAATTACTGTTTTTCACTTGTCATTATTTACCTGAGTTTCAGAATACTGGTCATGTTTTCCCCATTTTAAAACAGCACCTCTAGTCTCAGACATTTCATTTTTGATCAAGGTTATTAAAAAATGTGCAGCTCATCAACTTAAAAAAAATCATCTCTCTTCATAAAATGTCATCAGAATTGTCTTTTCTGGCTTTTGTGCTTAGTGTAGCCATTAGGCTTGTCACCCTTAGGGTGGCCTTTTTCCCAATCTTTTGCCTCCCCATTTTTGCTGATTCTTTTTGTTGGACTTAGGACTCTAGGCACTTTACCACTTGTAACCAGTGCTAAAGTGCATGTGCTTCTCCCCTAAACATGATGACATTGATGTACACTTGAATGGCATATTTGTTGTATTGGTAAGCCCCTTTTAAAATGGTATACCATATACCCAGGGCCTGTACTTGAAAGGCTACTAGTGGGCTGCAGCACTGATTGTGCTAACCACAGAAGTAGCCTTTCAAACCTGTCTCAGGTGTGCATTGTGTGCAGTTTACTGTCACTTTGACCTGGCATTTAAAACTACTTGCCAAGCCTTAAACTCCCCTTTTATTACATAGGTCACCCCTAAGATAGTCCCTAAGTAACACTAAGGGCATAGTGCCATGTAAGTAAAAGGTAGGACATTCACCTGTATGCTATGCATGTCCTAGTAGTGACAAACAGCCTAGTTCATTTTTCACTACTGTGAGGCCTACCCCTCTTGTAGGCCAGCTTTGAAATTCCTAAATACACTTTTAATATGCAATTCCTGATCAGAGAGGAGTACATTTTTCGTGTTTGATTTGTTTTGAATAATAATGATAAATCCTCCTTACTGGTGAAGTTGGTTTTAACATTACTGTTTTAGGAATACCACTTTTAGGAAGTGGACATTTCTCTGTACTTACTGCTCTGTGTGCGACAGGCTTTCTCCAGTACACGTTTGGGTTAGGTGACAGCTATACTTAATGCATTCCTTCTAGACAGACACATACACAGGAAGGTGAGGCTCATCTCCATTCTAAGCACCAAGGTCTTCCTGGGCAGGGAGGAATGGGAGATGCTGACACTTACACTCCAGTAGGTAGTGTCCTGTCCACACACAAAGCACTGATTAACACCCCAGGGTTAGCATGGAAGACAGGACTGGCTCGAAAGGGATTCTTCTGCACCTCAAAGATCTTTTGAAGTCACCCCCTACATCAAAGTCAGTATTGGGTATAAGTACTGGGTCTCTGACCCCCTAAAATCAGATGCTTCTGGATTCTGAACCTCTGTCAGAAGGACTGCTGTGCTGCATAAAGGACTAAACTGGACTGCTTTTCTGGAGGCACTGCTTTTTAGCGTGTTGCCCTGCTTCTTGTTGCTCCCTGACTCTGCTGGAAGGACTCACCTTCCTTCCAAGTGATTTCCAAGGGCTTGCTGGCTTGCCTCCTGTTTTCTGAAGTCACAGAGGTGCTGAACTGAACTTTAGCATTCTCCGAGTCCTACTGTTTCCTGAGGTGCCCCCTCCAAGCCCTGAGCCTCAGAAGTGGGTTCTACAGGTGTTTTCATCAAAAACCGACGCATTGCTTTGGCTGCATGTGAAATTCTGCTGCAGTGCCATTCGACGCTGATGCAGAGGCGGCCTGACAACATCAGTTCCATAGCCTGTTCAGCTGGATGACGACGCTTTGCAGTCACTTCAATGGAGCTCAACGCCCATTCGGAATCCCGCTTTGCACAGCTCGACGACGATGACGCAGTAGACTTTCGACTTCGGCAAAAGCTCAATCCAAGGTATTTATTCAGCAGGACCTATCTGGGTCCTGTAGCCGGCCTGCTGTTTATTGCGGTTGGCCTGAACTTTGGATTTGTACTAGTACCTTAGGACCTCAAGTAACCTTTTGAGCCCTATTTGTGGAATTATTGTTTAAAAATGTATACCTTGACTTCCACTAATTGGATTTTGTCATTTTGGTCTTATTGTGCTCAGATAAATATTCTCTATTATTCTAAACCTGAGTCTTTTTTTGATGTATTCAATATGTTACTGTGTGTGTGTTTTGCACAAATACTTTACACTTTGCCTCTTTAGATTAGCCTGACTGCTCTGTGCCAAGCTACCAGATGGTGAGCACCGGTTATCATTTAGTGTGCATCTAGCTTATTGTAACTAGACTGGTGGTTCCTGACTGGACTAGGTACATAACTCAGCCAACCAGGGATCTCATTTATAACAAGTGGTACAGAGTTTAACACCATTCAATCCATAGTTGAGGCCCATTTTAGTAGATCTAAACAAGCTGGCTGATAACTACTATGGCTAGCTGTGGAGGCATGGAAGCAACATTTCTGGGTTTATTTCTCATTCTTCCTTCATCAGCATTCACAGTGTGTATAGGGGTTTGGGAGTCCTTTAGATCCTCTGTCATCCTCCTCTCCTTTGTGTTTTCTAAGGATCCATCCTGGATCATATGATCTGCAGTATCTATAAGAAACCACCAAGTGATCTAGTTGCAGGCAATGTCATATCAGTAAACCGGTATGTGGATGACCCCCAGCTATATCTACTGGTGTTCTCAGTCATTGGCGTTCACAGTGTGCAGTATGTGCCTGCTACTATTGAGGATTGTATTTCTTCTCACTTCCTCAAGATGAACCACACTAACAGAAGGCCTTCTTATCTCTTCTCCCAGCTGAGCAACCTCTGTAGCCTCTATACTCTCCTGACTGATCACTCTTGACAACACCCCAACTCTAGATTACACATGAGTACATTGGTTTCTACATGCTAGTATCTTGCTTCAGTTGAAGTACGCATGAAGAAAACAAAGTGCAAGGCTTTATTTTCTACCGTTCTTTTTAGGTTTCGCCTGCAAAACGCTGTGCTTCAGAAATCTATTGGTTTTGATATAAACTTAAAAGGGGCTTACATCCTTCCTCCTCTCTTTCCTAGCTTCTCATTAGTTCCTGTGCGTGCCTCGTACCTTTCCTCCAGTTCTATGGACTGCAGCATATTTACCTGCATCTACCAATGTTTGTTGTTAATAATGAGGCAGAATCACTGGATTTTTATTCAGTTTCAGAAAACTCAGCCTCCTCTTGTGAAGATCTGGCCGCTCTATATTCTAAACAGATGCATCTGGAGGAAGGCGAGAGCGAAGTAGATGATGATGATATCGAAGTTGAGGAAGATATTGAAGACAGCCCGATTACAGTGAGGGGTGAGGGCGATGCTTCTATAACTGAGGGGGCAACAGGAGGTTGTCAAGAAGAATTAACTGAAAATATTACTTTAGCTACGATCTATCAGACAATTTTGAGCCATATAGAAAAGATGGAGCGAGATAGTCAAAAAATTCAAAACTCTTGTCGGAATTTGCAAAGTTCTATCCGGAGACTCGCAAAATCTCAATCTGACTTTGGGGAAAGATTTACCGAGGTTGAGACTAGAGTCTCTAACATTGAGGATGAACTAGTAAAACAAAAGGCTGTCACTGAAAACCTAAACGCCAATAAAGAGGACTTACTTTGGAAAATGGCCGATTTTGAAAATCGCTCTCGGCGTAACAACCTCAGGCTAATGCAAATTCCGGAGGGCAAAGAAGGACAAGATCCACGCAAGTTTGTCATTGAATTGTTCCAAAGGGCGTGCCCGGAGTTGAAGAGATGGGACTGGGAACGAGAGATCGAGCGTGCCCACAGATTTCCATTCAATATCCAGCTCAGACTTGGGGAAAACGCCAGTAAACCTAGACCGATTCTGGTGGCCTTTAACAGTTTCCTTGCCAGAGAAGATATATACATGAATACTCGACCAAACAGCAAAGGCATGGGTGTAGGATTTACTTTCTTTGCAACATCGGACTATTGTAAATATACTATGGACATTCGTTGGCAATTATGACAATTGGTGAACCAATTTCAAAGAAAGGGCGCACAAGCATATATTATTAACCCGGCCAAATTGAAAGTCATTTATAAAGAGAATACTCGTTTCTTTAGTAATGTTGCAGCTGCCAAAGGGTACCTGCATGACATAAAAGATTCTTAGATTATGGATACTTATCGACTGTCACAGTTTAGGGATATATTTTCTCTAACTGTGAAGTATAATCTTTTTTTTGATAACCGTTAAGTAGGAAAAGTGTTTCAATAGTTTCATAGTGTCTACTGCATATGTTAGAGAGAATTTGAAAGTTTGGATAAACAGTACATATAAATGATGTATGAAACGATGACCTGGGGAGAGGTGGAGTTCAGTACCATCATCAGGACCAGGAGTCCGAAAGCCTCGGTGAAGGAGGGGGGGCTCGGGGGGGCATCTGGGTCAGGGGGGTGTTGGTGGAGGGGGGCACTGTGGTTAAAAGGGGGAAATGCCACGTTAGGGTCAAATGATCGCATAATACTAATAAAAAGGAACAGATCTATTATTAAAGGACTCGTAAGGAGTAAAACTGGGTATTCTAATTTAATTAATTGCGCAAATGGAGATATGATGGGGAATTACTGTAATGGCTAAGAATAATAAAATATGTTCTTTCAATGTTTCGGGCCTTAACAATATAAATAAAAGAAAGAGGATTGCAACTGAAATTCGATTTATGAACCCGGATATAGTATGTTTACAGGAAACACATGTTCCCTGGGAGAAAAGAGCTCTAGCATCTGATTTAGGGTATATAGTACTGGCAACATCTCGACAAACAAGTATGATTAGAGGGGTAATGATCTTGATAAAACCACGGCTAGGTACTCTTGTAAATAGCTTAACGCATAAATGGGGCAGATGGGTGATAGCTACACTAAATATAGGAGGTACGTTTATACCGATATGCTCTATTTATGGATCTAATCTGGATGAGGGGGAAATATTTGAATATTTAAATATGGAACTTGCTAATTGGAGATGCCCCTTAGTCTTTTGTGGGGATTTAAATATTAATTTGATGGCAGGTGAGCTTGAGGCAGGAGTAGAGAACTATAAGGGTAGAAAACCTCGTGTATTTAGAGCACTATACGATTTAGTGAAGGATCATGCATTGGTTGATATATGGGTTAAAAATCACCCTGCTGCACCAGGATACAGCTATTACTCCTCGCCCTATAAAAAATTTGTACGCTTGGATTATTTTTTTACGTCAATTTCTATCCAATCTAATACAAAGATTCAGATATATCCCAGGGTAACATCGGATCATTCCCCAATGATAATAGAGATCGCTCATATAGGAGAAATGAAACAGAATAGGAATTTTTCGTTCGACAGAAAATTATGCTTGGATGTACAATATAGAGAGGGTATAGCCGAATGGACCATAGAATTCATACAGAACCACTCAGGCTCTGCTAATATTGAGACAATATGGGATACATGGAAAGCGTGTTTTAGAGGGGAAACAACGAGCTATGGATTTTATTATCAGAATTTACAACGAGGAAAAATGTGTGATCTATATGAACACCTCTCCAAAGCTGAAGAACATTTAATCACAGAGATTAAGAAGGGGGATAATAACTTAACTAAAATTCATGAATATGAGGGTTTAGTTGCCAAACGCCGCGCGCACATTACAGGAATTTGGTGTGAGGAGATAGCGCGGAAATATTTAACATATAGGAGGTATATGCATGAATATGGGGAAGCTATAGGTAGGGCCTTGGCCTTAAAATTAAAAATGAAGGAATCTACTCTCAAAATTGTTAAACTACAAGATAAAAATGGGACTATATTTAAAGACCCACAGAAAATACTGGAAATATTGTATCAATTATATTCTGAATTTATGCTAAGCAATCTAATTTAGATCTCGACATTTATTTGCATGGAGCTACTTTTAAAAAACTAACTGATATGGAAAAAATGGCGCTAGACCAACCCTTCTCAATGGAAGAACTGGAGAAGGCAGTAAAAAGTACCTCTAATGGGAAGGCAGCTGGCCCCGATTTTATTCCAGCTGAGGTGTATAAATGCTTTTTTGAACCTCTAAAAGTGCTTATGTTGGAGACTTTTAGAAGGTTACAACTGGGGAAAGCTCCACAGTCATGGGATGATGCTTCAATCGTTGGTTTTTCTAAAAAAGGGAAACCCCCAGAACAACCTGCTTCATATCGACCTATATCTCTATTAAACTGCGATAGTAAGATTTATTCGAAGATACTAGCAAATCGCATGTCTAAGATCATAACACCTCTAGTTTCATTGACTCAGCATGGGTTTATCCCTAATAGAGGAAAGGTAGCCCATATTAACAAGGTGATCACTTTAATAGATATAGCAGAAACTGAGAAAATAAATTTTGCACTGATATTACTTGACGCTGAGAAAACGTTCGATCCCGTAGAATGGGCATATATGTGGGAAGTCATGGATAGAATGGGATTCGGTATAAATTTTGTAAGAGCTATCAAGGTATTGTATCGATCACCTAATGCGAGAGTCACTGCTATGGGTCAAAAATCGGAAAGGATAGCTATCACACGAGGTACCACTTCTTTTTGCGCTATTCATTAATCCTTTTTTAATTAAATTACTAGAGTCACCATATATCAAACCATTTGTTGTTGCTAATATACCTCACTCAATATTCGCGTATGCGGACGATATAGCTATCGTTACTACTGATCCTAGGCAGGCAATCACAGAGATTGAACGCTTAGCTATCGATTTTGGAAATAGTTCTGGTTATAAACTTAATGCTTCGAAAACGCAGGTGTTATGCACAGATAGCGTTCAATTTAATGATAATAGGGTAACATCGGAGGTGACATATTTAGGAATCATTATCAAATCACATACAAAGGAGATAGTGGAATCTAACTGGGTTAGTACAATACATCAAATTCAGCAATCCTTAGATAGGTGGGGCGACTTCAACTCACCATAATTGGGAGGGGCAACATCATTAAGATGAATGTATTAGCCAAAATATTATACATATTTCGCAGTATTCCCCTAGAAATTCCCAGCAGTCATATATCTAAACTGCAAACTTTATGTACTAAATGCTTATGGGCACCCGGGAAAACTAGGCGAGCTATGAAATGGCTAACAGTCCCGATAGAGAGAGGAGGACGGGGGATTCCGGATTTTTTATTTTATTATTATGTATGTTTTTACAAAGAATGCGAATTTTATTGACTGGAGAACAAATAGAGGACCCGGCAGAGTCTCCTTCAATATTTTATTTATTACTGGGAGAACATTCAAAGGGCTGTTTATTAAAAGAGTTGGAAGGGAACTATTACAAGCATACCCGATTTAAGGTGATTGAGTCAGCATATAAGTTTGGAGAAAAGTTAGGATCTTAATGAAGCTAGAGAAAATTATATACTATACCCCGTTTTCAGCTGAGAAGATACTTTCTTCGATATTTTGGGACCATGTGGCCAAGGAATGGAACAAGAAAGGGGTGGTTAGAATTGGAGATTTGTTTGAGACGGATGGAACGTTTAGAGCTTTTTCTGATATGAATAGTAAATATCAAATACCCCACTTCAGTTTATTTAAATTTCTTCAACTCAGAGATTTTTGCTTAAAGAAATTAAATAAACCGGCCTCGAATAGATTAATAGAGGCAATTCAATCAAAGAAAAAGATTGGCCTGATGTATCGGTTATTGTTGGAATACAAACTTGACGATTTGAATAAATATAATACATACTGGCAGAACCAGTTGGCAGAAAATGTCTGGAATATCGTAGATACTATTTTGATGGCCAAAGAGATATGCTTGTCAGCTAACATGAAGGCACAGGTGTATAAAACTATTTTCAGATTATACTATACTCCTCAACGAATGGCCACATGGGGTCCACAATATGATGGAAAATGCTTCCGGTGTGGAGGGGAAGAGGCAGATATAATCCATATTTTTTACAACTGCTCCAAATTGATGCCTTTCATTTCTAGTATAGAAAGATTCATAGCTGAAGTTATTTATTATCCTTTAAAAATATCCCCAGCTCTTATGTTAACTGGGGTGAGCCAATCTATTAATGATAATGCGGATTTGTGTAAATTCAAGAATTTTCTGTTTGTGGTAATGATTATAGCTCGGCTTTGTATAGCTACTGAATGGCTACAACCGGAAGCACCTATGTTTGAATTTTGGACAAGAAAAGAAAATTATTTAACATATATGAATTAGAATGGAGTTTATATGCTTTAAAAGGGGCAAGGAAAAAAAAGATTGGGTTATTGACATGGGGGGCACTTAAAGATTATATAGAGAAATACCTTCCGAGCTATGTATTATGTAATGAAATGAATTAACGTAATTTTTGTAAGCTGGAATTAATCTATTGTATAAGAAATTTCCGAATGTATTTATATGGATTTTGTGAATGTATTATGCTACTTTGACCAAACGGAGGCAATAAAAATAATTCAAAAAAAATATATACCAATGTTTGTTCCACCTCTACTACTCTTATCAGTTTTCCGCTGCCATAATACTGTTAGGATCCCTCTTTGGTGGAACTATATTTTCATAAAGTTTTGCCTTTTACTCTTGCAGCATATTTATATAACACTTTATCACCAAGGTAGATGAAGTGATTTGCATAGAATGACAGGATGTTGTGTGGCGCTTCCTAGACTCGAACTGGGATCAATCAATCAATCAATCAAGTCATTTATAGAGCGCACTACTCACCCGTAGGGTCTCAAGGCGCTGGTATGGGGGGGGTGCCGTTACTGCTCGAACAGCCAGGTCTTGAGCTTCTTCCTGAAGGAGAGGTGATCTTGGGTCAGGCGCAGGTCGGTCGGGAGTGAGTTCCAGGTCTTGGCGGCCAGGTAGGAGAAGGATCTTCCTCCTGTTGTCGCTCTTCGGATGCGGGGGACGGCGGCGAGGGCGTGGCTGGTTGATCTGAGGAGGCGCGTGGGAGTGTAGAAGTTGATCCGGTTGTTGAGGTAGCTCGGGCCTTGGTCGTGTAGGGCTTTGTGCGCGTGGGTGAGGAGACGGAAGGTGATTCTCTTGTTGACCGGGAGCCAGTGCAGATCTCTCAGGTGTCCGGAGGTGTGGCTGCGTCGGGGGATGTCGAGGATGAGTCTGGCCGAGGCGTTCTGGATCCGCTGGAGTCTCTTCTGGAGCTTGGCGGTGGTTCCGGCGTAGAGGGCGTTGCCGTAGTCCAGTCGGCTGGTGACGAGGGCCTGGGTGACCGTCTTCCTCGTCTCGGTGGGGATCCACCGGAAGATCTTTCGTAGCATGCGTAGGATGTTGAAGCAAGACGAGGAGACGGCGTTTACTTGTCTGGTCATGGAGAGGGAGGAGTCCAGGATGAAGCCCAGGTTGCGTGCGTGGTCCGTTGGTTTGGGTGCGGTGCCCAGGGCGGGGGGCCACAAGGAGTCGTCCCAGGCGGAGGGCGAGGAGCCCAGGATGAGGACCTCCGTCTTGTCCGAGTTCAGTTTCAGGCGGCTGGTCGTCATCCATTCGGCTACATCTCTCATCCCTTCGTGCAGGTTGGCTCTGGCGGTGGTGGGGTCGTTGGTCAGGGAGAGGATCAGCTGGGTGTCGTCGGCGTAGGAGATTATGTTGACGTTGTGTTGGCGTGCGATGGCCGCGAGGGGGCTCATGTAGACGTTGAAGAGGGTGGGGCTCAGTGAGGATCCCTGGGGGACGCCGCAGATGGATCCCCAGCTCTTGAGTCAGCAGGTCTGGCTGCTGCATCACAACCTCTCCGCTCCCATGTTTTCTGTCAGGGTGCTCTTTCATTCTTCCTATGATGATTGATGAAAACCACTCTTTATTCAATATATTGGTGAAACCGATGAATTACCAGTGCTTGTTTAAAGTGTCTCCCGTTTCGTGTTATTGAAAAATTCTTTATCTTGGAAGTAAGACATCTTCACTACTATTGTTTGTAAATAGTTGAATAAATGCCTTTAACTCTGGCTTAGTTGAATTAATGCGTTTAACTCTGGCTTAGAGAGTCTAAATTCATATTGAAATACATGTATTTCTTATTAAAAGCATGAATGCTGTAGCTTTAAAATCTAAAAACGTCCTTAAATGAAGTACATGATAATGATATATTTTTTTAAGAATAACTATGTGCTAAATTGAAACACCATATGGTCAGACTAAAGAGATTGAATCATGGACTACTTCATATAAACCAACATTAAAACTTCAAATTAGAGCAAGGACGCTCCCTCCAGCATATGTAGGTCCAATTGAATGTGTACTGATCCCTCGTCTTTCAAGAACTATAACATTGTTTAAAATCCCCCATTACAAGGATCATTTTACATATACGTAGTGGCTTTACGAAGACAAAATGAAACTGAAACAGAAACTAGCCGTCATATGAACACGGACAAATGTTACCACCACTATAAAGGCATAAAAAGCCACCCCGTCAAACCTTTTAACATTATTCAGTAGTGTTGGGCAGGTTTGATGTCATTATGAGTCAGTTATAGCTAGCAGATTCAGTAGTTGAGCTTCCAACAGGCCATATAGATGAGCTGAATTATGCAGAGTTAAAAGCATGTTTAATAGAACAATACAAGAGTCTCTGAAGTAAACTGTTACAACTGTTCAGAGGTCAGATGCTAAGTACTAGGATATGTCCTATTGTGAATTTTATTGCCCTGTTTCTATGGTCTACAACATTGCATTTTTTTTAGAGAGAGAGAGAGAGAGAACATTTACTTTATAAAGATTCTTTGTATTACAGATAAATGTTAAACCAAAAATCAAAAAGCTGGCGTGTACAGGCCAAAACAGGTAGTAGTAACCTTAAGTGATGCAAGTACAGATGCCCAAAGTAAATCATTTAAATACACCTAAACACGTGGGCTTCTATAGGCCATTGACGGACCGAGAATGGTGGACTAGTGTCACCTTAAGGTGAAGGGGAGACACAGCTGATGGACAGTCTAAAGACCTGAAGCTACTGTCCTCAGAAATATCTCAGAGACAGACATTCAGTACCCAATGTGCAGTAAAGGAAGCCACCTGAATACTACTTGCTACTAGCTGCCTTTTCCTGCAGTGTGTTTATGGCACTGGTGACAATTCTTGACCTACTTCTCAAATCATCCTAAATTGAGCATAGACGATGTAAGAGCTACACAAGAGCTCTCCTGTGCACAAAACAATAATAGAGAATGTCAAACCTCTTAACCACTTTGCTCCAAGCATAGTGCCCCATATGTCTTAGAAGTTACACAACCACACAAAAGTTGATCATACTGTGAGGCCTTAATATCGCTATTACTAAACTGCAGATCAGATGTTAAACACCAACAGAAATTACACACGGTCATCAATGATGCCTAGCCTTACATTGTTTAGTCGAATCATGACCGACTGCGGACAGCTGTGTGGCATCACCAATTTAGTACCGTACCGTCTGGCTATTACATCTTGCACCAAGACAGACAGGCGGAGAGAGGGGTGAGTTTTCATTGCATACGAAAGCTCTTTGAATAATGTTTGCACGTTCAACTTAATGATGACCAATGCAGGCTGCAAAACTCTGTCTTTAGTACTAACAGTGCACTCCATGTCCTGGCTTGACTATTGTTTCCCCCAAGAAGAAAAGGCAGAATATCCCAATAAACTGGTTACATTTATTGAGGATTTCGCTGCTTAATCTTCAGCATGTAAAATTCTGGGGACTTTTTAACTGTGGCTGGATATCACTTAAGACTAATTTCCCTCTCACATTTCCACATCGATCCCTTATATTGGTCAGTGCCAGAATGTTCTTTGCCCCTCCAACAAACAGGCTGATACCATTTGTGCTATCATCACTGAAAACATCAATATTCAGTTAGACAAAGTTCTTTCTATTCCGTTACAGTTATTCCTATTGCCATTTTTTAAAACTAGTTCTTTCACCAACCATAACTCCCAAAAACATCTGTAGTAGCCTCGCTAAAATCAACCTTTACATCATGCTCTGTCATTTGAAATCTTAGCTGGTTCTGGTTACTTAGTGGACTAATATGTCCACTATAGGGGTCTCTGGTTGACTTCATGATCACAAGTTCAAATCCTGGTGGGTCTTCTCAGGATTTCATCATTCTGAGGTTGATAACAAGAGTACCAGTGAATTAAGTAGCATTAAACATCTGTTATTCAGCGCCAATATACCCTTGGGTGAACATGTACTTTGCAAATATACGGTTTATGTTATGAATGACATATTGGCCCCCTGCATGTTGAAACCCCTCACAACCTCAACCAAACCTTTGACATCCAGGCACCAACATCACCATTCCTCATAGCGAAGAAATACATGATAGTGCTGAAGCAAGAAAGCCACAAGTGCTTTTGGCCAGTGTAGGGTGGCCTATCTCAATTTACTTAAAGGTTACAGAAGAGCTGTCAAACCTTCCAAAAAACCTACTGTGCCCAATCCATAGCAAAAGCTGCATGTCAAACCAGGAGCCTGATTAACTCGGTCACGAATTCAGTTGCCTGTTCACTAGGGGTTATTCCCAACTATAGCCCTGAATATCTTAACAACTTCTCCATTTGTAAAATTAACTATAAATCAGAAAAGAGTTAACACTTGTTTGAGCAACAATCGCCTTATGTTTACCTAATCTGATACATTTCAGGATCTGTTGTTCGGTGAACTCAAAAGGGTTTAAACTTCAAGGAGTGCTTTTCAAATAAAAGCAACCATTTTACAATGCCTTTGTGGTGCTAAAAAAAGACTAACAAAAAGTTGTAATGCGAACTGAAAAGTAATTTACGTTAACATGATGTGTAAAATGCTGCAACTGAACAATAAAATGTCTTTAAGACTATTTATAATTCAGTATCATGAGTGTCATATCCATGCTGTTTCTATATCAATTTGGTCTCTTAGGGAAATTGAATTGTTCTGGCAGTTTTATTTCTGTCCCTATCATTTTTACATCTTCTGACTCTGCTCTAATTTTATGGGGTCTGGTGAAAAAAAGGTTTTGTGCTTGTAGAAAAAAAATCAAACTACAATATTGATTGTCATGCATGGTTTTGCAAGAGCTTTTCCCACTCCCCACCTTGCCAATAATAAAACTGTTATTCATTGATACATGAACAACCATCGCAATAAAACATAGCAGCAGCAACAACATCTAAAAATAATTTATAAATAAATAACACTGTGGTATTGCGCAAACCACATTATTGGAACATATTGTCCTCATGGCTTTAAAAGTATTGGTCTTTAAAGGTTAAATGACTCGCTCCATTGTAAACAGTCAGAGGCTGCAGGGAGCACTTCTTTGTGTCTTTTTGTGTCCTGACATGAACAGAAAGGGAGTTTCAGCTTGTGGTCATGGTTCTTCAGGAGTGGAAAATGGCAAACCCCCGGCAGCCGAGGAGGACAGCCCCTCCCTGAAAGTGCCCTTCTAAGCTATAGCGCCTTATCAGCCTGATTCATCATTCTCCCGTTTTGCGAGCCCGTTAATAGCGATTCATAAGGAATCGCTATTAAGGACTTGCAAAACGGGATTCATGTAGAAATTGCATAAAGAAATGCGATTCCTACACATTCCTTATTTGCGATTAGCAAATTGCTAATCGCAAATAAGGAATAACTCTCCATTCATTCCTATGGGCCTAGAGGCTCATAGGAATGAATGGGGAGTTATTCCTTATTTGCGAATAGCAATTTGCTAATCGCAAATAAGATAGCGATTTCAAGGGTGCCAGGGGTGTCCAAAGGACACCCTGTAGCACCCCTGAAATGTAATCTACATTGATGTTGCGCACACACATGTCCAAAGGACGTGTGTGTGTAACATGCAACTTAGAAAAATGCATTTAAATGCATTTTTCTAAGTTTTCGCTATTTACCACGAGGTTTGACCTCGCGGTAAATAGCGGCCCAAAATTGCGAATTCGGTATTTTAAAATGGTTCATGAATTGCATTTAAGGAATCTCAAATAGAGATTCCTTAAATGCAATTACTCGCAAATATGCGAATTCTTTACTAGCGAATTTTGCATTTGGGATGATGAATCCCAAATGCAAAAATTGCACTCGCAAAGGGCCAGATTCTCAGAATCTGGCCCTTTGCGAGCGCAATTAAGCTTGATGAATCAGGCTGCATGTTCTTTTACCTGTTGACAATAATTTGTTTTGGTATCTTACAAAAAGTTATTTTCAGACCCATCAAAAGGTTAATGGGCATATACATATACCTATATTCTGAGTTCAGCGGTGAAGAGTTTAGCTAGGCTTCGGCCCTGTGTTCTTGCACTCACCCTAATCTAGCTATGTGCAAAAGTTTGTTTTGAGTTGTTAAATCGCTAGTATTTCTAGGAGGCAAATAATTTGCATGGTGAATGTTCACAGAACAAAGAGATCATTTCACAAAGGTCATGTTTAAAAAGTCATAAATCTACTTAGCTACATTTTCTTTTATGCTTAGTTTAAGTGTTCGCCTTCTTCACAAATATTCCCAACATCGTGTCCAAGAGTAATCTTGCTTTTCATAATCTACTCATGAAATATTTTCTCTATGTGTTAATAATGCATGGGTCATTACTACAGTATTGTCCATTTCCAGATTTCATTTTTTTCATTCAAATGGAAGATATGTTTCTAGATGCAGGATAATCACAGTTTATGCTTCCATAACTCCAAACAAAATTTACGTTTTGTACATGTAAGGTACACAAAAAGCTTTCAGTTGTCTGTGTACAGTTCTGTTTTGCTTCCTGTGTTGATCGTGTGGATCTGCAAGCATTTAATAAGTGTTAGACCTGGCATCTTTGGCGTGGTTTCCCTCTATCTTTTTGCCTCTACTTCCTGTATTTTTGATGCTGTGCTGGATTTCGTTTTTGCTGGTTTAGATGCTTTGGACACTCTGCCACTGCTGATCAGTGCCAGAGTGTAAGTGCTCCCTATGTAAATTGTTATTATGATTGGATATACATGATTGGCATATTTGTATCACCATGAAGTCCCTAGTAAAGTCCACTGGGTGTGCCAGGGCTGGTGATGATAAATGCTACTAGTGGGCCTGCAGCACTGATTGTGTCACCTACATGAGTAGCCCTAAAATGGCGTCTCAGGCCTGCCACCGCAGTGCCTGTGTGCAGTCTGTGAATTGCCATGACCTCCTGGTCAGTGTCCCCACTGACCAGGCCTAACCCTTCCCTTTTTGTGCACATTGGTCACCCCTATGGAAGGCCCATGGTACACCCCTGGGCAGGGTGCAGTGTATGTGAAATATAGAGCATGTACTGGTGGAGGTGACATGCTCTGGTAGTGAATTACAGCCATTTTCATTTTTCACTATTGTAAGGCTATCTTGCTCCATAGATTAACATGGGGGATGCTGGCTACAGTGGCTACCAGCATTTCTTCTCATAGGAACAAGATAGGACATAAGACTCTAGTATCCCTGAACTCAGAAATTAATAACACATCTTTTAGGAAAGGTTGTTTTTAAATCCTGTGTTTGAGAACAGTACTTTTAGAAAGTTGCTGTTCTCTTGTCTGACCCTTCTGTGTGCCTTGGCCTGTTTGTGTATTGACTGTCTGGTTTGAGAGTGACAGGGGCTGGGGATTCCCCAGGAGGCTGGCTGAGTCAGCCCTAGGCTGAATGACTGCATTTGCAACTTGAGTGGTGGGAGGAGATAGCACCTGGGCCTGAATAGGGCTGCGCCTGCCTTCCACAATGCTGGCTCCGCCTCCTGCTGGGCGGCTGACGACCCTGCCCCTCACTCTGAAAGGAAAGGAGAAGCCAGGAAAACAAAGTGCTCAGGAAACACCCAGAACTGGTTTAGACCGGGCTCAGAGCCCTCCTGCACAAAGGGATCAAAGACTTTTTGGAGTATAACTACAGGACCCCTGACAACAGAAAATTAGATCATCCTGGAATCAAGAAGGAACCTCTGCCAAGGAGAAAGCTGAAACTGAAGAAGGAAGATTGTCCTGCTGTTGCTCTGCTGGATTTCCCTGCTGTTGCTTTGCTGCCAAGGAGAGGGGAAGCAGGGCCGGACTGGCTACCGGGCAGTTGTGTGTGCTGCCGAGCTAGGGGCTAATTTATCTGTGGTGGGGGCTTATTTTGTTGATGGGGACCTGCAAGCGATTTGAAATAAAAAAAGCAAAACGAATTTCGTTTTGCACACGCAGGTCCCCATCAACGAAATTAGCCCACAGCAGGGCAGCACACACAACTGCCCGGTAGCCAGTCCGGCCCTGAGGGGAAGGACTTTGCTGTGTGCTGTGTACCGTTGCTTGAAGGAATCTCCAAGACCCTGAGAAGAGCTGGCTCCCTGTTTTGAAGTCCCAGGACCAAAAGGACTTCACCCCCAGCTTCCCCTGAGCTCTACTGAGAGAGTTCTGTCCTTCCTGGAGTGCTTGGCCCAAGTGTGGTGCCTCTGGAAGTTGTACCTGTGTTGGGAAGCTGGAAACTAAGCTTGAGAGACTTTGCTAAAGAAAAGTTATCGCATCGCTCGCTGCGGAGCGCATCCCCGACAGTGCGAGAAGATTCCTTTCGCTACGAAGGTCGAGATCGTCCACCGCTTGCTTGCGGACTGCATCACGTCGCTGCGAGAGTCATCGCCGAAGCCAACGCATCGAGGAGCTGTGAGAGAGAAGATCACCGCTGGTCCGCGCATCGTTGCCCTGGAGATCGCCGCACCTCCAAAGATCGTCGCATCGTGCCTTTGCGAGAACAAACTTCCTACGGAACCTACGCACCGGAATCCATACAAGTGGCCTTCCTCCCCATACAGACTGGATTCACCGCAACACGCCCGCTGCTGCAGCGGGGCTGTCGCAAACGCCTCCCCAGGGTCTCAGGAGCAACGCATCGCTTGTTTTCCACCGCACCAGCTTCTGCTTTTGGAACTTTGTCGCAACTAAAGGTACTGTGAGCTAAACGTGACGCAACTGTGAAGTTTTCACATAACTGTGGATTATTTTATCGCAACCTACAGAATTTTATTGCAAACCGAAGAATTTTTATCACAACCTTAAGAACTCTTTTGAAACCATATTCTTGAACTGTGTATGTTGGATTTTTGTCGTTTTGGTCTTGTGTAGTTTAGATTAAATACCTTTATTTTTCTAAACTGTTGTGGATTCAGTTTGTGGTGTTTTCACTGTGTTACTGTGAGTGGTGGTACAAATACTTTACACATTGCCTCTAATTAGCCTAGACTGCTCGTGCCAAGCTACCTATAGGGTGAGCAGGGGTTATCTCAGAGGGTTTCCTCCTTACCCTGACTAGAAGCAAGGGTCCCTATTTGGAAAGTGGTCACTACCTCTGCCAACTAGAGACCCCCATTTCTAACAATAAGCAATTCAGCAGAGGCCAGGAAACCTATAGACGTAATGCTCACCACTGACTCAGTTACAGATTTGAATAGTTGAAAGATTAACCAGATGATAATAGCAATCCCATGCCTAAAGTAGAACACACCGCCCTAGCCTTTTCTGATGAGAGTAAGGTTTGATTATATTATCGTTTGACCTATTAAGGTTAAAGTTGATGGAATAGAGCCCCTTCCCTACTAATAAGCAGGGTTATATACATGCAAGTTATAAGAGCTACTTCCACAGAAAAACGGAGTTGAAGACAAACAAGAAAAGTAAGATATGTTGTTGGCATGTGTAGATAGCTTTGCCCACCAGCACCTTCATAGTGCTGGGACCGCACATACACTGGCATGACTAATGCGAGGTGGCCAAGTTGTCCATAGAATCCTGCAAACACAGCAGTTCTATTTAGTGCCCCTAATTCCAGCAGTGTATTAGCAACCTACTTTAAAGAGGTCCATTGATGGCACCTTTGAACAGGCATTTGAGGACACTTCAAACTGCAAGACGACCTCTGTGGTCAGTCTGTCACTGGGCCTGCACACCAGGGTACAAAGGGTGAGAAACTCAACTCACATTGGGCTATTAGTTAAAGACAGGGCACACTAAAATAATTAAATCAATAGTCATCAGGGTAAACCACAAAAGTCACTAAATTAACCTGTGATTAACCTCTGGCACAAAAGCAGTCAGAGGCTATGCGTAATGTATTATGCAGCACACAAACCATGATAAAGTGAAAACACAACAAAAGAAATAACCTAAACCAATTAAGAAAAATTGAATGCAACTTAGTAAATGAGATGATACCAGAAAAACATAATTCCAACGAGTAGAACAGGAGATATTGATTTTTTTGTATGTGAAAACAGGGCCACGAAGCACAAAGCACCACTCCCTGTTATGGGGTAAAGTCACAAGTTCAGGTCAAATGCGATGGAGCATGAGTCGTATGCAGTTAACATGCTAGTCCCACTGAATAATACCTTCTCAAGTGAGGTGTAAAGAGTTCAATTCACGCGGGAGGAGGCCCCTAGGAGGAGGCTTTTGGAGTGAAGTGCAGGTCTAACTTGGCGGACAGTCATTGATGTAGAGGAAAGAACCGATCATCGCTGGAGATTTGCATTAGTTGATTGTCATAGATGGTCATTGTTGGTGCGAAGTACAGGTCCTGCGTTGGTGTTCATTCATTGCAGATGGTCAATGCCAGCTCGATGAGCAGGACCCGCTAGAGCTTTGCATTGGCAGTCGTTGCAGGCAATGCTCGGCACAAAGAGATCATGTCTTGGTCTAATGAGCCTAAACTACGGGATTTTCACCCTTTTCTTGAGGAAGACGTATCCTTGATGCCAGCCAAGGGTCCAATACCTAGTGGGTACCTCCTGAGGATCAGGACCCACTCCAGAAAAGACCAGCAGCTGGGCACAGATATGTTAAGGCAGGTCCAGTTGGTGGTGGTCAGCTGGGCAGTTGTAGAAGGGACTCTGGACACTATTGTTCCAGTAGCTCACACTCGAGGTCAGTGAACTGACCCTTGGAGTCACTCTGGGTAGCCTTGGATCAAAACAAGCAGGTGCAATCTTTCTTTTTGGGACACTAACACAGTCCTTCCAGCAGCAGGGCAGTCATTTGGCAGCAGAGCAGTACTCCTTCTGCATCCTCTACAGGTCCAGAGGAATTCTGATGAGAAGGTCCAATTTTTATACTTTGTGATAGAATTTCAGGTGGTACAATTCCATGACCTACCCTCAAAACTGGTTCTGATCAGTTCTTCCTCTTTCCTTGGTCCTGGTTCCAAACTGTCTATTGTATATAAGGCAGTGCAGGCCTGGTGTCAGGTTCCTTTGTGTGTGCATCAGTCACATCACTTTCAAATGTAATCAGGGCCTGGGACAGCTCCTTCCCAGCCATCCTGTTAGGAAAAACCTCTTCCTTCACACATAGGATCCCTTTGTCTCACTCTCATATAGCAATACACAAACCCCAACAGCAGAGCCGTTCACATTCACATGACCCAAGACACTGACAGAAAGGAATAGTTGGTTTGGGCAAGAAAATTGCAAATTTCTAAAAATGTCAATTTCAAAATTGTAATTTAAAATCTGACTTCATCATTAAAGGGGAATTTAAATTACAATTCATTTGAATGTAAACAGACTGCATATCTCTATCAGATCCCACTACCAAGTTATCACTTATTAATTGTAATAACTGAACCCTATGGGAAACATAGGCATTACAACAGTTAAAAATTACTTTAGGAGGTTTTCACTGTCTGTACATATAAAACATAAACACATGTCCTACTTTTTAAATACCATACATCCTGCCCTCTGAACCTTTAGGGCCTACCTGAGGGGTGACATAGGTGACTTATAAGTATTAAAAAGAAAGGTTTAGGCCTGGCAAATGATTTAATTTGCTAAGTCAAAATAGCAGTTAAAGAAAGCACTAGAGGCTGCAGTGTTGGCCTGAAGAATGTTTTAAAAGACTACTTCAAAAGGTGGCACAAAGAGTGCTGCAGCCCACCAGTAGGAATGACTTTACAGGCACTGGGTACATTTAGCACCATTTACTAGTGATTAACAGGTAAGTATAATGTGCCATTTAGGTGTAATCCAATTTTGACATGTTTTAAAGGGAGAGCTCAATCGCTTTACCACTGATTAGCCGGGAAAATCTGCACAGAGTCCTAAAATGCAACAAAGCCAATTCAGCAAAGGAAGGCAGAGGAAGACAAAAATCATGGATGATTTTGGAAAAAGGGCCAGGTCCGACAAATATGATAAAATGCCATGTAAGCCTGGTTTTATTTTATTTTACTTTATGAAAATAGGGTATAGCAATAACTCTCTGTTGCTTTTGAGGCCATTAATTTTTATCATGAATTAAAAAAAATTACAGTTATCTTGTACAAGTGCATCTGGTAGTCTAGACGACACATGTGCAGTACCTACTGCAAATTCACATGGATATGTGTTCTATTATTTGCAATGAATAATCATGCCCAAGAATATGTATGTGCAATAGTCCACCCATTTAGAATTTCAGGTGGCCTTTGTCCTGCAAGAAAACCCTGTTCTGTCCTTTACACTTGAGGACCCAATAATGATCTCTGTGGAAATCTGCTCCAAACAATTCTATAAGTTCCATTCTTCCTGCACCTATAATTACAGGGCCTCAGTAACAAGGGACACAATTCTACCAGCTGGAAAATCTGGCCATAGAAATTGCCTTGGGACCCATTTCTTGACCTGTTCTCAACTCCCAGAAAAGGTATCAGTAAGCATCTAATGCTTTCCCTGCCAGCCAACATAAATAGTTTACCTCTCTGACCATACACACCTCCCTTTTACAACTGCCCTGGGCACAGTTAAAAATATATATATATTTATTGGCATTTATAAGAAACCGTACAGAGCATGTAGCATTTCGTAGCCATCTACAGAGGAGTAACAACTTATCATAGACTTAGGAACAATGATCTGATTACACTCCAGCTATGTACAACAGTCAACCTAAACAAACAACACGGCTACCGTCATGTATGCTACCTCGTCGGATTCCAAAACCAGGGGTGTCTACCTTGGACCATACCTCCAAACTTTGGAAATCCTCCAGTGTTTACTAAACACCCATCCAAACTCCCCCCCCCACCCTCAATTAGAATGTCCCCCACCCCGCCATGTCTGGTATATGTCACCAGCATTGTGTTCATCCTTGTCATTCACCGTCCAGTCTGTACCCATTCAACGTCTGGTATGATTTTAAGGGCCGGTCACCACTGGCTCCTGGCCGCCATCTGGTCCAGCACCGGATTGTGCTTTCCCCCCAGCCTCCTCGTGTGCTTCATTGTCACCCCCATGCAGTTGCTACCTGCCCATAGCAGGGAGCATAATAGGTGGTACATGTGGGCATTGAACTCCACAGGAAAGGGAACAATGTGTGGAATGCCACCAGGTAAATAGTGTTGGCATGGTGATACCACACAGTACTGGTTTGTACCCGCCAGTACAGCTCAACTCGTAATCGGGCAACGCGATTGCTTTTGTCTTTCATATGTCTATTCTTTTTTGAATCACCAGTCTTATTAAAGAGATGGGATGACAACTACATGTGCCATGCTTTTACAGATTCAACCAACATAATTTTCTTACTCTAGAGTACTTGTCACTGCTTCCCTAGTATTTGGGTTTTCTTCTCTGGAGCAACAGAGAAGATGGATGGAATATTAATTGGGACATTGGCAGCATACACTGTCTATATTTATCACTGCACCAAGTTTTTCAATTATGCTAGTTTTGTACTAATATATGTGCCACGTCTTAATTCTGAATAATTAATTGCCAAACATTATCATTAGATTCAAATTCCAGCATAACAAACTCTAAAACCATCACAGCTTCATTGTTACAAAGGCAGTTACAATATGATCTCTGAGAATAGCAATGCACTGTTCAGTGAATACATTTAAGGGGTCCTTGATTTACCTTTACATATTGTTATCAGAATATGTAAAATGTATGACTCTTTGATCCCTTTTCGTCAGTTTGAAATGATAAAGCATTTGATAAACACAGTGTGCCTTTAGAAAGCAATTTCCTCAGAAATATTAATTCCCGCTATTTATTTTGCAGGTTTTTACACGTTATGGCAAATGTTACATGTTTAACTCAGGACAAGATGGCCGCCCTCTGTTGACAACGGTCAAAGGTGGCACAGGGAATGGGTTGGAAATCATGTTGGACATACAGCAAGACGAATACCTGCCAGTGTGGGGGGGTTCAGGTAAGGTACTCTTCCGATTACTCATCTGAAAAAAGGATCACATTGTATATTAAAATTTTAACTGTTGACTTGGCTCATTTTACAGGGTTCCTCCCTCTTTCTATTAGTATATTGATTATTGTGGTTGAATAGACTGATGAATATTTCATAAAATATTATATAAGGACATGTTAGAATCATATGTTGAGGTGATTGGACGGTGTGAAAGCCGCATCAAGGCTTTGCGAAGTACAGGGTGCTATGAAGATCCGTAAACACCTATACAAAATATAGAGAAGTGAGCATGCCCTCATTTGAATAAAAATAGAGTAGGGATGCAGACAGTATATTATTTCCTTGAAAAATAGATTACTGATGTAGTGAAAATAAAGCTATACGATTGTGTGGGAGGAAAGTAACAAAAGCTTATTTAAAACCATGTATGATTAATGGGTGTTTAAATGCAACAAACCTCTGCTTTATATCAAATTGAAATCAATTCAATATCTAAAATGCAGCATCCCATATTTATACAAACATCATTAGAAAATGCCTCGAATACGTTTTTGATTTTTGTTTTGCTTTACACACATATTCAATGATTTCCTCTGCAATGTTATGTGGTTTTCTTTGAAGTATTATTCTTAATTGTTTGTTTGCACTCAAACAAAAATGTACTAGACTATTCAGTTGGGAAAAGAAAACCAGAATGTCAAAATTGTTCAAACAAACGTACTTCTTACAATATCTTAGACCACCTTTACCAGGCAACGATAGCTGCATAGTGTTCAACGTATCTTTCATAAAATAGCAGTGATGTATTGTTGACGGTGTGCCTACGCAATCAAGTATAATGGAAAACACAATGCATTCCTTTTTAAAGCATTTATGTGAAGATCCAATTACAATCTAACTATACCAAAAGGTACACAATAGTAAAAATGAGCTACACGTTAGGAAGACTAAACTCTACATACAGTATGCTGGATTGCTCCATAAAACTGATGATGCAAAATGCAAGTAATCAGAGCAAACAGACTCAAGCTCTAATGACTTATTCAGTGAAACACAACCCAGTGTTACTTTTCAGCTCTTTTTATTCTAAAGTAAAACATCAGAAATGTGTTTAATGAACTTTGTCCCTTATGTATCAGCGCGTCCCCTCCTAGACACAACATGGGTAAAACCCATTGCAACATCAGGACCCTTGCATGTATCCAATATTTACACGCACTCAATAAAATTCCACCTGAGATGCATTTAAGTATTAGGGGGATAAGGAGATGGTGCCAGATGCCCATATACCTGTCACCATTACTAGGCAATGGGTCGAGGCTCCAAGGAATACAGGAGCCAGCATGACTTCCGTAAGGTGTCAGTTGTTGGCCTCAGAGCAGGTCCTCCCTGATACATTCCACCAAGTCACATTTGCAGACAACCATAAGAGTCATCATCATTAAAAACGTTATTTTGGCCATAGCCATAAAAGTTCCAATTAAATACAATAAATATTGAATAAACAAAAAGATGAATAGAAAATAGTAAAAAGATAATAGTGAAACACTGTAAAAATCAGCTCATTGCAATAGAAAGAAGCACAAATGACAACAAGAATTGCAAAAACACTACATGTAGATTGTACTAGCTACGTGGATATGGATTATACAACACCTACCAATATGCAAACAATTGTTTCTAAGTGGCCCACAAATAAAAGACGTTACAGTAGAAGGGTAAATCCATTGAAGTCACAGGGACCTGGGTGCAATGTGATACAATAGAAGAGGGGTCCCAGTAATTGCATGATATAATGAATCTCTGTAAACATTTGTGATTAAATAGCAGTGTGTTCAACTAAGTTTTAAACTTTTTTGTATTTGTGTACGAATAAGCTTATGAATGTCCTCTTTTTGATGTAATACTATGTACTGGGACCCCTGACAAATAAAAGACAGCTAAGTCTAAATCATCTGATCACAGATTGTCTCTTTGACGACATCAACCCCAAGAATTCGATCGGTTTCTGGCATTCCAGCTGTCTTCAGCCAGGCTTGCTTGAAACCAGTGACAAAGTGAGCAAGGGACTCACGTCTGAGCATACCCTGACAACTTATGGCGAGCAAAGCGGTACAAGAGGGGTGGTGATGGACGGAGCATCTGAACCAATCAAACTCCCACACCCAGTCAACAGATCTGGGTTTAATCCATCACCGTTCTTTAGCCCACTCTGCCACCCTAGCTCAGATATGGCCATATGCAGATCAGTCTGACCCTGTGCCTCCTGGGAACAGTCCAGCCCGAACTGCCAAGCCATGCCTTCCCTGGACGGGAAACAAGCTTACTAGGACCGGTTTCTGGCATTCCAGCCGTCTTCAGCCAGGCTTGCTTGAATCCAGTGGCAAAGTGAGTAAGGGACTCACGTCTGAGCATACCCTGCCAACTTATGGTGAGCAAAGCGGTACAAAAGGGGTGGTGATGGACGGTGCATCTGAACCAATCAAACACTCACACCCAGTCAACAGATCTGGGTTTAATCCATCACCGTTCTTTAGCCCACTCTGCCACCCCAGTTCAGACATGGCCATATGCAAATCAGTCTGACCCTGTGCCTCATGGGAACAGTCCAGCCCGAACTGCCAAGCCATGCCTTCCCTGGACCGGAAAGAAACTTCCTAGGACCGGTTTCTGGCATTCCAGCCGTCTTCAGCCAGGCTTGCTTGAATCCAGTGGCAAAGTGAGCAAGGGACTCACGTTTGAGCATACGGCGCCAACTTATGGCGAGCAAAGCGGTACAAAAGGGGTGGTGATGGACGGAGCATCTGAACCAATCAAACACTCACACCCAGTCAACAGATCTGGGTTTAATCCATCACTGTTCTTTAGCCCACTCTGCCACCCCGGTTCAGACATGGCCATATGCAAATCAGTCTGATCCTGTGCCTCATGGGAACAGTCCAGCCGAACTGCCAAGCCATGCCTTCCCTGGACCGGAAACAAGCTTCCTAGGACCGGTTTCTGGCATTCCAGCCGTCTTCAGCCAGGCTTGCTTGAATCCAGTGGCAAAGTGAGCAAGTGACTCACGTTTGAGCATACCCTGCCAACTTATGGCGAGCAAAGCGGTACAAAAGGGGTGGTGATGGAAGGAGCATCTGAAACAATCAAACACTCACACCCAGTCAACAGATCTTGATTTAATCCATCACCGTTCTTTAGCCCACTCTGCCACCCCAGTTCAGACATGGCCATATGCAAATCAGTCTGACCCTGTGCCTCATGGGAACAGTCCAGCCCGAACTGCCAAGCCATGCCTTCCCTGGACTGGAAAAAAGCTTCCTAGGACCGTTTTCTGGCATTCCAGCCGTCTTCAGCCAGGCTTGCTTGGCCATACCTTCCCTGGACCAGAAACAAGCTTCCTAGGACCGGTTTCTGGCATTCCAGCCGTCTTCAGCCAGGCTTGCTTGAATCCAGTGGCAAAGTGAGCAAGGGACTCACGTCTGAGCATACCCTGCCAACTTATGGCGAGCAAACTGGTACAAAAGGGGTGGTGATGGATAGAGCATCGGAACCAATCAAACACTCACACCCAGTCAACAGATCTGGGTTTAATCCATCCATTCTTTAGCCCACTCTGTCACCCCAGTTCAGACATGGCCATATGCAAATCAGTCTGACCCTGTGCCTCATGGGAACAGTTCAGCCCGAACTGCCAAGCCATGCCTTCCCTGGACCGGAAACAAGCTTCCAGGACCGGTTTCTGGCATTCCAGCTGTCTTCAGCCAGGCTTGCTTGAATCCAGTGGCAAAGTGAGTAAGGGACTCACGTCTGAGCATACCCTGCCAACTTATGGCGAGCAAAGCGGTACAAAAGGGGTGGTGATGGACGGTGCATCTGAACCAATCAAAAACTCACACCCAGTCAGCAGATTTGGGTTTAAACCATCACCGTTCTGTAGCCCACTCTGCCACCCCATTTGAGACATGGCCATATGCAAATCAGTCTGATCCTGTGCCTCATGGGAACAGTCCAGCCCGAACTGCCAAGCCATGCCGTCCCTGGACCGGAAACAAGCTTCCTAGGACCGGTTTCTGGCATTCCAGCCGTCTTCAGCCAGGCTTGCTTGAATCCAGTGGCAAAGTGAGCAAGCAACTCACGTTTGAGCATACCCTGCCAACTTATGGCGAGCAAAGCGGTACAAAAGGGGTGGTGATGGACGGAGCATCTGAACCAATCAAACACTCACACCCAGTCAACAGATCTGGGTTTAATCCATCACTGTTCTTTAGCCCACTCTGCCACCCCGGTTCAGACATGGCCATATGCAAATCAGTCTGATCCTGTGCCTCATGGGAACAGTCCAGCCCGAACTGCCAAGCCATGCCCTCCCTGGACCGGAAACAAGCTTCCTAGGACCGGTTTCTGGCATTCCAGCCGTCTTCAGCCAGGCTTGCTTGAATCCAGTGGCAAAGTGAGCAAGCAACTCACGTTAGAGCATACCCTGCCAACTTATGGCGAGCAAAGCGGTACAAAAGGGGTGGTGATGGACGGAGCATCTGAACCAATCAAACACTCACACCCAGTCAACAGATCTGGGTTTAATCCATCACTGTTCTTTAGCCCACTCTGCCTCTCCAGTTCAGACATGGCCATATGCAAATCAGTCTGACCCTGTACCTCATGGGAACAGTCCAGCCCGAACTGCCAAGCCATGCCTTCCCTTGACCGGAAACAAGCTTCCTATGGCCGGTTTCTGGCATTGCAGCCGTCTTCAGCCAGGCTTGCTTGAATCCAGTGGCAAAGTGAGCAAGGGACTCACGTCTGAGCATACCCTGCCAACTTATGGTGAGCAAAGCGGTACAAAAGGGGTGGTGATGGACGGAGCATCTGAACCAATCAAACACTCACACCCAGTCAACAGATCTGGGTATAATCCATCACCGTTCTTTAGCCCACTCTGCCACCCCAGTTCAGACATGGCCTTATGCAAATCAGTCTGACCCTGTGCCTCATGGGAACAGTCCAGCCCGAACTGCCAAGCCCTGCCTTCCCTGGACCGGAAACAAGCTTCCTAGGACCGGTTTCTGGCATTCCAGCCGTCTTCAGCCAGGCTTGCTTGAATCCAGTGGCAAAATGAGCAAGGGACTCACGTCTGCGCATACCCAGCCAACTTATGGCGAGCAAAGCGGTAAAAAAGGCTTGGTGATGGACGGAGCATCTGAACCAATCACACACTCACACCCAGTCAACAGATCTGGATTTAATCCATCACCGTTCTTTAGCCCACTCTGCCACCCCAGTTCAGACATGGCCATATGCAAATCAGTCAGACCCTCTTCCTCATGGGAACAGTCCAGCCCGAACTGCCAAGCCATGCCTTCCCTGGACCGGAAACAATCTTCCTAGGACCGGTTTCTGGCTTTCCAGCCGTCTTCAGCCAGGCTTGTTTGAATCCAGTATCAAAATGAGCAAGGGACTCACGTCTGAGCATACCCTGCCAACTTATGGCGAGCAAAGTGGTACAAAAGGGGTGGTGATGGATGGAGCATCGGAACCAATCAAACACTCACACCCAGTCAACAGATCTGGGTTTAATCCATCACCATTCTTTAGCCCACTCTGCCACCCCAGTTCAGACATGGCCATATGCAAATCAGTCTGACCCTGTGCCACATGGGAACAGTTCAGCCCGAACTGCCAAGCCATGCCTTCCAAGCACCGGAAACAAGCTTCCTAGGACAGGTTTCTGACATTACAGCCGTCTTCAACCAGGCTTGCTTGAATCCAGTGGCAAAGTGAGCAAGGGACTCACGTTTGATCATACCCTGCTAACTTATGGCGAGCAAAGCGGTACAAAAAGGGGTGGTGATGGACGGAGCATCTGAACCAATCAAACACTCACACCCAGTCAACAGATCTGAGTTTAACCCATCACCGTTCTTTAGCCCACTCTGCCACCCCAGTTCAGACATGGCCTTATGCAAATCAGTCTGACCCTGTGCCTCATGGGAACAGTCCAGCCCAAACTGCCAAGCCATGCCTACCCTTGACCGTAAACAAGCTTCCTAGGGCCAGTTTCTGGCATTGCAGCCGTCTTCAGCCAGGCTTGCTTGAATCCAGTGGCAAAGTGAGCAAGGGACTCACGTCTGAGCATACCCTGCCAACTTATGGCGAGCAAAGCGGTACAAAAGGGGGGGTGATGGACGGAGCATCTGAACCAATCAAACACTCACACCCAGTCAACAGATCTGGATTTAATCCATCACCGTTCTTTAGCCCACTCTGCCACCCCAGTTCAGACATGGCCATATGCAGATCAGTCTGACCCTGTGCCTCATGGGATCATTCCAGCCCGAAATGCCAAGCCATGCCTTCCCTGGACCGGAAAGAAGCTTCCTAGGACCGGTTTCTGGCATTCCAGCCGTCTTCAGCCAGGCTTGCTTGAATCCAGTGGCAAAGTGAGCAAGGGACTCACGTCTGAGCATACCCTGCCAACTTATGGCGAGCAAAGCGGTACAAAAGGGGTGTTGATGGACGGAGCATCTGAACCAATCAAACACTCACACCCAGTCAACAGATCTGGGTATAATCCTTCACCCAGCCCACTCTGCCACCCCAGTTCAGACATGGCCTTATGCAAATCAGTCTGACCCCGTGCCACATGGGAACAGTCCAACCCGAACTGCCAAGCCATGCCTTCCCTGGACCGGAAACAAGCTTCCTAGGACCGGTTTCTGGCATTCCAGCCATCTTCAGCCAGGCTTGCTTGAATCCAGTGGCAAAGTGAGCAAGGGACTCACGTCTGAGCATACCCTGCCAACTTATGGCGAGCAAAGCGGTACAAAAGGGGTGTTGATGGACGGAGCATCTGAACCAATCAAACACTCATACTCAGTCAACAGATCTGGGTATAATCCATCACCGTTCTTTAGCCCACTCTGCCACCCCAGTTCAGACATGGCCTATTGCAAATCAGTCTGACCCTGTGCCTCATGGGAACAGTCCAGCCCGAACTGCCAAGCCATGCCTTCCCTTGACCGGAAACAAGCTTCCTATGGCCGGTTTCTGGCATTGCAGCCGTCTTCAGCCAGGCTTCCTTGAATCCAGTGGCAAAGTGAGCAAGGGACTCACGTCTGAGCATACCCTGCCAACTTATGGCGAGCAAAGCGGTACAAAAGGGGGGGGTGATGGATGGAGCATCTGAACCAATCAAATACTCACACCCAGTCAACAGATCTGGATTTAATCCATCACCGTTCTTTAGCCCACTCTGCCACTCCAGTTCAGACATGGCCATATGCAAATCAGTCTGACCCTGTACCTCAATGGAACAGTCCAGCCCGAACTGCCAAGCCATGCCTTCCCTGGACCGGAAAGAAACTTCCTAGGACCGGTTTCTGGCATTCCAGCCATCTTCAGCCAGGCTTGCTTAAATCCAGTGGCAAAGTGAGCAAGGGACTCACGTCTGAGCATACCCTGCCAACTTATGGTGAGCAAAGCGGTACAAAAGGGGTGGTGATGGACGGAGCATCTGAACCAATCAAACACTCACACCCAGTCAACAGATCTGGGTATAATCCATCACCGTTCTTTAGCCCACTCTGCCACCCCAGTTCAGACATGGCCTTATGCAAATCAGTCTGACCCTGTGCCTCATGGGAACAGTCCAGCCCGAACTGCCAAGCCCTGCCTTCCCTGGACCGGAAACAAGCTTCCTAGGACCGGTTTCTGGCATTCCAGCCGTCTTCAGCCAGGCTTGCTTGAATCCAGTGGCAAAATGAGCAAGGGACTCACGTCTGAGCATACCCAGCCAACTTATGGCGAGCAAAGCGGTCAAAAAGGCTTGGTGATGGACGGAGCATCTGAACCAATCAAACACTCACACCCAGTCAACAGATCTGGATTTAATCCATCACCGTTCTTTAGCCCACTCTGCCACCCCAGTTCAGATATGGCCATATGCAAATCAGTCAGACCCTCTTCCTCATGGGAACAGTCCAGCCCGAACTGCCAAGCCATGCCTTCCCTGGACCGGAAACAATCTTCCTAGGACCGGTTTCTTGCATTCCAGCCGTCTTCAGCCAGGCTTGCTTGAATCCAGTATCAAAGTGAGCAAGGGACTCACGTCTGAGCATACCCTGCCAACTTATGGCGAGCAAAGTGGTACAAAAGGGGTGGTAATGGATGGAGCATCGGAACCAATCAAACACTCACACCCAGTCAACAGATCTGGGTTTAATCCATCACCATTCTTTAGCCCACTCTGCCACCCCAGTTCAGACATGGCCATATGCAAATCAGTCTGACCCTGTGCCACATGGGAACAGTTCAGCCCGAACTGCCAAGCCATGCCTTCCAAGCACCGGAAACAAGCTTCCTAGGACAGGTTTCTGACATTCCAGCCGTCTTCAACCAGGCTTGCTTGAATCCAGTGGCAAAGTGAGCAAGGGACTCACGTTTGATCATACCCTGCCAACTTATGGCGAGCAAAGCGGTACAAAAGGGGTGGTGATGGACGGAGCATCTGAACCAATCAAACACTCACACCCAGTCAACAGATCTGGGTTTAACCCATCACCGTTCTTTAGCCCACTCTGCCACCCCAGTTCAGACATGGCCATATGCAAATCAGTCTGATCCTGTGCCTCATGGGAACAGTCCAGCCCGAACTGCCAAGCCATGCCTTCCCTGGACCGGAAACAAGCTTCCTAGGACCGGTTTCTGGCATTCCAACCGTCTTCAGCCAGGCTTGCTTGAATCCAGTGGCAAAGTGAGCAAGGGACTCACGTTTGAGCATACCCCGACAACTTATGGCGAGCAAAGCGGTACAAAAGGGGTGGTGATGGACGGAGCATCTGAACCAATAAAACACTCACACCCAGTCAACAGATCTGGGTATAATCCTTCACCCAGCCCACTCTGCCACCCCAGTTCAGACATGGCCTTATGCAAATCAGTCTGACCCCGTGCCACATGGGAACAGTCCAACCCGAACTGCCAAGCCATGCCTTCCCTGGACCGGAAACAAGCTTCCTAGGACCGGTTTCTGGCATTCCAGCCATCTTCAGCCAGGCTTGCTTGAATCCAGTGGCAAAGTGAGCAAGGGACTCACGTCTGAGCATACCCTGCCAACTTATGGCGAGCAAAGCGGTACAAAAGGGGTGTTGATGGACGGAGCATCTGAACCAATCAAACACTCACACTCAGTCAACAGATCTGGGTATAATCCATCACCGTTCTTTAGCCCACTCTGCCACCCCAGTTCAGACATGGCCTTATGCAAATCAGTCTGATCCTGTGCCTCATGGGAACAGTCCAGCCCGAACTGCCAAGCCATGCCTTCCCTGGACCGGAAACAAGCTTCCTAGGACCGGTTTCTGGCATTCCAACCGTCTTCAGCCAGGCTTGCTTGAATCCAGTGGCAAAGTGAGCAAGGGACTCACGTTTGAGCATACCCCGACAACTTATGGCGAGCAAAGCGGTACAAAAGGGGTGGTGATGGACGGAGCATCTGAACCAATCAAACACTCACACCCAGTCAACAGACCTGGGTATAATCCTTCACCCAGCCCACTCTGCCACCCCAGTTCAGACATGGCCTTATGCAAATCAGTCTGACCCCGTGCCACATGGGAACAGTCCAACCCGAACTGCCAAGCCATGCCTTCCCTGGACCGGAAACAAGCTTCCTAGGACCGGTTTCTGGCATTCCAGCCATCTTCAGCCAGGCTTGCTTGAATCCAGTGGCAAAGTGAGCAAGGGACTCACGTCTGAGCATACCCTGCCAACTTATGGCGAGCAAAGCGGTACAAAAGGGGTGTTGATGGACGGAGCATCTGAACCAATCAAACACTCACACTCAGTCAACAGATCTGGGTATAATGCATCACCGTTCTTTAGCCCACTCTGCCACCCCAGTTCAGACATGGCCTTATGCAAATCAGTTTGACCCTGTGCCTCATGGGAACAGTTCAGCCCGAACTGCCAAGCCATGCCTTCCCTGGACCGGAAACAAGCTTCCTAGGACCGGTTTCTGGCATTCCAGCTGTCTTCAGCCAGGCTTGCTTGAATCCAGTGGCAAAGTGAGTAAGGGACTCACGTCTGAGCATACCCTGCCAACTTATGGCGAGCAAAGTGGTACAAAAGGGGTGGTGATGGACGGTGCATCTGAACCAATCAAAAACTCACACCCAGTCAACAGATTTGGGTTTAATCCATCACCGTTCTGTAGCCCACTCTGCCACCCCATTTGAGACATGGCCATATGCAAATCAGTCTGAACCTGTGCCTCATGGGAACAGTCCAGCCCGAACTTCCAAAACATGCCTTCCCTGGACCGGAAACAAGCTTCCTAAGACCGGTTTCTGGCATTCCACCCGTCTTCAGCCAGGCTTGCTTGAATCCAGTGGCAAAGTGAGCAAGGGACTCACGTTTGAGCATACCCTGCCAACTTATGGCGAGCAAAGCGGTACAAAAGGGGTGGTGATGGACGGAGCATCTGAACCAATCAAACACTCACACCCAGTCAACAGATCTGGCTTTAATCCATCACTGTTCTTTAGCCCACTCTGCCACCCCGGTTCAGACATGGCCATATGCAAATCAGTCTGATCCTGTGCCTCATGGGAACAGTCCAGCCCGAACTGCCAAGCCATGCCGTCCCTGGACCGGAAACAAGCTTCCTAGGACCGGTTTCTGGCATTCCAGCCGTCTTCAGCCAGGCTTGCTTGAATCCAGTGGCAAAGTGAGCAAGCAACTCACGTTTGAGCATACCCTGCCAACTTATGGCGAGCAAAGCGGTACAAAAGGGGTGGTGATGGACGGAGCATCTGAACCAATCAAACACTCACACCCAGTCAACAGATCTGGGTTTAATCCATCACTGTTCTTTAGCCCACTCTGCCACCCCGGTTCAGACATGGCCTTATGCAAATCAGTCTGACCCTGTGCCTCATGGGAACAGTCCAGCCCGAACTGCCAAGCCATACCTTCCCTTGACCGGAAACAAGCTTCCTAGGGCCGGTTTCTGGCATTGCAGCCGTCTTCAGCCAGGCTTCCTTGAATCCAGTGGCAAAGTGAGCAAGGGACTCACGTCTGAGCATACCCTGCCAACGTATGGCGAGCAAAGCGGTACAAAAGGGGGGGTGATGGATGGAGCATCTGAACCAATCAAACACTCACACCCAGTCAACAGATCTGGATTTAATCCATCACCGTTCTTTAGCCCACTCTGCCACTCCAGTTCAGACATGGCCATATGCAAATCAGTCTGACCCTGTACCTCATGGGAACAGTCCAGCCCGAACTGCCAAGCCATGCCTTCCCTGGACCGGAAAGAAACTTCCTAGGACCGGTTTCTGGCATTCCAGCCATCTTCAGCCAGGCTTGCTTGAATCCAGTGGCAAAGTGAGCAAGGGACTCACGTCTGAGCATACCCTGCCAACTTATGGCGAGCAAAGTGGTACAAAAGGGGTGGTGATGGATGGAGCATCGGAACCAATCAAACACTCACACCCAGTCAACAGATCTGGGTTTAATCCATCACCATTCTTTAGCCCACTCTGCCACCCCAGTTCAGACATGGCCATATGCAAATCAGTCTGACCCTGTGCCACATGGGAACAGTTCAGCCCGAACTGCCAAGCCATGCCTTCCAAGCACCGGAAACAAGCTTCCTAGGACAGGTTTCTGACATTACAGCCGTCTTCAACCAGGCTTGCTTGAATCCAGTGGCAAAGTGAGCAAGGGACTCACGTTTGATCATACCCTGCTAACTTATGGCGAGCAAAGCGGTACAAAAAGGGGTGGTGATGGACGGAGCATCTGAACCAATCAAACACTCACACCCAGTCAACAAATCTGAGTTTAACCCATCACCGTTCTTTAGCCCACTCTGCCACCCCAGTTCAGACATGGCCTTATGCAAATCAGTCTGACCCTGTGCCTCATGGGAACAGTCCAGCCCAAACTGCCAAGCCATGCCTACCCTTGACCGTAAACAAGCTTCCTAGGGCCAGTTTCTGGCATTGCAGCCGTCTTCAGCCAGGCTTGCTTGAATCCAGTGGCAAAGTGAGCAAGGGACTCACGTCTGAGCATACCCTGCCAACTTATGGCGAGCAAAGCGGTACAAAAGGGGGGGTGATGGACGGAGCATCTGAACCAATCAAACACTCACACCCAGTCAACAGATCTGGATTTAATCCATCACCGTTCTTTAGCCCACTCTGCCACCCCAGTTCAGACATGGCCATATGCAGATCAGTCTGACCCTGTGCCTCATGGGATCATTCCAGCCCGAAATGCCAAGCCATGCCTTCCCTGGACCGGAAAGAAGCTTCCTAGGACCGGTTTCTGGCATTCCAGCCGTCTTCAGCCAGGCTTGCTTGAATCCAGTGGCAAAGTGAGCAAGGGACTCACGTCTGAGCATACCCTGCCAACTTATGGCGAGCAAAGCGGTACAAAAGGGGTGTTGATGGACGGAGCATCTGAACCAATCAAACACTCACACCCAGTCAACAGATCTGGGTTTAATCCATCACTGTTCTTTAGCCCACTCTGCCACCCCGGTTCAGACATGGCCTTATGCAAATCAGTCTGACCCTGTGCCTCATGGGAACAGTCCAGCCCGAACTGCCAAGCCATACCTTCCCTTGACCGGAAACAAGCTTCCTAGGGCCGGTTTCTGGCATTGCAGCCGTCTTCAGCCAGGCTTCCTTGAATCCAGTGGCAAAGTGAGCAAGGGACTCACGTCTGAGCATACCCTGCCAACGTATGGCGAGCAAAGCGGTACAAAAGGGGGGGTGATGGATGGAGCATCTGAACCAATCAAACACTCACACCCAGTCAACAGATCTGGATTTAATCCATCACCGTTCTTTAGCCCACTCTGCCACTCCAGTTCAGACATGGCCATATGCAAATCAGTCTGACCCTGTACCTCATGGGAACAGTCCAGCCCGAACTGCCAAGCCATGCCTTCCCTGGACCGGAAAGAAACTTCCTAGGACCGGTTTCTGGCATTCCAGCCATCTTCAGCCAGGCTTGCTTGAATCCAGTGGCAAAGTGAGCAAGGGACTCACGTCTGAGCATACCCTGCCAACTTATGGCGAGCAAAGTGGTACAAAAGGGGTGGTGATGGATGGAGCATCGGAACCAATCAAACACTCACACCCAGTCAACAGATCTGGGTTTAATCCATCACCATTCTTTAGCCCACTCTGCCACCCCAGTTCAGACATGGCCATATGCAAATCAGTCTGACCCTGTGCCACATGGGAACAGTTCAGCCCGAACTGCCAAGCCATGCCTTCCAAGCACCGGAAACAAGCTTCCTAGGACAGGTTTCTGACATTACAGCCGTCTTCAACCAGGCTTGCTTGAATCCAGTGGCAAAGTGAGCAAGGGACTCACGTTTGATCATACCCTGCTAACTTATGGCGAGCAAAGCGGTACAAAAAGGGGTGGTGATGGACGGAGCATCTGAACCAATCAAACACTCACACCCAGTCAACAAATCTGAGTTTAACCCATCACCGTTCTTTAGCCCACTCTGCCACCCCAGTTCAGACATGGCCTTATGCAAATCAGTCTGACCCTGTGCCTCATGGGAACAGTCCAGCCCAAACTGCCAAGCCATGCCTACCCTTGACCGTAAACAAGCTTCCTAGGGCCAGTTTCTGGCATTGCAGCCGTCTTCAGCCAGGCTTGCTTGAATCCAGTGGCAAAGTGAGCAAGGGACTCACGTCTGAGCATACCCTGCCAACTTATGGCGAGCAAAGCGGTACAAAAGGGGGGGTGATGGACGGAGCATCTGAACCAATCAAACACTCACACCCAGTCAACAGATCTGGATTTAATCCATCACCGTTCTTTAGCCCACTCTGCCACCCCAGTTCAGACATGGCCATATGCAGATCAGTCTGACCCTGTGCCTCATGGGATCATTCCAGCCCGAAATGCCAAGCCATGCCTTCCCTGGACCGGAAATAAGCTTCCTAGGACCGGTTTCTGGCATTCCAGCCGTCTTCAGCCAGGCTTGCTTGAATCCAGTGGCAAAGTGAGCAAGGGACTCACGTCTGAGCATACCCTGCCAACTTATGGCGAGCAAAGCGGTACAAAAGGGGTGTTGATGGACGGAGCATCTGAACCAATCAAACACTCACACCCAGTCAACAGATCTGGGTATAATCCTTCACCCAGCCCACTCTGCCACCCCAGTTCAGACATGGCCTTATGCAAATCAGTCTGACCCCGTGCCACATGGGAACAGTCCAACCCGAACTGCCAAGCCATGCCTTCCCTGGACTGGAAACAAGCTTCCTAGGACCGGTTTCTGGCATTCCAGCCATCTTCAGCCAGGCTTGCTTGAATCCAGTGGCAAAGTGAGCAAGGGACTCACGTCTGAGCATACCCTGCCAACTTATGGCGAGCAAAGCGGTACAAAAGGGGTGTTGATGGACGGAGCATCTGAACCAATCAAACACTCATACTCAGTCAACAGATCTGGGTATAATCCATCACCGTTCTTTAGCCCACTCTGCCACCCCAGTTCAGACATGGCCTTATGCAAATCAGTCTGACCCTGTGCCTCATGGGAACAGTCCAGCCCGAACTGCCAAGCCATGCCTTCCCTTGACCGGAAACAAGCTTCCTATGGCCGGTTTCTGGCATTGCAGCCGTCTTCAGCCAGGCTTCCTTGAATCCAGTGGCAAAGTGAGCAAGGGACTCACGTCTGAGCATACCCTGCCAACTTATGGCGAGCAAAGCGGTACAAAAGGGGGGGGTGATGGATGGAGCATCTGAACCAATCAAATACTCACACCCAGTCAACAGATCTGGATTTAATCCATCACCGTTCTTTAGCCCACTCTGCCACTCCAGTTCAGACATGGCCATATGCAAATCAGTCTGACCCTGTACCTCAATGGAACAGTCCAGCCCGAACTGCCAAGCCATGCCTTCCCTGGACCGGAAAGAAACTTCCTAGGACCGGTTTCTGGCATTCCAGCCATCTTCAGCCAGGCTTGCTTAAATCCAGTGGCAAAGTGAGCAAGGGACTCACGTCTGAGCATACCCTGCCAACTTATGGTGAGCAAAGCGGTACAAAAGGGGTGGTGATGGACGGAGCATCTGAACCAATCAAACACTCACACCCAGTCAACAGATCTGGGTATAATCCATCACCGTTCTTTAGCCCACTCTGCCACCCCAGTTCAGACATGGCCTTATGCAAATCAGTCTGACCCTGTGCCTCATGGGAACAGTCCAGCCCGAACTGCCAAGCCCTGCCTTCCCTGGACCGGAAACAAGCTTCCTAGGACCGGTTTCTGGCATTCCAGCCGTCTTCAGCCAGGCTTGCTTGAATCCAGTGGCAAAATGAGCAAGGGACTCACGTCTGAGCATACCCAGCCAACTTATGGCGAGCAAAGCGGTAAAAAAGGCTTGGTGATGGACGGAGCATCTGAACCAATCAAACACTCACACCCAGTCAACAGATCTGGATTTAATCCATCACCGTTCTTTAGCCCACTCTGCCACCCCAGTTCAGATATGGCCATATGCAAATCAGTCAGACCCTCTTCCTCATGGGAACAGTCCAGCCCGAACTGCCAAGCCATGCCTTCCCTGGACCGGAAACAATCTTCCTAGGACCGGTTTCTTGCATTCCAGCCGTCTTCAGCCAGGCTTGCTTGAATCCAGTATCAAAGTGAGCAAGGGACTCACGTCTGAGCATACCCTGCCAACTTATGGCGAGCAAAGTGGTACAAAAGGGGTGGTAATGGATGGAGCATCGGAACCAATCAAACACTCACACCCAGTCAACAGATCTGGGTTTAATCCATCACCATTCTTTAGCCCACTCTGCCACCCCAGTTCAGACATGGCCATATGCAAATCAGTCTGACCCTGTGCCACATGGGAACAGTTCAGCCCGAACTGCCAAGCCATGCCTTCCAAGCACCGGAAACAAGCTTCCTAGGACAGGTTTCTGACATTCCAGCCGTCTTCAATCAGGCTTGCTTGAATCCAGTGGCAAAGTGAGCAAGGGACTCACGTTTGATCATACCCTGCCAACTTATGGCGAGCAAAGCGGTACAAAAGGGGTGGTGATGGACGGAGCATCTGAACCAATCAAACACTCACACCCAGTCAACAGATCTGGGTTTAACCCATCACCGTTCTTTAGCCCACTCTGCCACCCCAGTTCAGACATGGCCATATGCAAATCAGTCTGATCCTGTGCCTCATGGGAACAGTCCAGCCCGAACTGCCAAGCCATGCCTTCCCTGGACCGGAAACAAGCTTCCTAGGACCGGTTTCTGGCATTCCAACCGTCTTCAGCCAGGCTTGCTTGAATCCAGTGGCAAAGTGAGCAAGGGACTCACGTTTGAGCATACCCCGACAACTTATGGCGAGCAAAGCGGTACAAAAGGGGTGGTGATGGACGGAGCATCTGAACCAATAAAACACTCACACCCAGTCAACAGATCTGGGTATAATCCTTCACCCAGCCCACTCTGCCACCCCAGTTCAGACATGGCCTTATGCAAATCAGTCTGACCCCGTGCCACATGGGAACAGTCCAACCCGAACTGCCAAGCCATGCCTTCCCTGGACCGGAAACAAGCTTCCTAGGACCGGTTTCTGGCATTCCAGCCATCTTCAGCCAGGCTTGCTTGAATCCAGTGGCAAAGTGAGCAAGGGACTCACGTCTGAGCATACCCTGCCAACTTATGGCGAGCAAAGCGGTACAAAAGGGGTGTTGATGGACGGAGCATCTGAACCAATCAAACACTCACACTCAGTCAACAGATCTGGGTATAATCCATCACCGTTCTTTAGCCCACTCTGCCACCCCAGTTCAGACATGGCCTTATGCAAATCAGTCTGATCCTGTGCCTCATGGGAACAGTCCAGCCCGAACTGCCAAGCCATGCCTTCCCTGGACCGGAAACAAGCTTCCTAGGACCGGTTTCTGGCATTCCAACCGTCTTCAGCCAGGCTTGCTTGAATCCAGTGGCAAAGTGAGCAAGGGACTCACGTTTGAGCATACCCCGACAACTTATGGCGAGCAAAGCGGTACAAAAGGGGTGGTGATGGACGGAGCATCTGAACCAATCAAACACTCACACCCAGTCAACAGACCTGGGTATAATCCTTCACCCAGCCCACTCTGCCACCCCAGTTCAGACATGGCCTTATGCAAATCAGTCTGACCCCGTGCCACATGGGAACAGTCCAACCCGAACTGCCAAGCCATGCCTTCCCTGGACCGGAAACAAGCTTCCTAGGACCGGTTTCTGGCATTCCAGCCATCTTCAGCCAGGCTTGCTTGAATCCAGTGGCAAAGTGAGCAAGGGACTCACGTCTGAGCATACCCTGCCAACTTATGGCGAGCAAAGCGGTACAAAAGGGGTGTTGATGGACGGAGCATCTGAACCAATCAAACACTCACACTCAGTCAACAGATCTGGGTATAATGCATCACCGTTCTTTAGCCCACTCTGCCACCCCAGTTCAGACATGGCCTTATGCAAATCAGTTTGACCCTGTGCCTCATGGGAACAGTTCAGCCCGAACTGCCAAGCCATGCCTTCCCTGGACCGGAAACAAGCTTCCTAGGACCGGTTTCTGGCATTCCAGCTGTCTTCAGCCAGGCTTGCTTGAATCCAGTGGCAAAGTGAGTAAGGGACTCACGTCTGAGCATACCCTGCCAACTTATGGCGAGCAAAGTGGTACAAAAGGGGTGGTGATGGACGGTGCATCTGAACCAATCAAAAACTCACACCCAGTCAACAGATTTGGGTTTAATCCATCACCGTTCTGTAGCCCACTCTGCCACCCCATTTGAGACATGGCCATATGCAAATCAGTCTGAACCTGTGCCTCATGGGAACAGTCCAGCCCGAACTTCCAAAACATGCCTTCCCTGGACCGGAAACAAGCTTCCTAAGACCGGTTTCTGGCATTCCACCCGTCTTCAGCCAGGCTTGCTTGAATCCAGTGGCAAAGTGAGCAAGGGACTCACGTTTGAGCATACCCTGTCAACTTATGGCGAGCAAAGCGGTACAAAAGGGGTGGTGATGGACGGAGCATCTGAACCAATCAAACACTCACACCCAGTCAACAGATCTGGCTTTAATCCATCACTGTTCTTTAGCCCACTCTGCCACCCCGGTTCAGACATGGCCATATGCAAATCAGTCTGATCCTGTGCCTCATGGGAACAGTCCAGCCCGAACTGCCAAGCCATGCCGTCCCTGGACCGGAAACAAGCTTCCTAGGACCGGTTTCTGGCATTCCAGCCGTCTTCAGCCAGGCTTGCTTGAATCCAGTGGCAAAGTGAGCAAGCAACTCACGTTTGAGCATACCCTGCCAACTTATGGCGAGCAAAGCGGTACAAAAGGGGTGGTGATGGACGGAGCATCTGAACCAATCAAACACTCACACCCAGTCAACAGATCTGGGTTTAATCCATCACTGTTCTTTAGCCCACTCTGCCACCCCGGTTCAGACATGGCCTTATGCAAATCAGTCTGACCCTGTGCCTCATGGGAACAGTCCAGCCCGAACTGCCAAGCCATACCTTCCCTTGACCGGAAACAAGCTTCCTAGGGCCGGTTTCTGGCATTGCAGCCGTCTTCAGCCAGGCTTCCTTGAATCCAGTGGCAAAGTGAGCAAGGGACTCACGTCTGAGCATACCCTGCCAACTTATGGCGAGCAAAGCGGTACAAAAGGGGGGGTGATGGATGGAGCATCTGAACCAATCAAACACTCACACCCAGTCAACAGATCTGGATTTAATCCATCACCGTTCTTTAGCCCACTCTGCCACTCCAGTTCAGACATGGCCATATGCAAATCAGTTTGACCCTGTACCTCATGGGAACAGTCCAGCCCGAACTGCCAAGCCATGCCTTCCCTGGACCGGAAAGAAACTTCCTAGGACCGGTTTCTGGCATTCCAGCCATCTTCAGCCAGGCTTGCTTGAATCCAGTGGCAAAGTGAGCAAGGGACTCACGTCTGAGCATACCCTGCCAACTTATGGTGAGCAAAGCGGTACAAAAGGGGTGGTGATGGACGGAGCATCTGAACCAATCAAACACTCACACCCAGTCAACAGATCTGGGTATAATCCATCACCGTTCTTTAGCCCACTCTGCCACCCCAGTTCAGACATGGCCATATGCAAATCAGTCAGACCCTCTTCCTCATGGGAACAGTCCAGCCCGAACTGCCAAGCCATGCCTTCCCTGGACCGGAAACAATCTTCCTAGGACCGGTTTGTGGCTTTCCAGCCGTCTTCAGCCAGGCTTGTTTGAATCCAGTATCAAAGTGAGCAAGGGACTCACGTCTGAGCATACCCTGCCAACTTATGGCGAGCAAAGTGGTACAAAAGGGGTGGTGATGGATGGAGCATCGGAACCAATCAAACACTCACACCCAGTCAACAGATCTGGGTTTAATCCATCACCATTCTTTAGCCCACTCTGCCACCCCAGTTCAGACATGGCCATATGCAAATCAGTCTGACCCTGTGCCACATGGGAACAGTTCAGCCCGAACTGCCAAGCCATGCCTTCCAAGCACCGGAAACAAGCTTCCTAGGACAGGTTTCTGACATTACAGCCGTCTTCAACCAGGCTTGCTTGAATCCAGTGGCAAAGTGAGCAAGGGACTCACGTTTGATCATACCCTGCTAACTTATGGCGAGCAAAGCGGTACAAAAAGGGGTGGTGATGGACGGAGCATCTGAACCAATCAAACACTCACACCCAGTCAACAGATCTGAGTTTAACCCATCACCGTTCTTTAGCCCACTCTGCCACCCCAGTTCAGACATGGCCTTATGCAAATCAGTCTGACCCTGTGCCTCATGGGAACAGTCCAGCCCAAACTGCCAAGCCATGCCTACCCTTGACCGTAAACAAGCTTCCTAGGGCCAGTTTCTGGCATTGCAGCCGTCTTCAGCCAGGCTTGCTTGAATCCAGTGGCAAAGTGAGCAAGGGACTCACGTCTGAGCATACCCTGCCAACTTATGGCGAGCAAAGCGGTACAAAAGGGGTGTTGATGGACGGAGCATCTGAACCAATCAAACACTCACACCCAGTCAACAGATCTGGGTATAATCCTTCACCCAGCCCACTCTGCCACCCCAGTTCAGACATGGCCTTATGCAAATCAGTCTGACCCCGTGCCACATGGGAACAGTCCAACCCGAACTGCCAAGCCATGCCTTCCCTGGACCGGAAACAAGCTTCCTAGGACCGGTTTCTGGCATTCCAGCCATCTTCAGCCAGGCTTGCTTGAATCCAGTGGCAAAGTGAGCAAGGGACTCACGTCTGAGCATACCCTGCCAACTTATGGCGAGCAAAGCGGTACAAAAGGGGTGTTGATGGACGGAGCATCTGAACCAATCAAACACTCATACTCAGTCAACAGATCTGGGTATAATCCATCACCGTTCTTTAGCCCACTCTGCCACCCCAGTTCAGACATGGCCTTATGCAAATCAGTCTGATCCTGTGCCTCATGGGAACAGTCCAGCCCGAACTGCCAAGCCATGCCTTCCCTGGACCGGAAACAAGCTTCCTAGGACCGGTTTCTGGCATTCCAACCGTCTTCAGCCAGGCTTGCTTGAATCCAGTGGCAAAGTGAGCAAGGGACTCACGTTTGAGCATACCCCGACAACTTATGGCGAGCAAAGCGGTACAAAAGGGGTGGTGATGGACGGAGCATCTGAACCAATCAAACACTCACACCCAGTCAACAGACCTGGGTATAATCCTTCACCCAGCCCACTCTGCCACCCCAGTTCAGACATGGCCTTATGCAAATCAGTCTGACCCCGTGCCACATGGGAACAGTCCAACCCGAACTGCCAAGCCATGCCTTCCCTGGACCGGAAACAAGCTTCCTAGGACCGGTTTCTGGCATTCCAGCCATCTTCAGCCAGGCTTGCTTGAATCCAGTGGCAAAGTGAGCAAGGGACTCACGTCTGAGCATACCCTGCCAACTTATGGCGAGCAAAGCGGTACAAAAGGGGTGTTGATGGACGGAGCATCTGAACCAATCAAACACTCACACTCAGTCAACAGATCTGGGTTTAATCCATCACTGTTCTTTAGCCCACTCTGCCACCCCGGTTCAGACATGGCCATATGCAAATCAGTCTGATCCTGTGCCTCATGGGAACAGTCCAGCCCGAACTTCCAAAACATGCCTTCCCTGGACCGGAAACAAGCTTCCTAAGACTGGTTTCTGGCATTCCACCCGTCTTCAGCCAGGCTTGCTTGAATCCAGTGGCAAAGTGAGCAAGGGACTCACGTTTGAGCATACCCTGCCAACTTATGGCGAGCAAAGCGGTACAAAAGGGGTGGTGATGGACGGAGCATCTGAACCAATCAAACACTCACACCCAGTCAACAGATCTGGGTTTAATCCATCACTGTTCTTTAGCCCACTCTGCCACCCCGGTTCAGACATGGCCATATGCAAATCAGTCTGATCCTGTGCCTCATGGGAACAGTCCAGCCCGAACTGCCAAGCCATGCCGTCCCTGGACCGGAAACAAGCTTCCTAGGACCGGTTTCTGGCATTCCAGCCGTCTTCAGCCAGGCTTGCTTGAATCCAGTGGCAAAGTGAGCAAGCAACTCACGTTTGAGCATACCCTGCCAACTTATGGCGAGCAAAGCGGTACAAAAGGGGTGGTGATGGACGGAGCATCTGAACCAATCAAACACTCACACCCAGTCAACAGATCTGGGTTTAATCCATCACTGTTCTTTAGCCCACTCTGCCACCCCGGTTCAGACATGGCCTTATGCAAATCAGTCTGACCCTGTGCCTCATGGGAACAGTCCAGCCCGAACTGCCAAGCCATACCTTCCCTTGACCGGAAACAAGCTTCCTAGGGCCGGTTTCTGGCATTGCAGCCGTCTTCAGCCAGGCTTCCTTGAATCCAGTGGCAAAGTGAGCAAGGGACTCACGTCTGAGCATACCCTGCCAACTTATGGCGAGCAAAGCGGTACAAAAGGGGGGGTGATGGATGGAGCATCTGAACCAATCAAACACTCACACCCAGTCAACAGATCTGGATTTAATCCATCACCGTTCTTTAGCCCACTCTGCCACTCCAGTTCAGACATGGCCATATGCAAATCAGTCTGACCCTGTACCTCATGGGAACAGTCCAGCCCGAACTGCCAAGCCATGCCTTCCCTGGACCGGAAAGAAACTTCCTAGGACCGGTTTCTGGCATTCCAGCCATCTTCAGCCAGGCTTGCTTGAATCCAGTGGCAAAGTGAGCAAGGGACTCACGTCTGAGCATACCCTGCCAACTTATGGTGAGCAAAGCGGTACAAAAGGGGTGGTGATGGACGGAGCATCTGAACCAATCAAACACTCACACGCAGTCAACAGATCTGGGTATAATCCATCACCGTTCTTTAGCCCACTCTGCCACCCCAGTTCAGACATGGCCTTATGCAAATCAGTCTGACCCTGTGCCTCATGGGAACAGTCCAGCCCGAACTGCCAAGCCCTGCCTTCCCTGGACCGGAAACAAGCTTCCTAGGACCGGTTTCTGGCATTCCAGACGTCTTCAGCCAGGCTTGCTTGAATCCAGTGGCAAAATGAGCAAGGGACTCACGTCTGCGCATACCCAGCCAACTTATGGCGAGCAAAGCGGTAAAAAAGGCTTGGTGATGGACGGAGCATCTGAACCAATCAAACACTCACACCCAGTCAACAGATCTGGATTTAATCCATCTCCGTTCTTTAGCCCACTCTGCCACCCCAGTTCAGACATGGCCATATGCAAATCAGTCAGACCCTCTTCCTCATGGGAACAGTCCAGCCCGAACTGCCAAGCCATGCCTTCCCTGGACCGGAAACAATCTTCCTAGGACCGGTTTCTGGCTTTCCAGCCGTCTTCAGCCAGGCTTGTTTGAATCCAGTATCAAAGTGAGCAAGGGACTCACGTCTGAGCATACCCTGCCAACTTATGGCGAGCAAAGTGGTACAAAAGGGGTGGTGATGGATGGAGCATCGGAACCAATCAAACACTCACACCCAGTCAACAGATCTGGGTTTAATCCATCACCATTCTTTAGCCCACTCTGCCACCCCAGTTCAGACATGGCCATATGCAAATCAGTCTGACCCTGTGCCACATGGGAACAGTTCAGCCCGAACTGCCAAGCCATGCCTTCCAAGCACCGGAAACAAGCTTCCTAGGACAGGTTTCTGACATTACAGCCGTCTTCAACCAGGCTTGCTTGAATCCAGTGGCAAAGTGAGCAAGGGACTCACGTTTGATCATACCCTGCCAACTTATGGCGAGCAAAGCGGTACAAAAGGGGTGGTGATGGACGGAGCATCTGAACCAATCAAACACTCACACCCAGTCAACAGATCTGGGTATAATCCATCACCGTTCTTTAGCCCACTCTGCCACCCCAGTTCAGACATGGCCTTATGCAAATCAGTCTGACCCTGTGCCTCATGGGAACAGTCCAGCCCAAACTGCCAAGCCATGCCTACCCTTGACCGGAAACAAGCTTCCTAGGGCCAGTTTCTGGCATTGCAGCCGTCTTCAGCCAGGCTTGCTTGAATCCAGTGGCAAAGTGAGCAAGGGACTCACGTCTGAGCATACCCTGCCAACTTATGGCGAGCAAAGCGGTACAAAAGGGGGGGTGATGGACGGAGCATCTGAACCAATCAAACACTCACACCCAGTCAACAGATCTGGATTTAATCCATCACCGTTCTTTAGCCCACTCTGCCACCCCAGTTCAGACATGGCCATATGCAGATCAGTCTGACCCTGTGCCTCATGGGAACAGTCCAGCCCGAAATGCCAAGCCATGCCTTCCCTGGACCGGAAAGAAGCTTCCTAGGACCGGTTTCTGGCATTCCAGCCGTCTTCAGCCAGGCTTGCTTGAATCCAGTGGCAAAGTGAGCAAGGGACTCACGTCTGAGCATACCCTGCCAACTTATGGCGAGCAAAGCGGTACAAAAGGGGTGGTGATGGACGGAGCATCTGAACCAATCAAACACTCACACCCAGTCAACAGATCTGGGTATAATCCATCACCGTTCTTTAGCCCACTCTGCCACCCCAGTTCAGACATGGCCTTATGCAAATCAGTCTGACCCTGTGCCTCATGGGAACAGTCCAGCCCGAACTGCCAAGCCATGCCTTCCCTGGACCGGAAACAAGCTTCCTAGGACCGGTTTCTGGCATTCCAGCCGTCTTCAGCCAGGCTTGCTTGAATCCAGTGGCAAAATGAGCAAGGGACTCACGTCTGAGCATACCCAGCCAACTTATGGCGAGCAAAGCGGTAAAAAAGGCTTGGTGATGGACGGAGCATCTGAACCAATCAAACACGCACACCCAGTCAACAGATCTGGATTTAATCCATCACCGTTCTTTAGCCCACTCTGCCACCCCAGTTCAGACATGGCCATATGCAAATCAGTCAGACCCTCTTCCTCATGGGAACAGTCCAGCCCGAACTGCCAAGCCATGCCTTCCCTGGACCGGAAACAATCTTCCTAGGACCGGTTTCTGGCATTCCAGCCGTCTTCAGCCAGGCTTGCTTGAATCCAGTATCAAAGTGAGCAAGGGACTCACGTCTGAGCATACCCTGCCAACTTATGTCGAGCAAAGTGGTACAAAAGGGGTGGTGATGGATGGAGCATCGGAACCAATCAAACACTCACACCCAGTCAACAGATCTGGGTTTAATCCATCACCATTCTTTAGCCCACTCTGCCACCCCAGTTCAGACATGGCCATATGCAAATCAGTCTGACCCTGTGCCACATGGGAACAGTTCAGCCCGAACTGCCAAGCCATGCCTTCCAAGCACCGGAAACAAGCTTCCTAGGACAGGTTTCTGACATTCCAGCCGTCTTCAACCAGGCTTGCTTGAATCCAGTGGCAAAGTGAGCAAGGGACTCACGTCTGAGCATACCCTGCCAACTTATGGCGAGCAAAGCGGTACAAAAGGGGTGGTGATGGACGGAGCATCTGAACCAATCAAACACTCACACCCAGTCAACAGATCTGGGTTTAACCCATCACCGTTCTTTAGCCCACTCTGCCACCCCAGTTCAGACATGGCCTTATGCAAATCAGTCTGACCCTGTGCCTCATGGGAACAGTCCAGCCCGAACTGCCAAGCCATGCCTTCCCTTGACCGGAAACAAGCTTCCTAGGGCCAGTTTCTGGCATTGCAGCCGTCTTCAGCCAGGCTTGCTTGAATCCAGTGGCAAAGTGAGCAAGGGACTCACGTCTGAGCATACCCTGCCAACTTATGGCGAGCAAAGCGGTACAAAAGGGGGGGTGATGGACGGAGCATCTGAACCAATCAAACACTCACACCCAGTCAACAGATCTGGATTTAATCCATCACCGTTCTTTAGCCCACTCTGCCACCCCAGTTCAGACATGGCCAAATGCAAATCAGTCTGACCCTGTGCCTCATGGGAACAGTCCAGCCCGAACTGCCAAGCCATGCCTTCCCTGGACCGGAAACAAGCTTCCTAGGACCGGTTTCTGGCATTCCAGCCATCTTCAGCCAGGCTTGCTTGAATCCAGTGGCAAAGTGAGCAAGGGACTTACGTCTGAGCATACCCTGCCAACTTATGGCAAGCAAAGCGGTACAAAAGGGGTGGTGATGGACGGAGCATCTGAACCAATCAAACACTCACACCCACTCAACAGATCTGGATTTAATCCATCACCGTTCTTTAGCCCACTCTGCCACCCCAGTTCAGACATGGCCATATGCAAATCAGTCTGACCCTCTTCCTTATGGGAACAGTCCAGCCCGAACTGCCAAGCCATGCCTTCCCTGGACCGGAAACAATCTTCCTAGGACCGGTTTCTGGCATTCCAGCCGTCTTCAGCCAGGCTTGCTTAAATCCAGTGGCAAAGTGAGCAAGGGACTTACGTCTGAGCATACCCTGCCAACTTATGGCGAGCAAAGCAGTACAAAAGGGGTGGTGATGGACGGAGCATCTGAACCAATCAAACACTCACACTCTGTCCAAATATCGGGATTTAATACATCACCGTTCTTTAGCCCACTCTGCCACCCCAGTTCAGATATGGTCATATGCAAATCAGTCTGACCCTGTGCCTCATGGGAACAGTCCAGCCCGAACTGCCAAGCCATGCCTTCCCTGGACCGGAAACACGCTTCCTAGGACCGGTTTCTGGCATTCCAGCCGTGCCGTCTTCAGCCAGGCTTGCTTGAATCCAGTGGCAAAGTGAGCAAGGGACTCACGTCTGAGCATACCCTGCCAACTTATGGCGAGCAAAGCAGTACAAAAGGGGTGGTGATGGACGGAGCATCTGAACCAATCAAACACTCACACCCAATCAACAAATCTGGGTTTAATCCATCACCGTTCTTTAGCCCACTCTGCCAACCCAGTTCAGACATGGCCATATGCAAATCAGTCTGACCCTGTGCCTCATGGGAACAGTCCAGCCCGAACTGCCAAGCCATGCCTACCCTGGACCGGAAACAAGCTTCCTAGGACCGGTTTCTGGCATTCCAGCCGTCTTCAGCCAGGCTTGCTGGAATCCAGTGGCAAAGTGAGCAAGGGACTCACATCTGAGCATACCCTGCCAACTTATGGCGAGCAAAGTGGTACAAAAGGGGTGGTGATGGATGGAGCATCTGATCCAATCAAACACTCACACCCAGTCAACAGATCTGGGTTTAATCCATCACCATTCTTTAGCCCACTCTGCCACCCCAGTTCAGACATGGCCATATGCAAATCAGTCCGACCCTGTGCTTCATGGGAACAGTCCAGCCCGAACTGCCAAGCCATGCCTTCCCTGGACCGGAAACAAGCTTCCTAGGACCGGTTTCTGGTGGTGATGGACGGAGCATGTGGAACTGACTAAACATCGTCACTGCAAAAGGGACACGTAGCAGACTCAGAACCATCCCATTTTACTGTAAAAGAACCTAAGCGGAAGTGTCCCCACTCGGGACAGTAATCAAGTCCCAATATTTCTCTAGTGAAAATGTTGATTAAAATTTAAGAAATAAACAGTTAATAATCCTACTACGTTTTGCTCCTCTCTATTCAATGCAAAGATTTCAATATTGTTTCTTCATGGCACCCTTAGATAACATTGGGACATCCATAGGGTGTGACCAACAATATAATACAGGCCTAGAAAAAGCAACAGATTCCCCATAATGCTCAGCCTTGGAATTTGAATACATCTGTGAACCCTGATGATGTCTTGCAGCCCACAACATAGTTTGTCAGCTCTGGGGTGGTCCATGTCTTTCACCAGAAAAGTAAAGTCTATAGAAAAGCTTTCATGGCTAACCTTTAAATGCCCATTTCCAAATATATTGGCTGCAAAGGGGTGCTTGATGGAAGGGAGACTAATGCTCTTTAAAATCCATTCTCCAAACGCTCTAAAGCAGACATGTCACAAAATCACTATAGTCCAAATCCACAGAGGGTTCCATGTTTAAATATCGATACCATAAATATAGTTAACAAAAATATAGATGTAAAAATATCGACTACAAAAATATTGAATCCCTATAATTAAACAGGTAAGTACAACAATATCGACTCAAAAATATAGATGTTAAAAATATAGAAGTAAAAAATATCGAATTTAAAAAAAATATAACTTAAATTAAATAATTAAATAATATTAATATTATTAACAAAATAATTAAATTACATTTATATTTTAACTAATTATAACAAATAAACTTAATTGAATGAATATAAACACAATAAATGTGTACATATACATATATTTTCTTAATTACATGTTATTATTATCTTTATTTTATTTATAAACTTTAATAATCATTTACAAATAAAATAAACACATATATAAAACATTTTGAATAAAACATAATATTCTATATTTAATTAACACATTAAAGTATTAAATACATACATTTAATAACAAAATACAAACATTAGTAGTGAAAACATTTGATAGCGAAGGGGTAAAAATTACTTTTCCCACTCCAGTAAGTGCAACAGTAGGGAAAACGTCGGATAGCGTAGGAGTAAAAAATTACTATTCCCACTCCAGAGAGTGCAACAGTAGGGAAAACGTTGGTTAGCGAAGGGGTAAAAATTACTATTCCCACTCCAGAGGGTGCAACAGTAGGGAAAGCGTTGGATAGCGTAGGGGTAAAAATTACTATTGCCACTCCAAAGGGTGCAATAGTAGGGAAAGCGCTGGATAGCATAGGGGTAAAAATTAATATTCCCACTCCAGACAGTGCAAAAGTAGGGAAAGCGCTGGATAGCGTAGGGGTATAAATTACTATTCCCACTCCAAAGGGTGCAAAAGTAGGGAAAGCGTTGGATAGAGTAGGGGTAAAAATTACTATTCCCACTCCACTGAGTGCAACAGTAGTGAAAGCGTTGGATAGCGTAGGAGTAAAAATTACTATTCCCACTCCAGAGAATGCAACAGTAGGGAAAGCGTTGGATAGCGTAGGGGTAAAAATTACTATTCCCACTCCAGACAGTGCAACAGTAGGGAAAGCACTGGATAGCGTAGGGGTAAAAATTACTATTCCCACTCCAGTGAGTTCAACAGTAGTGAAAGCGTTGGATAGCGTAGGAGTAAAAATTACTATTCCCACTCCAGAGAATGGAACAGTAGGGATAGCGTTGGATAGCGTAGGGGTAAAAATTACTATTCCCACTCCAGACAGTGCAACAGTAGGGAAAGCGCTGGATAGCGTAGGGGTAAACATTACTATTCCCACTCCAGAGGGTGCAACATTAGAGAAAGTGTTGGATAGCGTAGAGGTAAAAATTACTGTTCCCACTCCAAAGGGTGCAACAGTAAGGAAAGCGCTGGATAGCGTAGGGGTAAAAATTACTATTTCCACTCCAGACAGTGCAACAGTATGAAAAGCGCTGGTTAGCGTAGGGGTAAAAATTACTATTCCCACTCCAGAGAGTGCAACAGTAGGGAAAACGTTGGATAGCGTAGGGGTAAAAATTACTATTCCCACTCCAGAGAGTGCAACAGAAGGGAAAGCGTTGGATAGCGTAAGGGTAAACATTACTATTCCCACTCCGGAGTGTGCAACAGTAGGGAAAGTGTTGGATAGCGTAGGGGTGAAAATTTACTATTCCCACTCCAGAGAGTGCAACAGTAGGGAAAGCGTTGGATAGCGTAGGGGTGAAAATTACTATTCCCACTCCAGAGAGTGCAACACTAGGGAAAGCATTGGATAGCGTAGGGGTGAAAATTACTATTCCCACTCCAGAGAGTGCAACAGTAGGGAAAGCGTTGGATAGCGTATGGGTAAACATTACTATTCACACTCCGGAGAGTGCAACAGTAGGGAAAGCGTTGGATAGCATAGGGGTAAAAATTACTATTCCCACTCCAGAGGGTGCAACAGTAGGGAAAGCGTTGGATAGCGTAGGGGTAAAAATTACTATTCCCACTCCAAAGGGTGCAACAGTAGGGAAAACTTTGGATAGCGTAGGGGTAAAAATTACTATTCCCACTCCAGAAAGTGCAACAGTAGGGAAAGCGTTGGATAGCGTAGGGGTAAAAATTACTATTCACACTCCAGAGGGTGCAACAGTAGGGAAAGTGTTGGATAGCGTAGGGGTAAAAATTACTGTTCCCACTCCAAAGGGTGCAACAGTAGGGAAAGCGCTGGATAGCGTAGGGGTAACAATTACTATTTCCACTCCAGAGAGTGCAACAGTATGAAAAGCGCTGGATAGCGTAGGGGTAAAAATTACTATTCCCACTCCAGAGAGTGCAACAGTAGGGAAAACGTTGGATAGCGTAGGGGTAAAAATTACTATTCCCACTCCAGAGAGTGCAACAGAAGGGAAAGCGTTGGATAGCGTAAGGGTAAACATTACTATTCCCACTCCAGAGAGTGCAACAGTAGGGAAAGCGTTGGATAGCGTAGGGGTAAAAATTACTATTCCCACTCCAGAGGGTGCAACAGTAGGGAAAGCGTTGGATAGCGTAGGGGTAAAAATTACTATTGCCACTCCAAAGGGTGCAACAGTAGGGAAAGCGCTGGATAGGGCAGGGGTAAAAATTAATATTCCCACTCCAGACAGTGCAAAAGTAGGGAAAGCGCTGGATAGCGTAGGGGTAAAAATTACTATTCCCACTCCAAAGGGTGCAACAGTAGGGAAAGCGTTGGATAGCGTAGGGGTAAAAATTACTATTCCCACTCCAGTGAGTGCAACAGTAGTGAAAGTGTTGGATAGCGTAGGAGTAAAAATTACTATTCCCACTCCAGAGAATGCAACAGTAGGGAAAGCGTTGGATAGCGTAGGGGTAAAAATTACTATTCCCACTCCAGACAGTGCAACAGTAGGTAAAGCGCTGGATAGCATAGGGGTAAAAATTATTATTCCCACTCCAGAGGGTGCAACAGTAGAGAAAGTGTTGGATAGCGTAGTGGTAAAAATTACTATTCCCACTCAAAAGGGAGCAACAGTAGGGAAAGCGTTGGATAGCGTAGGGGTAAAAATTACTATCCCCACTCCAGTGAGTGCTACAGTAGGGAAAGCGTTGGATAGCGTAGGAGTAAAAATTACTATTCCCACTCCAGAGAGTGCAACAGTAGGGAAAACGTTGGATAGCGTAGGGGTAAAAATTACTATTCCCACTCCAGAGAGTGCAACAGTAGGGAAAGCGTTGGATAGCGTAGGGGTAAAAATTACTATTCCCACTCCAGAGGGTGCAACAGTAGGGAAAGCATTGGATAGCGTAGGGGTAAAAATTACTATTCCCACTCCAAAGGGTGCAACAGTAGGGAAAGCGCTGGATAGCGTAGGGGTAAAAATTACTATTCCCACTCCAGACAGTGGAACAGTATGAAAAGCGCTGCATAGCGTAGGGGTAAAAATTACTATTCCCACTCCAGAGAGTGCAACAGTAGGGAAAACGTTGGATAGCGTAGGGGTAAAAATTACTATTTCCACTCCAGAGAGTGCAACAGTAGGGAAAGCGTTGGATAGCGTAAGGGTAAACATTACTATTCCCACTCCGGAGAGTGCAACAGTAGGGAAAGTGTTGGATAGCGTAGGGGTGAAAATTACTATTCCCACTCCAGAGAGTGCAACAGTAGGGAAAGCGTTGGATAGCGTAGGGGTGAAAATTACTATTCCCACTCCAGAGAGTGCAACACTAGGGAAAGCATTGGATAGCGTAGGGGTGAAAATTACTATTCCCACTCCAGAGAGTGCAACAGTAGGGAAAGCGTTGGATAGCGTAAGGGTAAACATTACTATTCGCACTCCGGAGAGTGCAACAGTAGGGAAAGCGTTGGATAGCGTAGGGGTAAAAATTACTATTCCCACTCCAGAGGGTGCAACAGTAGGGAAAGCGTTGGATAGCGTAGGGGTAAAAATTACTATTCCCACTCCAAAGGGTGCAACAGTAGGGAAAGTGCTGGATAGCGTAGGGGTAAAAATTACTATTCCCACTCCAGACAGTGCAACAGTATGAAAAGCGCTGGATAGCGTAGGGTAAAAATTACTATTCCCACTCCAGTGAGTGCAACAGTAGGGAAAACGTTGGATAGCGTAGGGGTAAAAATTACTATTCCCACTCCAGAGAGTGCAACAGTAGGGAAAGCGTTGGATAGCGTAAGGGTAAACATTACTATTCCCACTCCGGAGAGTGCAACAGTAGGGAAAGTGTTGGATAGCGTAGGGGTGAAAATTACTATTCCCACTCCAGAGAGTGCAACAGTAGGGAAAGCGTTGGATAGCGTAGGGGTGAAAATTACTATTCCCACTCCAGAGAGTGCAACACTAGGGAAAGCATTGGATAGCGTAGGGGTGAAAATTACTATTCCCACTCCAGAGAGTGCAACAGTAGGAAGCGTTGGATAGCGTAAGGGTAAACATTACTATTCCCACTCCGGAGAGTGCAACAGTAGGGAAAGCGTTGGATAGCGTAGGGGTAAAAATTACTATTCCCACTCCAGAGGCTGCAACAGTAGGGAAAGCGTTGGATAGCGTAGGGGTAAAAATTACTATTCCCACTCCAAAGGGTGCAACAGTAGGGAAAGTGCTGGATAGCGTAGTGGTAAAAATTACTATTCCCACTCCAGACAGTCCAACAGTATGAAAAGCGCTGGATAGCGTAGGGGTAAAAATTACTATTCCCACTCCAGAGAGTGCAACAGTAGGGAAAACGTTGGATAGCGTAGGGGTAAAAATTACTATTCCCACTCCAGAGAGTGCAACAGTAGGGAAAGCGTTGGATAGCGTAGGGGTAAAAATTACTATTCCCACTCCAGAGGGTGCAACAGTAAGGAAAGCATTGGATAGCGTAGGGGTAAAAATTACTATTCCCACTCCAAAGGGTGCAAAAGTAGGGAAAGCGTTGGATAGCGTAGGGGTAAAAATTACTATTCCCACTCCAGACAGTGCAACAGTATGAAAAGCGCTGCATAGCGTAGGGGTAAAAATTACTATTCCCACTCCAGAGAGTGCAACAGTAGGGAAAACGTTGGATAGCGTAGGGGTAAAAATTACTATTTCCACTCCAGAGAGTGCAACAGTAGGGAAAGCGTTGGATAGCGTAAGGGTAAACATTACTATTCCCACTCCGGAGAGTGCAACAGTAGGGAAAGTGTTGGATAGCGTAGGGGTGAAAATTACTATTCCCACTCCAGAGAGTGCAACAGTAGGGAAAGCGTTGGATAGCGTAGGGGTGAAAATTACTATTCCCACTCCAGAGAGTGCAACACTAGGGAAAGCATTGGATAGCGTAGGGGTGAAAATTACTATTCCCACTCCAGAGAGTGCAACAGTAGGGAAAGCGTTGGATAGCGTAAGGGTAAACATTACTATTCGCACTCCGGAGAGTGCAACAGTAGGGAAAGCGTTGGATAGCGTAGGGGTAAAAATTACTATTCCCACTCCAGAGGGTGCAACAGTAGGGAAAGCGTTGGATAGCGTAGGGGTAAAAATTACTATTCCCACTCCAAAGGGTGCAACAGTAGGGAAAGTGCTGGATAGCGTAGGGGTAAAAATTACTATTCCCACTCCAGACAGTGCAACAGTATGAAAAGCGCTGGATAGCGTAGGGTAAAAATTACTATTCCCACTCCAGTGAGTGCAACAGTAGGGAAAACGTTGGATAGCGTAGGGGTAAAAATTACTATTCCCACTCCAGAGAGTGCAACAGTAGGGAAAGCGTTGGATAGCGTAAGGGTAAACATTACTATTCCCACTCCGGAGAGTGCAACAGTAGGGAAAGTGTTGGATAGCGTAGGGGTGAAAATAACTATTCCCACTCCAGAGAGTGCAACAGTAGGGAAAGCGTTGGATAGCGTAGGGGTGAAAATTACTATTCCCACTCCAGAGAGTGCAACACTAGGGAAAGCATTGGATAGCGTAGGGGTGAAAATTACTATTCCCACTCCAGAGAGTGCAACAGTAGGAAGCGTTGGATAGCGTAAGGGTAAACATTACTATTCCCACTCCGGAGAGTGCAACAGTAGGGAAAGCGTTGGATAGCGTAGGGGTAAGAATTACTATTCCCACTCCAGAGAGTGCAACAGTAGGGAAAGCGTTGGATAGCGTAGGGGTAAAAATTACTATTCCCACTCCAGAGGGTGCAACAGTAGGGAAAGCATTGGATAGCGTAGGGGTAAAAATTACTATTCCCACTCCAAAGGGTGCAAAAGTAGGGAAAGCGTTGGATAGCGTAGGGGTAAAAATTACTATTCCCACTCCAGACAGTGCAACAGTATGAAAAGCGCTGCATAGAGTAGGGGTAAAAATTACTATTCTCACTCCAGAGAGTGCAACAGTAGGGAAAACGTTGGATAGCGTAGGGGTAAAAATTACTATTCCCACTCCAGAGAGTGCAACAGTAGGGAAAGCGTTGGATAGCGTAAGGGTAAACATTACTATTCCCACTCCGGAGAGTGCAACAGTAGGGAAAGTGTTGGATAGCGTAGGGGTGAAAATTACTATTCCCACTCCAGAGAGTGCAACAGTAGGGAAAGCGTTGGATAGCGTAGGGGTGAAAATTACTATTCCCACTCCAGAGAGTGCAACACTAGGGAAAGCATTGGATAGCGTAGGGGTGAAAATTACTATTCCCACTCCAGAGAGTGCAACAGTAGGGAAAGCGTTGGATAGCGTAAGGGTAAACATTACTATTCGCACTCCGGAGAGTGCAACAGTAGGGAAAGCGTTGGATAGCGTAGGGGTAAAAATTACTATTCCCACTCCAGAGGGTGCAACAGTAGGGAAAGCGTTGGATAGCGTAGGGGTAAAAATTACTATTCCCACTCCAAAGGGTGCAACAGTAGGGAAAGTGCTGGATAGCGTAGGGGTAAAAATTACTATTCCCACTCCAGACAGTGCAGCAGTATGAAAAGCGCTGGATAGCGTAGGGGTAAAAATTACTATTCCCACTCCAGAGAGTGCAACAGTAGGGAAAACGTTGGATAGCGTAGGGGTAAAAATTACTATTCCCACTCCAGAGAGTGCAACAGTAGGGAAAGCGTTGGATAGCGTAAGGGTAAACATTACTATTCCCACTCCGGAGAGTGCAACAGTAGGGAAAGTGTTGGATAGCGTAGGGGTGAAAATTACTATTCCCACTCCAGAGAGTGCAACAGTAGGGAAAGCGTTGGATAGCGTAGGGGTGAAAATTACTATTCCCACTCCAGAGAGTGCAACACTAGGGAAAGCATTGGATAGCGTAGGGGTGAAAATTACTATTCCCACTCCAGAGAGTGCAACAGTAGGGAAAGCGTTGGATAGCGTAAGGGTAAACATTACTATTCCCACTCCGGAGAGTGCAACAGTAGGGAAAGCGTTGGATAGCGTAGGGGTAAAAATTACTATTCCCACTCCAGAGGGTGCAACAGTAGGGAAAGCGTTGGATAGCGTAGGGGTAAAAATTACTATTCCCACTCCAAAGGGTGCAACAGTAGGGAAAGTGCTGGATAGCGTAGTGGTAAAAATTACTATTCCCACTCCAGACAGTCCAACAGTATGAAAAGCGCTGGATAGCGTAGGGGTAAAAATTACTATTCCCACTCCAGAGAGTGCAACAGTAGGGAAAACGTTAGATAGCGTAGGGGTAAAAATTACTATTCCCACTCCAGAGAGTGCAACAGTAGGGAAAGCGTTGGATAGCGTAAGGGTAAACATTACTATTCCCACTCCGGCGAGTGCAACAGTAGGGAAAGTGTTGGATAGCGTAGGGGTGAAAATTACTATTCCCACTCCAGAGAGTGCAACAGTAGGGAAAGCGTTGGATAGCGTAGGGGTGAAAATTACTATTCCCACTCCAGAGAGTGCAACACTAGGGAAAGCGTTGCGATAGCGTAGGGGTGAGAATTACTATTCCCACTCCAGAGACTGCAACAGTAGGGAAAGCGTTGGATAGCGTAGGGGTGAAAATTACTATTCCCACTCCAGAGAGTGCAACAGTAGGGAAAGCGTTGGATAGCGTAAGGGTAAACATTACTATTCGCACTCCGGAGAGTGCAACAGTAGGGAAAGCGTTGGATAGCGTAGGGGTAAAAATTACTATTCCCACTCCAGAGGGTGCAACAGTAGGGAAAGCGTTGGATAGCGTAGGGGTAAAAATTACTATTCCCACTCCAAAGGGTGCAACAGTAGGGAAAGTGCTGGATAGCGTAGGGATAAAAATTACTATTCCCACTCCAGACAGTGCAACAGTATGAAAAGCGCTGGATAGCGTAGGGGTAAAAATTACTATTCCCACTCCAGAGAGTGCAACAGTAGGGAAAACGTTGGATAGCGTAGGGGTAAAAATTACTATTCCCACTCCAGAGAGTGCAACAGTAGGGAAAGCGTTGGATAGCGTAAGGGTAAACATTACTATTCCCACTCCGGAGAGTGTAACAGTAGGGAAAGTGTTGGATAGCGTAGGGGTGAAAATTACTATTCCCACTCCAGAGAGTGCAACAGTAGGGAAAGCGTTGGATAGCGTAGGGGTGAAAATTACTATTCCCACTCCAGAGAGTGCAACACTAGGGAAAGCATTGGATAGCGTAGGGGTGAAAATTACTATTCCCACTCCAGAGAGTGCAACAGTAGGGAAAGCGTTGGATAGCGTAAGGGTAAACATTACTATTCCCACTCCGGAGAGTGCAACAGTAGGGAAAGCGTTGGATAGCGTAGGGGTAAAAATTACTATTCCCACTCCAGAGGGTGCAACAGTAGGGAAAGCGTTGGATAGCGTAGGGGTAAAAATTACTATTCCCACTCCAAAGGGTGCAACAGTAGGGAAAGTGCTGGATAGCGTAGTGGTAAAAATTACTATTCCCACTCCAGACAGTCCAACAGTATGAAAAGCGCTGGATAGCGTAGGGGTAAAAATTACTATTCCCACTCCAGAGAGTGCAACAGTAGGGAAAACGTTGGATAGCGTAGGGGTAAAAATTACTATTCCCACTCCAGAGAGTGCAACAGTAGGGAAAGCGTTGGATAGCGTAAGGGTAAACATTACTATTCCCACTCCGGCGAGTGCAACAGTAGGGAAAGTGTTGGATAGCGTAGGGGTGAAAATTACTATTCCCACTCCAGAGAGTGCAACAGTAGGGAAAGCGTTGGATAGCGTAGGGGTGAAAATTACTATTCCCACTCCAGAGAGTGCAACACTAGGGAAAGCGTTGCGATAGCGTAGGGGTGAGAATTACTATTCCCACTCCAGAGACTGCAACAGTAGGGAAAGCGTTAAATAGCGTAGGGGTAAAAATTACTATTCCCACTCAAGTGAGTACAATAGTAAGGAAAGCGCTGGAACACAAAACAATAAAAAAACGAACTATCAAAATTTTTTTTAGATTTAATTTCCAATATAAACATAATTAATATATACATTTAAATATATTATTATTAACAAAGATCATAAAAGTAATTAATTACACATTATTTAAAACTATAATATCCACCACACACACCTAAAATTAATTACACAATTACATTAATATTTACTAATTAATTAATGAAAATTATTGTATTTTTTAAATTAATTAATTAATTAATTACCAGCTTTCACACCATATACACTTACAAACACCACAACACACACCTAAAATTCATTATACATTTACAATTAATAATTACCAATTAATTAATGGTAATTAATTTAAAATATATTTATTAATTAATCAATAATAAATTAATTATTTACCACCCTTCACACCATTTACACGTATGAACTCCCCAACACACACCTAAAATTAATTAAACAATTAACATAATTAATTATTATTGACTAATTGAAATTAATTAAAAACTAATTATTAAACTGTTATTAATTAATTAACACATTAATTAATCAATTAATTTTATATAATTTAATTATATTAACCCTATTCCTCTATAAACCCACAACCCGCTACGGAAGTAATAACACAAAATTAAACATTAATAACTAATACAATTCCAAAACATATAATAAAATAGCAAACAATTCGCATTTAAAGCACTAAAATACATAACATTATTAATAAATCGATATTTTTGTAAACTATATTTTTGTAAACGATATTTATTACAACTATATTATTGTTATCGATATTACTTACCTGTCAGTCGATATTCTGGTCAAACTTTATTTTTGTTGTCGATATTTGTTCCACTCGATATTTCTGCGGAGATATTAATGTCAGACGATATTTCTACGTTGATATTACTACTCTGCACCCTACAGAGTGCATCATCCAGAGCCTTAGCCATGTACACCTACAGAGCAGGGGCTCTAGGTTTGGTATTAGAGGCACAATGTTCTTTTAATATTGTTCCAGCAATTTGCCTATGTTTCAGCAAAGCCATATTAATGTGTGGGTACCAGGACATGGTTGGCGAGAGTTTGATCCCAAAGTATTTAAACAAGTCGACCTTTCCCAGGGCCTTGCCCCCTAAAACTAAGGTTGCCTTGACCATTTCTACATTGTGTGATGACCATCAATGTTGTTTTGTCAATATTTATTTCTAGGCTATGGTCCTGCAAAAAAGCACTACATTGTTTAGAATTTGTTTGGGGCAACTCAAAGTTGTAAAAATTAAAAGGGTATCGTCTGTGAAAAGCAGTATGGGAATTTTGGGATTAGCTAAGATAGAAACATCTGCAGAGCATTCCGGCAAATACTAAACCAGCACATTTAGATATAAGGAAAAAGAGTGAGGGTGAGTACGCACTCCTGAGTATGGCTCTCTGCACAGGGATCTGATCGATCAGTTGGTCCAGGGTCCCCAATCTAACCTGGGCATAGTTTTTATTATGAAGCCTAGCCAATAATGAAAGTACATCATGGGGCATGCCTATCTCATTCAGGACTCACCACAGCCTCTGGTGCGGAACTAGGTCAAAGGCGGACTTTCAATCAACAAAGGTGATATTCAAGTCACCTCTGCCGATCAAGACCGTCTTCCAGAAAATCAAAAGGAACCAGAAGGGCTGGTCAATTGTTAAGATTTTTCCCAAAAAAAACGCTTGTAATGGACTCATGATGTAATACCCATGCTTGGATTTTAGCTAGTACCATTCTGTAAAAAACTATCTGTATGCCATCTGTTGGAAAGTAGCTTATTAATAGCAGTAGATATATATTCACCACTGGCAATAAGGCCACTAACACAGTCTAAGGCTCAGTATAGGCCTAAGAAAATTATTCCCATGCTCAACCCCTGGTAGCTTGGATGCGAGCAGGTAGACTTAACTTCAAAGACAGGTATGTGAAGCATTTAAAAACACCAATTCAGTACATAATTAAGACACAGCACACAATAAAAACCAGCGCCAAATGATAAAAATATGAAATATTTGTATCTTCGAAATGACACTAAAATGAAATAAAATGCAATGTAGTGAACCGGATATATGAAACCTATAGTGCCTTTTGGGACATCTGGTCACACTAGACCGGGACAAAGTCAAAGTTTTAGTCCTACTGTGATGGAGTCCTGCACGGCTACCCCTCGCGGTACGTCTCAGTCAAGGTTTTTACCTTCTGACTTAGAAACTTTACTGGAGCTTTTGTTACCGTAGTCCCTCAAAGCTCTCAGCCAGTTTGGGTCTAGTGAGGGTTCACCGGATTATCTTGTGAGGAGTTCCAGGTCAAACCTGTGGAAGTCTGACCTCCGGACCTTTCCAGCGGGACGAGCCAAGGATCCCGGCCGGCTCCCGGTTAAAGGTGGGCTGCTTGGCTCGTATGCTTGGTCTAAGTAAACTTTTAATACGTTCAGACTTAGAAACGTTTATGGAGCTTTATTTCGCGGGGTCCCTCGATGATCTTCGCCAGGCTGGAATCGGTGAGGGTTTGCCAGCTTGTGTTTCCACCAACTCTCAGTCAAACTCTGAAAGTTGGACCTCTGGAGCTTTTCAGCAGGAAGAAACTTGGACATCAGGCCAGCTCGCAGTTGAGGGTTGCCGGCTTGGCTGGCCAGGTAGAGTTGGTCCACTTATGAAGCTTTTTTCCAAAAATACTCCAAAGTTCTTCAAACTTCTCGAACTTCTTCCTGAAATTCCTTTGAAGGTCCCAAAGTGTCCAAAACATACTCCAAGGGTCTGGAAGCTCCAAGATGGCCCTTGAAAGTCTGGTACTTTCCACAATCCACTTGGACAAAACCCTTACAAATCCGGTGGTAGTACTCCAGGCCGGGGATTCTGGGTGGTGATGGTCAAGTTGAGCTCTGTTAACCTGTACCTTACAGGGAGTCCACTCTTTAGTCCTTTTGATGCAAGTTAGGACACAGGGCTATAGTTCCAGATTGTGCAGCACAGTGAGTCATAGTGCAGGGCCTGGTTGGCCTGATTGGTGCAAATCAAACTTCTCAGTAGGGATCCTTCTTCTTTCACTTGTTTTTTAGCAGCAGATCTGAGAGGCACTGCCACTCTCAAACACTTATTCATTGTTCTCTGGGGTGACACAGGAGGGCATCCAATGAGGTACAAGAAAATACCCCAGAGCATGACCATTTCCTCCAAATTGTGCCAGAGTGGTCTCCAAGAAAGCACTATTTCTCCAAAATTCAAAGTGACTGAAGCCTCAGCAGAGAGCCAAGTGTTGGCTAAACCAACCTCCAGGATGGTTCATCTCTATATTCTCCCTCCCCAGGCATCTGTACATTAATTCCGTAAGCCATCCATCTGGCTGGATTCAAAGAGTAAGTGTGTAAATGAAACTGGTTTTCTCCTGCCTGTCTCCTACTTCTATTGAAGATTATTGTTTACAAACCCTCTACCTTGCTCTGGCATTCCTATGTAGCAGAATCCTATCCTCCCAGAATGGCTCTTTCGCTCGAGGGCCACTTAACATCTCATCAAAGCAGGCTAGCTAATCCACTTAACTCTGATCAATCAGGACAGATCACTGGAAGGCTGAATTTTGGCTTACAGACATGAAAGTCTTATAACTTCTTGTCCGTACATTTTAGGATAAATTCAACAATAGTATATTGTTGGATTTATCAATAAAATTCTAGGAAGTCCTTGAATTATATTCTTAAAGAATAAGTTCTTGCCATGTTAACCTATGTGACTGGGGATTTGTAACGAGGAAATTGACTTGTGCAATTTTTCCAACACCAGAGCTTATAAAAGATGTTTTATAAGGGCCCTGGTTATATCTACAGGACCTCCACTCCTGGAACATCTAGGGACCTTTAGGGGTTCTGAATATGTACAAAATACATTTTAAAGGCAGTCCTGCAACACAGGGCTGCTTTAAAACTGACCTCAGACCTCTGCAGTGCGCACATGCCAGTGCAGAAAGGGCTGCAGGCCTCTAAACTGCCATGCCCTATTATATACTAGGGATGTAAAGGTAGTTTTTATTAACCCTGGGCGTAGTGGGCGTAGTGGGGCTTCGCGAAGCTACGCGAAGTGGGCAAAAACTACGCCCACCCACGCACTTCGCATAGCCCCACTACGCGCCACCCGTCTCCCTCCCGCCCTCCCTAAATGCTTAAATGACATTATAAATGAATTATAAAACCACTTACCTTGTCTGCCGCGTCCCCGGGGCTCCCTCTCGTCATCGCGCCGCCGGCGCCGCCGTCTTGGATACTAATGCGCATGCGCGGGCGGCCGCGCATGCGCATTAGTATCTAAGACGGCGGCGCCGGCGGCGCGATGACGAGAGGGAGCCCCGGGAACGCGGCGGACAAGGTAAGTGGTTTTATAATTCATTTATAATGTCATTTAAGCATTGTTATGTTATGTTATGTTATTAAATTATTTATTGAGCACACTATCACTGATTAGTTTCTTGGCGCTAAGATCGACAGTAACACGGTCAGGGTGAGAGGAGGAGAGTAAATTAAAATGCTTGTCTAAATAGCCAGGTCTTCAACGCTTTCCGGAAAGATAGAAGATCTTGGCAATACCGGATCTCCAAGGGAAAGGTATTCCATAAGCAGGGGGCAAGTGTTGCAAACCTACGTCCACCAGCACGTTTAAGTTTGAAAGGAAGAGTCTGGAGGAGGCCTTGGTGGAGTGAGCGAAGGTTGCGAGAGGGAACGTATCTAGTGATTAGTTGGTTAATGAATTTAGGGCTTTTGCCATGCAGCGACTTAAAAATCATGCAACCTGCTTTGAAGGCACAGCGTTGTGTGACCGGAAGCCAGTGCAGTTTGATAAGTAGGGGAGTAGCTGCATGCCACCTTGGTTGCTTTAAGATCAGCCTAGCGGCATAGTTCTGCACCATCTGGAGACGCTTGAGTAGATAATTTGGGAGACCCAAGTAGATGGCATTCGCGTAGTCCAGATGGGACAGAACAGTGGCGATCACAACCTGGGTGATTGCTTCTGGCGTTAGTAGTCGCCGGACCTTCCTAATTTTTTTTAGCTGATAGAAGCATTTGGAAACCACCTGGCCCACTTGTGCTTTTAATGAGAGGTCACTGTCCACGATGACTCCAAGCGTTTTGGCCGATGGTGATGGTAGCGGAGCTTGACCCAGATCTGATGGCCAGTAGTGGGGGCCCCAATGCTTGGCACTGTCCCCAGTCAATACCAGTTCGGTTTTACCTGGATTTAGTTTCAGCTGGTTTTGGTCCATCCAGGATTTAATAAACCTCATGGTTGACTGGAAATGGCTAATGGATTTTACAGAGTTGTCGATGGTAAAGAATAGCTGCAAGTCGTCAGCATAATTGAAGACTCTCACCTGTTTGTCTCTGAGGGTTTGTATGAGAGGGAGTATATATATATTAAAAAGATGAGGTGACAGGGAGGAGCCCAGTGGCACTCCACATGGGATAGGCTGTTTAACACCGGTTAGGTCCCCCAGGCGCACCGCTTGAGAGCGATCCTCCAAGAAAGACCTCAGCCAGCAAGCCGCCGTGTCCTGTATGCCGGCCTGTCCGACACGGTCGATCAAGATGTTGTGGTCGACCGTGTCGAACGCGGCCGACAAATCTAGGAGCACCAGGGCCTGGGGGGAGCGTCTATCTGCGCAGTCTCGAAGTGTGTCCAGAACTGCGGTGACCACTGCCTCTGTTGAGTGTGCAGGCCGGAATCCAGCCTGATGGGGGTCAAAACAGGAGGACTCCGCCAGAAAATTAGAGAGGCTTTTCGCCACGTGTGCCTCTAGGACATTTGCCAAGTAAGGCAGTAGGGAGATGGGCCGGTAGTTTGCCTTACATGCAGGGTCAGCCCCTGTTTTTTTTAATAGAGGTATGACCGTGGCTTCTTTAAAGGCAGATGGGACTATGCCCGAGGTGAGGGAGTCGTTTAAAAGTGCAAGGGCACGGGCTGGGTAGGTAGAGAAGCACTCTTTTAAGATGCGGGGGGGCAAATACCCATTGGGGAGCCGGATTTGACTCTTGTCATTAGTTCCAGAAGCTGGACCTGAGTTATGGGCTGAAAGTTGGTGAGGGTGGCGGTTGGTCTTGATTGCCATACCGGTCGTGATTGAAGTCATAGATTTGGGAATGCTAGTTTTTATGTCTGCAATTTTATCACTAAAGTAGGTGTTAAGTGAATCACACAGACACTGGGTAGGAATTACTTTAGGGCGGACATTCTCCAGATTCGTCAATTCGTTAAAAACAGAGAAAATATCCTTAGATTTGTTTGATGAATCTAGGATTCGGGAAGAAAAGTACTCCGCCTTTGCTGCGGAGATGGCATTCATATATTCCTTTCTCGCCCTGATGTATTTAATTTTTTCCTCAGGATCATATTCACGGCGCCAAAGGCGTTCAAGATGCCGAAGGGCCAGTTTCCTAGTTTTCAAATCAGAGGAAAACCATCTATTGGCATCCGTGCGCCGTCTCAGTCTAATTCTTTTGTACGGGGCATGAAGATTACTAGCCGCTTGTAGCCAGCCAGTAAGAGTGGATACTGACAAGTTTATATCGTTGTCCAAGGAAGGGATGGCATTAGCTAGTGACCGTAGAAAAGCAGTTTTATCCATTGCATTTCAATTTCTAGCTAACCTGCCAGCGATTGGCACAGTGGTTCTAATGGGAGTGGTACAAACCTTAAATTTAAGAATAAGGTGGTCTGACCAGAGGCATGGCAAGGTTATCGGGGAGGTTACACATGTGGTATTGGACCACACCTGGTCTAGTATGTGACCTTTGTAGTGGGTGGGGGAGAGCACTAGTTGCTTAAAATTTAGGTTAGACAGAAGGTCAGTCAGTTCTGCCGATTGAGGGCCCTCTGATGGATCTTTGTACCAGTAATTAAAATCACCTACTAAAAGGATCCTGGCATGATCGAGTTGCAGGTTAGCAACTTGATCGCTTAGGGCCATGGGAAACAATGGCATCGAGGTGGGCGGTCTGTACAAGAGGACGCATGCTATAGTCATGTGGGGAGTAGCAATTTTTAATACAAGGTTATCTGTGTTGGCTAACGTCAAGCAGGTGAGAGTGGTAACATCCAGACCAGAGTGGATAATCGCCGCGACTCCACCTCCTTCTTTCCCGGTGACACGGTCTGCCTGAATAATATAGTAGTTAGGTGGCAGAGCTGCTATTATGTCGGGTGCTGAGGTAGGAGTTAGCCACGTTTCTGCCAGTAGGAGAATATCTGGTTTCTCTGTGTCTAGTAACAGAAAAATGTCCATCTGATGCTTGACAAGGGAACGAGTGTTTAGGTATAAAATAGTAAGCGACTTAGGGGGTAAATCAGGCGGACCCTGACTGTCTGCACGGGTGGTCAGGTGACAGCCTTGACTCAGGATACCATACTTACAGAGCCGACGGAGTGTGTCCTATGACAGATATAAATGACCTCTTTTTTTATTGCACTCCAAGAGATCGGCCCTGGAGTAGTGGATGGGTTGGGCGGTATGGTATGCCCCTAGTCCCGGCAGGTCGCGGACGGGCGCAAACGGGCTTGTCTTTGGCGCGTCTTCGTCACGCCATCGTCGCACCCGCTGCGCTCGTCCGCTGCGCTTCCGGGGAGGGGGATTAATTTTGTGGCCGTAGAGGTGGGAGGGGCCGAGCACTGTGCCGCTCGCCTGCTCCTCACCTAAGATGGTGTCTTGCACTCTGACCTCAGCAGCGCCTAATCTGCTGCAATGAGGCGAGCAAGATTAGTGGGCGGATACAGAAGCAGATAGAGTGTGTGCCCAGAGAGTGAGCGATCGGTAAGTGGAGCAGAAAATAAACTTTTAAAACGTAGTCTTTTAAAAGCAATATAGGGTACACAGATTACACAGTAAAATAATCTTTCCAAGCAGCAGTTTTTAAAAACAGTTAATCCGCTCTCACACGCAGCAGTCCCGGCTTCCGCCTCAGGACCCAACACCCGCGAACACACTGACAATCAATGAGTGCGATGATGGTTGCTGTTCTTAAGTGGTCAGAGGTGGGAGGGGCCGAGCACTGTGCCGCTCGCCTGCTCCTCACCTAAGATGGTGTCTTGCACTCTGACCTCAGCAGCGCCTAATCGGCTGCAATGAGGCGAGCAAGATTAGTGGGCAGATACAGAAGCAGATAGAGTGTGTGCCCAGAATGAGCGATCGGTAAGTGGAGCAGAAAATAAACTTTTAAAACGTAGTATTTTAAAAGCAATATAGGGTACACAGATTACACAGTAAAATAATCTTTCCAAGCAGCAGTTTTTAAAAACAGTTAATCCGCTCTCACACGCAGCAGTCCCGGCTTCCGCCTCAGGACCCAACACCCGCGAACACACTGACAATCTAAGCATTTAGGGAGGGCGGGAGGGAGGCGGGTGGCGGGCAACTTCGCTACGCCCACGAAGTGGGCGTAGTGTTGCCTGCTTCGCCTACTTTGCAAAGGGCGAAGTAGGCAAAACTACGCTCACTTCGTGGGCGTACCGAATTTGCCCGCCCAGAGTTAGTTTTTATCCCCCTGCTCTATGATGTACTAGGACCTTATAAGGGAGGTCATGCCAATCATTGGGGTAACCTGATCCATAGTGTACCCTAGTGTATTTAGGTGTTTTCACTGTACTCTAAGTGTGTTTTTAGCATAGCACTGGCCCCAAGCCTGGTTAGGCAGAGCCCAGGGACAGGCAGAGTCATTTACTACCAGTAACAGTCATTAAAAAGTCTTCGGGTGCCCAGGGCACAGGATGACTTTGCAAAACCATAGATAAGGCTGATGGACCTATACTTAGCTGGTGGAATAACCTCTGCTCCTTGCCATGATATGGGGATGGGGGTAGCCTAACACAATTACATTTGAAAGAACAAGAAGGCCAGATATGAATATCCCGCACAAATTTGTCAACCCGGAGCCCATATGGCCCGGGGACTTTCCCACTAACGAAAGAAGACATCCTCTTTGGTAAACAGAGGAGCAGTCAAATTCTGCAGACTACTATACAAGAGGGAACCCTCATCTAAAGCACTAATTCCCCCGTAATAGATGCTAGAGGAATAAGTAAACCATTCTGAAGCAGGAACATGAATCTGCGGTACAGACCTCTTAGAATTGGCGCCACTGGTGACGAACTTCCAGAAGTGGGTCAAATCACTGAGGGAGCATGCCTCAGCTAAACTATGCCATCTATCGTCATCACACTTCTTCTTAGCATTCAACATGCTAGTAATATTTTCTGGTTGACATCAACACAGAGCCTTTCAACATAATAGCCCTTACCATGGAGCACCTAAGCTGCCTGCACTCCCTAATAAACCAAGAACTGGTATTTGGTGATGGGTTCTTTCTGGAGGAGGAGGGAATTACAAAAAGAGTAGCTATTTCCTGAAGAAAAATACTGTGTGAACGACACTAAGATCTAGGAAGTCGCCCTCCTTTGCCTTACACTCTGAGGCCTTTGACAATGTCACCTTTAAGATTTCATGAGAGTCATCTACTGATGTCTCTGGTTCCCTTTGTGTGGGGGGGGGTTTAAGGTACTCCAAAAGTAGCTGTGAGCCCTGCCATGTCTGTAGATTGTCTGTCTGGCAATGACATGGAGCACACTACCTGGAAGGAGGTATAGCTCAGTTCACACTTGGAGATGTTGGGATTGCCTAAATGGGTCTGTATGACCATAGGATCCATGTCTGCCTGGAAAGGGAGTAAAGGGTGCCTTGAGCCTGGCTGGAAAGGGAGTAAAGGGTGCCTGGAGCGTGGTAGAATAGCCCTGGCAGCTGCCAAGAAATGTTAGGGCAAGGGGTGTGGGAAACTAGCTCCTGCAATTCCAGCAGTCCAGGTTGACTGGGTCTCAGAGGAGGACGATCCTGATCCTACCGGGGAGGACATTACTGCCCTGGGTGATCTGCCTGAGCTTGCTGGATGGCAAGTTGCTGGTAAACCCACCAGGGAGAAATTCTGCAAAGCAAATATTGCCCATTCTAGAGGGCTTAAGGTAACGCAGGTGATCTGGAGATACCCTTATCTATTGGGAGAATGACCTCCTATACAGTGAGCTTCCTGGACCGAGTGCAGCCTGCATGCTGGTGGTCCTCCTGTATTACAGTGCCTTTCTACTGGGTTAGACTTATGATATCCCCTGACAGGACATCTAGGGCAAGACAAGACGTTCTCCAGGCTTGTTGCCCACTTCTATTGGCCCTGTACAAAGATGGCCTCAGATGCACTCTATAGGCCCTGTCTCACCTGCCAGGCCAGTCAGTGAAAAAGTTCATGGGTCCCCTGACCCCTTTGTCTGTTGTTGGCATTCCATTGGAGAGGGTGGTTATCAACAGTATTGTTCCCTTGGATACCAAGACAGCTTTATGCAACAGGTTTATCCTGGTATTTTCTACCATGCACCTGCTACCCATAGGCCATTCCTTTGAGGGCAGTGTCTGCACCTTCAGTGGTCAGGGTCCGGATGGGAATTTTTACCTATTTGGGGTTCCCCAAAGACAGAGTGTCTTATATAGGCACTAACTTCATGGCAGCATACATGGAGTTCATGTGGGATGCGTGTGGAATGACTTTTTTAGGTTCTCCACAGCCCATCACCCTCAAACAAATAGGTTTATGGGGAGATTCAACAAGATCCTCAAATGCATGATAATGATCTTCCCTGAGCCCATGAGGCATAAGTAGGACGTCCTCCTGCCATGCCTTGACTTTACTTTTTCAGGGAAGTGCCACAGATGGGGGTTGGGGGTTGGTTTTAGCCCTTGAACTCCTCTATGGCCACCGTGTTAAGGGAACTCTCGGTCTTGTCAGAGAGGTCGTGGGAACAAGCTCCCAGGAAACCATCTCAGGATGTGATCAGTCGTATGCTTACTCTCTACATTTAGATGCATCGCTTCTGGAAGAAGGCAAAAAGCCAACTTGTAGCCAGAAGGTCACTCTGGTAGAGTTTCAACCTGGCCAAAAGGTGTGGGTTATGGAGCCTGTGGAGCCAAAAGTGCTTCTGGATCAATGGCCAGGCCCATATGAGGTCAAGGAGCAGAAGGGAGAGTCCACTTGTGTGGTATATCTCAAGATCCCTAGAAAGTGTGCTGCTCATGAGCTACATCAAGACACACTTTGAGAGGTCCGAAGTCAGCATGCTTAGGGTGACAGATGGGTTGAAAGAGGAGAATCAGCCTCTCTCCAATCTCCTGTTTACTCAAGAGCACGATGGGTCAGTAGAGGGTGTCAACCTCTCGCCTACTCTGACTCCAGAACAGCAGAGTAACTGTTGCCAATTGCTTGGACAGTTCTACTCTTTGTTCTCACCCCTGTGCTCACACACCTGGGCATCAAGGAAATTGACACTGAAGACAGTCTGCTTGTTAAAATAAGATTTACAGGATGTCAGACAGGGTAAGCACCAGTATCAAGGAGGAAGTCTCCAATATGCTGGCGTTAGGGGTGATTGAGCTATCCAAGAGTCCCTGGTCCATCCATGCGGTGGTGGTACCCACGGCTGCCCCACTGGGCCTCACTCCAGAACTCAGGTTCTGCCAAGTTCCTGAGTATCTTTAATCTCACCTCAGGGACTTTACAGATTGTTCTGAATGAGGGGTTGAAAGAGAGGTCTGCATGTTTAACCCCTAAGGGCCACTTTCAGTTTAGGGTGGTGTCATTTGACTTAAAGAATGCCTCTGCCACCTTTCAGTGGTTGGCTAAGAGGGTCTTGGCTAGAAAGGAGGCATTCTGCATCACTTACCAGGACGAAATAGCTGTCTACAGCTCCAGCTGGGAGGAACACCTGTACCGCCTCCAGGAGATTTTTTAAGCCCTACAGCAAGCGGGCCCAACTATCAAGTCCAGAAAGTACCAAATAAGGCAGGGATCCATGGTATATCTGTGCCACATAGTGTGCGGGTGCTAGGTGCAGCCCCTCCAGGGCAAGATTGAAACTATCCTGGCCTGGGAACCCCCTAAACACCGACTATAATGAGTGCCTTCCTGGGCCTCACAGGATATTATAGGTAATTTGTTAAGGGACATGACACCTTTGCTGCCCCTTTAACAGAACAGCAAGATGATCTGGACAGAGGCCTGTCAGAAAGTTTTTGACACGTCAAGGAGGCCATCAAGGAGGCCATGTGTAGAGCACCCATACTCAAGGTTTCTGACTTCTTTAAGCCAGTTCCTAGTGCAGACAGATGCTTCAGAGCATGACATGGGGGCGATCTTAGCACAGTTAAATGAGGAGGGCCTAGACCAACCGGTAGCTTTTATTAGCAGGACGTTACTTCCCCGGCAAAAAAAATATGTCTTCAGCATTTCTAATGTTTGTGTAGTTTACCTTTATATATTTGTATATATATAATACACACATATAAATACACACACACTTATGTATGTATTGCAGAGCCATTTTGTTAGCGTTCATTAAGGAGTCACAAAAGCCATAAAATTTTTAAGCTCAGCCACATTTGGATATTTGGCTTGTCCTAATAGAGCTTTGAGAAAAGATATTTCAGTTAATAAATCAAAATAATACCAAATTGTATTTTATTACTTACATAAAACAAACAGTTAATATGTATTATGTTTCCAGTGGGTTTTGAGTACAAACATCTACATAGTGGAAACAAGCTGTTCTCCCCTAACCCAGTTTTCGTGCAATATAGTTTTTGTTGAAGACCAGACTACCTTTGGGAACTAACTTCTGAGTAATCACCAGTCATTCTCCATTGTATTGAACACCTAAGCACATTGGCTTAGATGGCTTTTTCTTGATGTAGAGTTGGCGAGTCACTTAAAAAATAATTACACTACAGCATGTTAAAGGGCATCTTTATGTGCTCAGATTTGGGGGAAAAAATGTTTACAAAAATGTGCAAGCTGTGCTTCCAATAGGCAAAGTAGCTTGCTCATAATTTGGTGGTGGGACCAAGAGCGTAGAAGGCACGAAGCAAGTTGCATCTCTCAAGTAGTACAGATGTCACTGGAAATACAAAATCCTTCACCTTTCATTCCATTGTGAAAAGTCTGAACCTGATGCCGAATTTGAATGGTGAAGGTGCAATGCTAGCTTGATAGAGCTATGTCATCTACTTTGATTGAGCACACCCCTAGCTCAATGCGAATGAACACCTACCTGATGTATTTAGTCACCTAAACTTGGGGTAGTAATGAAATTGCTTGCATGCCCCTGTGTATGCCTTTTAAAGTACCTGTAGGGAAATGTACCATCTGTGGATGAAGTCCCATTATTTTGCTGACATCGGTACACTCCTGTAAAGCAATTTATATTAAGCAGTGGGCTTAAGCCCATTGTTTCACTATGCACAAACAGCCAGGCTTTACTCTACGCTCTGAAAACGTGGTCTCTGGTCTCTGAATGACAACCAAGTCCTATTTCTGGAATGCAAACTACAAATCATGAAAGTTCCCATGAAAATGTGCTTTGAGGAAACCGTTCTTAACAATAGTATGTGTGGGGCCAGATCACACAATATTTTGACTGGCACTATTTGATATCCTTTGTGGTAAATTAAGGCAGTGCTTACTTCAGACACCTTCAAGCACTACATTATGACAACAGTGTTCTGGAGAAGGTAATGTGTGACAAGACCATTTGTGCCTATTTGCTGTGTAATATATTCCTATGGTCGAGATGTGTTCTGTTGTGTGCTGCTATGCATTAGTGCTGCATTATTTTAATGGGAATTTGTTATGTTGTACTGCAGTGGTGTTGCAATCTGTTTTTACTGTTTTCGTTGTGATGTGCCCTATTATGTTTAATTCTGGTGTTGTATTGCATTGTGTATACAATGGTGTTATGTTTTCTTGTTCGCTTTCGAAATGCAAACATTTCCAGACTGAAACCACACATCATCTGAACATTCCTGCGACAAGCAACCATTTATTTCTGTCTAAGTTGGTAAAATAGCTTTGCTCCAGCTCTTCAAATGCTCAATATATCAGTCCAGGCCCATAGCCAGGTTTATATGTTGTGGGGTGCGTGCCGCACAGTTACATCTGTGTGTAATGTCGTGTCGTATCAGCGCTCTTCAATAGTCGAGGAGGCACCGAGTGGAGGGTTAGGCACAGAGTATAGCGGTGCATGACCTGCTGAGTAACGACAATGAGCCGAATTGTGTAATGTAATATGGTTCAGGCGCAGGTGTTCTCCCTCCTAACTTTTCTACCACTAAATGCCTTTTGTGAATACCGAAAGTCTTGAAGTTAGGGTTTTGTCCCAGTTTAGTAGTAGTAAAGTTAGGAGTCCTAACTTTACTACTACTTAAATGCCTTCTGTGAATACCAAAAGTAGTACGTTTAGGATTTTATCTCCGATTAGTTCTGTGAATGGGCCCCTATATTTTCTTTATGAATAATTTAGGTAAAAAATCGCTATGTGGTGTTGTTATTAATGCCTGCTCTCTATGCTAACACATTCAAGAAATCCATGAGCTACTCCTTGACCGTTGTTTGGGCTTTCGTTTTATCACTGAATCATATCTAAAGGAATGGTGTAATCCTCACATTGGCCAAGTTCTACCTTCGGACACACCATACTTAGACAGAAAAGGATGACCACTTGTGGATGTGGGATGGCAATTATTTTTTGTGACTCCCTCTAATGCTAGACATTTGATTTTGACCACTTGAAAGCAGTGTTGCCAGATTGGGCTACATCATGCACAATTGGGCTTTGATTTTGCGGTTATGCATGGAAAATTTGGTTTGTGGGGTTTGTGCGGTCTGTGCGGTTAGACAAATGCAAACCTTAGATCTATTCTGGGGAGTACGGGGCGCGTATAGGCCTGTCCCCTCTCTTACTACATCTACCCATAGTTTGGGAAAGTATTTTAATGTGGTAGAATATAAATCTTTATTAATAGCCTTGAGTGCAAGATTACATCTAACATGCTTGACCTGGGCTCACCGAATTCGGTGTACCCAACAGTCTGAGGCATTCTGGTCCTGGGACATCATGGGAGTAGTGTGGCACATGCATCAGAGATTGAGCAGGGTGTAGAGCAGGAAAGATGATGGATGGGTAAGAGAGGGGTAATGGAAAATTGATTTTTGAAGTATTCCTAACAGGTAAGGGCACAGAGAGGCATGAGAACTGTGCCAGTGGCATACTCATAAAAGAATAGTGAAGACAAATAGAGCACAGGTCCCTTGATGGCTTTTGGAATTGTGCAATCATTAGGGTTCAATGGGTTCCTTGCATTGCTGGACTCCGGTGACACCGCACTGATGATATTTTTCCTTCTATTCCACCCTTGAGCCACACAAAGGTTACTAGACATCCTAGGTGTTGTCACAAATGTGAAACCTCTTTCATAACTTCAACATATGCTAACACTCATTTTAACAGACATTTCTTGCAGTACTTGCTCCACTTTTGAACAGTTTACTTGTTCTTAAAGAGTGTTGATGAATTATACATCAGGGACGAGGCAGAGGCAACTGAATTAAAGTCTTGCAGAGAGAGGATTATGGAGCTGACATGCAGACTAACTAGTGAAAGTTCTGGAATCTGAGCAGTCACTTATTCATAATTCAAGATTTCAAGCTCATTCACAAAAGGGAAAGTCAGGGGCGGCAGTGAGGAGTATTGTTATAGTGCTTACGTCAAGCATCATCGCTTTCTTACTGGCCTCTTCATCACACATCAGCATTCAATTCTGCTTTTGTGCTTGATTATATCCAGGTTAGACTATTGCAATAATATATATGATATGCAGGGGTAGCACAACACGCAGCCGCTAGGCTAGTTCTAAAACTGCCACGTCGTTCATCGGCCTCATCAGCCGTTAACTCTCTCCATTGGCTGCCACTTCACTGGAGAGTTCTCTGTAAAATAGTTCTGCCTACTTTTAGAGCCTACAGGGCAGGAGGGCTGTTGGAACTGGCCCTTCATGCAGGGTCATCCTCAAACTTTTTGCTTCTTCCTCCCTTATTTTTCCTGACCCGTGGCTGTTGGCAATAGGACTCTGCGCACTTTACCACTGCTGATCAGTGCTAAAGTGCATATGCTCTCTATGTAAAGTGTTATTCTAATTGGATATACATGTTTGGCATATTTATATCACCATGAAGTCCCTAGTAAAGTGCACTGGGTGTGCCAGGGCTGGTGATGACAAATGCTACTAGTGGGCCTGCAGCACTGATTGTGCCACCCACAGGAGTAGCCCTCAAATGATGTCTCAGGCCTGACACTGCAGTGCCTGTGTGCAGTTTAGAACTGCCATGTCCTCCTGGTCAGTGACCCCACTGACCAGGCCTAACCCTTCCCTTTTTGTGCACATCAGTCACCCCTAAGGAAGGCCCAAGGTACCCCCCTGGGCAGGGTGCAGTGTATGTGAAAGGTAGAGCATGTACTGGTGCAGGTAACATGTTCTGGTAGTGAATTACAGCCATTTTTGTTTTTCACTATTGTAAGGCTATCTTGCTCCATAGATTGACATGGGGAACGCTGGCTACAGTGGTTAACAGCATTTCTTCCCATAGGAACAAGATAGGACATAAGTATCTAGTATCCCTGAACTCAGAATTTAATAACACATCTTTTAGGAAAGGTTGTTTTTAAATCCTGTGTTTGAGAACAGCACTTTTAGAAAGTTGCTATTCTCTTGTCTGACCCTTCTGTGTGCCTGGGCCTGTTTGTGTATTGACTGTCTGGTTTGAGAGTGACAGGGGCTGGGGAATTCCCCAGGAGGCTGGCTGAGTCAGCCCTAGGCTGAATGACTGCATTTGCAACTTGAGTGGTGGGAGGAGTTAGCACCTGGGCCTGAATAGGACTGTGCCCGCCCCCCACACTGTTGGCTCCACCCCCTGTGGTGCGTCTGATGTCTCTGCCCTGCACTGTGAAAGGAGAGAAGGAATCATGTCAACAAAGTGCTCCAGGGCTGGGCTTTCCCCCCACAATGCTGCTCCACCTCCTGCTGGGCGGCTGAGGACCCTGCCCCTCACTCTGAAAGGAAAGAAGCAGCCAGCAAAACAAAGTACTCAGGAACCACCCAGAACTGGTTCAGACCGGGCTCAGGGCCCACATGCACCAAGAGAACAAAGACTTTAGGGGTATAAGTACAGGACCCCTGACAACAGAAAATTAGATCATCCTGGAAATCAATAAGGAACCTCTGCCAAGGAGAAAGCTGAAACTGAAGAAGGAAGATTGTCCTGCTGTTGCTCTGCTGGACTGACCTGTTGCTTTGCTGCCAAGGAGAGGGGAAGGACTTTGCTGCTGAGCTGTGTCCCCTGTCTTGAAGGAATCTCCAAGGGCCTGAGAAGAGCTGGCTCCCTGTTTTGAAGTCCCAGGAACAAAAGGACTTCACCCCCAGCTTCCCTGAACTCTGCTGAGAGAGTTCTGTCCTTCCTAGAGTGCTTGATCCAGTTGTGGGGCCTCTGGAAGTTGTACCTGTGCTGGGAAGTTTGAAACTAAGCTTGAGTAACTTTTGAACTTGAAAAGTGTCGCATCGCTCGCTTGTGGAGCGCATCCCCGACAGTGCGAGAAGTTTCTCCGTCGCTACGGAGGTCGAGATCGTCGCAGCGCCTGACGCCGCTGCCAGAGACGTCGCATCCTTCGTTTGCGGGACGCACCAGACCGGTGCGGGAGAATCGAACATCGCTGCGAGTATCATCGCAGAGCCTGTCGTCGCTGGGTGAGAACGCCGCACCGCTTGCTTGCGGACCGTATCACGTCGCTGCGAGCATCGTCGCAGAACCATCGCATCGAGGAGCTGCGAGAGAGAGGATCACCGCTGGACCGCGCATCGTCGCCCCGGAGATCGTCGCAGCCCCTACGAGATCGTCGCATCGTGCCTTTGCGAGAACAGACTTCCTACGGAACCTACGCACCGGAATCCATACAAGTGGCCGTCCTCCCCATACAGACCGGATTCATCGCAACACGCCCGCTGCTGCAGCGGGGCTGTCGCATCGCCTCCCCAGGGTCTCAGGAGCAACGCATCGCTTGTTTTCCACCGCACCAGCTTCTGCTTTTGGAAATTTGATGCAACTAAAAGGTACTGTGAGTAAACGTGACGCAACTGTGAACTTTTCACGCATCAGTAGAGAATTCCATCGCAACGTAGAGAATTCTAACGCAACCTTAAGAACTCTTTTGAAACCATATTCTTGAACTGTGTATGTTGGATTTTTGTCGTTTTGGTCTTGTGTAGTTTAGATTAAAATACCTTTATTTTTCTAAACTGTTGTGGAGTCAGTTTGTGGTGTTTTCACTGTGTTACTGTGAGTGTTGGTACAAATACTTTACGCATTGCCTCTGGTTAGCCTAGACTGCTCGTGCCAAGCTACGTCGAGGGTGAGCAGGGGTTATCTCAGAGGGTTATCTCCTTGCCCTGACTAGAAGCAAGGGTCCCTATTTGGACAGTGGTACCTACCCCTGCCAACTAGAGACCCCCAGATCTAACATTGGTGGTCAGGCGGTGGGATTTGAACTTGTATTTGTACTTGACCCACAGTAATTGGTGTACATCACTAGTGAGTGCAGACCACTACGCCACCACATACTGTTTGTTTTTTTCCGGTGTCCTCCTGGAAGTATTTTTGGATATTGAGACTCTGGCTAGTGTTGCACCTGTAAAATCCTGCCAAAATGGAAGTCAACTTTTTCCACCTGTGCATCTACACAGAAGAGGAGATAAAAGCCTTTTGCAAGAAGAGGGGGCTGCCTGTGGAGAAAGGTTCCACAAGGAGGGATCTTGAGGCATGCCTGTATTCCCATGAAGTCAGAATTTGGGAAGCAACATTAGCAGATGATTCTGAGGAGGAGGACTTCTATGATAGTGAGGAAGAGAAAGATGAGTGGCTCCTTGCTGCTGAGCAAAGGTGCAGAGAATTAGACCGGCTAAACAAGGAAGGTATGATCCGGTGGGCCTTAGCCCAGAAAGAAAAATGGGACGCTCAAGGAAGGAGCTTTGCTGAGTTGGAGGTGGAGTCCAGCTCAGATGGTGGCAGCATGTTTATGATATCTAGTACTGAGAGAAAGGTACAAACACCCAGAGATGTGGCGCCTGACTTGAGGGAGGGGGTCGACATACACCAGGGGGTTCAGGTTTATGATGTAGTTCCATTGGAGTGCAGTGTCCCTGAATTAGATTGGGGGATTGGCACAGGGGACCATATTCCTAGTGGTGGGAGGGACACTCTACTGACTCTAGATGAGAGGTACAGGGAGAGGGGTTCCCCCATGGTAGAAACCTTGGTGTGTGTAAGTGAAGACCAGCCAGAAGAGTGTGGGTTGTGTGACAGAGACAGTCAGATACTGTCTTGCCAGTCTCAGGAGAGTGGTGTGGGGTACTTGTGTGAGGCACTGGAGGGTGAGGCAAAGGGTAGCTTGGTTAACAACTGTGGGGGGCTGTGTGATTCATTTGTTGGAGAGCATATTTTAAGTCCCTGTTTTCCAGAGCTATGCCAACACCCGGTGGAGTGTGAGTTCTCTGACCCCAGAGAGCTTGCATTGGAGGCAGACCTCTTGGTGGATTCCAAAGGGTCTGAAGAGGCATTGGGGAGTGATCCCAAAAGGAGTGGCTTAGATATCTTCCAGACCTGTGAGGTGGAAGAGGTTCAGTGTAGCCCAGTTAGGTCCCAGTGTAGTGGGAGGGGTGTAGGGGCTCATGTCCGGACTCAGCGGAGAAGGAATGAGTGTGGGACGGTGTGTCCCATGGTGCCCGAAACCCAGTCTCAGGGCCTGGAGGGTTCCTTAAGGGAACACCAGGTTGGGGACCTAGACTGTACTTGTAGGCCATTTGAGGAGGATCTCCTAGTGTCTGGTGAACGGGGAGTGCCTGTAACCAGGCCTCCATCGGTTCTGGTGTCTGGCAGTGCCGCTCCATTTGGGAGGGTACAGAAGTCCAGACTGAGGGGTGAGAGGGGGAAGGAGTCCCCAGTGGGAGAACCAGTGGGTCAGGGACCAGTCGGAAGGGCTGAGTCCCCAGTGAGTGACCATGGTGACCTCACTTCTGTCCTGGGGGATCTTCCCGCGCTGTCAGGTGGACAGGGGTCGGGAGATCTGTGCCAGGCAGACTGTCACAGGACACATGAGTTGTGTGTCACCCTCAAGGGGGTACTATGTGAGTCCCCAGAAGTCCTGGCATGCCAGGCAAATGCACAACCGCAGGTTTTGGTCCCTGGGTTGGGAGACCAGGTTCAGGATTTGCCTGACCTGGAAGGAAGGACATCTGTAACCAGTGTCCTGACCAATATGGTTCCCAGGGGTACCCCTCCAGTAGGGAGGGTGCATCGCTCTGGAAGGGGGTGCAGAGGGAGGGAGCCCTCGCCCCTGAGCCTGGTACAACCTGAGGGGTTAAACCCTCGTTTGGGAGACCAGTTGCTGGAGGGAGGTCCTGAACTGGTAGGAAAGTTGTGTTCTTGGTTGTCTTGGTGGACAGGGTTGCCCCTGGAAGGAGGGCAGGAGTCTCACCCTGGGGGTGGACTGGGCCACACCATTGTGTTGGCCAGGTGGGTACTGTCTACCAGTATAGGCACCTCCATGAGTGAAGTCCTGGTGCGCCAGGCAAGGGTTCCACTGCAGGGGTTAGTCCCTGGGTGGGGAAGCCAGGTTCAGGTGTTGTCTGACCTGGAGGCTTTGGAGCCTAGGTTTGAGGGCCAGGTCTGGGGTGTCCCCCCTGACCTGGAATACCAGTTGCAGGATAGCACCCCTGACCTGGTGGGTGAATGGTGCAGGATACCTGCCACAGGTGCCCTGACTATTCTAGAAGGGGGTACCGTTTCTGGTTGGAGGGTACAGAGCCCCAAGGAAGAGGAGGGCCGGGTGTGGGGAAGCCCACCCCAGCCTCCTGTCCAGCCACCGGATACAGGTCCGGGACTGGTGGGTCAGTGCCAGAGTGTCCGACCTGACCTGACAAGAGAGGGAGTGGACAAAGGGTGCCAAGCACCTGGGGCTACTGCCCCCCACCCTCTGACGCCACAGAGGTTTGAGCGCCCTGAGAGGCATGAGGCCTGGGTCTCATCCCTGATCACTGTTGGTGGTCACTGTAGCTTGCTGTCGGTCTGCTGGGACACACCTGTGAGGAAATTCAGGTAAGGTGCTGCACAGGTGGTGTCCACAGGTGAGGAGAAGGGTTCCACATGAATTGACATGGTGGACCCTGAGAGTATGGATAGAGTGATCCAACTGAATACCATCGAGGTATCGTTTGATCTACCATGGCTTTAGGCTGTAAGGGGGTTGTGTTGGAACTGGCCCTTCATGCAGGCTCATCCTCAAACTTTTTGCTTCTTCCTCCCTTATTTTTCCTGACCCGTGGCTGTTGGCAATAGGACTCTGCGCACTTTACCACTGCTGATCAGTGCTAAAGTGCATATGCTCTCTATGTAAAGTGTTATTCTAATTGGATATACATGTTTGGCATATTTATATCACCATGAAGTCCCTAGTAAAGTGCACTGGGTGTGCCAGGGCTGGTGATGACAAATGCTACTAGTGGGCCTGCAGCACTGATTGTGCCACCCACAGGAGTAGCCCTAAAATGATGTCTCAGGCCTGACACTGCAGTGCCTGTGTTCAGTTTAGAACTGCCATGTCCTCCTGGTCAGTGACCCCACTGACCAGGCCTAACCCTTCCCTTTTTGTGCACATCAGTCACCCCTAAGGAAGGCCCAAGGTACCCCCCTGGGCAGGGTGCAGTGTATGTGAAAGGTAGAGCATGTACTGGTGCAGGTAACATGTTCTGGTAGTGAATCACAGCCATTTTCGTTTTTCACTATTGTAAGGCTATCTTGCTCCATAGATTAACATGGGGAACGCTGGCTACAGTGGTTAACAGCATTTCTTCCCATAGGAACAAGATAGGACATAAGTATCTAGTATCCCTGAACTCAGAATTTAATAACACATCTTTTAGGAAAGGTTGTTTTTAAATCCTGTGTTTGAGAACAGCACTTTTAGAAAGTTGCTGTTCTCTTGTCTGACCCTTCTGTGTGCCTGGGCCTGTTTGTGTATTGACTGTCTGGTTTGAGAGTGACAGGGGCTGGGGAATTCCCCAGGAGGCTGGCTGAGTCAGCCCTAGGCTGAATGACTGCATTTGCAACTTGAGTGGTGGGAGGAGTTAGCACCTGGGCCTGAATAGGACTGTGCCCGCCCCCCACAGTGATGGCTCCACCCCCTGTGGTGCGTCTGATGTCTCTGCCCTGCACTGTGAAAGGAGAGAAGGAATCATGTCAACAAAGTGCTCCAGGGCTGGGCTTTCCCCCCACAATGCTGCTCCACCTCCTGCTGGGCGGCTGAGGACCCTGCCCCTCACTCTGAAAGGAAAGAAGCAGCCAGCAAAACAAAGTACTCAGGAACCACCCAGAACTGGTTCAGACCGGGCTCAGGGCCCACATGCACCAAGAGAACAAAGACTTTAGGGGTATAAGTACAGGACCCCTGACAACAGAAAATTAGATCATCCTGGAAATCAATAAGGAACCTCTGCCAAGGAGAAAGCTGAAACTGAAGAAGGAAGATTGTCCTGCTGTTGCTCTGCTGGACTGACCTGTTGCTTTGCTGCCAAGGAGAGGGGAAGGACTTTGCTGCTGAGCTGTGTCCCCTGTCTTGAAGGAATCTCCAAGGGCCTGAGAAGAGCTGGCTCCCTGTTTTGAAGTCCCAGGAACAAAAGGACTTCACCCCCAGCTTCCCTGAACTCTGCTGAGAGAGTTCTGTCCTTCCTAGAGTGCTTGATCCAGTTGTGGGGCCTCTGGAAGTTGTACCTGTGCTGGGAAGTTTGAAACTAAGCTTGAGTAACTTTTGAACTTGAAAAGTGTCGCATCGCTCGCTTGTGGAGCGCATCCCCGACAGTGCGAGAAGTTTCCCCGTCGCTACGGAGGTCGAGATTGTCGCAGCGCCTGACGCCGCTACCAGAGACGTCGCATCCTTCGTTTGCGGGACGCACCAGACCGGTGCGGGAGAATCGAACATCGCTGCGAGTATCGTCGCAGAGCCTGTCGTCGCTGGGTGAGAACGCCGCACCGCTTGCTTGCGGACCGCATCACGTCGCTGCGAGCATCGTCGCAGAACCATCACATCGAGGAGCTGCGAGAGAGAGGATCACCGCTGGACCGCGCATCGTCTCCCCGGAGATCGTCGCAGCCCCTACGAGATCGTCGCATCGTGCCTTTGCGAGAACAGACTTCCTACGGAACCTACGCACCGGAATCCATACAAGTGGCCTTCCTCCCCATACAGACCGGATTCGTCACAACACGCCCGCTGCTGCAGCGGGGCTGTCGCATCGCCTCCCCAGGGTCTCAGGAGCAACGCATCGCTTGTTTTCCACCGCACCAGCTTCTGCTTTTGGAACTTTGTTGCAACTAAAAGGTACTGTGAGTAAACGTGACGAAACTGTGAACTTTTCACGCATCAGTAGAGAATTCCATCGCAACGTAGAGAATTCTAACGCAACCTTAAGAACTCTTTTTGAAACCATATTCTTGAACTGTGTATGTTGGATTTTTGTCGTTTTGGTCTTGTGTAGTTTAGATTAAAATACCTTTATTTTTCTAAACTGTTGTGGAGTCAGTTTGTGGTGTTTTCACTCTGTTACTGTGAGTGTTGGTACAAATACTTTACGCATTGCCTCTGGTTAGCCTAGACTGCTCGTGCCAAGCTACCTCGAGGGTGAGCAGGGGTTATCTCAGAGGGTTATCTCCTTGCCCTGACTAGAAGCAAGGGTCCCTATTGGGACAGTGGTACCTACCTCTGCCAACTAGAGACCCCCAGATCTAACAAGGGCCAAAGTATCTCACTGCTATATTCACTCATTACACAACCTCTCGGGCCCTGAGACCCTCATCTGCAAACTTTCTTAAACCTCCTACTTTTAGGCTCAAGAGACTACAGCCTGGAATCAACTTCCCATGAAGTTGAGACACATTGATTAGGAACCCCTCTTCAGTAAACTATTGAAGACGTGGCTTTTTACAGCCTCTGACACCACGTGTCATTCATTAATTTGATGAATCCGCTGTAGATCTATCTCACTGATAATGAGGCTTAGCTTCTTTCCACCAGCTTTTCACCATCTGCTATGACTTTTGATTATTCAATAACGCCTAACGCAATGGTGCTCCCATGGGAGTGACCATAGTACTCTACAAATGCCATATTCATTCAGTCATTCATTGAATACCAGACACCAACACCAGTAAGCAGGATTTATCACTACCATTCTTATCATACCAAACATGACAACACTACTCCTTTCAGATCAGGATTTACCACTTAAACATATATAAGAGAATTCCCAATAAGTTTACATGTCCTGCCAAAGAAAAACTCCCACATTTTTTTCACTACTGTGAGGCCTACATCTCCCATAGGATAACATTGGGTTACACTATTGCATTTAATAAGTGCTAACTTTTGATGTGGCTCAGGCAGAAATATAATGCTTGGCATCAAAAGAGCTGCAATTTAAAATCTTCTTTAATGGCAGAGTCAGATTTTAAGTCACAATCGAGAAAATTACACATTCAAAAAGCGGGCTTTCTTTTGTCTTAATCATTTGGTGCCTGCAGCTTATGTCCTAGGTTACATGACTGTGACTAGTTAACAGTAGGCCTTTGTATGTTCCTTCCATGCAGTGAAACAAAGCGGGTTAGGTGTTGGCAGTTTGTGCCATTCTGCCAGGATGGGTGGGGCACAGCTGTTCCCTGCCCCACTAACATTTCAAAGGGCTACCTCAGGTTGACACAAGCTTTTTGTCACCCTAAACCACTTGGAGCCTGGGCAGGGGAATAAATACACTTTTCAGATAGCCTTGAGGTTTCCCCAATTACAAAGAATGGCACTGGGTATAACTATGGGTCCTTCTGAGCTACTCTTCAGGACACCCCTGGACTTATGAAAAACATCAGAAGGGCTTCCTTGCACTTCAGAGGACTGCCCTGCTGCCCAAGGCTTGCCTTTTTTCAGAGGTCTGCTCTGCTGCTAACAGGGGATTGCCCTGCTGCTTGAAGGACTGCCTTGTTGCTTGAAGGAGAAAGAACCCAGGACTACCAGAGCGATTCCAAGAGTCAGTTGGCTGACATCCTGTTCTGAGCTATAGGGGCACAACAAGTTCGAGAGATTTCCCTGCAGTTGCCCAGCTGACCTGCTGTAACTAGATCTGTCTGGACCTGCAACTGGACCCTCCTGAGCCTTGCTGGCCTCACCTAGAGTATGTCCCAGAGTCCCCAAGTGTGCCTCCTCTAGTCCTGAACCCTTGGACGGCATCAGAGTGCACTCCTCCTTAAATACAATGAGAAACCCTGATGTTTTGGGCTATTTGCAACCATGAATGGGCCGGTTCATGCTGAACCTATTGCAACCGTCAATACTGTGCTTCCATAAACCCGACTCTTCAGTCTATAGCAACTGCAAGAGACGATCAGCAACACAACTTCATGCTATATCAACGACAGCCCATGGTGACCGCCAAAGCGAATCTCCAGCAACGACCGTCTGTGACCCCGGATCTGATCTTCATGCTACAGCAATGACCACACCCAACCCCAGGCCTGGTGTTTGCGCTAAAGTGGCGAACATCTGAGACACTCTTTCAGATCCTCATGTTGTCACCTCGTGCCAGACTATGAGAAGGTAACTTTTTCAGTGGGAATTACCTAGTCCCTGAATCCAACCCTTGCCCCATCGCTGTCCGTCTGAACTTGTGACTTTTGCCCAGTCTAGCATGACCTGTAGTGCTTTGTAATTATAGGTTCTATACTTACCTTAAACTTAGAAATTGAATATCACCAGTTCTACTTATTGAATTATTGGAGTTCTGGTATCATTTTACTTATTAAAATCTACTCATTTTTCTAAAGTTGGGTGGGATTTTTCCTGTGTTGCGGGTTTACTTTATTACTGTTTGTGTGTTGCATAAATACTTTACACATTGCCTCTAAGTTAAGCCTGAACGATTTTACACCAAAATACCAGTGTTAATTTTGTAACGTTTGTGATTCACCCTGCGAAATATAGTGGGTATTACTTGATGAGGGGTTCACCCCCATTGACCAAAAATTCAATTTCCCACAGGGACATACTAGAGGTGTTGCAGTATGGTATTTGGGCATTACAGGAAAACCACTTATTGTTTTTGGCACAAACCCTAGCTACAAGAATTGTTATACTAGACTTTGTTTTAAAAAAATGTATGAAAAGTATTTTTACTTTTCACAAAGTGCATGTGTGTTGCACTGTACAGCACACACCCAATGTCTGAAATTCGTTATAAAATGTAGGCATTAGATTTGGTACTGAAAGGGTACCTTTTTAGTACAAAACCTATGCTAAACACGTATTGTATTGCAGCAACTTAGGTTGCTGTGCCATGCTATTTTTTTGTAAACCATCGGCCATGTTTAGATCCCCATTTTAAGTTCATTTTGACAGCATGAACAAAAGGAAATGTTTGCTTTTCAAAAAATGCTTATGTCTGCAGACCACTTCCTGATCTGCAGCTCACATGACATACCTTTTCAGAGGTGACTGCACTTGCTTTTAAACAACAGTTTTGACCTGCCACCATTGCCTGCTGACAAGGCCATATAGGGCGGTCTAAGACAAATATAGACTGGCCCGGTTTTTACATGCCCCACCTCCATAGCTATTCCCTGCACCAGTCAGCCCAAAAGTCTGGCAATGTGCCCTGGGAAAATGAACGGGCATGTGTGCCTTTTTATTTTTGCACCTATGAGGCACTGTTGTACTAAAGCCCCTTCGATGCTTATGACGAGCTGAGCTCGTCATGAGGACTTTCTGATCTGCAGCTCACATGACATACCTTTTCAGAGGTGACTGCACTTGCTTTTAAACAACAGTTTTGACCTGCCACCATTGCCTGCTGACAAGGCCATATAGGGCGGTCTAAGACAAATATAGACTGGCCCGGTTTTTACAGGCCCCACCTCCATAGCTATTTCCTGCACCAGTCAGCCCAAAAGTCTGGCAAGGTGCCCTGGGAAAATGAACTGGCATGTGTGCCTTTTTATTTTTGCACCTATGATGCACTGTTGTACTAAAGCCCCTTCGATGCTTATGACGAGCTGAATTCGTTATAACTGTCGCGGCCCTCCCACGCGTGGCAAATTCCCCACCTGTGCGGACGTTCTGAAGGAGTGGGCGGAGTCATGACGAGCCCAGCTCATCATGAGCACAGCTCCACTGTGCAGCATGATGAGCTGGACCCGTGCCCCACCCTCCCCCGCGCCACGGGGGAATTAGCCCCGCGTGGAAAGGGTTAAAGAAGAGGCCACAGACACCTATTGCAGCCCTTCCTGTAATACTGATAGCACTGTTGCAGAAAAAACATTGGTGTTATCTTAAGACGGTGGTCCATTATTTGCATGGGGTATAGCCTCAGTCAAAGCAAGGACACACTTCATCTAAGTGGGTAGAGGCAAAAAGACTGTCAGGAGATGCACTGACTGTGCACCACAAAAGTGCGCGTTGCTCCATTCTGCAGCAAGCTTACCTTGTTAAAAGTGCACCACAGCGCAGATCCTCACCATAATACAGCCCCCAATGCTCACTTTATATGATACGGCCGAGGTTTCTTATGAAATGATACCTCGTGCAGGAGTCATAAGCCCTGGTTTCTAGAACACCCACCACCCACAGACTTGAATAATGAATGCAGCAGCCCTTCATCAGCTCTTCATGAAAGAAACATGAATGATATGGACGGCATCCACATGTTGCACAGGCTGCGGCAGCAGATCACATTTGGCAAGCTCTGCATCAACACCAAGCTATTCATTTTCAATTAATTAAGGCGATGATGACAAGAATGAACATGCTTAAAATAAACGGAGGCAGAGAAGGGATGAGGCACTTAGGGTTGTAAAATTAGAAAATTATTATTATTAAAGATGCTGGACGCTCACTGGAGAGATCAGCGAACAGCTGGACCTATGTACTGTGGCTCCTTCATTCACGATTGGCAGAGGATTTGACAAAGATGTGGCCATTTGTCAAGAAAGAGTAGCTAAAAAAAATACAGAATTATAGAAATGTAAATTGTAGCCTAGTAACAAACATATTTCAGTGCTTGGTATTAAAGAGAAATATGTTAGATGTTTACCATCTGATAATGGCGTCTTGGTTAAGATGTGCTGGGGCTTGAAACAACTTGAAAGCAACATTTACAGTATCATAGCAGATTTCAAAACAGGAGGACAAGCAACATTAGCTTGGTTGAATCCAGATGATTAGTAAAAGTATTTGAGGTCCGGAACAACAAAGAAAAAAATAGAAAAAATTACCCACATACCCTGTGACAAAGCTTCCAGGTTAAACGGGTCATTAGTATTTTGTTTTACAAAAATAAGCTGCTACTTTTTAACTTTGTTTTTGTAAACAAAATTGTTAAGACATGGCAGCCGCTCAGCAAGCATCTGGCGTCTTCAAAAGAGTGCCAAGATAAGATGACAGCTATTTTCTAGTACAGAGAGTTCCGTGACGGTGGTGGAGATCTCTAAATATGGCAGGCAGCAGTTCAACCCCAAAGCTCTAAATGAGGGCGGACAAGTCTGAAATCAAAACCTTGGACTGGGGCAAGGAGGCAAATCAATCCAAGTGGCAAAGCGGCTTTAGCGGCTATGAACTTAGAGGTTTAGCGCCTACGCCTATGATTTGCCTGATTACCAATGACCCTTGCCACCTTCAGCTTCTGAGCTTGCCCCTGCAGGACTTCGAACTCTTGAAAAAGGCTACGTTTAGGGAATATTTTACATAAAGCCACTGGAACAGGAAAGGAGCATTCTGGGTAGCCTTTAATTCCCAGCAAGGCACAGAAAACTCCCTCTGTGTTTCGGTCTTTGACTGAAAATGAACCTTAAGAATAAAATGACTCTAGACCACAGATGTGTTCCCGAGATCAGACAGTCAGGACACTGCAGGTTCAGTAACACTAATTAGTACAATGGTGCCTGGAAACTGGACCTCGAAATGTGCACTGATTCATAGCTGCCAAGGTTTCAAATTGCTATGTGTGACATTTTCATGATTTTAGTGTTATTTTGAGTGACATTTTAATGACTATGATAGACACTTTCTTGCGAGAAAAAATCAAGCAATAAAGATGAGAGAAACATAAAAATATCAGATATGATATCCATTTGATCAACAAGAAACTAAGAAGTCACTGAACTAAAGTGCTCTAACAGCAGGCAGCTGAAAATTGAGCAGAGCAGAGTCCAGGCTGTGTGACTACACTGTTCTCAGACTCAGTACACTACAGGCCAGGGGAGCAGGCAGGTCAGAATGATTGAGGCATTAATGTTATTTATTAATAGCCTGCGTAGCAAGTTAGCTGAACCACTCAAACACAGATGCCTTAGCAAGCCTTTGCCCACACTGGGCTCCCTGGATCCTCCCTGCTGCTGGCAATCAATCAGTCAAGCCAGGATGCAGAGTATTAGTGAGGGCCAGGGCCTTTCTGCCCCATGTGGGATGCGGCTTACAATAGAAGGCTGACCCCAACATGAAAAACATGTACCTCAGCTGTAATGTCTCTAAGCTGCAACAGTAGTGTGGACTTGTTGCTGTCACTTGTGCTCGAGTCTTGCCTGTTCAATGCTGCAGTGCAGGAGTTGGACTCAGGAGTTGGACTCACTGTGCAGGCATCCCTTGCAATGCTAGCAGAGACACCACTCTGACCCAGGTTCTTCAGACGAGTGGCGCAGGCAGTCTTGCTCCTGCAGTTGCAATGAGCTGAGACCGTGACTGCAAGCCAGTCAGCCGGCCTGTGCCTTTTGAAGAGAGCCATGGCACACCAGCATGGAGGACAGCAGTGAGTTGATAGTGATAAATGGCAAGTACAAATTTGACCCTTGGATGGCACTCTCTGTCTGCACTTACTGGCGAGGAGAGCCGCAGCATTCCGATTCATGGATCGACCGCCCGCTCCTCAAAGTCCAGGCAAAACGACACACTAATTTGGCATCAGACTCACTCAGGAGCATATCAGAGCTGCACAGTGGGTACGAGTGGCTGCCGCGGTCCATGGGGTTGGGTCCAGCGGTCGCGGGTGTCATCGTTTCATTTTAGTTTACCACCGCACTGCCATGATTAGCTGCACCTAGCCTGCCAAACTTTTAAATACAGCCAGCAGCAGGATGATGTGGCAGCAGGAGGAAGTGACGTCTAGCGGCGACATGCGGCAGCATTAATCTCGATTCCAAGTATTGATACATTGTAAGTAGCCAGTGTGAGCTAGCAGCTGCTAGCTCAGCCAGCCCCCAAGCATGCTGGGAGCAGCACGTATGCTATGGCAGGTTGCCACTCTACCTTTAATTTAGTCATGCAAGCAATGTGAAGGCATGACAGAGAAGGCAGGTACTATGCCTTATGCGTGACTTTGCATTTCAGTACGGTGATGCGGACCACCACACTGAACTGCATTTGATTAGTCTAACGCCTGATGCGTGGTACTTTCCAGGGCTGCTGATTTGATGTGATTTTAGTTGCTACAAAAGAAACTATCCAAGTCCTTTTTTTATCATTTATTTCCTATGTTGATTTTAGGAAATAACAATGAATCTACTAACTACAAATCAAGTGCTTACTAGAGATATCATAGTTGTACCCTAAGGGAAGAAGTAAAAGAACCTAAAGAAGGTCTCTTTATCCAAGAACTTCCACAAGCCTCCCAACCAATCATCATACTTTTTGCAATACAGATAAAGAATATGAGAACTGATGAAATGAAGACCATGCTGCACTAGTCATTAGTGATATCCTTAGATGATCATCAATCTGAGGTTTGTAAAGCACGACTACTCATCTGTGAGGGTCTCAAGGTTATGGGGGAGGTGGGTCTGCTGGTCCTTCTGGTTGTGGAGGATCATTCGAAATGCCTGCTCTTGAGGTCCTACATCATTGACGTTTATTACCTGAGTTGGAGAGGCAGGAGGTTCCAGGTCTTGGTGGCGAGGTAGGAGAAGGAACCTCCTCCTGTTCTGATACTGTGGATTCTGGGGACAGAGGCTAGGGCGCAATGGGAGATGGAGGAAGCGCTGAAACTTTTCAGACACTCGCACCAGTCACAGATGTGGGTTGAATCCATCATCGTTCTTTTGGTGACTGCCACCCCAGTTCAGACCCAGCTATATGCAAATCAGTCTTGACCCTGTGTCTCATGGGAACAGTGCAGCCCGAACTGCCAAGCCAGGTCTTCCCGGGATCGGAAGCAAGCATCCTGGGACCGGTTTCGGGGTAACACCCCTCATCAGCCAGGCTAGTTTCAATCTAGTGGCAAAGTGAACAAGGGACCCATGTCTGGGCATACCTGGACAACTTAGGGTGTACAAAGCAAACACAAGGAGATGATGGACGGAGCGCTGAAACTTTTCAGACACTAACCCTCAGTCACAGATCTGGGATGAATCCATCATCGTTCTTTCACTCACTTTGCCACCCCAGTTCAGACCCAGCTGTATGCAAATCAGTAGTGACCCACTCGAACTGCAAAGCCAGGTCTCCCCTGGACCAGAAACAAGCATCCTGGGACTGGTTTTGGGGTCAAGACTGATTTGCATATGGCTGGGTCTGAAATGGGGTTGCAAAGCATACCAAAAAAATTATGATGGATAAACCCAGATCTGTGACTGGGATTGAGTGTCTGAAAAGTTTCAGCGATCCATCCATCATCTCTTTGTGTTTACATGGTTTTCATGGAAGTTCCACTGACATGAAATCTGTGACGGAGAGGAAACAAAGTTGGCTCCCTTGTGCCTCATTCCCTGTGGCTGCATACAAGGGGGCACAATATGTGTCCCCCGGTGTGTATGCACACCAGTTCCTGCACGGCATGGACGTTACAATCCATGATGTGCAGGAACCTTGTGTGGCATTCCCATTAGAAACCGCCACACCGCCCGCCTGCCATATCACTTCTAAGTTGTAATCTAGGGGAGGGAGGCAGCCACTCTTGGTGGTGCTGGCGCGGAGATGGGTGCCACCTGCCCCTGCACATCAAAAGTCGAAATCAGGCCCTTAGTGTATTGGTCTACAAATAATACTCACATCCTCCATTTTGATACTGATTATTGTTCTATGTAATTTCATGAAAAGGGCTAGGTCCTGACAAAAATGCCAAAGGAAAGAAAATTGATGCATTTATCAAATCAAGATAAAATGGATGGAAGTAATATGGTCAAGTAATTTCTGTGCTGTAGTTGGCTATTCTATGTTCTTGCTATGATTTAAAAGGAAATAGGTCACGTGGTTGCTATTTCAATTGCAAAATAAATTAATAATCAGGGTTCAGACCCAGGGCTTTAAGTGGGCCGGGTCTGTCCGGGTCTGAGCACCGGCAGTTCTTTTCAGGGGGCCTCGAAACGGGTCTCTTTCGGGCTCTATTTTCAGGCCTCCAAGGTAGACCGTTTTCTTTTTTTTTCCTCGACTGCAGTGAGAGCATGCACATCGATGTGCCCATGCTCACATACAACTTCAGAAGCTCTGACTTCTTACTTTTTAACAGCGCCCCTTGCCGCACTTTCACTTGTACAGTAGGTGTGGCGCTGTTCCAGGACTCATGACACTCCCTCTCCCCCCCCACTACTCGGCAGCTGAAGCCAGGAGTAGCAGTGCCACCGGGTCACAACTCCATCTTGCAGGAAGACACGCGGTCGGCAACTGCGTGGTAACTCGCACAGGATCATCTAAAAGCCCTTTGAATTGATGTTGTGCATGTGAAGAAGCGTTTCTTAACCTTGCATTCCAACCTCCATAACTGATCACAAAACTACCACAAAGGCAGTGTGTCCAAATAGAACAGCGTTTTCATTTAATGACTGTGTTTTTTTGTCTCCGATCAGAAAGGCACAACAACATACCCTCAAATATTATTTATACATACAAGTGTGCTTCCATCGCTGTATTATTTGATATAAAGTGGGCAGGCACTAAAAAAAACACGTGCAGGCAGTAAATAAACATTCATACCGTCAGCCGAAAAACCAGTCACCCCTCCCTCTGCCCCCAACTGCTGCAACTGCTTCGCACTTCTGTACCGGCCGCAACGAAAATTAAAAGTACATTTGGGTGGTTTCTTTCACCAACTTATTTCTGCCTAGGTTTGGACAGTTTCACAATTATTTCGGATCTAGTCACTTAGCACCCTTCCACCTGTACCTGCGATCCTTTCATTAACAGCGCGCGCAGAGATGGGGTAAGCCAATGCTGAACAGCCTCACCCCCATTCTGAAAAGGATTGACAGCGAATGAGGAAAAGCAAAGATGTGCACTTGCCCGTTGGGACAGGAGTGGGGTGGTGACAGCAGTTTTGTGGTGCTAGGGGACTCCATTTGATTTCATGGAAATAGAAAAGTTCACGTACCTACTACCTACAGAACGACTGTTTGCTGCGAAGTGCCGGTGTTCTAGCATAAAAAATATTGCAGCACTGCTGAGAAGTGCAGGTACTCTCTCTCTCCCCTTCAAGTTACAAAAGTGCGGCCACTCTACTGGAGAGCACATGCCCGTTTGAAGCACTGAATAGTAAATGAAACTCGCCCTGCCAAGGACACACAAAAAAGACCCCCGCATCCCTGCACTCAAACAAAGCCAATGTGTGCTACATTACTTTGACATATGTAATTTGTATTGTAGGCTTCATTTGGGCAGCCAGCCAGTCAGTTTTAAAAGTGCATTTGTTTTATGTACTTTGTGCAACACTTTATTGCTTCTTGAAGGTACTAAATGTAACTGCTCACTCTCAGCTTCGGTTGGCAGAGCACCGTTTGTGTTGCATGTTTAGTGCAGGGCTTTAAGTGGGCCGGGTCTGTCTGGGTCTGAGCACCAGCAGTTATTTTCAGGGGGCTTCAAAACGGGTCTTTTTCAGGCTCTATTTTCAGGCCTCCAAAGGATGTCTTTTTTTTTTCCTCGACCGCAGTGAGAGCTTGCACATCAATGTGCGCATGCTCATTTTGCTCATTTTGCTCCCTACTGAGCAGTGAAGGTAGTAAGCATGCCAGGTGAGCCCCGTTGTAGGCTTTAAAGAGATCCATTTTCTCTCAGGATTTCCCTTCTTGCAGCGCAGGTGTGTTGTGGTGCGAGCCTTCACATCGTGGGAGGATTAGGAGAAAGACGACCACAGGCAGCCAGGGGTGTAACACAGGCCCCTGCAGCCCCTGCGGTGCGGGGGCGGGCCTCACCCTCCAGGGGGCCCCATCAGCATCGCACTTCTGCTGGGGAGCTCTAGATTGAGTCCAGAGGGGTCCCCTTCACTTACCCTGCAGGGTGGCCCCCTCAAGGTTCGTTACGCCACCGCAGGCAGCCTGCTCCAGCACAACCCTGCTCTGACCTTTCACACTGAGCGCCAACGCTGCAATGTAACCCAGCAAGAAGTGAAACGCAGAGAGAGGAACTAGTCTGCGTGATCCTGCCCCAGCCCTAACACAATGCTAGTTTTCTTGATTTAGACCACGCCCATACTTGGATAGGCCACGCCCCTTTAAGAGGTTTGCCCCGCCCGTTTTAGAGCACCCCCAGTTTTTTTTTTTCACTTAAAGCCCTGTTCAGACCTATGTGACCCGGTGCCACTGCACCTGTTGCATCAATGGAGACTCTGCCCCTGTAAATGTCATGTCTGGTACATAAGAACTCTGCAATACTAAAATGGGGCCATTTTGAATGTTGAAACAGGAATATAGACTAATCATTATGATGGGTGTCCCATTTTGCAAGTGGATGAGAGCTGTAGAAGAATCACGGACAGTAAGGAAATTAATGTGTGTATTATACTACGATTTAAAGTAGCTAATTGAGCTGAGTGCAGCTTTATATAGTGGTTTTTATCAGCCAAAAAGAGTGGGATATGCTTTACAATGTTCTTTGCTGAATCTTTGTACCTATTGTGCTATCTGTCCTACATACCTCCTGTATCGAAATGAAACTGTGGGTTTCAGGAGCACTATTATCTTGGAGCACAAAGCAATTTTGTCATTAAATCGTTTGATGCACCACATCCTCCATAACATTAGAAATAAATAACTGTGATAAAACACTTTAAGCCAGGTTCAATATAAATGCAAACAATGTATGAAAGCAGCTGAGACTGTAAAACCTCCCATTACATCTTTTATAGGTGTGCATAGAAATCCTTTGTCAGGTTTGCTCGTCTTTGATGGAATAGATGGTAAAGTGATGTTATGAGCTCACAATAGGCGTTGATCAAGACTGCTTGAGCACAGTTCTCATCACTTGTTTGCTCTCAGTAGATTCTCGTCATCTGATTCCTCCTCAGCTGGGAAGCCTTCCAAACCCATTTACTGAGCAGTATGCTTTATGCAGGTGACTTGTACATTATAAACCTGGCTTTAAAGCGCTAATGTGCTATATATAATGGTGGTTTGACAGTAGATGGTGCAGAAAAGGGTGACACGTCTGCTTCATTTCTCTCACTATATAAGCAGCAGAACAATCTCTGCCTCTCCAGGCACTGAATCATCTGTTTTATGCTTTTTCAGATTGCCTTTTTTAATCACTTAGGGGGTTCATTAAGATTGTCCCAATAATTCCACCAGAGCAGGCACTCGGAGTTGCTGGCTTCACCACAATTATACTTGAACTGAAAAAGCGCTTGTCGGAGCGATTCATCCGGAGATTACACCTTCTTCAAGCAGTCAAAGTCTCCGGGCAGGATACAGGGGGAGAGATGCGGAAATCTACTTATGAAATCTGAATCTTAAATGTTACTCTCCAATATCTCCTAATACCCAAAATCCCTTCACAGGAATTACTGGGATCCTGGTAGTGGTAATTAAAGGGAGGTGGGTATAAATGTATATTTTTCTCGAGCACTCGAAAAGAGGTCCTTAATCTTTAAATGTGTAGGTATTATACATGACATAGACTTCAGAGGTTTTTTAATTGAATCTAAAATGTTTGCTACAAAAATATTCTTGTGCGATCACCACCTTTCAATTTGGGAAATTATAAAAGGTAGAAGTGCTTTTTTGTACAAAATCAACTTATGCATCCAATATTATATTTTGAATTGTCTAGTTCTGACACAGTGGGAAATAGCATCACAAAAATATGAGTTCCTCTCCAATTTCAGAGTTGTTTGTAAAACAAATCTGAAATATCAAAACAGACAGTGGATATAGCTCCGACTTGTAGATGAGTAGTGGACATTTCACAATTGTTTACCACAAAACTATTTTGAGTTGACTTCTGCAATGGAGTTCACCTTGTTGACTATGGACTGCTAAATAGCGATTTTGGTCCCCAATGACACATAGGAGCTCACCAAGTGCTGGTGTTGATGCTCCGTAACATCCGCTATCAGGCTCTCATTCTCCTCCTGACTGGGACCCTTATTTATGAGGGCTTATGCATCCGTTGCTTCACTTTTTTCTGATGCTGCAGTGGCGTAAACAATGTGCCACACTACGCCAGATTTACAAAGTGACGCATCTAGGGAAATGCGCCACTTCGTAAAGCTCTGCGCTATTGTATGCAGGGTTGACGTTCCCACGTACAATGCCTCGTAGAAGTGGTGTGGTGAAATTTGTGAGATTTCACTACGCCACTCCTAATTCTGGCTGTGTTACAATCCTTACAGCTGTTTCAAGCAGGCACAAGGAGTGGCGCAGGGCTTTTCACTTGGGGCTTGCCCATGTGTATTAACTTATTGCTGGAGTTACGTCAGTAACCTGACACACTCCAGCAATGCGTCATTATTGTGCCACCAGATACGCCAGGATTCCTGACGTATCTGTTGAGTCCTTGTGACATGGAGCGCTGCACTGTAAATATGGCGCATCCATGTTGTCGCAAGGATGGCGCAATGAAAAGTGACGCATCACTGTTTTTCCCCAGTAATGCACCACATTTCATAAATGAGGCCCTGAATCTGCATTTCCTCTTCCCCTGGGTCTCTGACTGGTCATCCTGGCTGTTAGGGGGGTTGTTGACCTTTGCTGAACTTGGTCCTGATTGCTCAATTCTGATGGGTTTTTTCCTTTTAGGTGTATCTGTAAGCTGTTTTTGACGTTGAAATGTGACTTTGGATTGACTAGTGTGAATTTTTTTGCTGCTAATTGGCCAGCTGGCACTTTTTTCATGCTAATGTTTTTTTTTCTATCGCCTTGATGCTAGTGTTAGACATTTTTCCCCGCCGCCAGCTGATCCTAACGCCATCTAGTGACATATTGTAAATAAGTTGCAAGCATAGCATTAGTCAGCAGCGGTGAATGAATTGCTGCTAAGCAACGTGAAACCTGCTTAGCGACCATTCTGGCAAATATACCCACCAGTATGGTGTTCTGGAATTGCATTCCTGTGTAACGTTCCTTTGGGTAATAAACGTGTTATTTGCTTATCAGTTACCTACAGTTCCCCTCCTTTGTTGTTTAATTATTAATCTACTCAATTTTTTTCACCGTACTTTCAACGTATCCCTGCTGCTTAAAGACACTATAGTAACAACAAACGGTTGTTGAGAAGGAGGAATATCCTGAAGTGGGAAGGATGGGCAATGAGGGAAACAAGATGCTGACTACCTTCTAGACCCAAGCCACTGCCCTGAAGCTGTTGTACAAGGTTCGACCAGCCGTTCCTGTTGGAGAACATTGAAGAGGAAAAACGTGCGGATTGCCCAACATGAATCATGATGGTCCTTGACGCTGCACAGGCACAATGTTATCTGTTTGTTGCCACCTTGAGACCACATCTTAAGCATGCTGGGAGATCAGATCAGAGATTCCCATCCATTGCTGCCTGCTCCTGCTTGAAAGAGGGCAGAATAGCCAGAGGGTGGCAAAGCTGTGAATCCAAGCGCTGCCATTTTTGGCCATAGGACAACCGATGAGCACCCAGCATGCTTAAGATGTACCTGAATATGAATAAGGGGATGTAATGCTATCAAGCCACATTGGCGAGTATTGCCTGAAATAAGCAAGTCAGCACCAATATAAGAAACGCATTACACATACCTATGTGGCGCTGAATACTGAAGTCATTGAAATTGTATTTTAGCGAAGGGAGAGTGGCTGTAAAACAGAGAAACAAATGGTGTATAATCATTTGTAAATTTGGGGGCATGGAGGTGACTGCAACTTTTGCATTTTTTGCTGCTGTAGGGCAACACAATTAGACTGCTACCAAACGAAGGAAGGTTTTCATGCCTACCTAAATGTATTTTGTGCCCTTTAGTCATAAGAAAAAGTAACTTAGTGCTTTGAAAAAATGCTTGGATGCTAAAGATCGCAGAGTCTTGAAACATTTGCGTCCCAACTTATTAAAGGAGAAACAAGACGAGAATGACTTGGATACATTTGAAAAGAACTGTGCAACACTTCGTTATGAATTGTAGCATTCAGAGTAATGAGTTGGTAGCAAAACACAAGTTCAATTAGACGCTTCAGGAAAACGGCTGCTCACTGGAAAAGTGATCTTCGATAACACCTTTAAAATAGCTAAAACGTGTTAAGCCATGAACCAAGGATTGAAGCAGGTGATGAAGAACAAGACCAAGGAAGGCACTGTCCAGGGGAAAAAACATCAAGAGGATGTCAATGTAATGACTAAAGGGGTGAAACCCAACAAACACATGGGCCAACTGAAGGAAGCCATGTTTACCTGTTTTAGTTATGATTTGTGGGGTCATGTAGCAACAAGCAGGAATTGCCCTGCTGTGGAATAAATGTGTCAAAAATGCAAGGGAAGGTATCTTCATGCCACATGTGTACGATAAAGGTAACATAAAGGTAGGTGGCTGGAGATACAAAGAACATGCTCAAATAACAAAGACCAGAAATGATGAAGTACCAGAAGAGTTAGTGTTTCAAGTATGTGAAGATGATGAATTGAGCAAGGATGGTACTCTTTGTGATATCTTGATTTGGGTACTGGCAGATTCAAGAGCTAAATACACATTGATAGAAGATAATTTAGTTGACTTTTTCAGTGAGATGGTGTTAAATCTCCCAGACCTTTGTCTTAAAAGCTATGGAATACACCAGTAGACATGGTGGGTGTTAGATCTGTCCACTTTAGGGTGGTCTTCCAAGAAACATTTCAGGAGGGCCAGTACAAGACCTTCTTCTTTTTCTTGGCAATGTGTTATTTGAGGGTGAAATCTTTGTTCAGGGTGAATCAGAGTGATGTAGCATTGAGGAAAATGGGGGTCTGAAAACATTCAGGTTTGTTTAATTGAGCAAGGTTTGGATTAGCTGTTGCTCTTTTTTCTTGGCAAATAGTCGGAATTATGCTTTGGTGGATTTGACATTCACTTTGGTGCTGGACACTTTTCCCAACAGTTTCAGAGCCTTGTTATATTTAAGTATGTTATTTCTGCTATGTTTGATCTTGAAAACATTGCATTTAGTAGTTTGGGGATGTTTAAAAGGATTGGCATTCCAATTGTGGTCCCACTCTCAGGCTGGATCTGAACTATATAATTCTGAAGTTTGGGTGGTTTCTAGACTATGGACCTTTCAACTGTTGCCAAAGGCAAAAATCAAAGGTAAACATCAGAGTACAAAGGCAGTGGGGGCTGGCACAGGTAAGAGCAGTGGTATGGGGTGGAGGCATGGCAGGGTGGGATGCGGAGTAAGTCGATAGATGACGAGATAGGTACAATTTAAAAGAAAAATTGAATTAACCACTTACCTTACACTCACTGCAACGCTGAGACGGGGATGCAGCGAGTGCAAGGTAAGTGATTTTATTTATTTTCTTATTTAATTTTACCTATTCCATCGTCTGTCTACTTCACTCCACCCCGCCTCTGCCCAGCACAACTGCTCTTACCTGTGCCGGCTGCTACTGTACAAAGGCAAAGAATGGCGGAGACACAAGCTGTGCACCCAGTCAGAGACTTTTATATTTAAAGGCTGAATGAAGGTAGCCTAGGTCTCTCCTGTTTGATTCCCATTCACTTGACAATTTACCAGGAACTGCAAATATTTTTGCCAACATTGTTATACCAATGTTCTGCAGCCAGCACTAGCAAAAAAGTCCAGTACTGGAACAACAACCTCTTTCTTATGTCCTGTTCATCTCAAAATAAATCTTGACCTCCGCCTCCCCTCTAATTGTTTGTCTTTCTTTTAAGTAGATCCAGAATAAATTGTAATTATGTCAGCATAATCTGTGCAATTTAGGAAATTTCGCATTATGCGTCTTATGAAATTCTCATAATTACGCCATTACATCACATTAGGTAATTACACTCCTTTCACAGGAATAACACAAGTGGCTAGGTGTTGAGCAGCCGTTGCTTGTGCCACTCATGAAGCTTGTGCTATTTCTTTGTTTCAAAATTGATGTGAAGATGCATTTTCCACTAAAATATAGCACTAAATGATAGATTTAAATTTGTTATGTATGCCCAGACGTGGGCCACTTGCTCGCAGTGCCACTTGATTCAAGCTAGCCTGGCTGATGAAGGGTGATACCCCGAAGAAATTGGTCTGAGAATGCCTGTTTCCGGTCCAGGGAGGACATGGCTTGGCAGTTCGGGGTCGGCTGTTCCCATGAGGAGCAGGGTCAAGACTTTTTTGCATATTCGCTGGGTCCATGCTGGGGTGGCATGGTGAGCAAAAGAACTATGGATTTAACCCAGATCTCCTGTTTGGGAGGGTGAATGTTTATATTGTGCAGCATTCTGTCCATCATTTGCTTGCACATCAAGTCACTAAACAGCAGAGAGCTGTGGTTGCAGAAGCTGCCTACAGTTAAAAAAGAGACTGCATAGCAATGCCTCCATCCCAAACTCTGCAGTGTAGTCAGTGACAATCCCACCTCAAATAAGCGGACCCACTTTGGTTCAACCCACCATAAATCTTAGCTGCAGCATCACTGCCATTTATTTACTTTGTGCTCCTGACCAAGGATTTATGGAATACCATCGTTGACGTCTGACCTTTATAATATGACCCCTTAATATTATTGACCAATAGAACCCACACCAGAGATGCAAGCCTCCAAGCTGGTGCGTTGTAAATGAGGCTGCAGGCACAGCTCTTGTAGGAAAAGTCTGACCAGGTGAAAAACTATTCCACGTTTAACACCTAATATTGAGGCTGTACATATAATGTGTTAGTCTTTGGATTGCTGGGTGCCTTAGTAGGCACCTCTATTTGAATGTGTACATTGTAAGTAGAAAAATAGAGAATGGTCTGATCATGTAGTTCTTGAGTGGCCATTTTTTTGTTACAAAGAAATATACTGCATTTAAATGATCTAATATGAGGTACGGCTATATTTTATACTTTTAGGACGTTAGCTGGTGCGATACATTACAGGCTCAACTTGATCATGAAATAATTGCTCATGCTGGCAGGTGTGCATATAGAATCTAATTCACTTTAGAGTTGTATATTACGGCGGCTTCTCCATCTGTCCTTGGGACAGAGATGCTTTAGTAATGTATCAACTCTAATGTGCCCAGGATTCCAGATACACAGCAGTCAGCATGAATAATTACTTCTTCATTAAGTTGTCGCTGTAATGTACAGCTTCGACTTGTAATCATAAAGTCCTTTTATGGAGTTATTGAGTACAGCTCCTGCTAGGAAAAAGGCTTTTGTCTTATCTTGAGGTAATGCATGTATTTCCGAAGTTTTTTTGTGGCTGTAGTAGACGCGACTCTCAAAAAAGGATTCCCACTTTAGCGTAGTGCACCATAGAGAACAACATCTAATTTTCTTTTTGGTTACTTGAATTATGTTATGTTAAATTATATTACATGATAATTAAAGCATAACCTCTACCTATTCTTTAAACATCTTCTTTAGAGGTTGTCTGAGGCTGTCTGTTTATATGTCCCCCCTTGAGGACGTTATCACCCCCTTCGGCGTCAAAACAGTGATGTACGCTGACGACACACAGCTGGTGGTCTCCATTAATCAATCAATTACCATCCTAGAAAATCTGTCCAAGTGTCTAGAAGGAGTCTCCCAATGGATGTGTGACTCTCGACTAAAACTTAATGGAGACAAATCGGAGATCCTCCTCCTTGGCAATCCCAACAAACTCCCAGCTAACCTCTCCTGGCCTTCCTGTATGGGAACCTACCCTACCCCAAAACCAGAGGTCAAAAGTCTAGGCATCTGGCTCGACCAGGACCTAAATTTCAAAACCCAGGCCAGGAAAACCGCAGGGACCTGCTTTGGCCTTATCCGCATGGCCCGAAAGATCCTCCACCTGATCCCTTTCCAGTCCAGGAAGCTACTGATGCAGGGGCTGGTCAACTCCAGGCTAGACTATGGTAACGTCCTGTACCTGGGAGCCCCGGCATCAGTCGTCCAGAAACTTCAGGTGGCTCAAAACGCGGCAGACAGACTCCTGACCGGTACCAAAGCAAGATGCTCGGCAAAACCAGCACTCAAAAGCCTGCATTGGCTACCAGTGAAGGAGCGAATTACCTTCAAGACGCTGTGCATTTCGCACAAGATTATGCACGACAAAGGCCCCACAATCCTCAGATCGCTGATGAAACCCCACCAGTCTACCAAAAATCTAAGATCCAACTCTCTCGCCCTTGCCAGCATCCCAAGAATAAAAAAGGCTAGATCCGGCGGCCGCTTGTTTGCCTACAACGCGCCTAAACTCTGGAACACCCTCCCAGTAGCCATGAGGAGAGAACACAACCTCCTCTCATTCCGGAAGCAATTAAAAACCTGGCTCTTCCCCTAAACACCCCTTCCTCCTTTCTGTCTCCCCCTCCCCCCAGGAAAATTAGGTCTTGTTAGCGCTGGGATGCCCAAGGGTAGCTATGCGCTCTATAAATCCAAATCCAAATCCAAATCCAAAATCCAAATCTGAATGATGTTAGTCTACCAGCTGGTATGAAGCCTTGACAATGTTTGGGGCACCGCTCTCTCTCGATCTCCTTGTCCTGGTTTATGTATATATTATCTATGCGTCTCATTGTACATTTTTTTTAATCTAATTGCCCATTGTGGTTATCTACTTAAGCTTGCCTACTGGTGGTTGTTGTGAGTCACTGTGTTGTTCCATGGTCTACATCTGTGCTTTCCTTTCTTTGGGGTTCGTTTAGTATTTCATGAAGGGTGATCCCCACTGTAAACTGTAGGGGCAGTTGCCCCACCAAACCAGTGGTACCCCCACCTCATTTTCAGACAGGCTTCAATGTCAGAAACCCTGGTCTGATGGCCCATCAGCCATGGAGTCACTGGGACAAAGAAGCTCTTTGTATCAAAGACAGTTAAAAAACGTTGGGGCATATTATCAAGTAAGGGCGTTACATTATCACCGCTTTTATCGGCAGGAAACTGCCGATAAAAGTCCATGTTAGATGTCTTCACATCTAACATGGGCTTCGATTGGAATTCATAGAGCATATTATCAAGCCCATTATCGCTGCTTTATCGGCAGTTTCCTGCCGATAAAAGCAGCGATAATGTAACGCCCTTACTTGATAATATGCCCCGTTGTTTATAGAAAAAAAAAGGAAATGTCATTCTAGCCAAAACAACATGATAAACCATACATTATTTTAGTAAGAGTTTTGCTCAAAATGCATCTGCCGCACCCACAGCTGTGCTTTAAACAAAACAGTTCTCACCAATAAGACAGATAACTTAATAATAGAGCAAAGGGGCAGAGGGGAGAAGAGAAGCATCTCTCGCACCAGATGCCTAGCATAGCGGAGGAGCAACGCCCACCTGCCAGCCACAAAATGTGAAACATAAAACAATAAATAAACAGGTTTATTATTGGTTTATTTTCCAGTCTTGTGACGGGGCCATCGCGGGGGCAGTCAGGAGAGGGAGTGATGGGTACTGCTATCAGTGCCCATGCTGGTTTGGCCAGCCATCTCAGGCCAGCCTAACCGACATGCGCACTGAGCTGTCTTCAACCCAGAGCACAAATCAAATTCAATGCAATCAGGGCAATCCTGACGCTGCTTTCAAACATGAGAGTAGCGTTATGATTGGCCGCAGGGGTGCCTGGGAGCCTTTGCGTCAGCAAGGATTAGGAAAAGAAGAGTGGTGGGCCTGCGCCAGGTATGTTTTTTTTCCTTTCTTTTTTTCTGCATTTATCCTTCGTCCCATTCCCCCTCCCCCTGCCCCACCACTCCGCCCGCACAGCAGATGGTACAGATGCCTGGTTGTCTGTCCACCAATGATTAAATACACCTCTTCGTTTCTTTTGACTTGATTACATTTTTCCTGTGTCTATGTCTCTCTTTTCCACTGCACGTCTGTGTCTATATCGCTCTGTTGCCTTGTTTGTTTTTTCCATGCCCCATATTTCGTGTGAACTCAGCTGAGTGCTTGTTTTTGGACCTAGGTAGTAGCTATGGTTTACTTGGCTTGGTACACCAAGCTAAGTGTTTTCACTATTGTCCAGATAAGACCTTGGAGAACCAGGAGAGGCTTGCACGTTTAACTCACTCAGCAATATCTGACACACATGCAATCATAACAGCAGCTAAGTCTATAGTTGGATATCTAGGACCTTATATAGAGTTTGGCAGACAAAAGGTGACAGATATCCCATTCACTGTATTACTTGTGCAATAGACTATCATACCCTTGTAAAATGATAGACAGAATATGCACCACATTTGTGACAGAGTAGCCCACCCAACAAACACTAAATAAGGCCCTAAGTATTTGTGAAGCCCTTACTTAGTGGCTGAATTTTTTCTTTAATCACACTTACAGTAAAATGGTTGTAAAAACCTGTTCCAACAAATTACCAGCAGCATTGTGATGCCTTTTTTTGTGTACTTTTGACCTATTATTTCTGCTTTTATTCTTCATGTGTATGGTAAATTACTGATACATACACCAAAGCTTCTTAGTTCTGAATGTAAAAGGACAAAACTGAGGAAAAACAGACTTCCATACTGAAGGAGGTTTCTTTCACCGTGAAGATGAATTGGCAGGGAATTCAACACTTTTACTGCTGCTACAGGAAAAGCTCCATCACTGAGCCTGGTTGTTCGGGTCTTCAGAACTGAAGCAAGTGACTGTTAATTTGAGTGAAGAGGTCACTTGAGTGCCATGAATATGTATTTACCTAGACGTCTGGTGAATGTTGGTACAGCATTCAAAGCAATATTACCATTATACTTAAGGACTACCCTGATCCTCAGGGGAGCCAATGGAGCTGTCACAGTATCGAGGAAACATGATCACGTCTTGCTGTCTCTGTAAGGAGATCTGCTGCAGCATTCTGAGCTAATTGAAATTGATAAATAATTGATTCAGCAGACGACAGATAAAGTGCGGTTCCACAATGATGCCAATATTGGATAAGAGAATTTACCACTGGGATGTGAAATTAATCCTAAATAAAAGGAAGGAGTGGAGTGCTCTTATTGTCTCCAGCTCCCAGCAGAAGGTTTGGCCACGTTTGCAGCCTGTGCTTGCAGTGAAGGATCCCCACCCATATCAGTGCCAAAACTGTAAAGAGTGCTAGCAGACATTGCACAAGTGTTAGACCTGTCATCCTTAGGGTGGTAGTCCCCCAACTGTTTTGCCTTTTGCTTCCCACTTTTTCCTGTATCTTTTGTTGACTTTACGACTCTGAGCACTTTAACACTGCTAACTAGTGTTAAAGTACATGTGCTTCCCCCCTAAACTTGGTAACATTGGTAGGTACACAATTGTCATGTTTGGTTTAATGGTAAGTCCCTTGTAAAATGGTATGCCATATACCCAGTGCCTGTAATCTATGTGCTCCTATTAGGTTTGTAAGACTTATTGCGCTGCCCACACATGTAGCTTTTCAAACCTCTCTTAGGCCTGCCATTGCAGGGCCTGTGTTTGCAGTTTACTGCCACTGAAACTTGGCATTTAAAACCACTTGCCAAGCCTCCAACTCCCCTTTTGGTACACATCAGTCACCCTAATGTAGCACCTAAGTAACCCTAAGGGCAGGGTGCCATGTAACTAAAGGGCAGGACATGTAATTTTGTCTTTTACATGTTCTGGTTGTGACAAACAGCTGGATTTGCTTGTTACTACTTTGAGGCCCACTCCTATCCTCATTATGTTTGGCATGGTTGGAATAGTCATGATAACTCCTCTTTTATGGTAAAGATGGATTTAACAACACTATTTTATTAATGGCACTTTTAGAAAGAGGACATTTTTCTGCTCTTAACTTTGCTCTGCAGGTTGCCTCCAATACATGTCTGGCGTGGGTGACAGCTACACTTTGTGCATAAGCTCTAAACAACCACCACGCAGAAAGGACTGGGTGTGATAGAGGATACATCTACATTCATCTACATACTGATCCCTGGGCAGGGAGCAGGAGAGGTGGTTCACACTTACAGTCTGAATAGGCTGTGTCCTGCCCTCACAAAAGGGACTGATTTACCCCCTATTGGTAGTCTGGAGCAAGGGCTGTGCTGAAAGGGATCCTTCTGCACTCCAGAAAGCTCTTTTGATATCACCCTCTACATCAAAGGCACTTTTGAGTATAAGTATGAGGGCTTTGGCTCTATCAAATCAGTACACTACTGGACCTGGAAGAAGCTATGCTGGAGTAAAGGCTGCTTTGCTGGGGGATTGCCACTTTGCTGTACTGATTGTTTCAAGGAAATGCTGCTCCGCCTGATTGAGCTGCCCTGCTGACCTTTGCCCAGCTACAAGAACTAAGGATTCGACCCAGAGTGACTCCCAGGGCGTGTTGGATGTCCACCTGTTCTTTCATGAAGTCCCACGGCTAGCAAAGACCTTGCTTTCTGCACCCATCTCACATCACCCTGGTAGTATGGAACCCGTCCCGTACAGCAAGCATTTCATTGCCAAAGCTTGTTTTGAGTAACATAACTGGACAGCACACACTCCACTGCGGGAGTGTGGTGCACAAATACTTTACACATTGCCTCTTAGGATAAGCCGGCCTGCTTTGTGCCAAGCTACCAGTGGTTGAGCACAGGTTATCTTTCGTGTCTATATGACTTGCCCTGACTAGAGGGATGGATTCTGTCTGGCATACGTTCGTATTTTAGCCAACCAGAAGCTCCATTTCCATCAAGCATCCATCCATGAGGGACAATCTAAATGCTTGGCTATAAAATATTCTCTTGGGGAATGAAGAAGCTCTGCTTTGGCAGTATTAAGTTTAAAAGAATGTTGTGCCATCCACCACCAAGTAGGTGATAAACAATATCTAATAGAGAGACAAAATTAAAATGTGCTAAACTAAAAATTAGCTGAGTATTATCAGCATAGACCTTAAAATGAGCTCTCATCTGATGAAGTAAAATAGTCAGGGGAGGCTAATAAGTATAAGGCAATACTGAGGATAACATAGTTCCCTGAGGAATCTTATATCTTAAGGATCTTGGTTTGAAAAAAAATGGAGGAAGAACTACAGATTGTTATCTAACTTTAAGGAAAGAGATTAGCCACTTGTGAGGAGTTCTTGTTATATCAGTGTCTCTGAACCAAGATGTCACTATATAATGTCTATGGTGTTAGAGGCCGCAGACCAGTCCAATAGGACCAATGTCCCAACACCACAATTATCAGATGTTCTTCTAAGATCAACCACCAGTTAAATGTCTGGACCAGGACAGAAGCCTGCCTGGTTGTAGTCCTAAATATCATTGTTGTGACATAGCTGTCAATTTCATTATGTATGATTTTCTGTAGAATTTACAGAAGGAAGGAAGGAAGGAATTGAATTGGACTATGATTACGGAGCTTCATGGTATTTAGACTAGGATTCTTTAAAAGTGATTTTAATACTGCTTGTTTTCAAGGTCAAAGGACTCTATCTTTTCTCAGGGAACTATTAAAATAGTGGTGAAAATCCTCAGGTGATTGTATTATAAGTGACTTCAGTCATTTTTCAACAGCAGGGTAATATGGAGAGCCAGTGAAGGGAATATATTTTAACAACTCAGTAGGTAATTGAGAGTAATAATTTCAAACTGTTCAAATAAAAAGTCTTCTGTCACAGAGAAGTCTTCCTTCATTCGGATGCCAGTGTTTTAATGAAATGACAGTCAAGCTTGCTTTGGACATGTTAGAAACAGGGTTTCTAGTTGGCTAGGGAATGCACCTAAGCCAGGCAAAACCCACCACTCTAGTCGGGGCAAACAAGTAACACATTAAAGATAACCTGTGCCCAGCCCTTGGATGCTTGTTTCCAGTCCAGGGAGGACCTGGCTTGGTAGTTTGGACTGGACTCTTCCCATTGGGCGTAGGGTCAAGACTAATTTGCATATGGCTGGGTTCAAACTGGAATGGCGTGGTGAGCCAAAAACGATGGATTGAGGCCCAGATCGCTGTACTGGAGTGAATGTATGACATTGTACTGCATTCTGTCCATCAATTGTCTTTTTTTTGCTGACCCTGGTAGCTTGGCACAGAGCAGTCAGGCTTATACCCAGAGGCAATGTGTATAGACCAAAAATGACATGAAACCTGAATTCTGTGCAGATTATTCAAATAGTGAGAAGATATTCATTATCCTGACATGGTAAATCAAGAGGACATGTTTTATACCCTCAATACATATAATGTAATAGCAGAGCACACCAGCAACAGACAATAAACACAGAACCCTTGTACTCCTGTTAGTGGAGTTATGGAAAATCTTGTGAGCCTGGTAGGGAACAATTGGTTACTGTCATACAATGTAGGCCATAGGAGCTAACTGTGGCCCTACTACAAGTGATACAGTAATTTCCTAAATCACTCTTAGCATATACACAATTTCCAGAACAGTCCAGTAAGCACTATCCCTGTGGCTGCGATGGTGCAGAATGTAGAACTGTTGAAACCTCTCTGGTTCAAAGCAAGACAATAGAAAAGTATGTTTGGAATGGTTTGAGGGAATATAAACTAGCAGTGCTAGCAAAGAAGGAAGCATTTTTATCCCCGACATGAGGTGTCCCAAGCAAATAGGTAATGACTCTCAATGCAATTGGAACTTTCAGAAAATGGTGGGTTCTCCTTTTAATGGAATTACGGAAGTGGTGTTTGTCCTAGTACAGCCTTCTCTGCCACCGAGGTCGGGGAGACTCCGAGCGGCCTTGCAGAGACCAGAATAGCACAACTAATGTACCCCCATCTGTCCTATTGGACGAGGGCAGATTGCACCCACTTCTACTGGCACAGTACCTTTATTCACAGATGCAGGTTCTAATCACCCTTCATGATTCAGAGAGCGAGCATGCTCAACGAGATTCACAATCTACACAGCGGAGCGTCAGTGAGCCCAGCTGTTCTCCTTCATGTCCAGGGGGTTCAGTGCACACAAATCAGTATTGTGCAGGGAGGAACACAAGCCCTTCAGTTGTTCGTCACAAGAGGCAGGATCATGAGGTAGGATCGTCCACACAATTCGGCATAGAGTGTAGAGCGGCCTCCATATAGAGTAAAGCTCACATGATCGAGCAGGGAGGCTCACAGCATGCTTTGAGCAAGAAGGCGACATGAGCCAGGAGCACTGATTCTAAGTTAAAAAAAAAACATCACTCCAACACACGCTAATGAGCAGAATCTTGGGCAGCACTCTGCACACCCTTGCGGTGACGAAGGGGCAGACAGGCCAGTACACTGAAGTAGGTAGCTCAATGGTGATTCCTTCTGGCAACCCAGCAGAGTTGAGTGCACCCAAAGTCAGGGAGCTGTAGGGCAACAAGCATAAAAGTAATGCAGTGAGTCCTTTCGGCCACTCAGCAAGTGGCACTCAGCAGTGCAACAGCAGAAGAGCTGTCTGGATATGTCCTTTGTGCAGCTCAGCGGTCCTTCTAACACAGGTTCAGTCTGAGTTCTAAAAGGGCTCCGAAAACATGGGGTCAGAGACGCTGTACATAAACTCCAAAATAAAACTTTTCAAGTGTAACACAACTCCTTTCAACCCCTGCCCTGGCTACAGACATCAGTAGGGGATACCTCAGCCCTTTGTGTGAGGGCAGGACACAGCCTATACAAATGTAAGTGTGCCCTGCCTCCCTCTCCCTCAGCCCAGGAAGACTGTCAGTATGCAAATGGATGCAGATGCCTCTCATGTCACACCTAGACCTTCCTGTGTGGTGGCTGTCTGGAAAGTATGCACAAAGTGTAGCTGTCACCCTGCCTTAAATGTGGATTGGAATCAGGCTTCAAACTCTAGAGTTATAAGTACAGAGAAATGCCCACTTCCTAAAAGTACTGGGAAGGGAAACAAGGGAACCCAACTCACACGGAGCTTGGCTATAAAGTCTTAAGAAAACAACACTGGCTCCTGTGAATAAATATATATTCCTTATGATATGGTTTAAGCACAATGGCAATGTGTGGGTGGTGTATGGGATGTATAAGAAGGAGGCTACATACACACGTAGAGAATATAATTTTCAATTTGCATTTTTTATGTAAGTATTCATACATAAATTGTACACAGTATCAACAGCATTAAATACATACAAATAGTAACAATGTGAGAATGTGTCCCAAGTGAGTAAAGAACCTATACTACTAAAGTGCTAAGTAATAGTGTAAAAAAAACAAGAGGTTTCTAGTTTACATTGGGTTTCAAAAAGAGGCGACCTAATTAATTGTAAATGGTAGGAATACAATAGTTGGAGAGTATAAGAAACTATTGTGGAAAGTCTGCCTCTTTGTAGTCGTCAACGACATTTCGACCCGTGTTGGGATGTCGGGTCTCCTCAGGACTGGTCAATGTTGGGACACCTATAAATTGTGATAAGCACATGTTAGCTAGTGGGGCAGCAGTTGTATTGATGAGGTCAGGTATAAACTCAGTAGATGCATGTATGGTATAACTGGGAGGGGCTGGCATTACTTGGAGTGAAAAACAAGTGGCACCGTGAGGAAGTTGTGGAAGTCAATAAAAAACTTACAGGAATCCCGTCCGGGACTAGTATGGAGTACAATGAGGAAATCGTATAGTTACAGTCTGCATTGCCGCTTATTCGACATGTTAATTGTATAAACAGGCCGTATATCGGTACTTACCCCTGAGAAGGGTGAAGTAAGCAGCTAACCATGTGATATCGGTATGAACGTACAATCCGGATTATACATCCCATATACACCCAAACATTGCCATTACACTTTCTAAAAGTGGCTTTTCTAAACTAGCAATGTAAAATCCAACTACACCAGTAAGCAGGATTTGTCACTACCATTCTAAACATACAAACATTACTATGACATGAAGAAGAGTGATGTGGGAGAGTGGGGATATAGAGGGGAGTTGCATTTCGAAATACATAGCATACTAATTATACGTCTATTATGTTGACAGTGTGGGAAGCTCACCATAGATTGTTCTTGGTGACCTGGAGCTTGTTTGCGGCCAGATACAAAGGGATGTTCAATGAGAATGGGAGCATGTAAGGATTCACCTAGGAGTGGGAATGGGCAGCTCAATGGAAAGTAGATGGGTTCTAACCAAGGGTAAAAATGCTCTAATGGATTACTAGGAGTAAGCAATCTATTGAGGGTCCATAAGCCAACACTATTATTTTTGGTAATGTGATACAGAGTGACAGGGGTAGAGGCAGGAGGGAGCACTAGCAGGTATGATTAGGGCCCACGGCTCCTCCCATACTTAGAGGTCCAGACAGAGAAGGCACTATAATAGACCTTTACCTCCTGCACCCTCTGTCTGGATACCCGGGATTGGCCACATGGAAGGAGATATTAAGTGACAAATTAAATGGGGAGGTAAAGGGCAAGGGGTCAAAGTCCGGACGTGAGGGCTGAAGTGGGGGCTAAAACCAGGGCTTGAATTGGCCCAGTTTAATGATCAGCAGCCCAAAATAGTTTGAGGGTGAGTAGAAGCTCACAGAGTTAAACAACAACTGCCTTTCAAACAATTGGCGGGATGAAATAGTAACGGACTTGTTTTACTTCTGAATTTTCTTTTTCTGACAACATGCATTTATTTGCTCATAATGATATATCAATGGTAGCATGTAAATGTATTGCATTGTTTTAGGTCTACACATGAATCTATTTGCACCTACTCACACATTCTAAATCCGAACTCTAGCTTAAATAGGTTTATAAAGAACAAAGCTGCCTATAGTTGTCCGAATAATACAGCGTAGATTATTAAAGTACTGTACATATCTGCATCCTCATAATCTCTTTCGTTGGAGGAAAGAAGAGATGTCCAGGAGCACACCTTGTGTCTGAGCATGTGTGAGAAGTTGGCTTCGTATATGCTGTCCACTAATTAAAGTGGGCACCTTGCACCAGTCCAAACAACCCTTATGGTGATTTAAGAGGTCAAAGATAACCAAAGAAAGCTATCCAAGTGGTAGCTGTGGAAAGCAGCCTTCAGGGTTAGTCTTGAAGGAATGTTAAGCAGCTTGTTTTTTCACCAGAATGCAACCTTATAGTATTGGTTAAATGAAAGGAGAACCACACAGCAGTTATAAAAATATGTATTTATTGACATAACACATAGTACGACACAGTATCTCATCCATGGAGATAATCACAAAGCACACAATATATAAGCACAGAAATGACATTAAATAGCACTAATATACCGTGGGCCCTGGGGGGGGGGCCACACCGTATACTAAGAAAGTGGTAGAAGAACCATGATTCGATTCAAGACAGTGTCGAGAGGAAGTAGAATCGCTGGGATCCCAAGAAATGACCCAAGGTGAGTAAGTAGGGACCCCATGGAGGACGGGTGCAGTGTGGGAACAAAACTGCATGCTCCATACAATTCTATGGGAAAGTTGCGGTGGAATTTTTAGAGTTTAAAGACCCTTCCCAGTGGACTTCGAAGAAACCCCGTGGATGATAGGAGGTTGGAGATCCACCCCACCCGTGGATACTGAGGTACCCAGTTACCTATCCCAGGGGAGTTGGGTGCATAGATCTGAAGTGGCATCGGAAACCGCAGTCAAACCCAATGGAGGACTTCAAAGAAGAGCCGCTGCTGGAAGGAAGAAAAGTTTCAGATGGAACCCAAAGGTGAATTCTTGTCGAGAAGTCCAAAAGCAGAGGGCAGAGAGTCTGGGTCAGTCAGGAGTGACCAGGGGCTCGGTAGACCAATGCCCACCAATGTTGGTTGCTTCAAGTGAGTTGATGGAGTCCTTGACTCGGCAGCTACAGAGACCAGGAGACGTAGAGGACAACCAGGTGCCGGATATGAGCTGTCTTACAAAAGATGTCGAGTTCTGAGGGGTCGGTGTCCGGCGGGAGCACCAACAAGCCTTGGCAAAGGCAACCCATGCAGAAGGTCAAGGATGTGTACGGTTCTGACCACCAAGGTCCAGTAGGCCACAAAACACAGGGGAGTCAGGGCAAGCCTGGAGCAACCAGGGGAGCCCAATAAAAGCAAAGTTGACCCTCAAGTCGACCCATAGGCCAGAGGCACAGGAGTCGCGAGAGGTCCTTGAATGATTTCACAGAACAGCAGCCCACGGAGCACTCAGTGCAAGGAGGTCAAAGTTCTTAATAGAAAATTGTGGCAGAGGTTGGGGCTACTCAGAGCCCAATTCACTGGTTCGTGAAATGCCAACAAGCATATGAACTTGCAAATGTACGCAGTGTGCAGGGGTTCAGGTATTGCAGCACCCACGAGGGATTCTGACCTCAAACTTGGTGAGACGGCAGCTCTGACTTAAGGAAATATAGAAATACACCTCCTGTGTTGCTGAAGCCTTCGGAGTCCATAGGAGCTCAGGGTAAGCAGACTGGACAGCAGTGTTGGGGTGCCTGCAAATTCAGGGGAGTGACTCCTTCACTCCAAGGGAGATATCTTTGGTTGTCCTTGATACTCCACAGGTCCTGGCCAGATCCTGTATGGTGCACGGGCACAGACAATGCCTCTGACTGAGAGAGAGAGACGAAGTCGGGCACAAACAAAGTCCAGCAAAGTCCAGAGAGTCCAGACGGTCAAAGTTCAGTGGTTTCTGTGTCAGAATCTTGTTCACATTGAATCTAGGGTCCCAGAGCCAGGTAAGCCCTTAGATACCCACAGAAGAGGGTTGGCAAGACTCAGGGGACCCTCCCACGGGAGGGTCTGGACAGTGGGGAGGTTACTCCCATGTCCTTTGTCCAGTTTTGCGCCAGAGTGGGAGTCAATGGCTCCGAGGACTGGTTTGAAATGGACTATGCACAGGGACACCAAATGTGCCCCTCATGCAGATTTTCAGTCGCTTGCATGTGCACCCAGCCAGCCCTAATACAATAAATCCTGTCTGGGAGGTAGTCACACCTCCCTGTGACCGGATGCCTTTTGTTCTGCCTTCCCCTGCTCGAGCTTGGCTCAGCAGCAAGAGGGCAGAAATGTGTCTCTGGTCATCAGCAACCATTTTGTGCTGTCAAGGACTAGAATACTGGTACAGGGATCACCAGGGACCCAGAATGTTTGCTTCTGAGGGGTGGAATTATACCTTCCACACCGGTTACCCTTGTGGGTGTATAATTCCAACATGTTTGACATCAAACATGATAGTGTTTGTTTTAGCCGCATAATGCCACTCTATGTGTCTTAAATGGCTGCCTCACTGACAATCCCAGAGAATGGACTCCGTAGGCTGCAGTGGTGTTCTGCTCATGAAGTGGTGCCCTCTCACTTACAACCAAGCATCCCGCCCTCAGGATTGTAAAGGCCTGCTAGAGGGGTGACTTATAGTTTTTAAGTGAAGTGACACTTAGATATAGTAAACCTATATCTTAAGTAAACTGCAATGGCAGGCCTGTAGTTCCATTTTGCATGGCCTCTCATGGGTGGCATAATACATGCTTCAGCCCATGGGAGGCCTCTGGGGTGCCTATACCCTGGGTATATGGGTACCATGTACTATGGTCTGACAAGGGTATCCCAGTATCGAATCTGGGGGGTACCTAAGTAAATAGCATAACAGTTTAAAGCAGATAGGCTGGGGTCCTAATTAGCAGGATCCCATTCAGACTGGTCAAAAACAGTATCACATTTAGCAAAAAGTGGGGGTAACCATAAGAAGCAAATCCTGCTTCCCTACAGCATGTTTTAAGTTTTGTGCACGTTTGGTACCACTTTAGTAGTGTTAGTTAATGTTCAGCGTTGAAATTGAAAAATAGAGGTACAGGTACTGTATAGCAGAGTACCTGATTGTTTCTGTACTCTCCAAATAAAAGTATTACATCACTCTTTAGAAGTGCTAGTACTCTCTCTCTCAAAATAAAAAAGTGCTGGTACTCAGTACCGGACAGTCCCGGCCCATTTAAAGCACGGCCTATGTTGTAATGTGCTCTCTGGAGGCTGCGGTGCGCCAGTGAGTTATTCAGTGATGCTTGGTTTATTCCCTGCGCCTGGAGTGAAAAACAACGTGTCCCTTTCAGAAGCCTCGCAGTTCCTGCCAGTTCCTGGGTGTTATCGAGAGGCATCCGAGATCGCCGTCTTCCCTATCTCTGAAGCAATATTTGCACACCCAGACTCGTGTAATAGGCTGCAGTTTACAGAAGACAGTATCTATCCTGCCCATAAAAGATGCATGCAGACAAAAGTAGAGAAGCAGAGCAAGGAGCTCAGGAAAGCCTGGACCTACACTGCTCCATCTCAGATCACAGATGCTGTACATATCCGACGGTTGCCATGGTTTTTGTCCTATTTCTTCCTAAAGATTTCTACCGCAGCACACTAGACCCGAGGCAGGCTCCCTATCGCACCGCACAATAAAATCCATTCTGCATTTTTAACACACCATCTTATCCACATTAAACGTTCAGAAATCCCTTGTTAAAGCAGGTTTTCGGAGACGTTTTACCTTGGCACCGCAGAGTGCTCAATTACAGGCGCCCCAGTTTCATCTCCCGCGTCCGCCTCAGACTCCAGTAAAATATTAGGCAATTCATCAGTGGCACGCTCAGTGTTTTAGCCATTGCAAAGGCACCATTCTCTCATCAAAGCCCAATGCAACTGCCCGACAGCACCTAGAGAGGTGCACTTTCATTCTGCCAAAGCCCCGTGCAATTGATGTTTTTGAACCACTTCCACGATCCATTTTCTGGCAACATTTTGAGTTTCCTAGGTTTCTCGAGTAGCCTTGCGTACTCTAGCTTTTGCCCTCATCCACCAAACCCACCCCTCGCCTTTACCTTTGTCACTATTTGCTAGAAATACTTTTTTTTAAACTTATTTTACACTAAGTACTTACCTATCTCTTCAAATAATTAAAGACAAAGGGGCATATTAGCAAGGAATAGCGATATTTATCGCTAAATGCGCTTAGCGCAATTTTTTTTATTGCTGTTTATCGCTTGATACGTTAGCGGAGAAAACATGCTATTAGTAACGTTTTTCTTCAATGTGCTAAAATATCCAGCGATAGCTGAGAAATGCTATCGCTGGAAAACCAGCGATATTCACGCATTAACGCCAATGGAGACTTAACCTGACAGTCCACCTCCCATTGGATAAACAGGTAAGTAATGTTTTTAGTAGGCGTTAGATTATAGTGATAATCGCGCTTAGCGCAATTATTTTGATCGCTAAGCATGCCTTGCTAATAGGCGATAGCTGTGTTAGCGACTGCTTTCAGTCGCTAACAGTTTGGGTACGCCCACTTTGCATGTCATTAGCGATAAATATCGCTGACATGCAAAGCAGGCCCCAAACCGGTCGCTATCGCCTAAAAGCTGTCGCTAACTGCTGTTAGCGACAACTTGCTGATAGGGAGATAAAAATATCGCCGGTTTAGCTGCAAAAAGTGCTGCTAAAGCAGCAATATGGCCCTTGCTAATATGCCCCATAGTATCAACCTTGGTATAAAACAGGAGAGAGAGATACAAATCTAGTGGCTGATTTACACAACAAGGAAATCTGGGATCAATCCAAGCTTCCCTATTTGAACAAATATGTGATCCTAGGCAATTGCCTTATTTCACTCTGCCTCCTTCTTTTTAGTCGTCACTTATGAGACCACCTTGAAATGCAAAAGTTTAAGAATTGTACTATATAAAACGTACATAAAAAAGCTTTAAGAAACTTTAATATTGCGTCATCTGTAACAACAATTTAGGCCACCTAGAGGTGCACATGACAACTAACTTGCTTCTTGGTTCACTACAGGCAGAATCAATAAGGCGGGCAGGAGGTCATGAATGTTGCTAAGCTTGTTTAGAATTTACCACGTTACAAAAATGCTACAAAATCTAGTGATACAGTCAAATGCTTTAAAGTGAACTGCTTCAGCAAGTTAAAGAAATACACTTTTTTGAATTTTGCAGTCTCCTTTTCATCTGTTTACATAATATTTGTTGCACGTTTCACAATCTAAATATTTTGACGGTTCGGCTTGTGTTCTGGCTCTTACAGCCAAGAAAGACCCTTGCTAGGCTCTCGCTGTTTATTTGATGGCTTATCCTACATTATCTGTTTATGATCATTATAGACCCGCACCCCAGTTGTAATCTGAAATTTACTATACAGTCTGTTACGACAATCTGTAATAACACGTACTTGATGAAAATTATGTAAAGAAACCTTTTTCAAAACGATAAATTCTGGTGAAAATCACTGATGAAATGATGAAAATATACTTTTGGCCCCGTAGAGAAATAATGAGCTGGAATGTAGAAAAATGATTAACAATAAATATCCCTTATGAGACCCAAACGATACAAATAGAATTAAAAGATGATGTTACATTTAAAAATGGGATATAGGAATAGAGAAATGATACGAAAATATATATGTTCGCAGTAGTCTTCTATTTATCTCTACTGTGATCTTGAAGTCAAAGGAGGTCCATATAATACCATCAATAAAAAATAGCAAATCATAATACATTATAGGACCCAACATTATAAAATATAGCTCCTCCTAACCATTACATATAAATAAATAAGTTCAAACAACCATATTCATTCATATATACTTAAAAGGAAACAAAAAAAAGAAAAATTATTAAAATGAGAGACTTGTCACAAAACATTTCAGTAAGAGGAGACATGAAATATTCCCGAACGTCCAATACAGAACTCTGTAGGCAACCCAGCTGAGTTTCTATGGGCCCCAGGGACGACCTTCCTCTCTACATCAGGCTAGATTATAGCTGCCATTCTTTCAATTCTGTCATCCCACTCCATATGGAGCAAGTGGAGCGCTCAGTACAAGATTCATTTTTAGCTGCCGGGAGGAGCCACCTCAGACGCTAATTGAGGAACCCTGGGCAGAAACATAACTGGAACACTTTCTACCCCTTACCAAGGAGTTGTTTTACAGCTGTGCTCATAGCGTCTTATCTGGGTCCCTTCTAGACCCCCTCCCTCACAAGATCTGGAAGGAATATGGGCAAGAACTACTCTCTTGGATGCAACAGATTTGTTGTCAATCCTTGGAAGACGGGGTTGTACCAGAGGCTTGGAAGCAGGCAGTGGTAATCCCCCTGCTTAAGAAACCCTCCCTGGATCCAACAAACCCGGCAAACTTCAGGCCCATATCCCTTCTGCCCTGTCCCATAAAATATTGGAAAATGTGGTCAGCAAGTCACTATCAGGTTACTTTGAAGAGAATAACCTGCTGGACAGTGATCAGTTCGGTTTTCGCCCAGGACATGGAACGGAAACAGCCTTGGCTACCATATTAGATAATCTGCGAATGAGTGCCGACAATGGCAATTCATCTGTACTAGTGTTACTAGACATGTCGGCCGCATTCCACACAGTGAGCCATGCGTGCTGATGGGAAGGCTGGAGCGAATGGGTGTGAAAGGCTGAACCCTGAAGTGGTTGCAATCGTACCTTTCAGAGAGACAACAGGTGGTAACCATGACTCTGTTTGCCTCCTCTAAGTCTCCGGTACGACATGGGGTGCCGCAGGGTTCGGTAATAAGCCCCATTCTTTTTAATATATATCTACGCCCACTGATTGACCTGGTAAACTATGCTGACGACACCCAAGTGGTGTTCTCCTTGAAAGGGAAGCAGGCAGTGACCATGGATACCTTTCAGGAATGCATGCGCCAGACTGCCGGTTGGCTCAAAGAAAACTCTTTGCAGTTCAACGGGGGGATGACAGAGGTGGTATACTTCTCCATTGCCAAAGGGGTACAGCATTTGCTGGTAGAGTTTAAACTCACTCCTGGGGATGACCCTCGGGCCCCAGTTAAGACCGTACCTAACCTGGGCGTCTTGATTGATGACAACCTTCAAATGGTATCACAGGCCAACAAAACGGTCGGTGTTTGCTTTGCTCTTTTGAAAGCATTGCAACAGATACTTCCACTGTTGCCTAAGGAGACTAGACCCCTGGTAGTGAGGAGTATAATACTGTGTAGACTGGACTACCGTAACTCCCTGTATTTGGGAGCCCCTAAATACATCTTACAGGGGCTGCAGAAAGTTCAGTCTATAGCGGCAAAGTTGGAACTAAATAGTCAACGCAGATCCTCCACCACTCTGGCTCTGAGAGACCTCCATTGGCTGCCCATCAGGGAGAGAGTTAGCTTCAAATCTCTGTGCATTGTGTTCAGAGGGGTACATAGCACGGGACCGCTCCCTATGCAGGTGAGATTTACATGGTACAAGACATCTCCGCTCTTCGAACGCTTATCTGGTAACACCTGCTAAATTCAAGAAATCCAGGATGGGAGGCAGGGCTTTTGGCATAGCGGCCTCACGCCTCTGAAACGACCTACCCATGAGAAGTAGACAGGTGACCTCCCTGCTATGTTTTTTAGAAAGAGTCTGAAAACCTGGTTATTCCCTAGAAATGAGAGCAATGTCTCCCACTGATAGTCTGGCCCGTTGCTTGCTGTTGTCATTTGCTAAGTTGCAGCGCCAGGATACCCGTGGGGTGACAGTTTGCACTATATAAGCACTGCATACAATACAATACAATCCAAGATTCTAAGCAAGAGAAAGGGAAAGAAGAATATAATACAATTGCCACCACTCTCTCTTCCACCACAGGATTGTAGTTTTTCTTTTCTTTTTTTAAAGTTTTTTATTAGGAAATATGACAGGAATCACCATAGAAACAAAACAGCTAATTTCAATACAAATTGTTCCCACATGTCACATCTCCCATTTTCAAATTATCCTCCCCCCAGCCTCCCCCACCCCAGTCGGTTCGTCGCAGGAGAGAAAAGAGACACAAAATTGATCGATCATTTCATACAGAGGATACAGGGATAAGCAGAAAATACAACCCAAATACATATATATACATAAATGAACTCAAAAGGGTAAAAAAGCCTACAAAAAAGAACACAATTTATCTACATTCAAGCCATTTGGATAAAGGTTCCCACGTCCGCTCCCCACCAATCCGGACCCTTACTCCTCTTCTTTTAAATACAGAAATTTCCCATTTATACGTGCTAATAAATTTACTCAGCCAGACATGAACATTTGGGGGAGTAGGGTCAAGCCAGACAGTGGTTAAGCAGAGTCTCAGAACAGTCATTGCGATAAATATCAGCTTACGTTCAAGTTCAGACATTTTTGGCTCGATAATCCCAAGCATAATATCCTGAGATGTCAAAGCCACAGCAAAGCCAAACATTTGACCCAAATACTGTTTCACTTTTTGTACTAGAGGAGCCAGTTCAGGGCAGGACGCGAGCATATACACACTATCTGCCGCTAGTTCCCTACATCGCGGGCAATTTATCCCCGCAGTACCACGCCATTTAAATATTCGGGCAGGGGTTATATACAGGTTAGACCAAGTTTTAAAACATTGTACTTGCAAATTGGCAGAAAAGAAAGCAGATTGACTAAATAAAAGTGCATCTTCACAAGCCCCCTGCTCAGCTTGAACCCCAGAATTCCAGCGTACAAAATGCTTATTTAAATCATCAGACTTCCTGGCAATCAACATTTTATAAATCAGGGATATAGATGTTTGACCCCCTTTCAGAGCTTCAATTACCATATTAGGAGCCCAGCATGTTGTCTTTCTACAAAAAAAGTTCCTAATCTGTAGAAATTTAAAAAATTGTCTATTACATAATCCATGTTTTATTTAAATTTCTTCAAAACTCATCAGTCCCGATATAGAAGCTATGTCCCAGATCCTCCTAACCCCATGAGAGAGCCAGTCCTTGAAAAAAAATCCCGATAAATTTCTGGAAATAACAAATTATCTGCAAATGGAGAATATAAATGTAACATCAAACATTTTCCGAACTGACACCCATACTTTATATGCACCCAAAAGGACCTTGAACCTCACCCGCTTAAAATACGTGAAATCAATTTGTCTAAACAAAAGTCCCTGAGCAGTAGATCCTAAAATTAAATGATAAATCGAAATGTCATCACAATCTGGAAAATCCATATCCAGCAAATCAGTAATACGTCTTAATGTTATAGCAAAATATTAAACCTGTAGATTTGGTACCGCCCAGCCCCCCCTGTCTCTAGGAAGAGTCATATACTTCAGAGCCCATCTTGGTCGCTTGCCGGCCCATAAAAACCATGAAATTATCCGGTCAAATTTTTCAAACCAACTAGAATCAATTGGTAGCGGAATAGCTCTTAGATAATACAAAATCTTAGGTAAGAAAATAATTTTTATTATGTTGCATCTGCCCATTAGGGTCAGATGTAAAGAATTGATTCGTCGCACCTCCACATCTAGTTTCCGAATTAAAGGACCTAAAATCAATTCAACTAACTCATCAGGATTCGCACCTATCTCTATCCCCAGATATTTAGCTTGTCCTACAATGTGGGGTTCTATCCAATCAATTTCATCATTACAGACGATTTGTGTCTTAGCCTCGTTTAAATGGTACCCAGAAATTGCCCCAAATTGAGAAGTTAGCATTTGAATTCCTTGAAAAGCTGACAAAGGAGAGTCTGTTAAAATGGTGAGATCATCACATAGCCAAGGATTTTAGTATCACCTCCTTTGGCGTGTACTGGTCGAATGGATGCTTCATTTACAATTTTCCTAATTAAAGGATCGATATATATCGCAAACAAAAGGGGGGAACTGGGGCACCCCTGCCTAGTTCCTCGACTTATATCGATTACCCCAGATTGAATCCCCATTATTGAAACCTCAGCTATAGGTTGTACATACATACTCTTTAAAGCACCGATAAACTTCTCTCCTATACCATAATACTGCAAAGCAGCCCATAAAAAAGGCCAGGAGACCTTATCAAAGGCTTTCTACGCATCCAGCAGAATCATAGCCATAGGGTCTCCTGTCACCTTAGTATTGTCAAAGAGCGCTATCATGCGGCGAATATGTGCTATAGTTTCTCTACCTGGCACAAAACCATGTTGTTGAGGGGTAACTAAGTTTTTTAATCACTCTAGCAAGCCGATTATCGAAGATTTTAGAATAGATTTTTATATCGCTGTTTATTAATGTGATAGGTCAATAAGACCCTGTATCAGCCGGTGTTTTCCCTTTTTCTTAAAAAGTCACTATCCTTGCTTTCCGCCAGGATTCCGGGGGCTTACCCTCCTTAAAAACCTGTGAGAATACCTCCAGCATTAGAGGTGCCAGTTGTACCTTAAACGTCCTGTAGAATTCTCCAGGTAAAAAATCTGGTCCAACTGCTTTAGCTCTTGGAATAGCATCAATAACCATCCCTAGTTCTTCTATACTGATTTCAGACCCCAACATTGCCACTTCATCCTGCGTTAACCCCCCAACCTCTATTTCATCAAGATATTTTTGTATTTCTTTCCGCAGATCCCCATTATCAGTAATAACTTCCTTATATAGTTTTTGATAGAACTTCTGGAAAGCTACAGCTATAGCCTCTACATCTGATACTAACCCAACATCGGGGTCCAGAATTTCTTTAATACGTGACGCGGCTTCTCTTTCTTTGGTTCTGACCGCAAACATCTGTCCCGCTCTCTCATTGTTTTTATATACCTTAGATTGCCAGGCCACAAATTTAGCTGCAGCTTTCCTCTGAGATATTTCTGTTATGGCTGCTTTAGAAATAATGATTTGTGTTTGGGCCACATCCCCAATGCCTCCATCCGATAAAACTTTGACTAGGGTTTACTCGGCCTTTTCCCGCATCTCGTAGAGTTCCTACAATTTTATTTTCTCTCTTCTCTATCCATACCGTGTAGTCTCACCCCTTATTCCCGCCTTCAATGTATCCCAGATATTCTGTATATTAGTGCTCCCTATGTTCTCAGTGATAAACTCCATAATCCATCTTGTCATACAATCTATGTAGCCCCTATCGCACAACAAACCTCTATTAAAAGTCCAGATATCAGGTTTCTTAACCCTCTGGTGAATTCGAACCTCAAGTACCAGTGGATTGTGGTCCGAAATCACCCTCGGGTACTTAACTATACTAGATCCTTGTATTAAACTTGATGAAATAAAAAAATTATCTAATCGAGAATGAGTTTTGTGAGGCGCAGAAAAAAAAGTATATCCGGGATCGCTACTTCTAAAATAAGCCCAGGTGTCAATCAAACCATGTAACTCTAACATTTGCATTAAAGATTTATATACTTTGGGTTTCCGACCCTGATATTCCTTGTCTGGATGTCTCAGATGTTCACTTCCTATATTAACATTAAAATCCCCACACAATATCAACGGGGCGGGCCATCCTACAAGTTCTACCCTGAGCCCATTATACAGTTCGGGATCATCTAAAATTGGTCCGTAAACAGAGCACAGTGTAAAATGCCTACTCTGGATGTTACCCTGAACTATAACCCACCGACCATATGAATCCACCAGTGAGCGAGTAACATTTATCAGCCCCCGACGGGCCAATACTGCCACCCCTTTGGTTTTAGCTTCTAGTCTGGTCCATGCCACCAATTGGAAACCCTCAAACTCCAGACACTTGTGACGGGAACTTTCAATATGTGTCTCTTGGAGACAGATTATATCTGGGCTTAGATAACGGATATCTTCTCTAAACTGGCGCCACTTACAGGGATCATTAAGCCCGCAGATATTGATTGAAGCAATCCTGACATTAGCCATCTCGGATAAATACGCTTACAAACCAGATCATTAGCAACCCCCCCAAAAAAAGGCTTTTAACAAATCACATCTCTGTATTCTGTAACAAATTCCATACAACCCCCCCCCTCTCCGTGACGAACCAACCACCCCCACCCCCCCACCCTCCCACCCCCAACAATCAGGCAAAAAAGGACCACGGACCCTTGCGATGCCTCCCACGTGCAAGGTGCAGCCTGGACACCCCCTGATCTCCCAAGGCCGACAATCCTTAAGCCATAGGAGAGGGAGTAGAAAAAGCAAAAGCAAAGAGAAGCTGCCCTCTCAGTTCATACCAGGCAAATCATAAACAGCTTAAACAGCTTAATCACCGTATCCCCATATCCCCAGATAAATATTTTTTTTTCCTTAAAGATCCTAGGGGGAGCAAAAAAACAACACCACTTTTATAACCAGACAGATAAATCACCGACCAGGCCAATGTCTCTTATCAATCTACCAATTCTTTTAAGTAGCTCTCAGCTTGAATTTCCGATGTGAAAACCCTTACTTTCCCTTGATGTATCACCTTTAGCCTGGCCGGGTTCATCAAAAAAACCTCACACCTCTTTTTTTAAAATGGAGCAATCAGTTGTCGCAACCGCCATCTCCTCTCCACAGTGGTGTGACAAAAATCTGGTCTTACAAAAAAAGTCTGGCCCTCCGCAGTCCTTCTTGCATCTGGTCTTCCTTTCTCAAAAATCGCTTGTCTTAACAAAAAATTGCCAAAAAAAATCAAAATGGCCCTAGTTTTTTGTTCCCCCTCCCCCCTGTCTTCTAAGCATCATTGGAAAACGGTGAACTCTTTGAATTTCTGAATCCCAAGACCAATGGGCTAGTTCTGGAAATGCATCTTTAAATAGTTTCCAAACAAAGCCTCTAATATCATCCCCCTCAACTTTTTCTTCGATACCCAAAAGGCGTAAATTGTTCCTTTGAAGCCTATTTTCGGAATCCTCGAGTTTCCACATAATGTCCGAGTATCTTTCATCATTGGAGGCAATTTTTGTCTCAACCGACTCGAGCCCAGCTTCAACATCAACTATACGCTCCTCTAGTGGGCAGTCCTGGCAATTACTTCTGCGCAGGCTTTAGTGTTTTTACAAATAGCCCCCTGTATTTTTTTCATTGCTAGCTGCGCTCTTTTATGCTCTTGCCGGGCTTCGCTCTGTATAGAGTTCAGCATTGCATAGATCAAAGAGTTAGAAGGGGTATTGTAGTCTCTGTGTCCACCAGTGTGCTCCCTGACTCTTGCCTCTGAGAACATGTGGTGACCCCAGAATAGTCCCACTGGAGGGTATTGCTAATGTCGGAGCATTCACTCTCCCAGAGAGTTGTGCCCAACTGTATAGGTCTCCTATGCCACCTGGGTGCTCTTTTTAAAGTATCTGCGGTATTGGGGGGACTATCTTCGCTAGAGGAGCCTTCTGCTTGCTCAGAATCTGTTGTTTCATCCGTCCCTTCCACCGGAGAAAAGAAGCTGTCCTCATCATGCTTTTCTTGCGTCAAAAACGTAGGAGGTAGAGGCAAAAAGTCAGGGGAAACCACGCCAAGGATGCCAGGTCTAACAGCAGCGAAACCCAAACCGTAATGGAGAACTATTTTAAACTTAATGCCGGCTCGGTGGATTCCCACGCTACACTTTGGGAGGGCTTCAAGGTGGTGGTCAGGGGCGAATGCATCTCTAAGCAGTCAGGTGTCCTACGCTCTATCCGTGGCACTCTTGAGCGCCTGGAGGGAGAAATTAAGGCCCTTGACTCTCAGCATACGGTCAGCCCCCATCCCGACACTCTTGCACAGCTCCGAGGTAAACTCTCCGAATTCAAGCAAGAAGCTGACAGGGAACTGTCTTTTTTGGATAGGTAGGCGAGAGCACATCGCTATGGCGAAGGTGACCGTCCGGGTAAAACTCTAGCCAATCTTCTAGGATGACCTCATGCTGCCTACTACATCATGGCACTGCAAGATGGGTGTCCGGAACGCACAACCTCTCCCACTGAGGTCATTTCACTAGTCACCACCTTTTACACTCAACTCTATACCGCCAGGCCTACTCCTTCAAGCGACCTCCTAAACCAATACTTTGACACTCTTGAGCTCCTCTGGCTGAGCGATGGCCATCGGGAATACCTAAATGAGCCCTTCTCTAAGGAAGTGATCCTGGCTGCCATCAATAGTCTGCCTGAGGATAAGGCGCTCGGCTCCGATGGTCTGCCTGCTGCTTTCTATACAACATATGCACCCATCCTCATCCGCATCTTGCTGCCATGTACAACAACTCCTTCGAATCCTGCCATTTCCCCCCTTCACTTTGCGAGGCCATGTTGACGCTGCTTTTAAACCCAGACAAACCCCCTGAGCCTCTGGACTCATATCGCCCCGTATCAATACCGACAATAAGATCTTTGTCAAGCTTCTGGCCTCCCGCCTTCTGCCCTTAATGCCCCTGATTGCTCGTCCGGATCAGTCCGGGTTTATCCCCAGGTTGCGCAACATCGCATAACCTCTGCACAACCTTTGCTGCCCTCCATCAGATCAACCATGCTCTACCGGCCGTGGTGGCTCTTTTAGATGCATTAGAGGCATTGATACTCTAGAATGGCCCTTCCTTTTTTATCTCCTTCCACATCTTGGTTTCAGCCCGGTTTTTCTGCGCAAAGTTCATCTCCTCAATGCCCGATTCCCGATCAATGGTCAGATTTCAGAACCCATCCGAGTCTCGAGGGGCACTAGGCAGGAGTGCCCACTCTCTCCTATGCTTTTTGCTGTGGCCATGGAGCCCCTTGCAACCAGACTCCGGCAGCACCACACTCAGAGGAGCCTAGGCTTTGTGGCCCATGCCTCGGTCATCTCAATGTACGCGAACAATGTCACGTTCTATGTCCGCCATCCACAGGAGAACCTCGGCCCCAAGGTCCGTGATGTGGTGCGATTCGGGGGTTTATCCAGCATCCAGGTTAATTGGAGCAAATCTATTCTAGTCCCCTTGATGGATGCCACTATCCCCTTAACTTCCGACTACCCTTTCATGTGGGCATCGAGCCCACCAGATACCTGGATGTCTGGCTGAGTCAGAATGTGGATGAATTTTGGCCGGGTGGTTGACTGGCTGGAGAACAAGAGCACCCTCTGGCGGCACCTACCTCTATCCCTGGCGGGGCGTATCGCCAACGCCAAGATGGTAGTGCTCCTGAAACTTCTGTATTTGTTTCTGATTGTGTCCGTCCCGTTCAGTGCTCAATTTTTTTGCACTCTCCATTCCCTCATCATCTCCCTTGTTTGGGCCGGGCGTCAGCCTAGAATCGCGTATGACATCCTCACGCTTCTCCTTGTGTGTGGCGGGGATTTTAAATTATACGACCCGGCTTTCTCCTCACTGCACATGGCAGGAATGGCGATGCGGGCAGCTGGCATCGTTCTGACCACCCTATTTGTCCTCTACCCCAGTGACAATTTCTTTTCACTGCCGGCTGTGTCTGGCCCTATGGACACATTGCTATATTACCAGCTAAGAGCGTCCTGTCGGGATTTGCATACCACGTTCCGCAGCCCCCTCCTTCAATGGCTGCCCTCAACTTGACATACACTTCGCCCTCTCCTTGTTGACTGGTTTCCAGGCTCTATGCCACCATGTTAGCTGCCTCCTCGACCTCTGCTGATCGCACCCTCATGGCCTAGAATGAGGACTTAGGCATTGATCTCTCTCAAGAGGACTGGCTGTACTGTTGTAAGCAGACTAGGCGTCTGTCACCTAACTACCCCCTGCGCCTTATCCATTTTAAATACTTACACCGGCTGTACCATTCCCCCGCTCAGTTATTCAGGATGGGGCTAGTCCCTAGTGATAGATGTCTCAGGTGTTCATCCCCTGCGGTGGACTTCTCTCATCTGGCTTGGTTGTGTCCCCTGGTCTCTACATACTGGCGGACGTGTGCACCATAATTACAGAGATAACCTCCTTGCCTGTTTTGCCAGATCCCCTGACCTGCCTACTCAGCTTGGTGGGACAAGGCCCTGAAGCCTCCCAAGGCCTCCCAACTATGCTCCTCATTCTCGCATGCCGTAGGGTTGCTATGCATTAGGGTCGGAGGCCCACGCCCAAGGCCTTGCATGGCTCGAAGAAGCTGTGCCATGTCAGATGCTTCTTTCAGAATTTTGGGAACTAACGCCAGCTACTGGTTGGCAGCACAATATTTGGGGCCCTCTTGTTGCGTACCTCCTCTCCCGGAATACCTCCCTCTTTGCGTCCTCTCCTGCGCTCCCCGCTGGCACTCTATCCGCGGCGGCCGCTGGTGCTGGTCCATAGGTATCCCCCTCCTTTCCCTGCCCGCTGCTGTCCTCCTTCCGGCCCCATGCCCCTATTCCGCCCCGCCTGTTGCCTCTCGCTGCCTGCCCATGCTCCGCATTCAGGCAATGTGCCTCTTATTCCACGATATGCCGCCCTTGTATCATTGCCTCCATGCTGTTTATGCTTGATTCAATGTTTCTATTTCCTTTTGTCATGTGCTGCATCATTTTGTTTCATATTGTAACCTGATGTGCACGATTTTCAATAAAGGTCTTTCAAAATTAAAAAAAATGATAATAATTTTAGACCCCATTTCTACCCTTACTGCTACTGAGACACTAAGGAAAACAGCCATTACAATGCGGATGTTTCCCCGCATGTTATTACATCCCATGCGATGTAACAACACGTAGCCATTACTTACACATGCCATTACATCACATGCGCTTTTACAAAACATGAGATGTAATGGCGATCCACATCGTTGTGAGGAAACTGAGGCTGCTCAGTTCCTTACATGGACGTGCACCGTGCACCACCCCTCAGATGCAGGATCCAGGAGAGAGGAAACACGAGGAGAGAGAGGTAAGGGGGATTGGGCTAGGGGTGTTTTTATTTTTAGGGTTTAGGATAGTGTTGGGGTAGTGTTGTGGTGTTTGTTAGTGTAGGGTTGTGTTTTAGGATTTAGTGTAGTGTCGGGGGTTCGTGCAGGATAGTGTTTCAGTGTAGGGACCGGACTGGGGGTAGAGGCAGGGTTGTGCTGGGGATAGTGTTTTAGGGTTTTGGGTAGTGTTGTCATGTTAGTGTAGTTTAGGGTAGTGTTTTAGGATTTAGGGTAGTGTCAGGGGGTCATGCAGGGTAGTGTTTGAGTGTAGGGACCGGACTGGGGGTAGGGGGAGGGTTGTGCTGGGGGTAGTGTTTAAGAGATTAGGCTAGTGTTGTGGTGTTTGTGTAATGTAGGGTAGTGTTTTAGGATTTAGGGTAGTGTCAGAGGGTCGTGTAGGGTAGTGTTTGAGTGTAGGGACCAGACTCGGGGTCGTGGGAGGGTCGTGCTGGGGGTAGTGTTTTAGGGTTTAGGATAGTGTTGTGGTGTTTGTGTAGTGTAGGGGAGTAGTTTAGGGTAGTGTTGGGGATCGTACAGGGTAGTGTAGTGTTACTGTAGGGAGAGGGCTGGGGGTTGGTGGAGGGTAGGGTAGAGTCACTTACCTTGCAAACTTTTACTATGAGTATACCTTTACCACGCATGCCTTTGCGCTGTAATGGCATCCCTGGCAAAGGCAAAGTTGTGGTAAAATTTTGCGATGTAATGGCATGTCGTTGTCATTGACATCTCGTAGTAATACACACGTTATAATGGCATGCGTGGTATTGGTATGCAATGTAATGAGTCATATTCAGTACTAATCCATTCCGATGTTGTGGAGGGCATTGTATGCATGTGTGAGGAGCTTGAAGGTAATTCTTCTTTCGATGGGGAGCCAGTGGAGTTCGTAGAGGTGTTGCAAGATGTGGTTGTGGTGAGGGATGTCAAGGATCAGTCTGGCTACCGCTTTCTGGACGGTCCGGAGCATGCGAAGGAGTTTTCTGTTGATTCTGGCATGGAGGGCATTGCCCTAGCCTAGTCTGCTAGTGATGAGTGTCTGTGACTGTTTTTCTGCATTCAGAGGGGATCCATCTGAACATTTTGCGGAGTATGTGGAGGGTGTTGAATCAGGCTGAGGATACAATGTTGATCTGGCAGTTCATAGTGAGCAATGAGTCCAGCATGATTCCGTGCATCTTTCGGGGTGGGGGGATTACGGAGGGCCACCAAGACTGAACCCATGCAAAGGAGGGGAGGCAAGGATGAAGAATTCTATTTTCTCTGAGTTGAGTTTCGGGCAGCTGTCCTTCATCCAGGTGGCAACGGCTTTCATCCCTTCTTGGAGGTTGTGCCTGGTGATGTTGGTTTCCTTGGTGAGCGAGAGAATGAGCTGGGTATTGGGGTAGGAGACAATGTTGAGCTTGTGGTTTCTGATGATGATAACGAGGGTAGCCATGTTGATGTTAAAGAGGGTAGGGCTAAAAGAGGATACCTGGGGTACTCCACATCTGGTTTTTGTTGGTTCTGAGAGGTAGGGTCGGAGTCTGACTTGATGAGTTCTGCCTGTGAGAAATGATTGTATCTAGTTGAGGGCCGTTCCTCGGATGTCGGCGTTGTGGAGTCTGGTGGCTAGCATGCAGTGGGAGACGGTTTTAAAGCCATATGAGAGATCCAGGAGGATGAGGGCTGCTGTTTGGCCCTGGTCAAGGAGGTTGTGGATGTTGTCGACGGTGGCTGGTAGTGCAGTCCCGGTGCTATAGTTGCTATGGAATCTGGATTGGGAGATGGCCAGGATGTTGTTGGCTTCGATGTCGTTTGCTAGCTGGGTGTTGACTGCTTTTTCGATTACCTTGGCTGCAAATGGAAGCAGTGAGATTGGTTTGAAATTCTTAAGGTCTGTCAGGTTTGTGGAGGGTTTCTTGAGGAGGGGGTTGACTTCGGCGTGTTTCCAGTCGTTGGGAAAGGTGGTGGTCTCGAGGGAACAGTTGATAGTCCAGGGTAGTTCGGGTGCGATGTGGAAGATGATGGGTGGGCAGGGGTCTGAGGCTGCTCCAGAGTCGATGCTCTTCATTGTATTTAAGGTGTCTTCTGTTGTGAGTGGAGTCCAAGTGAGTAGGGTCTGTTGGGCAGCGTCGCTGGGGATGGGAGCTGGAGCGATGCAGAGCTCTTGATTGTCGAAGTTGTCAAAGAGCATTTGCATCTTGAGGTGAAAAAAAGTGCTTAGTCTGTTTCAGAGGTTTGGGTGGGAGGGATGTCTGTTGTTTCGCTGCCGGGTTTGGCAAATTCCTGGATGATAGAGGAGAGTTCTTTGGGGTTGTGGGTATTGGTGAAGATCCTGTCTTCGAGGAAGTTCTTTGTGGATCTGATGAGTTGGTGGTGTGCTGTGGTGGCTGTATTGTAGGCAGTGCGGGTTTCTGTGGTTTTGTTGTTCCTCCCTGTCATTTTGAGTAGTCTGCTGGATCGACTGGATTCTTGGAGTGCAGGGGTGGAATCAGCTTGCTCTTTTGTTGTGTCATCCTGTAGCTTCTTGAGTGGAGCGAGTGTGTGCAGTTGGTGATCCAGTAGTGGAGGTTGCGTTCCGTGATGTTAGCATCTGGCGTTGTTGGCGGTGGAGTTCTGGTGAGGGCGGAGGTGAGCTGGTCTTCGGTGACTTTGTTCCAGCTTCTGCAGGGGAGGCAATGTGTGTACGTGAGTACTGTGGATTTTCTGAAGGTGAAATGGATGCAGTGGTGGTTTGTCCAAAGAAGTTCCGTGGCGTGGCTATAGGAGACGCTGTTTCCTCCTGGGAAGACAGGGTCGAGTGTGTGTCTCGCTGTGTGCGTGGGACGGTGACAGGTTGCTTCAGTCCTATGTTGGCGAGGTTCTCTAGGAGGGCAGCATCGTTGGGCTCATCATGGTTGTCCAGGTGGAAGTTTAGGTCTCCGAGTATTATGTAGTCTGTGGAGGTGAGGGAGTGCGGTGCGATGAGTATTAAAGTGGTAAAGATGTATTAAAGATCTGGAGGGTGGATTTATATTAGATTGACCCACATTATAGAGAGTATTCACTGGGGAGCCGCAGTTGAGTGACCTTGCCCCTTCCACAGCTCGAAAGTCAAAGTCAATGTCAGGTAAAGTAAAGTCCCCCTCAAACACAACCTCCTTGTCATCCACTTTGATGGCTTTAGCACAGTTGGCGCTTACGGGAGAGACTTCTGATTCTTCACATAGACCCCCATGTTGGGCCCCCCTCCGGGAGGGAGTTGAAGGGCAATCTCCAGTACCTACGTCAAAAGGATTACCCAAGGAGTAAGAACTGAGGGATCAGCTGCTAGCATTTCCTCCAAGGGCAATACCAGGGGCGTAGGGCCGAAACTCTCATGTGCTCAAGGAGCCATTATAAACTCAGAGAAATTGCTGACCCTCTCCAATTCTTCTTTAACAGGACCAGACAGCATGTTTATAACTGGAGAGGGGCAAGCAAACTTCCAGTCATTTGGACTTAATTGGGCCAGGGTCGAAGAGGACTTAGTCAAAGATATGATCTGGAAGAGAGGAACTGAAGGTTTCCACCAATTCATGAGACATAACTATGGGCATTTTTTTTAAAATAGCCAGAAATAGAAGAGTGAGATTTCTAAAGATGCTGCTGTGAGCTTCTATTGCCACAGGTGGTTTTCTATAATTTAATTTTGTGTTTATGAGTAAAAGAATTATACACCCAAAGTGCAATTTCTCCAGTATCATCGTTTTCCCCGGGACTCCTCAAAACCAGCTCCCGAGCTCAGGCAGAACCGAGAAGAAAGCCACACACTTGTGGTACCCAATTCACTCCTTGCATGTACCAGCACCAGTGCATCAAGTACAGAAACAACAGTGGCATTGGAAATGCCCCTCAGCTCTATTGGTGTTTGAGCCACAAGCTGCACTGACCCCACCTTCTCCCCCTGCAGACCTCGCCATTACCACTGCACCCAGTTCCAGTGCTGGAAAAAGTGACAACATGTTCTCCGGCATAGCTACCTGCTTCTTGTGTGATGCAGCTGCCCAGGTCGACCTAGCAATAGGAGGGCACGAGCATGACTAGTCGCTTGTGCAGCACTTCGCTCAGCACTGAGGCAAGTTCCTTACTTATCAACCTGGCACTGTGTGGCACTCAAGTACTCTCTTTTCTCACTATTCCTGTTGAGTCAAATAAAAATAATGGCCTCTCACTGGTTTATCATAGGCTTATCATGGTTGACCGATTAATCACTGACCGTTTTGGCACATTTGTATGGCATTTTTGGAGTAGCTCCAGGACTCCAGCACTCAATCAGTGCAAGTTACGGCCAGCTAGCCCAAGATAGAAAAAGATAGGCAAAATAAGAATATTGACAGGCAGACTGGACAGGACTGGCTTACCAAGGAGGCATGGTGGCAACAAGCAGTACTGAGACCTAGCAGGGCCGCTTCCGCAGAACCCACTCTCTCCATAGTGCAGACACCCTAGTGGAGTCTTACGCAGCCTTTGGAAGCCATGCAGTTGTCTAACTCCATCGCCAGCTAAACGCTTTCCGATCCAACTTCGATGTTAGCTGTAGAACTTTGATGATGCTTTGGTGCTAGCTCTCCCCTAGTTTCCACTCATTTTTAAGAATGAGGCAGGCAGACTAAAGAGACTAAGGAAACAGATAGGGCAGGACATGGCAGGACTGAGCAGAGATTCTGTGTCTCAGAGCTATGCTTTTGATCAGTAGAGGTTTCTTTCCGAGGGCGTGGGGGCTCTGCCCCGTTATATTCTACAATATTACAGCAATGCCTATATTTTGTTTTAATAGAAAAAAACCTTTGTTATTTAGTATTGTAGTGGTCAAATTAATAGTTACTACTAGACCACGCAGCACTGTCTGCCCCATTCACCGACACCGCCGCCGTTGTCTAGTGACCATTTGTGGACATTGTCAAGTGCCTCTGCTTGACTGCATGCTTGGTCTCTGGGCGGGCCCAAAGAAGCCTAAATGTTTGCTGGGCTGACAACTTCACAGCCCTGAAGCCTGTGAGGTCATCAGCTCAGCAAAGACCTAGCTTCAAGTCCCAGTCTCCACCCCCAATGGCGTTGAGGTAAAGTTAGCCCTGGGCATTTTAAATACAGGCCCAGTATCGCTAATCCTCCATGTCAGACAGAGAGTAGAGAGCTTATCCACCCACCCTTTCCCAAATCATTACAGTGACGAGTTGGGAAAGGGTGTGGCAGGCAAGAAGCCAAGGAATCGAGCCTGCGCAGAATCGACCTGAAACTGCTTTCCTCGTGTGAGTCTTCATCAATCGGAGTGGTGGAAGCCATTTTATCAGTACTGTCTGCGTCACTCGAGTTGGACACTCAGACTGCATGTTTTTGGAGCCAAGGGCCAGAGGCAGTCTGAATCCGAATCGGATTCAACATTACTGAAGTGCCGGCTGAAGCTGAGCCTGAGCTAGTACTGGTTGCTTGCAGCACCACACATCACTGCAGGTTGCTGTCCGAAGTACTAGGACAGTAGGGCTACTTGTGAATTCAGGACTTCATGAGTTGGGCAGTTCACCAGGTAAGGCCCAGGTGGGCATTTTTCAACTTATATAGGGCCGTTTAGCTTTTGGGTCTTTTTGCATGATTGGATGTTGGAGTGGGGAGGGGGTCAGATACAGTGCATTGCATTGCCATAACAAATATTTCAGTTCAGTACAATTTCATATTTGCCCTCGCTAAATGGAACAAAACGTTGATTCAAACTCTGTAAACTGTGGGCAGTTTGTGATATTTATAACCGCATCATGGGAGTGCAGAAGGACAGGAGTTGGACTCCTTCATGTGCGGGCAATATAGCACTGCCCACATAGGTTTTGGGACAGGGGCAGAACACACATCCATTACAAGATTCCATCTTACAGCTCAGAGCTGCTTTTCTCTTGATGTCTGAAATATTGTAACACTCTCTGTTGTGTTAAGGCCATGGACGCATACCCTACATTTATCATTCTTTCGTGAACCCACTCTGCGGTTTTAGCCTCTGTTCTTTCTTTGTCATCACTTGCCTCTTTCCTCACGTGTCCCTCATAGATGGTGTCTTCCCGAAGGTTATCTGTGGTCTCATACCCTCCTCTTTACCTATAACCGGATCCATCCTTGGGTGAAACATACTATATTTGGAGCGATTTAAGTAGAAACATAATACATCACAAAGGCCTTGTAGACACTGCTGAGGCTGGGGTGTTGGTGCTAGTAGTTTGTTGCCATAGCTCCTTGAGTCTGGTTTTGGTAATTATGCAAAATTATAGAACCAACAGTGTAAGGGGAAGACAAAGGCATGTAAACTCCACACAGTTTAGTATACAGGGCATCACAGTGCTATAGAAGTCTGTGCCAATATAACATGTACGAGGCTACTGATTTACTCTGTGAATGTACTTCTTAGGAAGTCTTCACAAGCTGACACCTTTAACTGACTTTGTTTGGGCAATGCTAAGTAGGGATGTCACCTTAGAGATAGAGAAGGGATGTCTAATGCCTTTAATTTCCTGACCACAGATGAAGTCTGACTTAAATGTTGAAGCAGTTCTGGCTTGTGTTCTAGTTCTAAAGTTGTTTATTCTTTTCATGATCCACCGCAGCAGACTAATCCGTAGGTTAAGTTTTGTATTAGTTCAAAAGTATTTTTACAACCTCGTCTTGAGGTGCTTCTATATTCAATTGTTTTTTGGCTTTGTAATAAATCCCCTAAATTGAATCTGGAGTCTGTGCTCTTTCCGAGTTACAGTTATTGATCTTGATAACTTGTTGTCATGCATGATACTCCTCTTTACACTTCTCGCCAGGTAATAAAAGATCTGTCGACCCAGGGTTCTCAGTAAGTTTTTTTGGAGGAACCCGACTTTTGTTGGAGGAATCAGACTTTGGACACCTCTATGTGTATGTGTAAGTCTGTGTGTAGTTTAGGACCGATGGAATTTGTACGTATTTATATTGAATGCTGATTTCCTCAGTGGGGACACATGATCCAGGGTAGCCTTCGGAAAGGATGGCTGCCCCATTAACTGATGCCCAGATCCCAGGAGAGAGCATGGTGATGTGACATACTGTGGAACATGAAACACTAGTCCCTACCAACAGTAAACCAGAGCATGATCTTTCTTGCTGTGCATGCTCAGTAACAGTGGCAGGTGATTTTATTGACTGTGTGAAATACTCTTTTGTTAGGTGATTAGCACAATATTCTGACAGGTGATATTGTTTTTTTTTAGCATTAATCATGTTACATCTTCACATTGAAACGGAAAGTGCGGTCTAATGTATTTTTAACAAATGCCGTGAAGTAGGTGAAAAAGATTTATAGAGTCATTTTTGGCGAGGTTATCTTTGTGTTCAAAGAATGGTAGTGAAACTTTCACTTGATGATGTGCCCTCAATTCTTCTGTCACTGTTTTTATTCACTTGCTTTGCTCATTACTCACTAAATAACGTATACAAGTAAGACATCATTTGAGTCACACAGTTTTTCACTCACACTAAGGGCCCGATGTAGGTAATCTCGATTTACCTACTCTTAAATACCGAATCATACAGATTCGGTATTTAAGAGTAGGTAAATGGGAGGTAGGTAATTTCACTTTTGAAATTACCGAATCGGAATGATTCGGTAATTACCGAATCGGTATTTACCGATTCGGCAATTGACATTGATTCCTATGGGCTTTGAGGCCCATAGGAATCAATGCCAATTACCGAATCGGTAAATACCGATTCGGTAAAATTACCGAATTTGCAAGGGGGACAGGGTGTCACTTTGACATCCTGTTGCACCCCTCAATTGTGCATGGGTGCCCATGTTGCTGACATACATGCCCTTATGTGTACCCCTGCACTTGCTCCACTCACCAACCTCACCATCCTTTCGCCGATCACTGCTCTCATAAACTGACCAATATTTCTATGTCACCCTCGCCCCCACTTCCTACAGCTGCCGTTGCTATCCTCTGCGTCTGTTTCCATGGTCGTTTTCTCCACAGCTCGGAGGCTCAGAGGGCATGTAGGTCTGCAACATGGCACATTTTTTTAAAGCAAAAAAAATGCTTTTTGAAGGGTTTTCATTATTTACCACCAACTTTTAGTTGGTGGTAAATAACGAATTCTTAAACCCTGGTAGCACTGATTGCAGTGCTACCTACATGTTAAATTACAGAATCGGTTATTTTACAGATTCGGTATTTTACTGAATCGGAAAAATTACAGATTCGGTAAAATTACCGATTTTGTAATTTAACATGCCCCTACATCTCAATATCCAAATACCGTCGGAAACTTCAGCCGTTTCTGACCGGTATTTGCCTACCTACATCGGGCCCATAGTGACAATGTCAGAAAACAGTGAAAACATGTAGTGCTTCAAAGCTGCCTCCTGAGACACTTCAGGAAGATGTTCATCATCATAGAGGAAGAATAGCAGTGGACAGCTGGTAGCAATGATAATTGAGGAAAGGTTAAGGAGCAGCACAGCAGTAGATTGCATTGAGAAAGGATTGAGTGGAGACAGAAGCAGAGACTACAGAGAGATTAGATAGCAGAGGACTGGCGAGACGGCAAAGAGAAAGGTCAGAACACGAAAGACTGAGGATAGCAGAGCAACATTAAGAAACAGCATAGAAGACGAATAACACTGGAGAGACAGACAACAGAGAGAAATTATAACAAAGACAAAACTGTGAATCACTGCAGGGAGGGAAGAACAGTAGCAGAAGAAAGACGCAAGAAAGAAATGAAGGTTCTGCAGAAAAGAGGAATAGCAGAGTTAAGATCAAGAGACAGGCAAAAGAGAGAAGGTTTAACAGAAAGACTAACTGCTGAAAGGAACAATACAATAGACAGACATCAGAAAAGATTATAGCAGTGAAGAGATAGAGACAAACTACAGAGAAGAAGAATGGGGAAAAATGTAGCGAGAGACAGACTACAAAGAGCACCACAATGCTCTTTTGAGTGTAAATGTGTGGTGTGTAAGCCTCTTTTACTATTTCTGTTAATATGTGAAAATTGAGCTGCGAAATACACCATTTCTTAAAAAAATTCTCCCCAGTCAAGTCAGACTTGGTTCCTTCTCTTACCCACATGATCTATGTTACACTTAGTTATTAACGCCCCACTACTTTCATAGTTCACTAGTCGCCACTGCTTGGATTATGGAAACTTAGTTGGCAGGGACTGAGTCCAGGACCGACCAGCTATAGTCTCTTACTTGCCCTCCTACTCACTCACAAAGAAACACGTGATTAAACACCCCAGAACACAGCCCTCCTGACCCTCTCAGGAATCGCGGATGCAGGGAAAACCCTTTTGCTCTCACCCACATACTAGTCCACAATAAGTTCTGACAGAGACACTAGGAAAGTTTACAATGTTTATTTTATCTACTATGCTCTAGTCTGCAGTACACGTGCCACAAAAAGTAGGAAAATGCCCAACACAGTTAGCATAGTATGTAGTCCATAAATCATAAATGGAGCTATCATTATATACAACAGTGTAGCCTAACTTCTGTCCCTCTCTACAAAAGTAATAATTATATGTCAGGAGATCTCTAGGTGTTACCAGCAGACCCCGTACATCAGTATACACAGATAAACGTTTTGCATCTCAGGTGCTGTCATGATCTTCTCCCTGGAAAAGTCTCTCTCCAAGAGTGTGTTACCTATCTGTGCAAACATATAACACGAAGTGCATGCTCCCAAAACAACAACTGCATTCGTGTGTTTTGCCTAGGTGCTAGGGCCTGACCAGGACAGAATAGCAAGGGGCATTGTTGTTCGACCTCGTCTACACGTTCAGACTACATCAAAGGAAAGAGCAGAACGGAAAAACAACAGCGTATTCTGTGTGAAAGTAGATTGCGGCACAAAGTAAAATATACCTGTAGAGTAACGTGTGCAAAGCAGAGAACAGTCTGCAATGTGCTCACGCTAACATAGAAAAAACAACAATGGGCCTGCACTGGACTTGAGACACTGGGAGTGGGGGACTGAGAGCAGGACTGCTGGGTCACGAGAGTGATCACAGAGGCAAACATATGTGAACCCCTGCACTTGCTCCACTCTCCAACCTCACCATCCTTTCGCCGATCACTGCTCTCATAAACTGACCAATATTTCTATGTCACCCTCGCCCCCACTTCCTACAGCTGCCGTTGCTATCCTCTGCGTCTGTTTCCATGGTCGTTTTCTCCACAGCTCGGAGGCTCAGAGCTTCGGCGACTCTGGTACTCCGAGCTCCTTACCTATGTTGCTCTATTTTCATCTGACTCGCGACTGCCTCGCTATCTCCACACCACACCTCTTCGACGGAATTCGCTTAATCAACCAACTGATTTGAATCTTGTTTTCAGAAGAGTTTGTAAGCATTGGCAACCTAGGCATTTGCTCACGGAACCCACCTTCCAGGCCCTCCCTTAGTAACGGATAAAGACAGGTAGCATTCCCATAGAAATATCAGCTGGCATATTCAACAATTCATTTTTTTAATTTTCAAGCTACTTCACAGAAGCTTAATGTTCATGCCTGCCAAGTTCATCCGTAACCATGCACTTTCAGGTATTTCGTTGAAAAATAGTCTCTCTGTCCCATATTGATTTCCTTAATTTGCCTTACCTCTTGTAATTGACTCCTCTCTCTTTCGCTCTCTGCCAATTTGTACATCTCTGCGTAACTACCACTTCTCACTCTGTCTCAACTCTCTCTTCCTAACCTATGTCAAACTGTCCACTCTCAGTACTATCCCACCACTTTCTCAACTTAAGCCTTCCTCAACCCCACCTCTGTGCACCTTACTGCTGTTTTCATCTTGCCTCCAGGTATCACTTCTCCTTTTACTTCTCCTCCTTGTTGAGCAAATCTCTCACTTTGCCTTACCTCCAGCTCTCGAACCATCCCTCTATAATTCGCCTCAAACTACCTCTCGCTCAGCCCCCTCTCTACCTTATTTCTTTCTCTACCACACACTTCCCTCCCTCACTCTTTCACTAATTTCCATCTGCCCCAGGATTGTCTCTACATCCCTAAATATCCTCTCATATTACATAATCAATAATTTGATACCTTACTTCTACACCCATCCTCTCACTTTCTACTTTATTTTAACTCACCTCTAGTACTAGTCTACTTCTTTATCACTTCATCTCATTCTCTATCACTAGTTCGTTTTTCTCTATTATTAGATCCTCTTGCTGTCTCTCATCTCTCTTTGCCCCTTCGTATTTCAACTTGCTCTCTCTTTCTTCCTCTCTTTATGCCTCTCTCTTTTTTACAACTCTATATTTTTACCTCATCACCCCGTCAATGCTGCTGTCTCTATCAAACAGCCCTCTGTATGCGTCAACCTTTTTGTCTACCTTTGCATCTGCCAAATCTCTCTTTCTCTACCTCACACCAGTCTCTCTACATCAGCTTTTTCTCTACGTACATCATCTCTCATTCATCCATCCATCCCTATCTTATATCACTCTCTGTATTTCCCTCTGCCTCATTAATCTCTTTACCTGATCTGGCTTTCTATACATCTTGTCAGTTTGCACCTCTCTCTACTTCATTACTCTCTTTCTACCTTGTATCTCTCTATACTTCAGCTCTTACCCTTTCAACCTTAACTCTCCCTGTATATAATTATCTTTCACTCACCGTTCTTTCCACATACATCCTCTCTCTCCACCTCTCTCCTAGGTAAACCCCCGTATTTACTTCTAATTTTCTGTATCTCTATCTCATTTTAAATACAATTCTATTTCTCTATCTCTCTTTCACTACCTGCCATATTCTCTGTGTTCCTCTCTGTAGCGTTCTCACCATTCTCTTATTACCTTATGTCTTCCCTACCTTATCTCACCTACACCTCCCTTCTTCATCTACTTCATAATTTTCTTTAAATCTGTCTTTTTCCTGTGTGTCATGGTCTTCGATTTTTCTTACTCAGCAGAGCGATGTCTAGCCTAAGGGTGGACACGTAGACAGAGGAGAGGGAGAGAACATCAGGACTGATAATGAGAGAGGAAATGATCAATGGGATGGTGAAATACTAGAAGCAGTGTTTTCATAGTCATGACTAGGACAGTGCTTTGATTTTCATTGTTCCATTGAGAACACCAGTACTGATGAGGGATTTATTTGTGATTTCGATTATCTGGCAAATAAAGCCACAGTTTCACATCTCTTCTGCAGATATCTTATTTATTATAATTCACTAGTCGATTAAACATCAATCAAGACTCCCTCACTGTATTGGCACTACAATAGAAGGAACAGGATGGTTAGAAACAGTATTGGTTGTAAAATATTGTTTCAAGACAAACATTTAAAAAAGAAAGTCCAGCAGCAGGGAGAGATGACTTTATCAATGCTCATTCAAGCTTTTTCTGGGTTCTACAGGCTGGTGGACTCTGGGCAGCTTGACAGAACCATGTTGTCTTCTGATGGGCGTGTGGGATTGCTCTAAGCTGCACCTACTGTTCTTGAATGAAAGACATACATTTTCCCTTTCCAAGCAGCAGTCCTGAGCACCACAGGCATCAGGCACTGGTGTCCATGGCCCCCTGCACTTGAACAGAATGCCATTTAAATGACTCCAAAATGAGTCAGTTCGCCAAGTGTTGCTGGGGACTGAGTCACTCAGGGGACAGTTAGTCTTTTGGTTTCAAATGTGGTTTTTTTTAAGAATATAGTCTTAGTAGTGATGCTGACCTCAGCACGCTGCGAAACTGCATACAAAATAGGTTTGCTACCTGATGAAGAGGTAAGTTGTCTTAAAGTAATGCACTGTGACATAGTCCACAGTACCTATATAAATATGGGCCTTCCTAACATTGATTGTTGAGGTTTCAACCTCTTAAAGTAGTTGTTAGTAAGGCTTCCTAACTGGCACATTTCACATGCATGATATTGGTGGCAGAGTACCTCACCCTCAATATTTAAGCTTGTGCATCCCAGAACCCCTTGACTATTTCTTATCTCACTATCGAGAGGCTTTCTGAGGACGTTCTTTTTCACATTCCCTCTTACTCTTGGCTGGATTAAATCTTTATACGTGCACGTGAGGACGGAGGAAAGGGAAACCCCAACAGGCGTAGCTCTATATCTGGATAATCTAAGCATTCCTCTTGCCGTTATATACAAAACGTACCCCCGTCCTCACTCCCTATAAGACAGTCACTTTTTCCCAAAGAAATACAATATTACCATACCTCTGCATCTAATATAGTCAGGTTCGGACTGGGCCGGAAAATAGGCCTGTGCACCAAACTAAAAGTAGCACCCATTAGCGAATCAGATAGGGAAACAAGCATTTGCATAGCCAATAGGTCTCGCCTTGGGGCTCTATAAATATTTAGTTATGCAGCACATTATACTGGGTGCTATAAAATCAACTGGTACTTCACTGGTGAAGGACCACATACACCCAAGATTGGACTTCTGTGCTATTTAATGAACACTGGAAGTGCAATTTATGCCCAGATAGGGCAAGTCTGAAACCTAAAGGAATTTAGACTGTGAATAAAATTAATGTTATTCAAATAATGCCTTCACTAACCGCAGCAGTTGGTGATGCAATACAAATAAACCTATATTGGTTAATGGCAGGAGTGACACAATGCACAGTACTTGATTATTTTTGCAGCTTTCCCGAAATAAGCTAGTAAATGTGGGATTATTTTGTTTTATTCGTTGTAGTATAACAGACCAGCTGAGAGCAAAATAAAGTGTGCCGAAGGTAACAGAAAAAGACAGAATCAAACACCTATATGTGATAGGATCAGTAACAGAAAAGGACAGAGACAAATACAATCTATGCACAACTAAAAAGTCAGCATTTCTGAAAGGCATATAAAAGAATGAATAAAAATCGAGGGGTGTGCTTGAAGCCCAAAGAAGACATACTGCATGTTTCGCAGATAGCAAATTCACGTTGCCTAGGCTTGACCTAAGAAGTGGCCACATTTGCAAATCGGGGTACTGTTGACTTGTAAAACCAAGCACTGTTGGTGTTTTACAAGGCATAGGAGATGTAAATGTAAATGTAAATGTGCTGGATTTGTAAAGCGCACAGCTGCCCGTGAGCGTCCCGGCGTTTGCTATGGGAACCCATCCTGGTATTCCCCTGTGAGAAACCCCGGCAGGGTGTCCACAAGGTGAAAGCCAGGCATCCCGCCGCGAGGGGCCGTAGACAACATGCTTTTGTGCTTACTGCAAGCAATGCTTGTGGAAATATCAGGGAAATGAACAGTAATAAAAACTGCCCACAGACCATAAATTAGGCCTACTAACAGCCAAAAACAAAGCCCACACACTATCCTGTCAGACTAGCCCATCGGACACTGTCTGAGTGCCCAATGGGCCAGCACAACCCTGTATGTAGCCACTCTCTGAATCAAGGACATCTGCTTCACGGATTCCTATTTTATAGAGAAGTGCTATACTCAAGCATTCATCAATAGAATTATTTAATCTTTATAGTCCAATAAATTAATACAGCAAATCTAAATATAATCAATTCTGGTAATTTAAGTATATGCGAAAAAACAAAGACATACATAAAAAGGTAAAGTTCCTTATTTTCTGCATTAATTGCACTATTTAGACCACAGATGTAGAACCCAGGAATCCTTTTAGTTTCTTTCGTCAATGCAGGTGCTGATTTGCACATAATGTTTCTACCACTCTGTAGTTCTATAACAGTAAAGTAATTCCAATCTTGACATTGCTTTTCTTTCTTTAATTGTGACATTAAACTGATTTGTACATCAATGTGCCAAGAAGTCGCATTAATGCCACATCAGGGTGAATGCTTGATTGTGTTTTCTGTCTATTGCGAAGATTACAGTCCCTATATTCTTTCTATTTGAAATCAGCATTGTTAGTTTATCCAGTGAATAGAAAAAGATTACTTTGCCTTCAATTACAAATAGTTAAAGAGATCATAATTTAGCAATCAATCTAGTGCAATTCTAGCTTCACTTATGAGCATTTTTCTAATCATGGAGATTATTTAAATGTATTTAAATAGTTTAAACCATAACCTTTCCAATCTGTTTCTCCTTGAGTGGCGGCATTAACGTTTGTAGTATACCCTGTAGAGCAGGTGTCCATTGAGCAGGCTGGTTAGTAGAACTCAATGCTTTGAGCTTTGCAATGGAACTATCCTGTTTGCTCCCCTAAACTGCTGCACAATCTGTGCCAGTCCCCAATAGGAAATCGTTCAATCTTTAATTATTTTAAAATTTCTGTCCGACCATGGCTTAATCAACTTCACCTGCAATTTCTGAATGCTATAACAAAAAGTGATGCGCTCTATATGGGCTATAAAATCTGCTATATTTTTTTTTTTTATTCATTGAACATCTTGTAATTTACTGGTCTACTTTTAATGTGTTATTATAAACATAAGTGTCACAAAGGTTCTGATCTGGTTAATTTTGATTTTGGACGGCTGGTATTTGATCCTTAGCTGTGGGCGAGTGTAACTGAGCCAGTCACACACTGTAAACATCAGTTAAAATAGATTTGAGTGCTAGTTGCCAGTGACCACCTTTTAATAGACGATGGGGGCAGAGGACAGGCTCCTGAAACATTTATAGTCTAGGTTGCTCAGATCTGGTAGTCCTGGTGGATGGAACACACTCTCAGAAGAAAAAAACACCTATCTAAAGCAAAAAGACCATTGGAGCAGCAGAAATCAGCCTAAATTTGGTCTGCTCATGTGTCTGCCCGAGGAGTCCCAGAGAGTGCAGGTCCAAGCAAAACGTTACCACTTTTTAGGGGTTTATGACTAATTCTTCTAGGAATGGCCAGTGTCCTGGAGTACTAGCCCAAGACAAGTGTGCCATAGCACAGGCCAAGTTTTGAGTAGGGACCTAGTGAAGCCCTTTTAGACCTGTTATCCTTATGGTGACCTTTCCCCAAAATGATTGCCTTCTGCCTGCTGTTTTTTCTGATTCTCTTTGTTGGCCTTAGGACTCTGAGCACTTTATCACTACTAATCAGTGCTAAAGTGCACAAGCTTCTTCCCTAAACATGATGACATTGGTGTAAACTCAACTGGCATATTTGATGTACTGATTTGTTTTCATAAATTGATGTTGGATTTTTATTGTGTAATGTCTTTTACCATTTAACTGTTATGGTGGTTTTAAATGCTTTACACATACCTCTCTCTTAGAATTAACCCTGACTGCTCATTTCGTAGATACCAAGGGTTGAGCAAAGGTTAATTTACTGAGACTTGACTGGACCTATTTGTTATTGTAGTATTATTATTAGTTGAGGGTGAATAACCCCACCTACTAATAACCCATTTTCCTACATTTGTCATTGAGGGTCAGGCTCTTAACTAATTAACCTAATACTAGCACACATTATACCAACTAGTAAGGACTTCCTTCTGTGTCCAGTGTTAGTGCCTAGGTAGTCGAACAGGGTTTCATAGTAAACCTTCTATGTTTAATCCTTATGTGGAGCCACTTAGTGATCTTCTGTGCATTAATACTGAGAGTCATGCCTGTAGTGTGTTGATGTAAAAAACTCACCTCACCAAAACTCAGTCTCCTCACTACTCCCACGCAGCGGATCTTAGCGCTGCCGAGGGAACCTGTCCAAACAAACTCTTGGCGCCATTTCCGCCGCACCCTAGGGCCACGCCCCTTTTCGGAGGCCACGCCCCCAAGACTACAAAAGACGCTAGTGCCCAGCATTCTTTCTGAAGATTTCTCCTCCTGAGGCGGAAGCCGGGAGCCGAACGTAGTGAGCACTTTATTTTTAACTTTGTGAGTCACAATTGTAGTGTTGTTGCTTTTAATACTGAGAGTCATGCCTGTAGTGTGTTGATGTAAAAAACTCACCTCACCGAAACTCAGTCTCCTCACTACTCCCACGCAGCGGAACTTATCGCTGCCGAAGGAACTTGTCCCAGCAAACTCTTGGCGCCATTTCCGGCGCACCCTAGGGCCACGCCCCTTTTCGGAGGCCACGCCCCTCCTTCCCAGTGCCTACACCCTATAAACTATGTGCTTATTTCAAACGCGCAGCGGGCGAGACGTCTGCGCGCCGAAGGCGCGCCTAAGGCAAGCCCGTCTGCGCCCGTCATCGCCAAGACATAGCCTCTCGCCTGTCCCCCTGGCCAAACTCCACGAGAAATCCGCCTCTATGATAGAAATTCCCTAGTCGCCCTCAACCCCGGACAGAGCTGCGAGGTGATATCAGGACCTCTCGGGCAGACTTGCCTCCAATGTAAGTATTGTCATTTCTCTACACCAAGCCCTTGCCTACTTAGGCACCTCTCAGGCGCTCAAATCAAACCCCCCTTATCATCCTTCAACTTAATGTCAGGCCCCTCGTTAAACACCACTTAGAAGTAAACACTCTTCTACTTGAAGAGAATCCTGACATTCTCTTTCTATGCGAAACCTGGCTCCGTGATGACATGACCAGCATACAGAACCTCACGCTACCAGAAAGCTACTTAATGAAATCGTTAAATAGATACGCCAGAGGAGGCGGCATCGCTGTCATCTACAGAAAACAATACATCTGTTCTTTTACTAAAGAAAATATCTGGAGCTGCGAAAGTGCTCCATTTAATATCACGACGGGCCCTCACTTCTCCCTATCTGGCCTCTATATCTACCGCCCCCCCGGACCTGTTTCTAAATTTACTGAAGCTCTCCTTGAAGTGGCAAGCTCCTTAGTGGTGAGCTCGGCCAATTTTACCATACTAGGAGACCTGAATCTCCATTTCGACCTGAACCAAGATTCCATCATTAAAAACCTCCTAGCTGACCTATCAGCCTTACAACTATATCCTTTGATCCAGGCGCCACCCACTCAGCCGGGCATACTTTAGACCCTGTTTTTACTAACATCCTGGAGACTTTTATAGAGGCACCCAAACCCATGGGATGGACAGACCATTACCTAATCAAATTCACCATACTGATCACAGAAACATTCAAGAAGGCCGAACCTACTCGTCACCTAAAAAGATCGTGGCACAAACTCTCAACCAGTGACCTGCACTCCGCTCTTGTAGAATTCCGGCATGAAGCACATATGGATATCAACACTACATATGCTGCCTTCCATGACTGGATCACGAAGGGACTAGATTCCCTCATCCCTCTCAAATGGTCTAAGGGACGTAACTCCCCTTCCAACCCATGGTATAACAACACCTTAAAATCCATGCGGAAGGATTGCAAGAAAGCCGAGAGAGTCTGGAGACGAGAATACAATGATAGAGACAAAGCTATCTACCGGGGTAAACAAAAACTCTACCACAAAACCATCTGCTCCGTGCGTGCCACCTTCTATGCAGAAGAAATTAACTCTAGCCCTAACCCCGCTAAAGTTGTTTTTAAACTGGTAGAAGAACTGCAGAGTAGCAGATCTCCCTCTGCTAATATCACCTCCGCGCAACAATGTGAGGACCTCGCCACATTTTTCGTAGAGAAGGTACAAAAAATCTACAAATCATTCCCACAGACCGGCTCTGCTCTACCTACCTCCCCTAATTCCATCAGCAATGGCACCATTATGATGCTCATACCTGAAATCTCACATGAGGATCTTACGAAACTTTGTAAAAAGGTCAAATCTGGATCCCCTGCAGACCAGATGCGGCCGGCCCAATTTATTGAATCCCTAGAATTTTTCCTGCCATCCTTGGCATCTATATTGAATCTCTCCTTCTCCTCGGCCAATGTCCGGACTGCTTGGAAACAAGCCTGGGTCTCTCCCATCATCAAAAAGCCGACCCTGGACCCCTCCAAGTTGGAGAACTTTAGACCTATCTCACTGCTCCCATGGCTATCTAAACTTGCAGAGGCCCATGTAAACACCATCCTATCCCAGCACATGGATCTTAATAACATCTTAGACCCATCCCAAAATGGATTCAGGCCGGGCCACAGCACTGAGTCTGCCCTCTTAGCCACGTCTGAACATCTACGGACGATACTTGACGCCGCTCAAAGTGCTGCGCTGATTCTGTTAGACCTCAGCGTAGCCTTTGACACGGTCTCCCATAACGTACTTTTATATCGTCTGGCCAATGTAGGAATCTCAGGTCTTGCCCTGGAATGGTTCCGCTCTTTCTTGAAAGACAGATCTTTCCGGGTGTCAGCTCCCCCATTTCTTTCCCAGCCTCACCCCATCGGACAGGGTGTCCCTCAGGGCTCTGCACTTAGCCCATCCCTCTTTAACCTATATGTGCAGCCACTTGCCGCAGTGGCTAAAGAATGGGATCTCACGCTGGTGTCATACGCAGATGACACGCAGCTGGCCATCACTCTCACTGAAGGCCCTTCCACAACGGCCTCAAGATTTAGAGATGGTCTGGCTGACGTAGCCCAGTGGATGACGGACAACTGCCTGCAGCTCAATGCAGGCAAGACGGAGGTGCTGCTCCTAGGTAAGAACATCAGCTACTGGAACAAGCACTGGTGGCCCTCATCGCTGGGCACCATCCCACCCCCTAAATCCCTGGTCAAAAACCTTGGCGTCTGGATGGACTCCGCACTTAACTTCCAGACCCACACAAAAAAAGTGGCAGCCACCTGTGTGGGCCTGCTGAGGAGCCTCAACCCAATACTCGGATTCTTCGACTCCAAGGTTCGCCAGCTCATTGTCCAGGCTACTATTCTCTCCCGCTTGGACTACGCCAATGTTCTACTACTGGGCACCAACAAAGAGGAGATAGCACGATTACAACGTGTGCAGAACACCGCGGCAAGAGCCTTGGTTGGTCTCCCCCGCAGATGCTCAGCCAGAGCTACAATTCAAAAAATGCCCTGGCTACCCATCGAATCGCGTATCCAGTTCAAAACACTCATCATGATTTTTAAAATACTTAAAACTGGACGCCCTGAACTACTCCGCCCACTTCTAACACCATATGTGCCACAACGCAACCTTCGCTCACTAGGTCAACACCTACTGACTGTACCCCGGACAAAGCTTGCTCGCACTGGCGGACGCTCCTTTAGGGTATTGGGAGCCATACTATGGAACAGCCTTCCTCTGTATATTCGCTCATTGGAAAATTTGACTGCTTTCCGAAAAACGATCAAAACCCATCTGTTCCCCTCTCCATAGCTCTCCTAGCCATTTCCCCTCTCTTCCTCCACTGGAGCTGATGTGGTCTTCTTAGCGCCGGGACGCCTCTTTGCTGGGGCAGCTGTCGCGCTCTACCAAATAGTAACATAACATAACATAACATTTGAGGATTAAGTTATTACAAATATGATCTCAATTCACATTAAACCTGAAGTTATTGTTTATAAGTCAAAAGCCTTTGCACATACATGCACCCAGATTACAGAGGAATGTATTTGATTAAATCATCAGAAATCAAAGTCTTGCCCATCGCCTTACCGATGCTGACCCACCGATCCAGTCTTTGCTCATCTCTTACTGTGCTTTGGTCCCAAGATCATTAGATTCACAAAATCCATTAATATTATGTTGGTTGATATAGTTCATCTTTAACTCAAATGAAAAACATGATTAAGGACACCCGGGCTGATCATAGGGAACTAAAATGCAGCTAAACTCCCGTCAAATTAACTGCTAAACAGTGGTCCAAAACCTGTGCTAGGATGGACTACAGGAAAACCTATCTCACGGGTGCTCCCAGGCCTGATTAGATCCGCTCAAGCAAAACAAGTATGATGTCACTTTGATAGGATCACTTTGGTCCTGTTTGCGTTGAAATATTTCCAATCGATTGTAGATGAATCTTCAAAGTCCCTTATATTGTCAACATATTTCTCAGTAGCCGTTTTCCTTGTAATCTAGCTGCTAAGGTAGCTGTCTCTGCTAGCTGTCATTTCCTTGTATTACGGATTTACCTCATCCATAATCTCCTAGTCTTACATATGTATGCGCATGTTATTTCTGTAGTATGGTAGCTAAAGACAAGCATAAAGTCAACACGTAATAGGAGAGGAAGCTGTGTTGTGGACTGTTAATACATTGTAATGTGCTGTTATTGGTGTTACAAGAGTTGCTTGCTTCTATAATCATTGTTAATATTCGAGCCCTAAATGCCATGTCTCCGTATTCAGTTTTGCACTATTTCTCACATACTGCATCTTTTACCTACCTGCCTATTACCTTGAATCTGGATTGCAAACAGATAAAATAAATGAGCAGATTCAAATTGTGCCTCATATCCCTTCACCAAGAAGTCAATGTAAGTTTATTATTAGACCCTCTATCAGGGAATTTCACCTTAAGAAACATTATGTTAATATGATGGTGAAACTTTGACCACGTTGCTACACATAACCCTCAATGACTAAGATTAACAGTGTGAAGAACAACATTTCTTGAGAAAATACTGAAATATATAGACGGATCAATATGATGAAGATAAATTGCGTGTTTCAGTGCCTGTTGCTTATAAAACTTCAACTACGAAACACTACTAGAAACTGTACCAACAAATAAAACCTACAATTCGGGTATAACATTTCGATTTTGTGATTTATTTTCATTAGTCACTAAGTGGCGTCAAGTTTATTGTAAAGTTCAAATGAACTAATCAATAAATCAATATGAAAAAATAGCAATTGGGTTTTATGATTCTGCGTATTGTTATGTATTTTAATTTGTAGTAATTCACTATGTTCACCTCATTGTCTGGCTAAATAAGGTGAAATTGCGAAAATGTCGATACCCTTGAACGACCTCCCTACTCTGCAGCATCTTCCAGGGCGTCATGTCCTATTAGGTACCATCTGTCATGTTATTTCTCACCGTCTCACAGATGCATCCTAATCACTCCCCTCCCAGTAGCCACCAAATGGAAACCGTCATTATATGTAGGCAGGTCACTGACTGGGAAGCAGGTTAATTTAATGAACAGCAATGTGCATTTCATCTAATTGCCCAAGAATACATTTCCCTCTCTCCAGAGTCTCTCACTCATCGCAGTGTTTAGTAACAGGAGACGTTGACGAGCACAGTGATAGAGAGAGGATGAACGACATTGCTAACTTCATACATTTTTAAAAATATATCAGCATCTTAAGTATTCTACTCCAAATGCTCCGAGCTATTTTCCTTCCTGCTTTAATTATGTTTATTGCAAATATTTACATAGTACGCACAACAATCAATCACTCCAATATACCAGCAAACATGAAGGCCGGGACTGTGATTCAGGCAGAGCAAAATTACCATATGCATTTCCCCTAAACCTGATCCTGATTGGCCCAATGTTCTTTTTGGAGCCCAGTTTTCTTGGGTGTGGTGTTCACCTAGCGGTAAGAATTTCAGGATGCTTTCGCTGCTGAAGCAGCCAAGCCTCAGTGCTTAATTTTTCAAAGGAAGTGTGCCTCTGCCCAAAGCTCTACTCAGCAGCAGGATGCAGGTTCAATTAAACATTGGCATGCCTAAAATCAAGGTTGGTAGTCTTAAATCCACCTCTTGACTCTTTATTACGCTACCAGACACTTCCTGCTCCTTGATCTCTTTATCTCACTCTTACAAGTTCCTGCTTTCTCCCTTTATGACGGCCTTTCTCTCCCTCAGCCTTTCCTAAGTAAAAATCTGATGTGAAAAAATAAGTGCCGGTCCGCAAACATAAGTGCCTGTGGCCCACAGTGTTAACCACCAGCTCAAATTAAGCACTTGGCGGCGGTGGGAGGTTAGGGGAGGTAGCAACATTGTTCCTTTCCTCTCCCCTCCCTACACACTTCTCCTCCCAACCCAAACACATTCTAAAGCATATATTTACGAACTTTTCAGAGCAAGTTGCAAATCTATTTATAAAATCCCACCAAACTGGGAATCCTGTGTTGTTTTACGACCAGGAAATCTGTGGCCTGCATCAAATCTGCAATGTATGATTTCTTAATAGGAAGGCCGCAAAATACATTCGGTATGAGTTGGTGCAATTTGCACACTGTCATCTTAATTATAGGTTGCTTCACAAAATTCTGGTTCATGGTGAGTCGCCATTTGACCTACCACATTACCATGCATGAGTAAGGTCACAAATTGAGACTCGGTATGATTGATTGAAGTCACAGGCATGGTGCCCTGCTGGGGTCAGCAGACCACCAAGTCTGTGATTGCTTTTAAATGAAGTACTTTTTTAAAATGTAGCCTGTTTTTCTAAAACAAGAATGGAATGCATTTAAAAACAAACATTGGCAAAAGCCAATAGGTCTCGCCAATGGTTTGTAGCCATGCTGCACAGCATCTGGAATGCTGTGAGGCATAGCTAAAGTAAAATGTAAAAAAAACTTTGCATAGCTGCCAGCCTCCTTGTGTAGGCACCATGCATGTTCGTCGACATATGACATGGACACTTCCTGTATTTAGATACTGATCCAAGTAAGATCGGTAATCAAAAATAAAACGTGCAACAGCTTTTTTTTAATACTTTTAAAAGCAATCAGGGAAATAGAAACAACAGGAAGATCAAGGGTTGAAGCAACATGGGGAGGGCATGGGAACACGCAGCAACATGGGGAAAGCGAGAGGGTCACCAAAGCAACAGGAGGATGGCAGAGACAGAAAAGGAAGTTGGGAAGGGTGGGGCACACATATTCAACCAGGGGAGGGTGAGGTACACACAAAAGCAACAAGCGGAGGGCAGGGCACCACTGAAGCAACATGGTGAAGGGCTGGGTCACCGGAAGCTGCAAGGGTAAAGAGTGAGGTGCTGTTGCAACATGCAAAAAGCACACGGTTACGCTCAACACAGAGGGGGTTCAGGGAGAAGCTGTGAGGACAGACTACAGCACGAGAAGGGGAAAGAAATGCATGAGCGGGATGTCCCAAAAACACCTGAACTCTCTGTGAGTGTTTACACAAAAAGAACAAGCCAGTAGAAGCTTGTACAGGTCAAAAGAGAGTGAGCAAGCTGCTAAAGGTCAGGTATGCATCACATCTCCCAGTGCGTGAAGCATATGAAGGTGTCCTGTGGCACTGTGATCTCCGGGGAAAGTGATGCGAAAGCCATGGAGCCTCCGAGCCCTGTTTGGAGCACAGAAGAGGCACGGTTGCTTGCTGTGATGGCAAAGGGGTGGAGGGGTGGGTCAGGTCTCAGAGATGACATGGTCACAGTAAAATGTAAGCACAGAGCGTCTTTGGCAAAATTGCGTCAGCTGACTGCAATGTCAGACTTGTCCCTGTCTTGGGCGGACGGAGAGTCTTGGTTTTCCGTGGGGGAGAGTGTACCGTTGGCATGGAAGGCATCTGCCACAGGAAAGCAGGCACATTCAGTTTACACTTCATGTTAGACAAACGCTCAGTGTGATCCACCCCCTCTTTTGTGTTTGAGTATGTTGCATTTATGTTTTAAGGTTAAAGAAGTGCAGGTACTTGGTCACAGCAGTACTCTCGCCACCAAAACATAGGATGCTTTTGCATCTGAGAGAACCTGGCAAGCACGAGAGGGCGTGTCACCCATGGGGCTAATTAAACAAGTGAGTCCTGGAGGACAAGCTGTAGCAGCAAGAGGGGGCTTCGATCTCTGAGGGAGCCCCTGCACACTCAGAAGCAGGACAGCAGCACTCAGCAGCCAATGTAGGATACGGTGGTGGACGGATGATAGGTGTTGTGTACTAAGAAAAGGCTAACAGCCTGATTCATCAAGCCGAATTGCGCTCGCAAAGGGCCAGATTCTGAGACTCTGGCCCTTTGCGAGCGCAATTTTTGCATTTGGGATTCATCATCCCAAATGCAAAAATCGGTAATTGCTAATTCGCTAAATTGCGAGGAATTACATTTAAGGAATCTCTATTTGAGATTCCTTAAATGCAATTCATCAACCATTTTTAAATTGCTAATTCGCAATTTTGGGCCGCTATTTACCGAGAGGTCAGACCTCTCTGTAAATAGCAAAAACTTAGAAAAATGCTTTTAAAAGCATTTTTCTAAGTTGCATGTTGCACACACACATGTCCTTTGGACATGTGTGTGCGCAACACCTGTTTCAATTTGCATTTAAGGGGTGCTACAGGGTGTCCTTTGGACACCCCTGGCACCCTTTACATCGCTATCTTATTTGCGAGTAGCTAATTGCTAATCGCAAATAAGGAATACTCCCCATTCATTCCTATGGGCCTTTTGGCCCATAGGAATGAATGGGGAGTTATTCCTTATTTGCGATTAGCATTTTGCTACTCGCAAATAAGGAATGTGTAGGAATCGCTATTCATTTAGCAATTCCTACATGAATCCCGTTTTGCAAGTCCTTAATAGCGATTCGCTATGAATCGCTATTAGGGGCTCGCAAAACGGGCCGTTGATGAATAAGGCTGTAAATCCCAATAAAAGAAGAGCCTTTCCAAGGAAACTGAAAAAGACGTGCGAGCCGGCAACTAATAAGCGCTGCGCCCCTCTTCAACAAAATAATAATAATTCCAGGACTTCAAGAGCATGTTTACAGGGGATTAAATAGTTAATCCTCTCAACAACAAAAATATGCAAAAGACTGCGGCCCCCAAATTTCAAGCAAAAGCACGGCGGGTTGTGTGTAGATAGTAACCTGACTCACGAGGAATGCAGATGGCGCTCTGCCCGCCGCTGCTCGCTCCCGCAGGCCAAACGCCGTGGGGGTGAACATTACAAAAGAGGTGGGACATGCTCCCGCCTATAGCCATGTGCGTCTGTTCATATTTGAAAGACACATGCAAAAGCCAATCCAATGTGTCGGAGGAGTCAGACCCACACAGAGTAGACACAAGAAGCCTCGCTGAGCAGGCATGTGCACTGCTAGGCTTGACCTAAAGAAAATTAAACCTGTTTGAAACAATTTTTATAAGCAGGCAGTGGTCCCCTGCATGCTTGTAAAAAATGTTTTTCTCAACATTCACAAAGGGGGAAGGTGTCCTTTCGGGGTTCCTTCCTGTTTGCACATGCTACCACCGCTTTTGATTTGCTGGTAAAAAATGTATGTTTTACGACCAGATTTTGGTTGCAAAACATTAACACATATGCTAAGGAATCTTTATTTGGAAGGGTCATCCTTTGCACGCCCCTTCCAAATACAGATTAATTGCAATTTGGATAACATGTTACCAAGTCGCATTGTGGGTCTTGTAAATTAAAAAAAGCCATTTTGCCGTCACAAAGGTTCAAATGTAACCTTTGCGACAGTAAAATTGCTTGATACATCAGTCCCCTTCTTCCTCACAAATAATCCCCATTCCATGAGGTTTAATTCGTAATAGCACGGGACTGGTGAAGTGTTACCACTTGGTAACATACCTTTATTTGCATATATTGCATCTGAACAGTACCAAGCAGCACATAATTAGAGCTGCAGTAATTAAAGAGCCTCCACTTCATATAACTTCTCATTCTATCATGTGGATGCATGTGCAGGTATTATTTCTCAATTTCAAACATAAAATAAGCTGCTTGTAGTGGAATTGCGGTCCATTGATTAGTATACAAGTCAGGGAATTATACACTACCTACATATTGATCTGTATATCCGCAGTGCAATTACAGGATACATAAGTATTGATCAGCCTCCCGATGGTAAAAGAAGATGGAATAATTCCAGGTTACATTGTTCTCTTTTATCAAGACTATTTTAAAAACGAGCTGTAGAAAATGCGCAAATAATTAAAGTTATAACTGTGAAACTGAAATTGCTCTTCATTGAGTGTTAAAATAAAAGGTTTTAAGTCCTTTTTTGCTCCAAGAGAGGTATACTATGGGCAACCGACCTTTTACGAGCTAATGACACCCTATTATCATGTCCCTCTAACTTTAGGATGTATTTTGGATATTGTATAAATATTTGTTTCCCATCTTATGCCCCACCTTTACTCTACTAGAGTTTTTACCTGACTTGACAATGATTTCTTTATTTACACGTCATTAAGCATTGACAACTTCCAGTACACAATCACAGAGGTCTACAATTAAGTTAACGTAGACATGCTGCATGTCTGAAATTGTCCTAAGAATGAGGTGGGCGATTGCATCTGCTCCAGTGCCCCTATTTGGAATTTGATATTTTAGATGGGGGTCACCTCTGCTTGTTGAGCTCCCTCTGAAATCATTTTGTGCCTGGAATGTTAGCAGCACTCTGGAAAGGGGCATCCCCTTAAATGCATGCTCCAAGCAAATGAGGGACTCCTATTGACTGGCCATGTTTTTCTTCTACTATGGTTCTCCAACCTTTTCTGTAGTAAGAGCAACTTTTGTTTAATTAAATCATCCAGAGCTACTAATATTATTAGAGTTTTAATACTGACCATATCAGCCAAGTTTACATTAGTGGTAATATATGCAAGATTACCCGAAGTCTAAGAGCACCAGGCACAGTTCCCAGCATTAATGTAAAAAATGCACCTGGCTCCAAGTTAATATTAGTACTATGTCTGCTCAAACATCAATTCATCCATTCTGAAAATACATTTTTGTCACCATACACACTTTTAAATTGTGTTATCCATATATTAATTCAGACAAGTAGAAGCTTCTAATTTTAGAGACTTGTCAACACACAGAATATTATGGGTCGCTGGATAGCTACCAGATGCTCACGAGCTACTCATTGGAGAAGCCTTTAAACTAAAGCATGCACATTGACAATAAGGCTGAATGTCAAGAAGCGTGGAGGCAGCAACAGGTATGCAGTCACAGAAGAGCCAAATGTGAACTTTATCAATATTCTTTTATTCTTCTTTGTATTTTAAAATGGGACAACTGCCAACGCGTTTCGTCCCTATCAAAGAAACATCGTCAGGGCAGATAATATAATGAGTGGACCACATAAAGTTCCAAGCGGTAGGCAATCGGATCAGATGGCGCCTAATCAAGTCCAATTTCAGAACGATTTTATAGCCAAGTTGCTGGCCATGTGCTATACAGCCTGTAGTTAGAAGTTTTCAGTTTACTTCAATTCAAATCAGTGCATAAGTACAGAATATGACTGACTTCACACAAAAAAACCAATTTCTCATGTAATCAAAGTCAGTAGGGAACCACTTTTCAGTAACAACGATATGTCACTTCAAAAGATGTAGTACACCAATCCGTTTAAAAATCCAGACCCAAATGTATTCGCAGATTAGAGCAATGACATGGGTGTATATAGTAACGTCTGTTCCCGTGCTATGCAAAAAGCCTTTCCCGAATGGTGTTTTCCATTAAAACGGGAACGGACGTTACTCTGCTGGGCTCATTATACCTAGCCGTTTTGATCGGGAATGTTGGTGGCGTATCAGGGCCACTTCCATTATCCTGCTTCACTACAGTTGGAAGTTGGATCTTCTAAATAAATGACTATTGTGTTCGACAGGATTGCAGAACCAAGTACGTTTGAACTGATATGGACAACCAGAAACACCTTGTATTGTCTGGATGTACACCCACGTCATTGCTCTAATCTCCGGATAAATTTGGGTCTGGATTTTTAAACGGATTGGTGTACTACATCTTTTGAAGTGGCATAACGCTGTTACTGAAAGTGGTTCCCTACTGACTTTGATTACATGAGGAATTGATTTTTCTGTGAAGTGAGTCATATTCTGTATTTATGCACTGATTTGGATTGAAGTAAACTGAAAACTTCTAACTACAGGCTGTATAGCACATGGCCAGCAACTTGGCTATAACACCGTTCTGAAATTGGACTTGATTAGGCGCCATCTGATCCGATTGCCTACCGCTTGGAACTTTATGTGGTCCACTCATTATATTATCTGCCCTGACGAAGTTCCTTTGATAGGAACGAAACGCGTTGGTTGTTGTCCCATTTTAAAATACGAAAAAGAATAAAAGAATATTGATAAAGTTCACGTTTGGCTCTTCTGTGACTGCATATCCGGTGCTGCCTCCACGCTTCTTGAAGTTTTGTCTCTGGATTTCCAGTGGGACCCAACCGCAGCAGGTCCCGGAGGCCTTATGCACAGAAACTGATATATATGGAACTTTAGGATTGAGGTGCTCAACTTGTAGTCGGCTGTGGGTGCTATAGTATCTTTTCAAATAATGCTGAATGTGTGCAACTCAAGAGCTGCTGTAACTACAGCACATCTTGAAGAATGCAGTTTTGGCACAGGCATGGTTGTTGAGGTTGATAGATTGACTCTCACAAGGACAGGTCCCTGCTATCTCTTCCATGTGCTGACTGGATTGCCCTATGTTGACACCTAAGCAATGGGTCACAATGTCAGTAACATTAATACTTTACATACATGGCTTAGAAGAGGCCTGGCAAAACTCCAAATGCAGCATTCCTCATTGTGTTCTTCAGAACTCCTCCAAGTGCCTGGAAACGAAATTGACTATTTTGTAGTACAGAATGGAAAGTAAACAAAAGCTCCATGTCTCTGTGCGTCACACTTTTTACTGGATGCTCTACACCTTTTACTGGAGGCTCTGTTTAAGTTAGAACATGCACAGAAAACTATTTAATCTTTGTTAATGAAAGATCTAGTGTGATGCACACCCAGTTCACGTGCACTGAGGTTCAATCTGGGATCATGCTCGGTTATTACATTTTCAGATATCTCATATCCACAAATACCCTCAATTGTTTCATTTTGAAGAATCAGGAATTGAAAAATTACCACAAAATCATTCAACAAATCCTCATTGCAGTTTAGGAATTAAGGTTATTTTGTAAGTTCCTTCTGAAGGTCAGCAGATGCAAACCTTTCCTCACTGCTTTGAGAATATAATTCAGAAGAGTGGATTGAAACATACACAGGTTGTTAGAACATGATGACCTAAGGAAGTTCATGCTTAGGCTTTGTGCTACATTTAAAATGGTAATTCAAAAGGGGCCCATGTGGGTTTTACTTTGACAAGTCCTGTCAGTGAAAAACTCCTAAAGCCATTTTTCCCTGTTGTAATGACTTTCTCTCCCGTTGACTAACACTGCGTAACCGTATTACACTGTAAATGATAACTTCAGTGGATCAGATGTAGACAAGGTGTCTCCACTCAAATGAATTTATAATTAGAAAAACATCTTTAATGTTAAAGTTGGATTTTAAGCTACAATTTTGAAAGGTTCACTTTTAGAAAGTTGGCTTTTTCTGTCCTAAACCAAATGTGCATTCCTGCCTGTGTCCAAGGACTAATAACTGTAAATGGCTCTTCTGTGGAGTTTTTGTATTTCTTCCAGACATGACAACAAAGAAGGCCTAGCTGTGAGGAGAGTGTCTTGCTCACAGGACAGCTGGTGAGGATCTGTGTCCTGCCTTGGTTACACTTCAAAAGACCCTGCCTGCACAATGAACCTAACACCAGGCCTGCCCTGCATTTGTCAGTTTGGATCCAAACCCTGTGGAAGGTGAAGAACTGAGCAGAACTAGTATGAGCAGTAGGCCAGGGAATTCCCCACACTAGGTATACAAGTGCCAACTTCGGAGACTCTCCTCAGAATACTTCTGGCCCTGTGGAAAATTTAGAAGGGCTGTCCTGCTGTCTGAGGAAGAGGAACTGCCTTGCTGACAGACAAAGGAAGATTGGACCTGCTTACCTTGAACCCAGGTTACTGAGAGTGACTCCACAAGTCAGTTGGATGACTTCCTGTGTGAGCTACAGGAACCTTCCAAGCTTCATGAGGTCTCCTTGTAACTGCCAAGCTCATAAGCACCAACTGGACCTGCATGGACCCACCTGAGCCATGCTGTTGGCCTCTGCTGGAATGAGTACTGATCCCCAAGATGTGTACCCCGGGTCCTAGACTCTTGGCTCGATCCCCCAAAAAAACACCCACAACAAGGCCACCACCAGAAAACCCTCATGGGTCAGAGACGCCCTCAAAGAACTCCTGCCGAACTCGCGAAAAGACCTGGCGCAAAGAACGGAAAACATGACAGCCCTCAAAATCGGATGTACGACATTACAACGCATGCTTTTACCACGCATGCTTTTACATCGCAAGTTTTACAACGCATGCCTTTACAACGCATAGTGCTTTGGGGTGCTGGATAGTGAATAGTTTAATTTACTATTCCAACTCCAGTCCCCGTGGATAGTAGGGAAGGTGGTGGATAGTAAATTAAATCTATTCCCTATCCTAGAGCGCCCCCCAGCGCAATGCGTTGTAATGGTTTGCGTTGTAAAAGTTGCAATGTAAAAGCATTGCGTGGTAAAAGTTGCGTTGTAAGTGATGTTTCCCCTCAAAACCGCCACCCGCGAATACCATCAGCAGATCCGGAACACCAAGAGGACATCACTCAAGGAACGACTAGACAACAACACCCACAACAGCAAGGATCTCTTCAACATCGTCAAAGAGTTCTCAAACCCCAACGCCAGCAACAACGACGTCACCCCTACGCAAGACCTCTGCAACTCCCTCGCCACGTTCTTCCACCGCAAGATTGCAGACATACATGACAGCTTCAGACCCCAACCCCCACCTCCGGACGCCAGCCCAACGACCCCCTCCACCACCATCAACTTCTGGACCCCCATCAGCAGTGAAGACACCATCCACGTCATGAACACCATTCACTCCGGCTCCCCCTCCGACCCATGCCCCCATCACATCTTCAGCAAGGCCGACACCATCATTGCACCCCACCTCCGGAACATCATAAACAGCTCCTTCACGTCAGCTACCTTCCCGGAGAGCTGGAAGCACGCTGAGATCAACGCCCTCTTGAAAAAACCAACCGCAGACCCCAGGGACCTCAAGAACTTCCGACCAATCTCACTTCTCCCCTTCCCGGCTAAAGTCATCGAGAAGACCGTCAACAAACAGCTGACCGCCTTCCTCGAGGACAACAACTCGCTCGACCCTTCACAGTCCGGATTTCGAGCAAATGACAGCACCGAGACCACCCTCATCGCAGCCACAGACGACATCAGAACCTTGATGGACAACTGAGAAACAGCCGCCCTCATCCTCCTGGATCTCTCAGCAGCCTTTGACACCGTATGCCAGCGCACCCTAGCACACTGCCTCAACAACATGGGCATCAAGGGGAAAGCCCTGGAATGGATCACCTCCTTCCTCACCGGCAGAACCCAGAAAGTCTGCCTCCCCCTTTCCGCTCCCCGGCAACTGAAATCATCTGCGGCGTACCCCAAGGATCCTGACTCAGCCCTACACATTTCAATATCTACATGAGCCCCCTCGCCACCATTGCATGAAAACACAACATCAACATCATCTCCTATGCTGACGACACCCAGCTGATACTCTCCCTCACCAAGGACCCAGCCACTACCAAATCAAACTTCCAGGAAGGAATGAAAGAAGTAGCAGACTGGATGAAGCTCAGCCGGCTCAAACTCAACTCAGACAAGACGGAAGTCCTCATCCTCGGACAATCCCCCTCGGCATGAGACAACTCCTGATGGCCCTCGGCGCTGGGCACCGCACCGACACCCATGGACCACGCACGCAAGCTGGGCTTCATCCTGGACTCCGCGCTCACAATGACCAAACAAGTCAACGCAGTCTCATCCTCATGCTTCAACACCCTGTGCATGCTCCGGAAGATCTTCCGATGGATCCCCGCCGACACCAGAAGAACAGTCACCCAGGTCCTCGTCACCAACCGACCGGACTACGGGAACGCCCTTTACGCTGGAACAACCACCAAACTCCAGAACCGTCTCCAGCGCAAACAAAACGCATGACTCATCCTCAACATTCCCCGCCACAGCCACATCTCAACTCACCTGAGAAACCTCCACTGGCTCCCCATCAACAAAAGAATCACGTTCAGACTACTCACCCACGCACACAAAGCACTCCACAAAATGGGCCCGGAATACCTCAACAGCCGACTCACATTCTACAGCCCCACCTGCCAGGTCCGCTCCACCAACCTCGCCCTCGCCATCATCCCACGGATACGCAGAGACACCACCGGAGGAAGATCATTCTCCTACCTGGCAGCAAAGACCAGGAACTCCCTCCCCACTCACCTATGACTTACCCAGGACCACCTCAGCTTCAGGAAGCACCTCAAGACCTGGCTCTTCGAGCAGTAGCAGCACCCCCCCACCCCCAGCGCCTTGAGACCCTAACGGGTGAGTAGCTCGCTCTATAAATATCCTGATTGATTGGCTGGCATCAGTGTGACCTCCTCCTGTAGAAAATCATAGACACAGAAGTTTTGAGCTACTCACAACTATGAAGTGACCTCTTGTTACATCCAATAAAGAGATGAGAAGTATAATAAATAAGAATAAGATTTATTCTTATACAAGTACAGCACTCAGATCCAAACAGAGTGTTTCTTCTATCAGCTCCAGCTTAGACTGACCAGCCAGAGCCCAATGTTCTAAACTGCTAGGCAACATCTAATTGAAAGATGCAAAAATAACATAACATTGTTAAAGGTACATTAAATGAAAATATGAACAGAATAATAAAAGAACATAAGATATAACACACCTCCTCTCCTTACAACATCTAAAACAAATTCAAGTTACGTAATCTTCCAAATACTTAGGTGTAGACTTTATCCTAGAACTAGTTCTAAAGGAAGAACTAGACAATCCTGAAGAAACAATGGAATCATTCTCCACATGTGCATCAGAAATTGACTCAGAATTTTGTGGAACATATAGACCATTATCTAGTGAAACATCTCTTAGAACAGATAAATCACTGGCTTTTGATTTATTTATTTATTTTATTTATTTTATTGGATTTGTATTGCGCTCAGCTACCCTCAATGGGTTTCCCGGCGCCAGGGACAGACTGAAGAAAGAGAACAAGCAAGTGCAAAAAAGAGATCACGAAATGAGGAGATCAAAACAGAAAAGTCTTCAATTTTTTGCGAAACGCCAGAAGATTAGTTTCTGTTTTTAACGCCAACGGAAGAGCGTTCCACATCTTAGGTCCAAGATATGCGAACGAACGACCTCCCATTTTAGCCAGTCGGATTCTTGGAATCAAAAGATTACCATTATTAGATGACCTTAGCGAACGGCCAGGTAGATAAGGCTGGACAAGGTTCAAGAGGTAAGTAGGAGCAGAACCCTGACGGATCTTGAACAAAAAACACAGTGTTTTGAAGGTCACGCGATCTGAGATTCTCAACCAGTGTAGGTCACGCAAGGCTTGCATTGCGGACGTTCTCCGTGGAACATTACGCAAGAGGCGAGCGGCTGAATTTTGTACCACTTGGAGTTTGTTAATTGTTGCTTTATCCGCTCCAAGATATAGCACATTGCCATAGTCAATGCGGGACATCACAAGGGCCTGAACGACAATTCTGCGGGTGGGCTTAGGCAGCATCCATAAGATCTTCTGCAGCCAGCGTAAGATGGAAAAACAGACTGCAGCGACCTTAGTCACCTGCTGCCTCATCGAGAGTTTGTCGTCAATCAGGAATCCGAGATTACGAGCAACAGGCACAGGGGTAGGCAGAGGACCCATATCACAGGGCCAGTGTCTAAAGCCCCACAGATCTTTATGCTTGCCTAATATGATAACCTCGGTCTTATCTCCGTTGAGCTTCAGCAGATGGTCTTGCATCCAAGCAGCAACGTGAGATAGGCCAATTTTGAGGGCAGAGACTTCCTGGGCCCTGCTGCTAGAAAGAGAAAACACAATCTGTGTATCGTCTGCATATGAATATATGGACAGACCGGTGATCTCTACGATGGAAGCAAGAGGTCTGATGTAAATATTAAACAACAATGGGCTTAATATAGACCCTTGAGGGACGCCGTAAGCTGAAGAATGAATCGCAGATTCAGCCTTATTTGAGAAAACCTGAAAGGTGCGCTCATTGAGAAATGAGGCCACCCAGGCAAGCGCTGATCCATCAACACCAAGGGAGCGGAGGGACTCCAAAAGAGTGGAATGAGACACGGTATCGAATGCAGCGCTTAAGTCAAGAAGAATAAGAGCAAAGGTCTCACCGCTATCGATACCGTGTCGGAGTCTCTCGGTCACCCCAAGGAGTGCGGATTCGGTGGAGTAATTAGCGCGAAAGCCTGATTGGGATGGATGGAGTTATCCCACGTTTTCAACAAACTCATTGAGCTGAGTGTTGACATGGCGTTCCAATATTTTGGAGCAGGCTGGCAGCAGGGATATGGGCCTAAAGTTGGCTAAATTTGTGGTGTCCGCATCCGATTTTTTGAGCAAGGGGACGACCATGGCATGTTTCCATTCCTGTGCCACCAGAGATTCGGTAAGAGAGATGTTTAATAACCTCATTAAGAATCTCCGAGGTTCAAGGTCTAGTTGTTTTAGTATCTTCATAGGAACTGGGTCCCGAGGAGATCCCGAACGGATACTATTTAGACACGACAGGAAGGAGGAGTCATCAAATGGTAACCAATTATAAATAAATGCAGTGGGAGAGAAAGAAACACTACAAGAAGGGCCAGGTTGGAGGGGATCAGTTGGCAATGAGAGGGAGGCCAAAGATTGATAGATGCCCTCAACCTTAGATATAAAAAAATCCGCAATGGCATTACATTGTGTGCCATCCAGGGCCGGCAGAGAGGAAGTGGTGTCTGCTCCTGTAAGTTTCTTTACGGTGGCGAAAAGAGTCCGAGGACAGTTTTGTGCAAGGGTAATAGTAGAAGCAATATAAGTGGCCTTGGCACGTTTACAGTTTGCATGGTAGACTTTCAATTCGTCTTTGTAAGCCACCTTGCAAGGAGTGGAGTATGAGATCCTCCACTTCCTCTCCAGGGCCTTACATTTGGCACGCTGGGTTTTTAATTCGTCGGAGAACCAAGGTGCAGGGGGGCGCAGGGATCTATATTTGCTGCTAGAACGTGGGGTAAGGGCAATCACTGCGTCTGTTAGCCAGCAAGAAATAGGAATGTTCAAGTCCTGCTCAGTATTAATAGAAATCGGAATTGTCTCAGTCAGACGCTGATTAAAGGCAGCGATATCGAGCCTATCCCATCGGTAAGAAGATTTAATTTCCTCCACATCAGATCTGGTGGAAAATAAACCAGGTGGTAACATAAAATGTATCGCGTAATGATCAGACCAATTTAATGGACGCGCCGATTGAGTACAATCGAACGAAAGAGTAGAAATAATTGGGTCCAAGAGGTGGCCTGCGAGATGAGTAGCCCCAGTATTACAAAGTTTGAGATTAAAAACCTCAAGATCAGATAAAAAAGATTTGTTCAGGGGGTTATTAACATCTTCTAAGTGAATATTTAAATCACCAAGAATAGTAAAATTATTCGATTTCAGTAAAGTTGCAGAAAGGCAATCAACAAGTGAGGGAATCCAAGAGGCTGCATTCCCGGGCGGCCGATAAATTAGCAGACCGGAAAGCGTCAATCGGGGGTTAATCATTAATTTAAATAATGCTGCCTCACTACCTGGAAGATGTAGTTGTTCCAGTTTACATTGATAGATGGATTTGAAGATGATTGCGATTCCACCACCTCTACTGGAGGGTCTGTCCTGATGCAACACAACATAGTTGGGAGGAATAGCTGCAGCAATGTCCGGACCCGAGCTAGCATGTAGCCAGGTCTCGGTCAAAAACACTGCATGAGGAGATTCATCACTTATGAAATCGAAAATATTTAGTTTATTCTTAGGGAGCGATCTACAGTTAAAACTCCAAAAATGGAGAGGAGAAAAAGATGGGGTACGGCCCTTGGTCGGCTTCCTTTTCCCCTGGTAGTGTTTTTTATTTACTTGCGTCTTAGAAAGCTGCATTTTGCCGGTGGAAAAGCCACAACCAGCACATGTGAAATAGTGAGTGGGCAGAGTGCATAAAGTGCAGGTAGTGGGGATGGAAGGTCGCAATACATGTAGTGCCATGGTGGTGTAATGTACACGGTCACACAAGGCATTCTGAGTTAACGTACCTAAGGACATGTTAGCAGAGAGCAGCCCGTCCTGCAGCCCGTCCTCAGCGCGGACGGGCGCAGACGGGCTGAACTCAGGCAGAACTCCAGCGGGAACTCCGGCGATCCCGCTGCGCGATGACGCTGCGCGTCAGCGTGGCTCGCTTAAATGCGCGTCCAGCCTCCAAGATTAGACCGCGCAGAGCGCCTAGCGTCGTCAGCCCCACCTAAGATGGCCACTATAACGAGACGTGGACAGGGACCCGCAAAAGCGCGGTGCTTGTTTCGAACAAACTGTGTGAATGGATGGACCATAGAAAGAATCATCAGATTGAACCATGAAATCTGAATTTGATACTACCGAATTTCTCACTCCCACTCTAGCAACATTTCTGTTGCTCCACCATTTTCCACCTTCAACCATGACAGAATGTTTACCTACTTTAACAATCATTGTTTCAGAAAATAATTTAGACCCTCTAACTTTAAAAGGTCTTTTAATTCTAACTTTGTCACTCACCATAAATTCGTGATTTTTTGACATGTTTGTTCACATCATATCTAGCTTTGGACTTAATTTGAGAATTCTTCACATTCTTTTCAACCAACTCCAAATTAGGTACACTTCTGCCAAAATGAGTTTTACTCACAACCCATTCTGGAGAAAGTTCATTAAATGACTCTCTCTCTCTCAACATAGCAAAAGGGGTAACTCCAGTTGTAGAGTGCGGAGTGTTATTGTATGACCACATTTTGTCACTAACAACTTCTTGTATTGACAGACCAGAAGAAATAGCCAACTGGAGAGAATCTTTTACAACACGGTTTAACCTTTCTACTAAACCATTTCCCTGTGGGCTGTAGAGTACTGTGGTTAAATGTTTTATTCCAAGAGTACCCAAAAAATCTCTCATAACATACGAAACAAACTGTACGCCATTATCTGAAACCAGATAAACAGGAACCCCTTCAGATCTGAACAGTTTCTTTAAAAATTTGACCACATTTTCAGTATTGGGATCCTTCATAAATTTGAAATACACCCATTTTGAATGGTAATCAACAATGGTCAAAATAAATCTGAAACCTTGATTCAGCCCACCCACATGACCTAAAAAGTAAATTCCTAGCTTCTCCCAAGGATTCTTTGGAAAATCAACTGGAGATAAAGGAGAATTGTATGTGTGAAGAGACTTCTCAGCATGGGAACATTCAACACAACTGTTTAATAAAGTCTCAACATGAATGTCCATGTCCATTCCAGGCCACTAATAGTGTAGCCTCAATCTTTTTTTTGTGCTAGTGATTCCCCCATGACCTTTATGAGCTAGTGCAATAATTTTATCTCTGACTGAGCTTGGAGGAATGAGTAGGGAACCCCTCAAAATGAAATTGTCTTCAAGACTTAACTCATCCTTTATTTTAGAAAAAGGAAGTACATTTTTATCAAGTTGATTCTCCCTTGGCCATCCCACAGATATGAATCGTCTAAGAATTTCTTGAGACGAGTCTTCTGCTGAAGCTTCTACCCAATCAGATTGGGAAACAACATTCTCCATAAAACTTAAACCTTCAACCAGACTGATTACAACTTCTTTATAATCCAACACCGAATCAATTGCCGATTCCTGTAATGGACACCTGGATAATAATCTGCTTTAAAAAAATTTCCTCCCGGTATGTGTCTCATGACAAAATTAAAATCATAAAGTTTAGAAAACAACCGAACCAGCCTGGGACTAGCATTTCTTGTCCCCTTATCATTCCACATAAAAATTAGAGGCTTATGATCTGAAATCAAAGTAAATTCCCTGCCCCAAACATAGGTGGAGAAGTGTTTAACACCCCACACACAAGCTAGGGCCTCTTTTTATATAGTGCTATAGTTCTTTTCAGAAGAAGAGAGTTGACGTGACGCAAATGCAATGATGTTCTCATTCCGTCAACCATTTGACTGAGGACCTCACCTAAACCACAATTACTGGCATCAACCGTAATATACGAAGTATCATCTTGATTAAAAGGTTTGAGAGCTGTAGCAGTAATTATCAATTTCTTGAGTTTCTCAAAAGCCAAACTTTATTCATTGCCCCGCATAAATTTGATCTTGTTCCTAGTTTAAAATCTTAGGGGTTCACTAATCAGTGCAAAATGTTGAACAAACCTTGAATAGAATTCGCTCAACCCTAAGAAAGACCGCAACTGATCTTTATTAGTAGGTCTGGCACATTCCCGAATAGCTTTTAACAAATCCTGTTTGGGACTAATAGCTCTTTGAGAGATAACATGACCTAGGTATTCTACCTGATCTAATATGAATTTACACTTTTGTTTCTTTACTGTCATACCATATTTGTATAATATACCTAAAACCTGATCTAGTTTGGCAAGATGTTCCTGCACTGAATTGGTAGAAATCAAAATGTCATCCTGATAAGCTAAAACATCTTTAACACCTCCAAACAACTGGTACATTAAGTTCTGAAAAACAGAAGCTGCAGAGGCTAGGCCAAATGGTAACCTCAAAAATCTGAAAGCACCAAATGGCGTGTTAAATGCAGTCAGGTCTTTGGAGTCTTCATGTAATTCAATTTGGTGGTAAGCGGCTCTTAAATCTATGGTGGAGAAGACTTTCGTTCCCTTTAACTGGGCCAACATGTCCTGGATGCGGGGTAAGGGAAAACAATCAATTTGAATATTTTTATTCAGTGATCTTAGATCAATACACAATCTGAGCTCATCGCAGTTCTTTTTTAGAGCGACTACAATGGGAGAAATCCAGAGTGAAGAATCAATTCGCTCAATAACTCTATCATTGCATAATTGATCAAGATGCTCTCTTAGTTTGTCTCTAATACTGAGAGGAACATGTCTAACCTTGTGAATAGTAGGAAAAGCATCGGGTTTCAAAATTATTTTATGTTCAAAGCCTTTGACTGAACCTAAACTATCAGAAAAGACATCAAGATGTTTATCAATCACAGCTTCTAATGATAAGCCATCTGTGATCACAGAACTCACATTCTTGGAACGATCAAGAGAAATAGGATTATCAGTGCCAGGTCTTAATACCATGCCAAACTTCCCTTGATCCTTCCAACCAAGGATGTTGTAACCCTTATTTGCTATATATATCTTAGATTCAATGATCCTAACTTCAAATGTAAGACTATCGTTAAAATAACCCATCATGACAATCTCCTGTCCATTAAAAGCTGCTGTGCGAATGTCAGGGGGTATTAGTTCAACATTTTTCCATTCTTTAACCCCTTCGACGCTCATGACGAGCTGGGCTCGTCATGGCGTAGCCTCCTCGCACGCTCATGACGAGCCCAGCTCGTCACGTAACATGCGAATCCGCAAAACCCAGCGTACGGGCGGAATTCCGCCCGCACGCATGCGGTTAAAGAAAAATGTATCAGACAGGATAGTGACTGGGGAACCAGAGTCAACTGTTACTTTCACAGGAACCTCTCCTATTTTCATATCACATATGGGTTCACCACTGTTGGTGTCTTGGAGAGAATCAACCATATCAATATCTAATAATATCTTCTTAATAGACTCATTATGCTTAACAATGCCCACCTCATTTAAATTATCCATTTCGAGATACATCGTTTTAGACTTAAATTTGCATGCAGAAGCAAGGTGTCCAATTTTTTTAGAGTTAGTACATTGTTTCTTTAAAGCCGGGCAAGAGGGAGAGTTAGCAAGATGTGTTTTCGAGGCACACCTGAAACACTGAAAAGATCTTTCACCCTTCTTTGACTCATTTTTGTTAAAAGGTTTATCTTTATGAGAAACCTGAGTAATGTGTTGGGACACTTTATTTATTGATTCAGAAATGGTAGGCTTGACTAGATTATTACTAAGTTCTTTTGAAGCAGAGACAGATCTCTCAATGCCTCTTGCTAACTCTAATGTTTCCACAAGTGAAGGATTCCTACAGCATAAAATGTTCTTTTGAATCTCATTATTAAAACAATTTACCACTAGTTGATCCCTCAAATACTGTTCAATGGGACCCTCAAACTCACAAGACGCAGCAAGGACTCTCAATTCTGCTGAGAAAGTGTTGATGCTTTCATGTTCTCTTTGTTTTCTAGTATTGAATTTATGTCTTTTAACAATTATACTAGGTTGATCTTTAAAATATTTTTCTAATCTCGCTATTGCCTCAGTGTATTCATTCCAATCATCAGAGGGTGGATGAATAACTTCAGGTTGGTGATCAAAAATTCTTTGGCCTTCTGCTCCTAAAGCACTGTATAACATGGCATTTTTCCTTGAGGGAGGGAATTTTACTCCATCAATTGCTATTATATAGCTGTTAAAAGCTTTAAACCACTGAACCCATTTAATTTTAGGTGTACCAGGCTCAGGAAGAAAAGGCAAGGGAAGAACTGCTGTTTGTAAGGCCATAATGTAATATCAAAAATATGGAATTAAGGAATTACCAGGCAAAATATCAGTAAAATGTTATGTATACACATAAACTTTTGATATTAAACATTAAAACCTAAAATCATTTCAACACCTACTGTTCTGGAAATGAAAAATGAAAATTCTAAAAAAATCAAAATTAACATTATACATTAACATAAATATTATACAAAGCACATGAGCGTCCAAAACACCTCAGTAAAGTATAAATAAATGTTTTAAACAGGAAGTTATGTATATTAGCATACAATAAACAGTAGAATTAGGTCATGGATATGAAAATGAAAACATCAGCAAGCGAATAAAATCAGGAAAATGCCAAAAATAAACGATAATAATGTGTTTAGAGAAACTGTGCTCAACAGCGTGGAAATGCACAGAAAATAAAGTTTAAAATAAATGTTCAGTAGAAAGAATTTTAGTCTTGAGAAGTATATGTCACTGTTAGTCGTAGATAGGCATAAATACCGAGTTGCAATGTAGAAGCCGTCAATATTTGTTTTCAGAAATTGCCGTTGGTTGAAGTGTTTCCGCGTTTTGATGAAAAACAGTTGTCACGTTGTGATGAGGGCGGAACAGCGTAATGAGCGTAATGACGTTCAGGACGAACGAGAAGAAGAGAGTCGTGATGACGTTCAGGATGAACGAGATGAAGATTCTCTGTTGAAGGCTCACGCTGAATTCCTGAATGGAGTGGTAATCTCATACAGGCAGAGAAGATGACGAAGGTAGAGACAAGAGCGTTTCATAAACAGCCGGTAAGGTTTATTAAAAGATACTGTCAGACAAGCTCGCTGTCCGAGAGTTAAAATTAAGTATATTTCAGAGTATATCCCAAAAAAACGTAATTGGTACAATTCCAACTTGATGAATGACAAGCAAAAATAATGCGCGAGGAGTTTATAATGAAGGAGAAACTCTACGAGTATAAATGCAGCGAAGCTCCCAGTAGATAGAGTATGAATTCAAAACAAAAGAGCATACAATGAGGAGATATTTAAGTATAAAGAGCTCTAGTTAGATGAAGTTAAGAATTCAAAAATTGTACTGACAGACCAGAAGAATTGAAAGATGCAAAAATAACATAACATTGTTAAATGTACATTAAATGAAAATATGAACAGAATAATAAAAGAACATAAGATATAACACCTCTTTACACCAAGAATCAACTACCTGAGACAACTGCCATCGCGAAGCTTCTGTGGGATCTGTTCTATCTCCTTTACTGTACTGGAACATTGAATGGAAGACAACCAGAAACATATGAAAGTAATTCTCTTCAAACAAAATCTTCTCTATGGAGGAATAACAAAATATGTATTGGAGGAGACATTATTTGCTGGTCACTTAAGTGGTCTGAAACCCATAGACTGAATTTGGCATGGGGTCACCCAACCCTGAAAACATATTCAGAGATCACACTACCTTCAGAGCAAACTTTAGAAACTGCCCTCTGGGCTCACAATCTTGCCAATCCGTGACTACGTATTAAGGGGAGGCCAACTTAAATCATTGACACTCTTTTAACACTAGAATGATTCATCACATAAGACTCCCTTCCTCCCAAATGCCTTCCTCTTTTCAATGCTGCTTCATGACAGCTACCTTTCCTACTTGATTTTCCAAAGAAGCGTGGCTCAGTGGTTAGAGGCTGCAGACCCGGAAGCTGAGATCAGCCGTGGACCAGGGTTTGATTCCCCGCCTCGGCGGGTCTCGGGCTCAAAAATTCCACAGACTCCATAATTCTCCTGCCGGTGCCCACTCGACTCACGAGGTCGCACTCTGCGACTCTGGGCAATAGCTTGCTTAATCTCCACTACGGCCCCTCGCGGCGGGATGCCTGGCTTTCACCTTGTGGACACCCTGCCGGGGTATCTCACAGGGGAATACCAGGACGGGTTCCCTAAGCAAGCGCTTAGATACCGTGTCGGTGATTTGCGCTATATAAATACATGTACATTTACATTTACATTACATAACCCCAGAGAGACTAGCTCTTCTAAATGATGCCTCTGACTCATTAAGCATATGGTTCTCAGTAACACTAGCAATATTGGAATATTTTTCCTTCGGCACCGGTGCTCTACACATATTTCCACACAGGCGGAATGAATGACAAAAATGTGTAGGATGTCCGTCTATGAAAGAATGTTATACTGATTACAGAGTTTTATGGCTGTAGTCCTTGACATCTGGGCCCTTTGCTGGAAGTCTGAGATAGGGATTGGCCATAGCGGGAAAGAGGAAGCTCAATACAAGCTCACCTTGCACAAAGAAGGCATTATCTGGAATTATTTTATAATAGACACACAAGTATGGAATGAAATAGGTTGGACTTAAATGAGAATTTGGATTGCATGTTGATTTAAAGTGTGCCTTTTAGGTGCATTGTATGCTGTCTTCTCTGGCTGTTTGTCCATTATATCCCCACTCCCTTGGATTTATCCACACCGCTAATGGTAGGATACCTAGAACAGGATTGTTTTTTTTTAAATTGATTCTGTGAGGCACACTAGTATATGGAAATCCTGCCCTGTCAAAAACATGCAAAAGCACTCATAAATTTTGTAAAAGTAGACTGAATACTGACAGATAGGGAAGTGGATGCTGGGGTTCATGTAGAGTTGGGCAGGCAGCCTGCCAGCTCACCAGTTGTCTAGAGGGTATGGTCTGCATTCCTCTGTCAGAGGACTGCCGGGCCTTTTATGAGACTCCACTGCCTTCAAAGTAGCCACTGATGGGACAGTTGCAATGATGGCAGCTCATATCCTAAAGCGGATGCCAAGTTGTTTTAGCCCCACTTGACAAAATGTTGTTTTTCAAAAGCAAATTAAGCATTTTTGTTTTTAAAAAACAAAAAAGCAATGGCCCTCAAATGTATGAAGTGTTCTCTCTGTTTATTACGTCAAATGTTTGAGTTCCCAGCATTTGGTCTGTGTGTCTCAGATGATGTCTGGCATGAGCTGGAGCCATGTGATGGCCAACCCACAAGAGGAGTCTTTCCACGGGCAGACCCAACAAAATCAACAGAATCCATGCAGGTATCCCACCCTAAATCAATCAAGAAACCACTAGTTTGGCGGGTCAGGGGAGAGTTCATCTGTCCTAACAAACTCAACATGTTCTCTGAGTAGATTTTAAGCATATTCATTACAGAGCCTCCACCACTCTCTAAATTACCCCCTTCGTCTAATAATGCAACATTGCCTCATTTGATTGAATGACAAAATCAAGAATAAGTAATGTTCCCTACTCCTATTTCTCATGCAGGAAATGAAACTGCAAAATAGACATAAGTGAACTCATTTTGAACAAGTTTACATGTCTTATATTTTTAGGTTGTGAATGCTAGGGAACGACATTCTTTCCAAAAAAAGCAGCACATGTTTTAGCTGCACTCCTGTTAAACAGACCTATTCCACAAAGTGTCTGATGTAGGAGGAATAGTTTAGGCATCCTTAATGCAGAACCACTTGTTTAGATGATGGAGAGTGTGTGCAATGATCTTGACTTCTACCATAGAATGGAAAAGAAGCTAGTAGCACTGTCATGAAAAAGAAATCGTTAATAATTATGTCAATGTCTTATGTTAGTCCATGATAGGTGCTCGCCTGTGCCCCTTCCATCCATGAATGCTCATATAATTCTGTGCACAATATGAGTTTTATGTGTCAAAAAATAACAAAAGGGCAGGTGAAGTAATGGTAAAATAACATCGGAAAAGATAAACTGGATGTCTCAACTGGAAATCTGTACAGAAAAAATACAGAATACAGACTTAGAAGATTTGTGATAAGAGACGTGAGCAGAATGTGGTGCAGCAAGTACCATTCTGAAAGCTGTGAGCAGGGACAAACAAAAAACCAAATGTGATGCAGTGCGCGCAACAAAATTCGTTTTATTTATTTAAATGTTTACTTACCTGTTAAACTCCATAATCCATACATTACTACCCCCCACCCTACCCCTCCCCTGCCCACGTCACCGCCTTGCAGTAACTCCTACTGCCGACCGCTACTGTAATTAGGTGATGTGAAAATTTGGCAACATCTATGTTTCAATAAGACACTTTTTCAAATAATTAATATCAAACCTTGATGTAGCAATAATCACCCCATATGTTCTCAAGTATCAACGAATCAGCATCTGGAATGTAGATGTTCATGGCTACATTGAAAAATGAGCAGGAGCATTACCCCGCACCCAGGCCTAACATCCTTTCCCAAACACACCTTGCCATTCACATAGCCATAGCAGTCATTGCTAATTTACCCTCATATCAAGGGCAGCCAGCCTTGGCTTCTGAATGGCAGTAGGGGAGCATAAATCACTAGGGTGGTGCTGACATCACCATGGTAATATTGCTGATCTGTCCATAGAAACTGAATGGAGAAGTCAAAACACTGAAGAATACCAAAAATGTGTGCATGCCAATCAGAGTAGTTCTGTAGTTTCCGCAAGGAGCATAGGGGTCACAGAGCTATTCCCCTGGTTTATAACGCATACACGGCTGGCTGAGGACATTTCCACAGGTATTACCTGAGTGCTCCCAAGGGCATTGAACAAGTGCATCACTCCACTAATCTACCACTATCCATCCACAATGCTAGTCTATGTAATGAAGAGTCCTGTGCACTAAAAAGACCTTTTTTTGAAGTCTGCCTACTTCAAAGGCTAAAAAGCGTATTAGTACTAGACCTTTGCCACCATTTACTTAGAAGACTTCTGGACTGAGGACATTCTGCCAGGAAGATGAGCTTGTGCTGCAGGAGGGGTTGCCACTTTACTACTTGTCTGGGAGTGAGAGTACTGGACTTTACTAAATACATCCTGCATCTCTAAAAGTTCTCCACTGGCTTGTTTGAGCTTGTCTCTTGTTACAGAAGTCTCAGGGATATCAAAGACTTCACCTGCATCTTGCTACCAGGGCTTGAGCTCCACTGCTGTGAGCTCTGCTCTGCTAAGTGGTGCCAAATCCAGTCCTTGGCCCATTTAACTGAATGTTTGGTGCTGCAACCCATGAAACCAACGCATCAATACCGAAGCTTCATTCAGTTATGGCGCATTCCCTGTAAAATAGAGGCATTGCTGCTGCCTGCACCGAAGCTGTGGACACGCCTCGCTGAGTGCATAATGCAACAACCTCAACTTACAACTTAGTCCTGCCTTTGCCGACACAGTGTCTTCGATTCACCACTTCTGTGTTAGTCTCAGACAATGCATCGCTGACATCTGCATTGCTCGTCCCCGACTCCAGTACATTCCAGGCTGGGTGTGGCTTCTAACCAACTCATTGCCTTCAACCCAGCAGTTTGTCATTCAAGCCTTGGAACCATCACACAGCGCTCTTGACATCGACCTATTAATGACTTTGCCCAACTTCAGAACTTACGTATCACCTGCATCACCTTCGTATTTCAATGCATCCCCAAGCATCGACACATCCAAGATTCTGTCAGAGTGTCTGCATAACTCCTGTGTCCGGCCCGCTCTATCGCAGTCAAGCATGAACAGATATCCCCAGTGGGAGCTATTGATTCTAAGCACTACATTTTAATGTAATCTTTCAAAATGTATGTTGGATTTTTGTCTTTTTGGTCTTGTTTTACTGGATAAATACAGGCTATTTTCTAAACTTGTATGGAGTACCTCTGTGGTATTTACACTGTGTCACTGTGTATGTGCACCCACAAATACTTTACTCTTTAGCATAGCCATAGCCATAGGTTTACCTGTGCCAAGCTACCAGAGGTTGAGCACAGGTAAACCTGTAGTGTGTACTACACTTACCCAGACTAGGATTGTGGTTCCTTCTTGGACAGGGTGTATGCTCTGCCAACCAGAAACCCAATTTCTAGCACAAATTTGAAGTTAGCCAACTTTTCGGAGGGTTCGCTAAATACATGAAACTTTTTCATTTCAGGAAATCGATCCATAGCAGATCGAAAATGTCCAAAACACCAGTAAAGAACCGCTTTCCAGTAATTCTCTCTGCAGCTATTCATGGGAAACAGAATTACATTTTCTTGGGTTGTAAAAATGTTTGCATTTTAAAAAAAAAATGGAAATAAATGCCCGCAATGCACCTATGCCTGCAAAGAAATCTGATAAAAGATACGTTGAATAAGCACTGGAATAAGCAGACGTCCATAAACGTTCTGCAGATATTACGTTTAAATGTTTGTAAGAAATCCCCGTCAACTTTTATCACTTCTATAACCTGCCATTCATAAGATCATTTAATTCTGTTAAGTCTTCCGTACTTTATTATTTACTTGAGAGGGATTCATGGAGACAGTACCTGGATGTGAATCTGTTGACATCCTTAGACATGGAGCTCTCCAAGTGATGTATGCAGTAATATAGTCCTCATAATGGGGCTACAGTATGTGACTGGACAGTTACCCATATATTTCCACTTGAGGCACTTCACCTTTTAGGGCTCGGCCTATGTCCCACGAAGTGGGCGTGGCTTAGAGTCCTTTTCTGAGGACTTCGAAAATCTAACCTACGAATTCCAGAAAAGTGCGTGATTTTTGGTAGTTATTTATGGCAGCTGCATGGCAATTGGGCCTCGCATGCCTGTGTTTTTAAAAGGTAGCACGCAATAGGCCATAGGCTGTAGAGTTGCTCCGCTTCCTGCATATTCCGTGTGGACACGAGCAGCAGAAGGCCATATTTCATCAATTACCAGCTGTCAGGGGCCGCGGTAATTGAAGCCAGATGCTCGGCGCGCATTCACCACTTTCCAGTTACTTTTTTTTTCAGCTGTGTGTGCGCGCATGCTGGCTCCCTGCCAAAGCTTGTTATTATTCTGAGGTAGACTTTAGAATCTCTAAACATGCTACATTCGTGGAAGGGCAGAGACTGATCACCAAGCTGCAGGCCGAGCACGACCTCCTGCAGAAAACCCTGGGGGAAAGTGCACATAGTATGTTGAATGTTGGTGTGCTCGGTAGCCAGTCAAGGAGCTCGCCCAGTTATTTTCCAGTGACTCCCATCGTTCTCCCTGCTCGCCATGCTCAGGGATCACTTGTATTGGGGTCTGTGGAAAGGTAGAATTTCTCCTCCTCTGGGAGCAGCGCCTGGGCACAGCTTGACGCAGTGACTGCTTGAGTAATGGTCGGTGGACTGGTGCTTAATGAAGCCTTAAAGTACATCCTCAATTAGGTTAGGCAAATCCCATGCCTGCTAAATTATTTCATGGGACAGGCGATTGATTTACTGCTGCGGCTCCAGAAGTGCCTGCGGGAGGGTGGGGCGCTCATTCGCAGGGCACATTAACCCTCACACCTCCACAGCCCTGATCATTTCAGGCTGCAAGACAGCTCACGCTTATTTATATTACAGAGGTGCGGGCGGACCACGATTATTTATTACACGAGCAATGTGTGTAATATTAAAGCAAATTACACCACGACTATACACCTACCATCACAGCGTATGAAGAGGGAATCTGCTGCACAGTCCCACGCTGTCTCTCGGAACTGCCCTACAGAGCCAATCACTCTGTCCCAAAGAAATGCTCAGCAGAACTAATCACTCTGTCCCAATGACATGCTCCAAACAACCAATCACTCTGTCCCAATGACATGCTCCAAACAGCCAATCACTCTGTCCCAATGACATGCTACACACAACCAATCAAATCACTGTCCAAGTAACATGCGCCACAGATCCAACCACTCTGTCCCAATGATATGCGCCACAGAACCAATCATTCTGTCCCCATGATCTGCTCACATTTCCAACTAACACAGCACTGGGCGGCAGGGTGAGCTGATCAAGGGGTACAGCACCCAAGAGAGGCCAGAAACCTGTGAGCGCAGCTTTCTGACATGTTCTTCTTTTTTAATTGGACACATGGGTTTGTATCCAGTGAATATTTTTGGCAAACTCTGCTGTCAAGTAATTCAGCTCCAGATTTGCTCTGGACATCCTGCAGAGGGTTTTTCTCTTGTGTTGGGCTCACCTGGTGCAGTAAGGGACTGACGCTAAACATTTCCCAGGGCTGATTTTGGCTCGCACTCTAGCCCTGCCATATTATGTATAAAATACCTGGGGCCGGCGCAGAGTGAGTGCAGAGTGAGTGCAGAGTGAGAGTGCAGAGTTATGTTATGTTATAGGCCAATTTGTATCGCGCACTGTTAGTCGAGACTGTCCTGGCGCGTAGAAGAAACAAAGCCAACATATACCGGGAGAGTGAAAGTGCAGAGTGCAGAGTGCAGAGTGAGAGTGAGTGCAGAGTGAGTGCAGAGTGAATGCAGAGTGAGTGCAGAGTGAGTGAGTGCAGAGTGAGTGCAGAGTGAGTGCAGAGTGAGAGAGTGCAGAGAGTGTGCAGAGTGAGTACAGAGTGAGTGCAGAGTGAGTGCAGAGTGTGAGTGAGTGCAGAGTGTGATTGAGTGCAGAGTGTGAGTGAGTGCGTGCAGAGTGTGTGCAGAGTGAGAGTGAGTACAGAATGAGAGTGAGTGCAGAGTGAGAGAGTGCAGAGTGAGAGTGAGTACAGAGTGAGTGTGAGTGCAGAGTGAGAGAGTGCAGAGTGAGAGTGAGTGCACAGTGAGAGTGAGTGCAGAGTGCAGAGTGAGTGCAGAGTGCAGAGTGAGTGCAGAGTGAGAGTGAGTGCAGAGTGAGAGTGAGTGCAGTGCGAGTGAAGTGCGAGTGCAGAGTGAGTACAGAGTGAGAGAGCAGAGCGAGAGTGCAGGAACACAGAACCCACACTACAGGAGCACTGGTCCCAGCAGTACAGAAGCTCGGAACACACAGTACAGGAGCACTGGTTCCAGCAGTACAGAAGCACGCAGTGTGTGAGTGTGCAGGGAGAGCAGAGTGTGAGTATGCAGGGTGAGCAGTGTGTGACTATGCAGGGTGATCAGTATGTGAGTATGCAGGGTGATCATTATGTGGGTACCCAGGGCCAGCAGTATGTGAGTGTGCAGGCTAAGCAGTATGTGAGTATGCAGGGTGATCAGTATGTGGGTGTCCAGGGCCATCAGTGTGTGAGTGTGCAGGGTGAGCAGTGTGTGAGTATGCAGGGTGAGCAGTACGAAGGTGTCCAGGGCCAGCAGTGTGTGAGTGTGCAGGGTGAGCAGTGTTTCAATATGCAGGGTAATCAGTATGTGAGTATGCAGGGTAATCAGCTTTTCACCAAGCTCATACACACCACCAGCCGTCACTGCACGCTTTCACCAGGCGCACACACACACCACCAACCATCAGTGCACACTTACACCAGGCATACACACACCACCAGCGGTCAGCGCACGCTTTCACCAGGCACACACCGCCACCCTTCAGTGCACACCAACAGCCATCACTACACACATCAATTGTTAACGAATCCACAATTAACTATTGTACCAATAGCAGTATTGCAAACTTTACTTTTAAACATATTCATCTAAAGCGCAGCATGCTACCATTGCTACAATTCCAATCCAAACCACATAATTGAATTACACACTACATACATACACTCCATAACACATGGCGAAAAGACATTGCCATTTACAATGCCATTTCGTCTAACTCAAATAAATCCGAGACCTATTGCATTTCTAATGCTTGTTTTAATTTAATTACAACCTGTACCCTTAGCTCCACTCATTGACGAACTCCCTCTTTCTTGTATCATGGTGCTCACCTGCAAATAAAAAACGTGTTAGACAAGCGTTCATACTAGGTTCTTCAGATATGGAAAGGCTAACAAATAATAACATTAATTAGAACATTGGAATGTTGGGAGCTCCATTGAAAACAATGGAGTGCTCTGTGCTTATAATGGCTGGTATAAGCCTGGAGCTCCAACATTCCAATGCTTCTTTGTTCACAGCTCTGGCTGTGAACAAAGGCTTCAGGGAACCTGAGGGGATTCCAATCCCCTCATGCTCCCAAAAGGCTTTTTTTTTTGTAAGAACATTCTGTCCTCTAGGCACAGAATGTTCTAATAGCCTTATAGCCCTTCGTAGATGGGCTATACCGCTATTAAAGTCCCTCTCCCTTGTTCAAGGCCCTTGCCTTCGGCGCGGGGCCTTTAACGCTGGAGAGGGCCTTTAATAGCCGGTATAGCCCTCTACGGCGGGCTATAAGGCTATAATAACGATGAGCTATAACACCTGCAATGATTGTCAGATTTATTCTGAATCTCTGTCACACTAATAAAAGTGTGTCATACCTTGTGTAGAAAGACCTTGATTTACTTCACTTAGTACATATATCAAAGACAACCCCGTAAAGAGACAAAGTATAGGAATGATACACACATCATTGTAAAATCCCTGAAAGGTGAGAGCATATTTGTTGTTTTCTTTCTCCTGTACATTCACTCTCAAATTTCTGGAATGCGGTTTGAAAATAAATATTTCGGTGTCTCGCTATAACCATACGGAAGGCTTTAGTCTCCAACTACACAGTAGAATCATCCTCAGTGTGTTCTCTCCTCATTACGCCCGATATGCAGTAAAGGTTCTTGCCTTTAGAACAAGAAATATACCTTTGAAAGGCAAATTCCAAGTGGCCATCTCTGAGGAGGTATGGAACTCCACTATTGCCAGCAAAATAACTAAATCGCCTGAATATGATTTGAGTTACAAATCAGTATTCGAGCCCCGATGTACAAACATAGGGTCCTACTCAGAAATGTATTTATGAGATTTGTAAAAGTAATATAGAATTCACGTTTTAAGTAATCTTACATTCCTTTGTGAATGGGGCCCAAAACGTCCAACTGCCTAATACCAAAAGTGCACAGTTCTTACTACTTTTCTAAATCTGAATGAATATTTCCTAAATGTTCCTTTTTTAAATTCATTTTTGATGTTTTGGTGCCAACACATAGGCTTGTAGGCGTGTGTAAAACATACTATGGAAGTACCACTCCCAGTACTCCAAAATGAATATCTGGGTAGTCCATATAGAGAGTGCCACATTCTGGCATATCTCGGAGCAACAAGTCTTGACTACTTGAAAGGTGGCATCAACTCTATAATTACCGGATGCAGTCAATACAATATCTCCTCACATAGAGTAATGCTCTTTGGAATCACTGATCTGTAACTACTGATTATGAGATATAGCACTAACACTCTAGAAAATTTAGAAAAGTAGTATGATATTTCCAAAAAAGAAGGATCGAAGGTTGAATGTCTGCCCTTCACCCCAGGTGCAAATACAGATCTTCGGGATATCACAGATCTAAGAGGCTCTGAAAAAGAAGTCACTCCTGTCAACGGTGGTGGAGAATATGGATCCACTAAATATACTCTCTAATAGTACCAACCTCACTTATAGAATGAAATGGCAAACTGGAGGATATATTGTCATCTGACACCATGTTGAAGTCCATGTCAATATTTGAACTGGATCGGAAAGTGACCACCGCGAAGAGAACAATCTGGTATCCTCTTCTCTGTCTAGGATTCCTTCCTCCAAATAACTGAATGCAATGCCTGATCCAAGTGATTTTTTGACTACAAAGGTGTCTGAAGCAGAGTGATACTGGGAAGTGTGCATGAGCAGAACATTAGGACTTAAGAGTAGGATGATTGGCTTGGAGCAGGATGTTACAGCAATTTTTTTGTTTCACTTTGCCTTGGTGTTTGGAATTGTGGCTGAATCACAAAATCTAAAAAAAACTGGAGTGTGTGTTGAAATTAGTGTTGCTTTCTTTCTATTGACCTAAAACTATAACATTTCTAAGTTGCTGTATGACTGTGCCCACTTCAGCTACCAGACTATATATTGGATCATCAATGGCATATAACGAGATGTATGCGTCAGCCTTAAACTCGTTGAAAGCCGATGGGCTGAATAAATGCAATACGTTAGGCAAATCGACTCCCACAAATATTATTTTTTTGCCATTGGACAGAGAAGCTTTCTTAAAGTAGGGTTTATCTTCGAGCGTGTTTTCCAAAGCACACCCATGAAGCAGAAAATTCTTTCCATCTTGAAATGGTAGTATGTTAGACCTATATTGAACTATTATGTGTGTCTTACTGGCTGCCACCGGGAGCTCAACAGTTTTGAGCAGGATGCTAAAATAATAATCTGTGCCTTGGAAAACCCTCCCGGCTCCCCCTTCGTTAGCAGTGCTCCAGCTACAATGTAGACGACCTGTATTTAGCAAAGGTTGCTTCTCCAATGAAAACAGTGCTTTGTGAAGGTCTCAGAAACTCCACAAATAAACTCTTCACACTAGCTTACAGCTGCCACATAAAACCCGCAAAGAGTATAATCAGAGGAAGGAAGGAAGAGAAAGGAAACGGAGTAAAAAGATGCAGAACATCACTTGCAGAACCTCTACTTACCAGCTGCTACTCAAAGAAAGGAGTGCTTTGAGATGGTATGGGCTTGACCTCCTGACCAGTCAGTTCCTATTACTGTTCCTCCATCTCTGATAAAGCTGCAGCTCAGAATCTTTGTTGTGTGTCTGAACATGACTTTGCAGAAGCTGAAATGTAGTGTATCCTCTCATTAAAGATATTCTGGTAAGAGCAATGTATTTATATCCAACAAACGAAGCAGCATAGACTCAGCTCTCTTTAATTTACACACTGCAGTTATGACTGTTGGCGACTATAAAAAACGTGGGATAATTTGCACAAACCCCATTCAGAAGTTGGTAAATTAGCTGAAGGCCCGCTAGTAACATTTAGTTTACAGGCCCTGGGTATATGGGATACCACTGTACAAGGGACTTTTAAATTCTTACCAACTGCTAAAATGTTTTTGCGACAAATAAGGAATAGCTATTTGCAGGGGCGCTTTTTAGGCGTCCCTTTTAAAAAGTCATTCTTTATAAGATAGTTGCACAACATCGAAAACTTAACAACTCCAAAGTTGAGGGTGTATGACATCCGCGAAAGGGAAGGGGTCCCATTTCCTTGGTGAATTAAACATTTTTTATTGGGGACTAGGCAGGAGTCAAACAAGTGAACTTTTAAAAACAAAAGTAACATTTGTTTTATATGCAGCTCTGTTTCCTTTAAGGGAAATAGACTCAATTTGAAAAAAAAATGCTTTATTTAAATTTAATCACACACATGGATTTCTGCTGACCACATTTGTGTTATGAATCAAATTGGAGTGATTTTCAATCTAACTCATTAATAGGTCTGATTGAGACCCACTCCTACTGGTAATTTAGCAAAGCGAATGTTGGACTTGGCGTTAGCCCAAACCTTTTGCCTTCCTCCTGTATTTTTTCTGACCTGTTTCTGTTGGTTTTAGGACTCAAGGCACTTTACCAATGCTATTCAGTTGTAAAGTGCATATGCTCTCTCCTTTAAACATGGTGTGATTGGCGTACACCTGTTTGGCATATTTATTTTCCTGTAGGTCCCTTGTACAGTAGTATCCCATATACCCAGGGCCTGTAAACTAAATGTTACTAGCGGGCCTTCAGCTACAGAAGTAGCCTTTCAAACCTGTCTCATTTTTCTGCCATTGCTGGGCCTGTGTGGGCAGTTTACTGTCACAGTGACTTGGCATTTAAAGTTACTTGCCAAGTCTGAAACTCCCCTTTTGGTACACATAGGTCACCCATAAGGTAGGCCATAAGGTAGCCCTATGGACAAGGTGCTGTGTAGGTAACACACAGGAGATGTGCCTTGATTGTTTGGCATGCCCTGGTGGTGAAAACAGCCTATTTGGTTTCTAATTCCTGTGAGGCCTGCTTCTCCCATAGGTTGCATTGGAGATTCGCTGATATGTGTGTTCAGTTGTAATTTCTGATCTGGTAGAAGTAGCGTTGCCATGTTTGGTATGTTTGGAATAGTAGTGGTAAATCCTGCTTATTGGTGAAGGTGGATATTTTATTACTGTTTTAGAAATGCCGCTTTTAGAAGGTGGGCATTTCTGTGTAATTATGACTCTTTGTGCTTTGCAGTCTCACTCCAATCAACACCTGGTTTAGACTGACAGGGACTGTTTGTGCATTTACTCTAAACAGTCCCACTAGGGGAGCTGAGGTGTGCCCTGCATATCCTGATGGCCCATCACCAGGCTGATGAGTCTTCCTGAGCTAGAGTGGTGGAAGGAGTTTTCACTGACATCTGAATAGGGCTGTGTCTCACAATGCTATCTCCACCCCCTGTAGTGTGTCTGAAGTCAGGGCTGGGGATTGAATGGATGTGTTGTGCACTTCTAAAGGTTGTTTAAAGTGACCTCCACATCAAAGACATTTTTGAGTATAAGTAGAGGGCTCAGACCCCGTGATTTTAGACACTGTGTAGGACGTGTAACCAGCTGCTGCTGGCTTTACAGACTGCACCTTGCCAGAGGACTGACAGGAAGAACTGCCATTTAACTTGATTGCTTGGAGTCTTGACCTGCTGCCTGCTAAGCTCAGAGAAAGACTGCCTCTTTTGCTACAGAGACCTTTATGCTGGCCTGCCTGCCTGCACCCTGCCTCTTGCTACAGAGACCCCTGTGCTGGCCTGACTGCCTTTACCCTTCTTTTGGTGCCCCCATTGTTCTCCAGGGAGTGAGTGCATCCCTCCCTGTTCAGCCAGAATTGGGAAGCTTCCTAGAACTCGACTACATTGATGGAAGCCTGAACCCGGCAAGGGAAATCTCTTTACATAGTGAATGGAGAGCGCTTTATACTCTCCCTTCATTGTTGCAACAAGCGCATAGAGAAAGCTTGATTTCTCAATAGTGTATGAGCTGCTTGTTTCCTTTGGCATCACTAGCGCATGGTGATATGCTACATTTTGTCCCAGAATCCTGACCAGTGAGTTGAGGGCACTACTTGGACAAAGTCCCCTGCCAGCGTGTGGTGAGCACTGCTGGTATCCCCCGACAGACAGTGTGGATCCAGCACTACTGATCATTAGAGTTCTTTTGTACAGCCTTGGTTCCCCTCTTCCGGTCCTCTCCCCACCCCCAGCGAGGGGACCGCATTATATCATGCTTGGGGGGTGGGGGGTGAGTTCCGTGCAGTGCATCCTCTTCCTGTTTTGGAGTACTTTTGCTGGTTGTCTGAAACCCCTCCCCAGTGGGGACCCTGCAGAAGGGAAGACACTGCATCGCAGAGAAGACATGCTCCTGAAGGTTGGGGTGGCCATCTTCACTCGCACCAGCCCTGCCTGTTCCTTATGAGGGTATGGCTGCTTTCACTACCCCAGTGGCCTGAGTGTGGCAGCGTGGCCCGGGCTGTGCTTGACTTCGGAGCAGCACCATGCCACTCAACAGAGGGGAACCTCCACGTTTTTGATAATGCAGGCCCCATGCTTGTGGCCTGGCAACCCTGCCACTAGTGCCTTTCCGCCCACACTGTATGTTGGGGACCCAACAAGGTTGCCCCATGAAAATCAGTGGTGGGGGTGCCCCACTCCCCTCCCCATGTTGGCATACACCATTGAGACACTTGTCTTCGCTAGAGTCATTCTGGGGAGATTCCTCACTGGAATTACTGTAATAACTGTTGTAGGTGCGCAGCTGTACCTGTGCCTTGTGTTTGGAGTTTTAGATACCGTATTTTCACTGGTAGTCGCTCAGGTGTTCCTGCGGCTTACAGTTCATTTCTGTCTTTGTCCCCAGAAGGGCTCATCTTTCACTGCATAACATGTAACAGAAGCACATGTGCGCTGTCTCTATGGGTTCTCTGCTGTTGTACATGATTTACCCTATGTGTTTATGGAAATATTTAGTGATAAAGGTGTTATTATCAAATTTCATGTCCTAAGGTATGCCCTGACGTCTCTTTTGTGGTGTATTCATTATGTCACTGGTGTGTGTGTGTGTGACAATGTTGTGAAAATGCTTACACATTGCCTCTGGAATATGCCTGACTGATCTACCAAGGGAGAGAGCAGGGGATATCTTGGGAGTGTAACTCCTTTACCCTGACTAGAGTGGTGAGTTCTGCCTGACTTAGGTTCATACCCTAGTCAACCAGAAACCCCATTTCTAACAGAAACCTTTTAGTATGTAGGTCGGTTCGCAAAATGCCATACAGCTGGCAAAGATGCAGGTCACATATTGCAGGCTCAAGGCTTATTTTGTGGTACTTGAACAGATTTAAAAACTAAAAGCTATTGAGTTAAAAGAATTTGTATGAGACAATTACCACAAAGAAAGTAAGAGAAAGTGATAAAGCAATTGCAAAAAAAATGTGTTTTAACTATTTCAAACGATAGGCTAATGGTTAACAAAAACATCAGTGGAAGGAAATATCAGTGCATGGGAATTCTCAGTATATCAGAAAATCTTTAAGATTAGCAATGGGTCTTTTTCATTTTAATATTGTTTCTTTTTAGTCTTGGGTCTTTGTTAGTGATTGGCCACTATTATTCAAGTATTTTCCCCAAAAAACAAAGTTTTTTTGGACCGGGATGTATTTAAGGAGGTCATACTAATCCAGTCGCAATTGTATCACTGTGGGAGTGGAGCACAGCAAAGTAGTCCACAATCATAAGTGTACAGGGCAGCTTGGCAAGCGGGCAAACCCCTAGGGGACTGAAGCTTCTAGAGGCCAGTTTCAACCTTCAAAGAGTAGTAGTGTGAATTGCCTGGTCCTACGGCAACTGCAATCAGTACCTGCTGGTTTGATTTGATTTTTGGAGCTGTTTTTAACTTGTGCGAGTACGTCTGTACATGTGTAGTTAACTCTACCCCTGCCCTCATTACCAGAGTGAGCACAGACAATAAAAGAAGAGTGCACCGAGAAGCACATCTGGGAGGGAACACTAGCAGCCATGATTTTGGGTTTTTAAAGTTATCTCTTGTTTCTGTTTCTTCTCCCCTTATAGAAAAGTAATGGATTTAAGTGAAGAGGGATCAGGTTGATTATCCTGAGTCAGAACTGACCTATTTTCAGTGGTGGGAAGCATGTAATGACTTTAGCAAGAGGTGGGTGAGTCTACAATTGAATATGGAGAGCCGAGGCAAGGTCCCTGCTTGGCTTCAGGAGCCCACGCACGAGCAGAGTCATGAAAATCGTTCCATGTAAATCCAGGGGTGGCTCCTCCACTAGGGCGGAGGAGCATTGCCCCACTGCTTTATCGCAGTGCGAGAAGCAGAAACATCAAATGGTAAAAACTACCACTTTATGTTTCTGTTCCTCTCATGGTGTGAAAGCAGAAGTGTTTAGTTGGGGGCGGCCTGGTGGGCGGGACTGCTCTTGGGCAGGGGAGGAGTGGCATGCCCACTGCTGAGAACGCTGACTGTTTGGTCAGCCCTCTGGGGCCGACCAAACCAGTCATGTGCACTCTGCTTATCTCCATTTAGGCTGCATGCTGCCTACATGGAGAAAATGGCCTCCAAATAGGCGCCTGGCTGGTGGGCGTACTGACCAATCTCAATGCTGCCATTGAAGCATTGTGATTGGCTTATGGGAGGGGAGGGAGGATGCCTGCTGCGTTCTTCCTGTTCCTGCACGAGGCAGGAGCAGAGACAAAGCTGGTCCGGGCCGGCGAATGTAAGTTAACTTTTTATTTTTATTTGAAATTAAACCAACACCCCCATGTGACCCCGTTCCGTGCGACCCATCGGCCCCCCAACCACGAGTCATGCCAGCTGAGACTGTGTAAATCATGCAACAAACCTCATGTTAATTATGATAAAGCCTCTTCGAAGTTTGAAAAACGTTATTTCTTTTGCATGCGGAAGCTTTGACAATATTAACATGTCACATTTTGTCACTGCACTGAGAGGTACTTATTAAAAGTCATAGTTTTTCAAAATGATCTGAGAACCTTTCCTGCACTAGTGACAATACTCACATATCTGAGGTGCTTTCACATGCGGTAATGAAGAACAAAGAGGAGGGGAAAATTAATTATTTGTCTAAGATCACACAATTTGGTTAAGCAGGAAAACTTGGGTTAATCCCATGATTTCTGGATTTACTTTGCCATTAAACAGGCATTTATTTGTTTCTTTTTCTCATGTTTACCTCAAATGTTAATGTTTTCGTTTTAACTCTTTGTGCAAGAGGGTAGGGTAAGGTAGGAAGGCAAAGCGATCTCAAAGCTCAGCTTGTTTTGGGCTCTACGTTCCAAGCATACCTAAAACTGTGCACCAGCCTGAAATGTGGCTCAAGCCTGGCTCGAGCTTCCGGTGGCTTGTCCACCTTTACTTTTAGCATCATTCTTCTCCGTTTACCATTATGTGCAGGGTAAACCCACTTGGGCCCATCTTCACCATCTCAACAAGGAAAAGACTCTTCCATCAATCAATCAACATTTGTAGAGCGCGGCTACATCACGCGTGAGGGTCTCAAGATGCTGGCAAAGCTTGATGCCTGTTCCCCTATTGGTTGAACATCCAGGTAACACCGTAAAGACGTTAGTTGAACTGTCTTCCCTGCAAGCATTGATCCCTTCCCATGTGCCCCCCCATCATTGTATTGAAGTACAGGCCATTCTGCCACTTATTCCCAAAGAGTGACAAAACATGGGCTGCTTATACAGCAGCGTGGACTGCCAACGCCCAACCTTGCACACATGTGTCTTTTCTAATCTCAATCTACTGAGGTGTGGGGCTGGTTTGAATATATTTTTCTCAGGACTGTTGTTGGTTTCCATCCCAACCCTGTCACCAGTCCGTGATTATAGATCAAGAAGATTACTTTTATAGTACTGAGAGGCAGGATATGTACAGGAAAAGGCACTGACAAAGGGAAAAGTTCAAATTTTATTGGTGCAATTTTCAAAACATAAAACTCCAATTTTAGCCTCTTCCAAACCTGATATACACCTTCTCCGACAACAGAGTGACTTTGTCGCGAGCCTTGTGAAAGTAGGGTTAGAGTTGCCTGGTACACTCATCACGCTTTCTCCCTCGTCTGAAATACCGCAGGCATGCACTTCCCATCAATAACTCACTCTACCATTTGATTCCCTTCCATGCAGAATCAAAAGAAAACGAAATGCTAGTCAAAGCTGTGTGCACTGAAAACTCACTTCAAAGGAAGGAAGTGGTATGCCCTCGTCACTGAAAGAAGAACAGCATTCGTTTCTAGTTTAAAAATCGCATTCAGTGCAGATTTTATCCCTCACCCCTATGTTCTTCGGGGTATACCCCGATCCGCTGCCCGTTATCCTATGGTGGCTCATATGGGATTAGGTTCTTGTCCAAAGTATCCCATAATAATAAAAACAATTAAAAAATCGCATTCAGTAATATTTGTGGGTATAACCCTTCTTCTTTGAAAGGTGCATGCAAAGTTATAAATATGAAGATTTCTCTTTTTATGTTGTTCTAGACAAGGCAAAGTTTATTGGCCTTGATAGCTTACTAAAGATCAGTTTTAATTCAAAAAAGTAATCTCATCAAACTAGTTGCACTGTCATGAGATACAGGCGATACACACTGTGCATATATTTGCTGCCACCGTGTATATATTGAAATAGAATGAAGCACAAGTGAGAGATGTTTACCTTTCTCTGTAAACCTTTTAGAAATGAAACAGTATGCTTTGAAAACCTCTGATTGTACACAGCAGAACACAGTCTGACTTGAATCAGAGCAAAGCACTTTTAGCAGGTGGGCTTTAAGGGGTGAAGGTTTGTATCCATTTAATCAGAAGCAAACGACGGATGTGGCAAACATACAGTCATCAACCATATTGTGCAATCCACAACAAGAGCAAGGAAAACAAACATTTTGGAGGGGCACATGAAAGATATGGTATGTTTACTGGGATCTCACACGACTACTTCCCAAAGCCCTTTTAAAGTTCATTGGAGCTAAATCGTAAAGAAGGAAAAACAAGCGTTGGCAAAGGTGATAGGTCTCGATTTTGGGACCTATTGGCTTTGGCAGGGGTGAACAGTATCGGGCAACACACAGGACAGCATCTTAAAAATAACAAGCATTTGCAATGCAATAGCTCTTGCATTCTCAATCAGTGGGTGGAACTCGCACAGCTAATTCAAAACGATAAAGTTGCGCAAATTTTAAGTTCTGTAGTGTGCTCGGAGGTAATCACTGTCTGGCCAGGCAGTGAGGAATCCAAGAGAACTAATACATAGCTCCCCCGCTTGGGAGAGAGCACCTTCGAGCACTACTGAGGGGGGACCACAGGGTCTTATTCTGTAGAAAAAAGTTTTTTTCAACACACGGTGGTGTTAGTCCAACATTCACAGTTTATTAAACTCTCAATATGTTCTTGGTTTAACATAAATCACTGGATAGTTGGTATTCAAGATATCTTAATCAACAAAGCATTGTTACACATGATAGTAAATCCCGATGCATTTCGGGCCACGCCCTTCCTCAGGGGATTACTCTACAAGCAAAAAAACAGAAATATATGGAATCAGCTAAACATTCTCAAACTGACAAATTCAAAGCAATCATGCTGTCACAGACCTGGGATTAACAAGGGAAACCTAGAGGCTAATGTTTGCCCGGTATTTCCTACCGGAGCGTTAGTTTATATACGTTTGGGTTTCTTCCTATAGTTTTGGTTGCTTACTGCCTGATTTTGCTTAGTGATGCTTTTCTCCCACATAGTTTATTTGTAGTATTTAATCTTGCTTTGAATTTGTCAGTTTGAGAATGTTTAGCTGATTCCATATATTTCTGTTTTTTTGCTTGTAGAGTAATCCCCTGAGGAAGGGCGTGGCCCGAAATGCATCGGGATTTACTATCATGTGTAACAATGCTTCGTTGATTAAGATATCTTGAATACCAACTATCCAGTGATTTATGTTAAACCAAGAACATATTGAGAGTTTAATAAACTGTGAATGTTGGACTAACACCACCGTGTGTTGAAAAAAACTTTTTTCTACAGAATAAGACCCTGTGGTCCCCCCTCAGTAGTGCTCGAAGGTGCTCTCTCCCAAGCGGGGGAGCTATGTATTAATTATAGCTCTTGCATTCACATGAGTTTTAGCTATTGGCATTTCAAATGACAATGCCTTTTATTTATGTTTTGGGTTTTAAAACATAAATAAAATGTAGTGTCATTTACAATACTAATAACTTAAACTCACATAAATGCAAGACCTATGGGATTGCAATAAAGGGCCTTCTGGACCACTTATTAGATTGTAAATATAAGAGGAAGACACTGCCCTGCGATGTCTTCAAAGTAGTGATAAATAGTGCCAAGAAGAAGAAGTGTAAGTGTTGTAAATTACACAGACACAAAGTGTGAAGGGAGAGTTACATATGATCCGAGCCATAAACACTAACAAAGTGCTCAACACCTTTTTCTCTGTGATTACACTCAGGAGGAAGAGCCGGAGGGGGGCTATTTGCTGCCCTCCCAGTGATTTAAGTGTGCAGTGTGACATTGCATAATGCCATTGCTATCTTTGGTCTAATAAAAAACACTCCAGCTGTAGAAGGGCCCTGGCCTCACCTCCTGGTACAGGGCGGGCTGTGCTTTATTGCAGGCATGGAGGGAAGTAGAGATGGTCTCTGCTGCAGCTTCGGCCTTGTACAGTGCCCCTGCTATTACTAGTGAGCGAGGAGGCGCTGAGATGGTAGCATTGGTATTGGTGGTATTGGTATTGGTGGTGGTGGTGGTGGTATTAGTGGTGGTTTTGGTGGTGGTATTGGTGGTATGGGTGGAGGTGGTATTAGTGATGGGTGTATTGGTGGTATTGGTGATGGTGGTGGTATTGGTGGTGGTGGTGGTATTGGTGGTGGTATTGGTGGAGGTATTGGTATTGGTGGTGGTGGTTTTGGTATTGTGGTGGTGGTACTAGTATTGGAGGTGGTGCTATTCATAATGGTGGTAGTGGGGCTGGTGGTGGTGGTATTGGTGGTGGTGGTACTAGTATTGGAGGTGGTGGTATTGCTTGTGGTATTGGTGGTGGTGGTATTGGTGGTGGTGGTAATGCTATTGGTGGTGGTATTGGTGCTGTTATTGGTGGCATTATTGGTAGTGGTGCTGTTGGTGGTGATGGTATTGGTGGTGGTGGTTTTGGTTTTGGTGGTGGTGGTGTTGGTATTGGTTTTGGTGGTATTGTTGGTGGTACTGCCGGTGGTGGTGTTATTGGTTGTGGTGGTATTGGTGGTGGTGTTATTGGTTGTGGTGATGGTATTGCTGGTCGTGATGGAATTGGTGGTGGTGGTATTGGTGGTGGTGGCATTGGTGGTGGTGGTGGTATTGGTAGTGGTGGTATTGGTGCTATTAGTGGTGGTATTGGTGGTGGTATCGTTGGTGATGGTATTGGTGGTGGTGATATTGTTATTGGTGGTGTTGTTGGTATTGCTATTGGTGGTCGTGGTGTTGGTAATGGTGGTGGTATGGATGGTATTGGGTGTGGTAATATTGTGGTGGTGGTTTTGGTGGTGGTGGTGGTGGTATTGGTATTGATGGTATTGTTGGAAGTATTGGTGGTGGTGGAATTGGTTCTGGTAGCATTGGTATAGGTGGTGGTGGTATTAGTGGTGGTGGTATTGGTGGTAGTTTTGGTGGTGTTATTGGTGGTATGGGCGGAGGTGGTATTGGTGATGGGTGTATTGGTGGTGGTGGTATTGGTGGAGGTATTGGTATTGGTGGTGGTGGCTTTGGTATTGTGGTGATGGTACTAGTATTGGAGGTGGTGCTATTCATGGTGGTGGTATTGGGGCTGGTGTTGGTGGTATTGGTGGTGGTGGTACTAGTATTGGAGGTGGTGGTATTGGTGGTGGTATTGGTGGTGGTGGTATTGGTGGTGGTAGCGCTAATGGTGGTGGTATTGGTGGGGCTATTGATGGCAGAGTTGGTAGTGGTGTTGTTGGTGGTGGTGGTATTGGCGGTGGTGGTTTTGGTGGTGGTGGTGTTGGTATTGGTTTTGGTGGTATTGTTGGTTGTGGTAGGTGGTTGTGGTGGTATTGGTGGTACTGCCGGTGGTGGTGGTATTGGTTGTGGTGGTATTGGTGGTGGTGTTATTGGTTGTGGTGATGGTATAGATGGTCGTGATGGAATTGGTGGTGGTGGCATTGGTGGTGGTGGTGGTATTGGTAGTGGTGGTATTGGTGATATTAGTGGTAGTATTGGTGGTGGTATCATTGGTGGTGGTACTGGTGGTGGTGATATTGTTATTGGTGGTATTGGTGGTATTGCTATTGGTGGTCGTGGTATTGGTGATGGTGATGGTATGGATGGTATTGGGTGTGGTAGTATTGGTGGTGGTGGAATTGGTTCTGGTGGCATTGGTATAGGTGGTGGTGGTATTAGTGGTGGTGGTATTGGTGGTGGTGGTGGTATTGGTGGTGGTGGTGGCATTGTGGTGGTAGTATTGGTGTTGGTGGTTGTATTGGTAGTGGTATTTGGTGGTTTTGGTGGTGGTAGTATTGGTGGTGGTGGTCATATTGATAGTGATGGTATTGGTGGTGGTTGTGGCATTGGTGGTGGTTGTTGCATTGGTGGTGGTTGTGGTATTGGTTTTGGTGGTGGTATTGGTGGTGGCAGTATTGGTGGTGGTGATGGAGGTATTGGTGGTATTAGTGGTGGTATCGGTGGTGGTATTAATGGTGGTGGTATTGGTGGTGGTGGTATTGGTGGTGGTATTGGTAGTAGTGGTGGTGGTGGTGGTATTGGTCGTGGTGGTCATATTGTTGGTGATGGCATTGGTGGTGGTTGTGGCATTGGTGGAGGTGGTGGTATTGGTTTTGGCGGTGGTATTGGTGGTGGTAGTATTGGTGGTGGTGATGGAGGTATTGGTGTTATTAGTGGTGGTATTGGTGGTGGTGGTGGTGGTGGTATTGGTGGTGGTAATGGTGGTGGTATTGGTGGTGTTGGTATTGGTGGTGGTGGTGATGGTATGAGTGGTGGTTGTGGCATTGCTGGTGGTATTGATTTTGGTGGTGGTATTGGTGGTGGTGATATTGGTGGTGGTGGTATTGGTGATGGTGGTGTTGGTTGTGGTGGTGTTGGTGGTGGTGGTAATGGTGGTGATATTGGTGGTGGTATTGGTGGTAGTGGTATTGGTATTGATGGTATTGGTGGTGGTGGTATTAGTGGTGTTGGTGGTAATGGTGGTAGTATTGGTGGTGGTGGTGTTGTTGGTGTTAATAAAACAGGCTTTTGAAAACAACCCATCAGGTAGCTTTAGTGAAGATGACATGTAACACAGATGTGCTGTTGTCAGCTTCAGCCCATTAGCACAGGATTATGTGCTGCTTAATTCACTAATCATTTCTAAATCCATTTTACTTGGGTGGTTGAAACAGACACCAGTTAATGCCCGGTTAAAGTGATTGAAAGTAGGTGCCCGTGTTATGGGGGCGGCTGTTCTGCTTAAGAAAACACAAGCGGTTTCGCTGATGCAGCGCATGTCCGGCCTGCAGTAAGAGGAACTCAAAAAAGTAAATAGTGCTTGCAGACTAAATAACAGGTCCTGTATAACAACCGAAATTAAGGGCCCAGTAGCCATGGAAAGTTACAAATGAAGACAAGGCGGGACTAAAAAGCCTATTAACGAATCCGAAGAAAACATTTACAAAAGACAATGACACAAGCCAATGACAAATATGGGAGGAGAGTGGCGCGGCTTCTCTCCCATACTCAACTACAGCAGTCTCGCTGAGCGAGCAGCGTATGTGCGCTGCCGCTAGGCTCGTCCTAAAAAAGCCACCGACAAAGACAATAGCTCACTCATAGGTAAAACGTATTGGCTATTACCGTAAATAGTGAGCCTGGTCCTTATACTACTGACCTAGAAGGATGAAAATGCTTGTTTAGCCTGCCAAAGATATACAGCGTGCACATTTCAGCAACAGATGCATTTACCCACTGAGTTACCCACGAAATGCACTCCCTTTAGAAGTTAAGAAATGTGTTCCTCTCATCTGCTCTACCTCGGCTTAGCTGTGCTCTACAGTGACCCAAGTGTGACTCATAAAAAGCATGTGACCCAGGCAGTTGTTTATTGCCCACAAGTAAACACAACCCTCTCTAGAAACATGAACAAGGTCATCAATCAAAGGGACAGCAGTGCGTGCCCGTGGTGTCTGCCTCGAAGGAGTCTCTAGAAATGCTCACTCCACGTTCCAGGAGAGGTTAATTGATGAGCTTGGTTCTCAGCAAACAGCCTCGAGCAAAAACACATAGAAATAAAAGCATGGAATAAATATGACCACACTCTTAATTTAGTTAAAACAATGAATGATTTGAAATGTAAAATCTACAAAAGCAATAACTTAGTGTATGTGCTATGTTTCAGACTAGAATACAGTAAAATGGCGACAGGCTGTAGGCATCATATAGAGCCCCCGAGGGAGAGCCCCAGTGTGGAAATGAGATGCAGGCTTACCCGACCTCTGCCCCTACCCGACTTGGGATGTAACCAATCAGAGCCCAGATGGGGGTTCACCTTATCCAGAGGGACGTACCGGTCACACTCCTGTGAATGAACAACCCGAATGATAATACCAGGGGCCAGGGCTTTAAGTGGGATGAAAAAACTGGGAGGTCTCGCAAAGGGGTGTGGCCAATGTAATTAAGGGCGTGGCTTAAAACACATATGCTAAAAATCTGTGCTTAGCATTGTGTGCCACCCAACTTATATTTTGCTGTTTCTGTCATTGCATCCAGACATATATGATACAACAAGTAACATCATACCTATACGTCTGGACTATTGGCTTTGTCAATGGTTGGTAATTGTATAAGATAAATAAGGAGCAACTGTGGCTTGTGTATTTAATATTGAAAAAGATTCCACTTAATGCCCTGTTGATACCACAACAATGTTTTCCAGTGAGCAAATGACTCTCTTTAACCCCTTGACTGTGGCGTAAATTCTGCTGCGGTGCTGAGGAGATAATGGCCGGGGTTCAGTCGGCACCCGGCCGTCCTCCGCACACGCCCACCGTGACATCAGATGGCTGGGGGCCGTCTGATGCATGCAAGGGGTTAAAGGATTTCCCTTCTCCTACAACGCTCACCTGGCATGACATCATGCTGTAACTTCTCCACTGCAGTCCGGAAAAAAACGGACCACCTGTGCCAGGGCACAAAACAGAGCCCGATAGGGCCCTGTTTCGAGGCCCCCTTTAAAAAACTGCTGGTGCTCCGCACCGGTGAGACCCGACCCACTTAAAGCCCTGACAGCTGCAATATTGACCCAACATGATGTCGGGTCAGCAGCGCATGCCAGAACTGGAGGTCGGTCCGCACCTTGACACAAAGGGCCAGGGCATTAGGTGTCTGTCGCGCCCTCGCAGCGCTCACCATTATAACTAATGTGCACGGAAATCTAATGCAGTCACAACTCATGTGTGGTTTAGGCCATTGCGAGTCCAGACTCCATAAAAGGGCACCTGCAGAGCTGCTGACTTTGAAACTGAGGAGCGAGGTTCGAGCTCAACAACCTCTGATTCTGGCAAAACACTTAATCTCCCTGTACCTACACAAAAAAATGTATCCTTGTGTAACGTAACTGGTGCTCATATAAAGTGCTTCAATACCTTTGCGTCGAGTTTGCAGTATATAAAAATGCAAAAAGAAAAAATCTGCTGAAGTGAGCGCATGTTGTTATTAAACAGTTATGCCAGCACTGTGAACACGAATCTAGGATGACGTTGTAGCGCAACATGAAGCCCGTTGGTTGACGCAACATAGGAGTGCAACAACTGGCTGTACTCTCCAAAACAGTAATATGGTCGGGTACCCCATATGGCCCCTTCTCAAGACTTTAACAGACCCCTGGCGCAAGGTTAGTCCCGCCCGGTCCTCCCTCTCTTTGCCCCAGGGATTGGACAACCAGACTAAGAATTTGAAATTTATTTGGATTAGGGGGGAGTGACCCCCCCTGGCCGTATTTATTAACAGTACAAACACATATTTCAAACCATTAGTTACAGAAAATTTAAAACGCAGAAAGTACAGTTTACATTGATAGACACATGTTGTCGAAAGAGCTAACCTTAACACATGCTAATACAGAAGGCACTCCTACCATAAATCTAAGAATGGACGATATGACTTTCTGCGTGTCCCTTTGAGCCTGACGGCAAAGTCAACGTCTGGCAAGCTTCACTCCCCTCCCTCCTTCAGTCCTAAGGGTACTGCCACTATTACTCCTGGAGCAAGGTTGCGCAGGGGGTCCAGCTTACCGGACGGTTCTTTTTCCCCCGGGCCCCCCCTACACCCGGTCCTTGAACTACATAAAAGGGGTGCAGACTGCTGCGCATGCGCATATGGGGGTGGCCCCAGGCCCACTGGGAAGATGACTCCCCCGGCCCCCATACCCCAACAGCCTACTTACCGGCTGTCACTACCCCCGGAGTTATATGGTACTGACCGCTAAGACCGCAGACTATGCTTACCAGTGTTGACCTTACCGCCTGACCAAGGACACGTAAATACGACAAATAGCTAAGCATGCAAATTACATATCAACTTTATTTACATTATCACAGCCTGAAGATCAAAACCTGTGGAATAAAACAATTCTGTGGCCATAAATGAACTATATACAGCATCGATAGACACATAACTACCCAGAAATCTTGCTTTTAGGGGATGGTGGGTGGGCAAACGATTAAAAAGAACAGGGAGCGCGCGCGCAGATGCTAAGGGGGAGGCAGCTGCGAAACAAAGAGGCTGTCTCCCTCGCAGGCTCCCCCCTTTAAAGGTAGGCGAGCCCGGGGTACTTCTGGTGAGCTCTCTTGAACCGGAAGCATTGAAATGCTTCCGGTTCACTGATGGGATGCGGGGCGCGATTGGCTACCAAGAAAGGGGAGGGGGGGGAGCGAGGGCAGCGTCACTGATTACGCGTTTCCCCACTCCTCCTTCCTTGTGAATCAGGGCTAGGGGGACCGCCATAATGGCGGCCCGTCCCATGCTGGTCCTGGCTCCTGCAAGGACTGTTTCACGCGTTTGGACTTTACCTCAGACGCAAACATGTTTTAAGTTTTCAAGCGCAGAGCATTTGAGCACATTTCTGGTGCTGGCTGCCAATATTATGGAAGAATAAAGCATGTACAAACGTGTGACAGTTATTACCAGGGCAAGTCCAGTGTGGTCAGATGTTGATGCGGCACCATGTTTCGAATAGTGGAGTCAAAACTGATTAAAGTGCAATTGATTGATTGAATAGTGTAGTAGAAGTTACTAAGTTAAAGCTTCCAGGTTGTAGCCCTGGCTTCCAATTTAACAAATCTGTCCGACATAACCCTATAACAATTTGGAAAACACAAAGAGAAAGTCTTTGTCTGGGAAGGGAATGGAGGTCACATGAATACTAAATGCAACGCGAATCATTACTGGCACAACACATTGACAAGCTTACATATCGCACCTTCCCTCAGAGCCTAACCCACAAAACTAGCCTGTCAGTAGGCCCAAAAACATTTCCCCTAGGTTTACCCCTAATCAATCAAATCATTCATGAAATCTCAGCCATACCCCTGTCTTCACAAGCTGACAAAGTAGACGTCCCTGCCGTTGTAGCTGCCCCTTGGCAGTTCATTAAAACTGCACAACTAAAAGCTAGTTCTGACATGGCTCAAAACATAGATCTGCCACACATTTCGGACAGACCCATAGAGTCATTAGTTTCTAACTCCATACATGCTTGCATCAAGATGGTAGCTTTCTAACACTGATTCGACGATTCGACTATCTGCACTGCTGTACGCCACAACTGAAGTGCCCCGCATTGTGGAAACACCACCTCAAACAAGCACAGAGTACAAGAGCTTACATCGATCTTTTGCTTTGGCTGCGCGCGTTCTGTAAACACATGTGGACTTGTGGGGATGGCAGAGGCTGCAGAACATCTCCAGCAGAGCAGATCAACTTACCTAAGTCACATTTTACCACCTTCAAGAGGTGAATATAGGCGCTTGCTAGTTCACAGCACCATTAATCATTAATCATTTGACATGTTACATTGAAGACCGATAGATAGTGAAAAATATTTTTGAAAGTCGATAATCAGGAAGCAATTTGTGCCAATGGGCTGTAATGTAATGTAATGTTGTCATTTTTGAAGAGTGCCATTTTTTGGCGAAATGTGAAAAGAATGCTGCAGCGGCATGGTGATGGATATGTGAAGTATTGAAACAAAGCAGAAGGTCGGAGCCGACCTGGGCACAGAAAAGACACACGAAGGACAGCCTGGACCAGCAACAGAGCCAAGTCACACGGGGAAAGAATCACCCGGCACAAGGGAAAACAACATGGACAATCCATTCACGGATAACGCCAGATGAGCATAGGCACTGACAGACACATACAGCTGAGCCCAGTTGCACTGGGATGAGCCACCCTGCACACCGAGGAGGCCATTACCGTAAAGGAAAGGCACAGGGTACACAGGGAAGGGAAGACTGTCAGCAGGGGTCTAAATCTGCTCTGGAGAAGATCCAACTCAATAATGACAGAACCAAGCATCACTGGGGCAGAGCCGACCTGCACACCGAGGAATGACCTGCTGCTACCATCCAAGAACATAAAGCACAAGTGCTCGGAAAGGAGAATGAAAACTCAACTGTGTCATTATAATATATAAATACATTTTAAAATGACAGTTACGTGTTTATTATATTAGGCTCAACCCTACCACTACTAAAATCAACGCTCTTCTAGAAAAGATGAAAAGGAGAATTCAAGCTTGTGGCCTACAGTTAATATACCCTTATATGCACAAAAGAGTAATGGGCACTCCAAACTGAGAAAATGTGGATAGACAATACACTGATGTAAAATGGGACAGGATTAAACACTTCCGGATTAAAGTATCTAGAACGCACGGTTTACTTAGTTCAACTATGTAAACCAAGCATATTTGACGCCCATGAGGTTACCTTCCTGTAAGTAACAGTTTTGCAATAGCTGCACAAGATGAGGAGAAGTACTTTTTTAGCCACATTATATTTGCTTGTGGCACACTAGAAGGTCACGGGGACTGTTACCACAACACCAATTGAGGTATGCCAGATTTAACCTATTATACGATGTGGGTGGTGGACAATATGCCCTGGCCCAAGTAAGCTAAAACAGAACACAATACTGTAGACCTAGCTTTGCTGTTAGCCAAAATACAGATCTCTGGTTCCTAGATGTGGAGGGATGCATGGTGGAAACAAAGCTCTGGGTGAAGGCTGTATTTAGCACGCGTGGGACACAAGGGTAACTGATGCACTTGATGCACTATTGTTGCAATTCTTCAAAAGGGGTCTGCAAAATGAAAACAACTTGACCGGCCAGATATAAGGAGGGGCCTGTACAGGATGGCCATATTGCATTTAGTTACACAGATTTTGTCCAGGAATAAATGTAGAGCATACTTTGCGGGGACATGTTAACTATGTTACCAATGTTTGAACCATCTGACGTGTTTGAGGAAAAACACATTGAAGGCCAGAAAAACCAAACATTGCTCACTAGCACAAAGCCATGTACCGCAATCCTGACACAACATCAGCAAACTTGAATATCCGGTCAGTCCAAGCCCATGAAGATAATTGGTCACCATCTACATTTTAGTATTTGCGAAGTTCTGGGATTGGGGACACAGTGGCAACGAGACCCAGGGACAATGGAGTGAGAGATTCAGAGGCTGGGACATAGTGACATTCAGACATAGAAACTAGGGTAGTGAGACACAGGCACCAGTGTAGTGAAAGACCGACACTGGTATAGGGACACACAGACAGGAAGCCAGCAAGATGCAGGCAGTGGTTCACCTTGACACAGATGTTGTGGCAAGGACACGCAGACACTGCAGAGACACGCAAGCACCCGGATTGGAAGGCGTTAACACTTGCATGTGAAATGTGAACAATCAAAGTGGGAGACAGAAATAATGGCAACAAAAACACCAAGGGCCCGATTACAAGTTTGGTTGTGTGCCAGCAGGACCGCCCGCCGTCGCACCGCCAAACCCGCTTTAGAACCGCCCACCGTATCATGACTTTTTAATCATTGGCAGACGATTCTTTGGCATTCCCATGGCATTGCCTATAAAATAGGCACCACCAGGAGAACATAAAGGGAAGTTTCAGCACAGCATGGACTGTGAAGTCCATGACGTGCTGGTACTGGAGGTCCATGTACACAGGGATGCACATGTTGTGCACACTTGTGTACATCCACATGTAGTGGGGAACAAGGGAACACTGTAAGACCCCCTTTCTTACCTCACTGCCACTGTTTTCATGGAGGAAAGACCTCCATTAATTCAGTGGAGGTGAGGAAAGAAATAACATGCTTGACAGGACTGTGGCAGTCCCGCCAAGCATACTGATGCCTCTTGACCGCCGCTCACCACCCCTGGCGGAGTCGATGGTCCCAGGGTGGCTTGACCGCCAAGGTCGTAATGTGGCAGTCGGAAGACTGCCACGCCACCACGAGTCTGGTGGTCTGAGAGCCAGCAGACTTGCAATTAGGCCGTAAGAGACATGAATGCTAGCACTATAATAAAGAAACACAGACAGTGGAGAAGGAAAACATGGACCCTGAAGTTGGAAGACAAAGTTGCTATGGCAGGGAGTGAAGGACTGGGTGACAGTCAGAGACATGAGCTCCAGGATGCGTTGCATACACTGGGACTTGGAGGCATGAACTCTGGCAACATGAAGGCATGTTTTTCTCCCCTCCACCTATCCCCATCGGGCAACACTCTCCTATGCCGAGACAGCCAATACTACCATGTTAACACTAGAAATTCTGCTTTGTAAATGGCGTGTGGCAAAGAGGTAACCTGTAATGTTGCATTAATCTACAAACTGTGAAGCTCACCCACGTGCTGAATGTGTTTCGGAGGTGTCTGTATGCTAAAAACCTGTGGGATGAGGGCTATCATACCTGGGGTAGAGAGGCTGGAAACTGAGCTGTTGGTGGCAGTAAATAGCCCTCCCAGTGCCTTACTGCTGGTCCTTGCATGCCACAAGCACTCACTCATGTTTGTACCTCAGTTTTTTCTGTTTTGTTTTGTGAACTCATTCACAATGCTCCATCTTTCCCTTTATGAAACAGCATGTTCTCCTCTGTCTTTTGTGCTGGGCTCGCTGCGAACTGTAGCATGCTTAGAACAGGAGTGGTTTGCCATGTAACTTACAACCTGGCAGAGCCCGAATGATGAGAGACCTGAGGAGCCGTTGAAGCTCAGAGGGTGAAGGGACAGCTCATACCGCGAAGTGGGAGGGGGAAGAAACATTAAAAAGATGGGTGAAAGGTTGGTTTATGTGGACATATTGCAAGGGGACATGAAACTGTTAAATTAGGAAGTGCTGGTATGAAATAAGAATTAAAACCTGCCCCACCAAAGGATAAAAAGCTACCCCACGCCTTCTTTCTTCACCTCCCAGGTACGCAGTTTAAAAGAGTTACTGTGCCATGCTTGGAAAAGTGTGTCTGGCCATGCTCACTTATACAGAGATGGCTAGATGTGGAAGCACTGCCACAAAAAAGGATAACAATTTGCTTAATCACTCAGCCGAAGAGCGCAAGTGTAAACAAAAAGTGGCTATGCAGAACTCTGTGAAAGGCACCAAGCAGGAAGAGCAGATTTTCAGCTCAGAGTTTGCCTGAATCCTACATGCATACAAGAATACAAATAAAAAAGGATGTTAATTATCTGGCCACAGTAATGTTTTAAGTAAAGCGCAAGTGCTGTGTAGTCTAACAAAACAAAAAAAGTTCCACAAGTGCATGAAAATAGTACTTGGGCCTCGGTAGACTGATAAGAGAAGAACAAGAGAAGCACACGAGGACCAACAAGCTATAGACAAATGACATTGAGAAAATATAATTGGCAAGCACATAAACCAGTGAAAAGCGAGGGCGGGATGCAAGCCCCTTTTAAGATTTATATTGAATACAATAGATTTCAAAAGCAAGGCGCAAGCGCTATGCAGGTTTATCCTAAAAAGGGCAGCTCATATTTCTAGTTGGTGGACAACTCAAATCTCAGGTAGGGGTTAACCACTGCCTTAAATTAATGGTGGCACAAGGGGCTTATAAATAAGCCTGTAAGACTCTACCAAACTCTGGTGAGCCAGGGTAGGGGAGTGGGACAGCCATCGAAAGAGGTCTAGGAATTGTTCAAGATTTGAAAGTTAAGAAGTGACTGACTCCACTTTCCTGAAGCATCTGATTAGTCCCTGGTGCAGAACTCCTATGACTGCAAATCCAAATTGTTTTACCAAAATTATGATTTCTGTGTACATTAATTGCTCCTTCGTCATAAAATTATGATTTTCAAGCTGGAAAATGACCATTTGTCAAATTAAACACATGGTGTTTGGAGGAATGTGTAAAAACAGGCTAGTGCAATCCCAGACAGAGGCCTACATAATGCAAACTAGTGCTGATCGTGTACCTCATAGGAAAAGTTGATTCCAAACTGCTAGGCAAGGCCCTCGGCAGAAGAGACCATAAGCAACTTGACCAGTTTTGACCTAATTAGTCCTTGTCATTGAGGCATAGCTTGGATTCTTTGGCACAGCGAACAAAGTGCCCTTGTCTGGACATTGCGTTGGCCACTTGGGGTGTTACATTAAACACACAAATGTGATGAGAGCAATGCTTGCAATCAGTCTAAACCACTGGCAATTACTCTACATAACATTATAACCTACCATTGTTCACCCACTGTGCTAGTCTAGCCGCTTCAGTGCTGCACGAATTCTGCCGCTGTGCTGGGACATTCCAATTTGGGCGTGGCTCTGATGGCCCCCGTCCGTCATGCGCACACACCCACTGTGACTTATGACGGCCGGGGTCTGTCATGAGCACGGAAGAGGCTAGACAGATGCCCACCTCATGCAGATCAATTCTGACCCTGTTCCTCATAGAAACAGTCAGCCTCAAACAGGGAGGTGAGGCTCCTTCAGAAGCGAACACAAGCCATCCCAGAGCAGTTTTGCCCTTATTAGTCCCTGTCAGTTAAGCTTAGCTTGGAACCTGTGGCATGGCAACAAAGGGACCCAAGTCTGGGCCTACATTTGGCTACTTATGGCATGACACCAAACACAAAAAAATTTACTGGGAGGGATGTTTGCAAAGGTCTAAACCACTGGCCATCACTCTGGTAGGATCCCATCCATATTACACACTAAAACAGTCTACCTTCAAATTTATTAAGAAGCTGCAAATGCTTTTTCAGTGTGCAAGTTATGACAATACTTTTTAGTGTAGGCAAGCACTGCCTGCTTAATTACACGATTTTCACAATCATTTTGTTATTGCATGTAATCTGGCATCAGGTAGGTCTGAAGTAAGAGACTAAATGAAGTATATTTTAATACCCTACCTAACTGGCTAAAATAGTGGTTTAGTGACAAATATATCCTATGGAAATATTCCCATACCAAAATATTGTGAACAAAATAAAGATTACAAAAATATCGTCATCCTATACGTATAATGGTAAGTACATACATATTCAAAAAAATATTGTTGTCATTAATATTGGTGTATTAAATATAATTGTTTTAATATATATTAATTTTAATATTAAATATAGTAAATAGTAACATTAATCTAATCAAAATAAAAAATAAATATGTCAACAAATATAACAAATACACTTTTTTTTAAAGTTAGGCACATAAATATATATATATATATATATATATATATATATATATATATATATATATATATATCTCAAAACAAAACCCTTTCAGGCATAGAGTGACGCATAAATTATGCAAAAAAAGAAGGAGAGAACTCTGGGTAGTTCCCAAGTTTAGGTGTAAAGCAGCCCCTGTTAGAGCACTCTCAACACCAGCGACACTCTAGATCTGCTCACCTCATATATATGTATATATAAATATTTACATATATCTAGGTAAAAAACTATTATTAAACTAATAACATATATATATATTTTTTTAATTTTGTTTATTAAGTCCAGTCTACATCAAGATTACAATTAGTCACATAGAGCATTAAAGTCTTTAATAATATGGCCTTACATCACATGATATATCAACTTTTTCCCATCGTTACATTTGTGCAACTTATTGTATCAGGGAGGGGGTCAAAATCCCATTATTAAATTAATAATATTAATTTATATTATAATTTCAGAATGTATTAAATAATGTTATATTAAATATTAATATAACAAATAAGTATCATATATATATATATATATATATATATATATATATATATATATATATATATATTCACTGAAAAAACCATAGGTTATAGACCATATATAGTTAGGAATTAGCATTTAAAAAACCTTATTTTACTCACACAAAACCATTGAAATTCCATATATAGTTAGTTGCACTAACTATATATCGCGCACCCGCAATCCACTGCTGATGATGTCACATATTACATCATTCATGACATGGTCAGTGACATCACTGATGACATCACTGATGACATCTCAAATGACATCACTGATGACATCATCCAGTGACTGTGTGTTTCTGTAAAGTTTAAATATGTTTTACATATTGAAGAATGAGTAGATGTAGAAGTGTCTGGATGAAGGATTTAGTAGGTGCGTGACTGACTGTATGAGTGAGTGATTAAATGTGTCTCACTGAGTGCATGGGTTAGTGACTAAACTGTCTTAATTTGTGCATCATTATGTCTGTTGTTCTGTAAACTGCTGCATGTGTTGGTCAGTAGCTATATGAGTAACTATATGGGTTATTGATTGATTGCCCAAGTATTTGTATGGGAGACTGAGTGTGTGTGTGGCTGGCTGGGAGGTTTGTGACTCTGTGCAGATCAATGTGTACTTGTATCAATGATTGTATAAGAGAGTAAGTATGTGTTAGTATATGTTTCAAAATGTAAGGTGCTCTATGTTTAACTGTATAGATTAGAAAATGGAAGTGTGATTGATTATTTACAGGACTGACTAGGTGTGTGAGTAACTCCATGGATGAGTGAAGGAGTGTGAGAGTCTGTATAGGTGTATGAGTGCATATGATAGTGTTGTAAAGATGAGTGATTGTATGTATGAATGATTGTATGGGTAAATGAGTGAATGTGTGTGTAAACATAGGAATCACTGAGTGCGTATGTAGTAACTAGTATTGGTGTGTCAATGGTTTCAAAAATTATACTCTGTATTTAACACTGGGTGTAACAGAGGTTATATTAAAGTGTGAGGAGATGCATTGTATTGTCACATGAATGATATCATCAGTGATGTGGTCATTGATGTCAAATGAGATGTCATCAGTGATGTCATCAGTGATGTCATTTGAGATGTCATCAGTGATGTCATTTGAGATGTTATCAGTGGTGTCATTTCAGATGTCATCAGTGATGTCATCAGTGATGTCATTTGAGATGTCATCAGTGATGTCATCAGTGATGTCACTGACCATGTCATGAATGATGTAATATGTGACATCATCAGCAGTGGATTGCGGGTGCGCGATATATAGTTAGTGCAACTAACTATATATGGAATTTCAATGGTTTTGTGTGAGTAAAATAAGGTTTTTTAAATGCTAATTCCTAACTATATATGGTCTATAACCTATGGTTTTTTCAGTGAATTTTCAAGGTTTTGTAAATGCTAATTCCTAACTATATATGATCTATAACCTATAATTATTTCAGTGAATTTCAATGGTTTTTTAATAGCAAATATCATAAGCTGTCGAATGTCAAGTACGTGGTAAGTGAAAACATTTTCGTGTTTATGCACACTGATCTGCTTTGAATGGTGCCCCCCCCCCTCATTTCTATTAGGAGTACTCTCTCTTTGCACATAGTGAAGGGTAGTTAACGCAGGCCTTTGCCCCCGTTGTAATACGTCGTGCCTGCTTCTCTCTCCATTTGATTGATTGTTATCCAAGTATTTACTGTTTTAGAATTGGTTCTCTTTGGTTCATTCTCTATTTACAAACAAACACAGAGTCGCAATACTCTGTTTAGTCTTTGCAGATAACGAAAAATCGTGTAAAAAAAGAAAGAAAAGGAATCGAGCAAAATCAGTAGGCCACTAACGGGATCTCTTTTTGACCTCGCTAAAATAGAAACATTAGGAACAACCCCTCATGACAAATACAAAACTAGTGAGATGAACTGAACTCCACACAATGATGGCTGCAAAACAGCTCGGCTCCGCCACCCACCCCGCCCAAAATAACGATAAAGAGCGGCTGCCATGATTGGTTGCGGAATGGCCACGACGGAGCTACGAAATGGTACTGCTCTCATGCTAACCCCAGCTTCAGTCTGAAACATCCAGAAACACTGTAGACTACCAATTCGATCAGTTCCGGTAGCGCCCCAATGTAACCCGGTAGAGAAGAACTAGCCCTCCCCTCTTTGACTGATGGTTCTTGTTGCCTGTCCCTTCTGTTGTCATTTAACAGAACTATTTAGCCTGCTGAAAGGGGTTGTGTTCCGACCGCTGGTTGGTGGAGACATTTTGACTATATTCTGGACCTGCGTTGTCGCGTAATGCGTCATATGACGCGCCGCGTTAGCGCATCCGGAAGTCATCCGGGGCGCGCAGCGCGTAACGTAAGCATAACAAGTCATGTGACTTGTTAATAAAACTTTTCATTGGTTCATTTTACTTTTCTTATTCTAATGATGAAAGGCTTGGTCATATGACCTAAAAATTACGCTTTTTATTACTTCCGAACATTATTTTTTCTTAAATATATGTTATAATGTTCCAGGCTAATGTACTTTCCCGGAAAATTTACAACTGTCCTGCAAGTAAAATATATTCTTTTTTCGAAAAAAAGAGCGTTTCTTCGTCCCATGACGGAGCCGTTGAGCAAAAGAGGGTCGACCTGCTGTCTTAGTCGCCGATACGCCTGAATATGAGATTCTTATCGATCACTTTATGTTGCAGGGATAGAAAACACAACAGCCCTTGACCATTTATCTTTACTGCGTTCCTTCGTATTATACCTTTTACCCTTCATGTAATTGGTCTGCTTTATTTCACTTGCCTTTTAATGATTCTAAAACAGTGACTATTATTAAAAACTTTACCAATGTATATACTACTACCATGTTTTCTTTTAAAAACCTTTATTGTGAAAATTTCATTATACAAATACGAGCCTATAACCACGTGGGCCGGCCACGGAGCAAACTGTAATCGTATATGATGAGTAGACATTTACACTGTAGAGGAACGTAACGGGCGGGCCATTAGGTTGCAAGAACTAAGGTGTCTAACAGTTACGGAATCGGTGGACGTACATTTTATAATTAAAATACGACAGGGCCAGTTACAATAAAATTATCTAGATATACATTTGCGGGCAAGTACCATGGGTGACGTTAATTCGAACTTTCAATAGTACAGTAATCAATAACACATCAGAACTTAATATCAATAGGGATGTCGAAATATTCAATCAATTCTCATCCCCGCCCGCCATGTGCTTCAAAACTGCATACGTATCTCGTGATTTCAAGGTTCTGCAACCAGTACACAACAAGGAGTTACGAGTCCCATTTATTCCGGCGCCATTTTGGGCGAGGACGGGCAGGTCCAGGATATAGTCAAAATGTCTCTACCAACCATCGACTATGATGATGTTCATATGCTGTATTTATTAGAGTAACACTCATCTGTCCACATGAAATTAATTTGCTACAATCTAAACATGTCATTTTAATCTTTCCAAAGTTCTTCTAAATATTTGGGACAGTTTCCCTTGCCTCTGATGCTGTCAGTGCCACTTCTTTGATGAATGTACTAGCAGGTCAGGGGTTCTCCTCCAAATCTCTCTTTTATGCAGCACTATAATTAATTGGTGCCACCTCTCCATATGACGATGCATGGTATAGTTACCATAACTATATTTTTTTCCGGTTCCTCTGGAGAGTTCATCGTGGCAGATGAAGCGTGTAACGTACCGGGCATTTACCTTTTTTTGCATGTACAGGAAAGGAAAAAAAAATCGAGCGTCCGAGTTCTAAGGTGTCCCAGGGCCATTTTAGTGGACCAGGCCCAAATCCAAAGAACAGGCCGCCATTTTGAGAGTCCTGTTGCAGCCGCCTGTCGCTGTAGCATCAAGAGCAGCCGAAACTCAGCTGAATGGCAACTGAAACGGTAAAGGGGCGCCCCACTACAGCAGACGAGCCTCCACCTAGGAAGGCCCGTTCACGCCGCCTCCCCCCCCCTTTCGGGCACCCCACGCCGTTATTCGGAGCAGTATTGTAGGATGGCCACACCAGTGCGGCAACTTGCTAGACATCACCTCGGTGGTAACCGAATCTCAACGCCTTGTGGTGTCTTCTATTCAGAAAACATTGTTATGCTGCCTTCGACCTATTCGCCGCAAGTGCGCACACAACTCAACTGCATAGCTTGCTAGACACCACCTCGATGCCATCCGGATCTTGGAATCTCAGCGCCTTTTGGTGTCTTCTCTTCAGAAAATATTGTTGCGCTGCCTTTGGCCCCATTCGCACATCGGTCCGCTACTGACGCCATCTCACAGGCTAATGGGGCGCCCCACGCCGACTTTCAGCATTGTAGGATGACCACACCAGTACAGCAACTTGCTAGACATCACCTCGGTGCCATCCGGATCTCGGCGCCCCACTGCAGATGAAGTGCCTCTCAACTATGAAACCACCACGGTGACATCCGGATCTTGGCGCGTTGTGCTGCCTTCGGCCTATTCGCACATCGGTCCGCTACTGACGCCATCTCACAGGCTAATGGGGCGCCCCACGCCGAGTTTCAGCATTGTAGGATGACCACACCAGTACAGCAACTTGCTAGACATCACCTCGGTGCCATCCGGATCTCGGCGCCCCACTGCAGATGAAGTGCCTCTCAACTATGAAACCACCACGGTGACATCCGGATCTTGGCGCGTTGTGCTGCCTTCGGCCTATTCGCACATCGGTCCGCTACTGACGCCATCTCACAGACTAATGGGGCGCCCCACGCCGAGTTTCAGCATTGTAGGATGACCACACCTGTACAGCAACTTGCTAGACATCACCTCGGTGCCATCCGGATCTTGGCATCTCAACGCCTAGTGGTATCTTCCATACAGAAAATATTGTTGCGCTGCCTTTGGCCCCATTCGCACATCGGTCCGCAACTTAGACATCACCTCGGTGCCATCCGGATCTTGGCATCTCAGCGCCTTGTGGTGTCAGTCAGAAAATATTGTTGCGCTGCCTTTGGCCCCATTCGCACATCAGTCCGCTACTGACACCATCTCACAGGCCAACAGGGCGCCCCACGCCGACTTTTACCATTGTAGGATGGCCACACCAGTGCCACCACTTGCTAGACACCACCTCGGTGCCATCCGGATCTTGGCATCTCAGCGCCTTGTGGTGTCTTCTATTCCGAAAATATTGTTGCGCTGCCTTTGGCCCCATTCGCATCATCGGTCCGCTACTGCCGCCATCTCACAGGCCAACGGGGCACCCCACGCCGACTTTCAACATTGTAGGATGGCCACACCAGTGCGGCAACTTACTAGACACCACCTCGGTACCATCCGGATCTTGGCGCGTTGTGCTGCCTTCGGCCTATTCGCACATCGGTCCGCTACTGACGCAAACTCACAGGCCAACGGGGCGCCCCACGCCGACTTTCAGCATTGTAGGATGGCCACACCAGTGCTGCAACTTGCTGGACACCACCTCGGTGCCATCCGGATCTTGGCGCGTTGTATTGCCTTCAGCCTATTCGCACATCGGTCCGCTACTGACGCCGCCTCACGTGCCAACGTATTTTCTCCGCATTTTATACCCTATGCCGCATAACAGGTCATGTGACTTGTTTATAAAACTTTTCATTGGTTCATTTTACTTTTGGTTTCCTAATGATGGAAGGCTTGATCATATGACCTAAAAACAACACTTTTCATTGGATGAAAACTTTTTTTTTTCCCCAAACGATGAAAGCCCCACCTTGTTTCTGGATGTTTCAGACTGAAGCTGGCGTCAGCATGAGAGCACCACCATCTCGTAGCTCCGTCGTGGTCATTCCGCGAGCAATCATGGCAACCGCTCCCCACCAGAAGCCTACAGGAGTCAGGGGCCCCCAAAACTTTTGATGAATCCTCAAGGCGGAGGGGACGCTTTCGAGAATGGGGTCCAAGACCTAGCAGACAAGCGTCCGATTTCCAAGGTGTCCCAGGGCCATTTCAGTGGACCAGGCCCAAAAAGGAAAGAGCCTGCCGCCATTTTGAGAGTCCTGTGACAGCCGCCTATCGCTGCACCGCAAGAGTGGGCGCAACTCAGCTGAATGGCGGATTTTGACACAGTGGACCAAAAACAGACGGAATGGCAACTGAAACGGTAAAGGGGCGCCCCACTACAACAGATGACACTCCACCTGGAGAGGCCCGTTCACGCCGCCTCCCCCGGGGCGCCCCACGCTGTTATTCGGAGCAGCATTGTAGGATACCAAAACCAGTGTGGCAACTTACTGGACATCACCTTGGTGCCATCGTTCTGCTGCCTTGGAACTATTCGCACAACAGTTTGCTACTGATGACCCACCCCCCGCGACACCCCATGCCGGAAATCTGGACGTTGTGCTGCGTTGGGACTATTCGCACAGCCGACCGCTACTTCGTTGTTTTTCCCTAAAAATGTTTATATGTTATTACTATTTTTGTTTTCTTGTATATATTTATAAGTTATTAAAGTTTTATAATCTTACTACTTTGTCGGAGTGCTATATATTTTTAATGTGACACATAATTGTAAAAACTTTGATGTACAAAGAGTCATCCCTGGAATCTTCCGCTTCAGGCTCGGTCCCCTCCCCAATCACAATACAGGATGGTTTTCAGATAATAGGAACGCGTCTGCTGTGACGGATCTCATCGAGTGTGGGCCTTGATCTACTATAACTCCTTTGAAGAGGGGTGATTCTTTACAGCTGGGGCCATAAACTACATCTGCAGGGCTAGCTGATACCCTAGGACCAGCCTGGACAATCGGACACAGAGGAAAAGGAGTGTCAGAGGGTGCGGTAGTGAATAGGGCGAAAGGGAGGTGTCGGGCGGGCACAGGGTGTGATTCTCAGGGAAGAGCAGCGCAGATGGGGGGAGGTTTATTACCCATGCATAAGACAGAGAGCGGGGGTGACCACTGCCTGGGGGAGATGCTTGCGAGGGTGGGGAGCCATGCTAAGGATCGACAGCGTGCACAGAGTGGGTCTGGTCAAGGCATCTAAAATGGCTGCCGTGCACGACAAAAGTGTGGCATTTGAAAAAAGACAAGATGGCGCAGACAATGTTTTTCAACACTTCCTGATTTCCTTCGAATCGAACGTTAACAGACGTTGGGGCATATTACCAAAGTTAAGCGATTTTTATCCCTAACGATGCTTAGCAACGATTTTTTTACCGCTAAGCATCGTCAGAAATTATCGCAGATAAACCTTGCTATTATCAAGGTTTATCGCAAATACGATAATAAACGACCGCAATGCATTAATATCGCTGAAAACTCAGCGATATTCATGCATTACCGAGCTAATGCTCTTAGCCATGTTATCCACCTCCCATTGGATAACATGGCTAAGAACTGCTCAGGGCAGGTGCTAGCTTTTGGAGATATTCGCGCTTATCTCGAATATTTCCAAAAGTTGATAATAGGAGATAGCGATGTTAGCGACTGTTTCCAGTCGCTAACATCTTGGCATGCCCACTTTGCATGTCATTAGTGATAAATATCACTCACATGCAAAGTGGGGCCCAAGATGGTCGCTATCTCCTACTAGCCGTCGCTAACTGGTGTTAGCAACAGCTAGGTAATACAGATATAATTTTATCTCCGCGAAGCGGAGCGCTGTTACAGATATATATCTTGTTTTTGAACGTTAATTTCTCAAAATCCACTGAAGCACATATATTGAGACCTAGCAATGGCACATCGAGCTACCAGTCCCTACAATTTTGCCAAGTTTCGTGCAAATCCATTCAGCCGTTCGATTATTATTATTATTATTTTTTTTCCCCGCGGGGCCCTTTTAAAACCTCCACATCAAACCTAAGAGGTCAAGGAGGATCTACTATGCCCCCTTATGGTCATTTGCCCCTTCGCTTTGGCCTCCTCTTGTCTCTCGATCCTACCAAGAGACAAGATGGCGGCCGCTACGGACTGTTTGCAATGTTTACAGACGCCGGAGAACCAATCAGCTTCGCAAACCTCCGTTACGCGAAGCGGAGCGCTGTTACAGATATATATATTTTTTTTAACGTTAATTTCTCAAAATCCACTGGAGCACATATATTGAGACCTAGCAAAGGCACATCGGGCTACCAGTCCCTAATATTTTACCAAGTTTCGTGCAAATCCATTCAGCCGTTCGATTATTATTATTATTATTTTTTTTTGCCCCGCGGGACCCTTTTAAAACCTCCACATCAAACCTAGGGGGTCAGCGAGGATCTACTATGCCCCCTTATGGTCATTTGCCCCTTCGCTTTGGCCTCCTCTTGTCTCTCGATCCTACCGAGAGACAAGATGGCGGCCGCTACGGACTGTTTGGAATGTTCACAGACACCGGAGAGCCAATCAGCTTCGCTACGCGAAGTTCCGTTACGCGTAAAGTCCGCGAACCGGAGCGCTGCCCGGTCCGCTGTTACAGATATATATCTTTTTTTGAACGTTAATTTCTCAAAATCCACTGGAGCACATATATTGAGACCTAGCAAGGGCACATCGGGCTACCAGTCCCTACAATTTTGCCAAGTTTCGTGCAAATCCATTCAGCCGTTCGGGCTAAAAGTGAAGCCAACCGCCCTATGGAAAACTCAATGTTAAAAACACGTTTTGGGACCCCCCTTTTTTCTCGGCCCCCCCTTGACGAACCCCCCCAAATTTTCAAAGGCTGCTCAGAAACAAAATGTGCCATTTTCCTGAAAATTTCAGCCAATTCCGTCCACAAACGCCAAAGTTATTAGACATAGAATTTTCAAAAATCCCATAGAGAAAAAATCCTAACTATATATACCTACTGGCGACCGCGTTATATATATATAATATATATAAATATATATATACACATATCCACCAATAACATAAAATATTTAAAAAAACAAACCCTTTTAAATAAAATAAAAATCTAAACACCGCAAATTTATTACAATTTTATAACAATTTCACACATTTAAAACATAAAATTATAAATATTAGAATTTTAAACAAGCAAAAACAATAATATAAAATGTAAACATATAAAATAAATTATATAATTTTACATTTAATACCTTTACTATTCCCACTACAATTTATACAAAAGTAAGCAAATTCTTCTACTAAAGATGTATAAACTTTACTACTCCCACTTCTTGCAATGCAAAAATAGGAAAATGGTTACATCACACAGGGATAAAAATTACTATTCCCACTCCAGTCAGTACAACACTCGGGAAAATGTTGGTTTGCGAAGGGGTCAAATTTACTATTGCCACTCCAGCCAATGCAACTGTAGGGAATGTGTCAGATTGCGGAGGGGTCAAATTTACTATACCCACTCCAATGAGTGCGACAGTAGGGTTGGATTGTGGAGGGATAAAATGTACTATTCCAACTCCAATACCTTCAACAGTAGGGAAAGTGTGGCATTACAGAGGGTTAAAATTTACTATTCCCAGTCCAGTCACTGGAAAATTAGGGAAAGTGTTGGATCGCGGAGGGGTAACATTTACTATTCCCACTCCAGTCAGCGCAACCCTAGGGAAAGTGTTGGGTAGTGGAGTGGTAAAATTTGCGATTCCAACTCCATTGAGTGCAACAGTAGGGAAAGGGTTGGATTGTGGAGCGATAAAATGTACTATTCTCACTCCAGCCAGTGCAACTGTAGGAAAAGTGTTGGATTGAAGTGTTGGATTGAGGAGGGGTAAAATTTACTATTCCAACTCCAGTAAAAAATACAAATATATTTTAAATAACTACACATATTATTATAATTAAAATAAAAAGTGCTATTTATATAAATAATGTAGATTTAAAAATATTTATTAACAAACGACATTTCTTAAATATTTTTATTTTAGTTACTTCCAACTCTCTACCCCAACAAAACTTACAACCTGCACCTAAAACTTAACTTTAAAAAACTAATTATTTATACTAATAACATAAATATTTATCAATAAACTAATATCATTATTCAAAATTAAGTATAACTTAATTATAATTAATTTACTTCTCACAATATAGCCTTACAAAAAACACATAACACACTTCTAAAATGTAAACAAAAAATGAGATTACAGAATTAGTATTATTAATTATCAATTAAATATGTCTTATGAATTAAAAACTAAGGGAGACTTTGTCCGCCCGCCATCCTCCCGTGGAATGGGACCGCCCGCTATTGGTGCGGGGGTCCTGTTGCAGACATTAGGATGTGCCCGCTACACTGGCAGGTGCATCCTGCATTCCTGACATTGCCACTTGCGGTGCAGTCAGCACCCCCTTCCACAATGCCAGGAAGGCATGTTGTGCACTTCCATGCACAACATGGCAGGCATCGCACGGTGCCTGCTATGTTGTGCATGGAACTGCAGGGGGGTACCACACGTACTCCCCATGTGCACCCACTAACCCCCCAGAGTCCCGGGGGGCCCGCAACGGGGCCTTTCAAGCAGACTCCGCATGCCTTTAAGGCATGTCCAGCACACATTCTAATATGGCTGGCGGTGTCTAACAGACATCGCCACCATATTGAACCCTTTTGAAAAGCAGCGGACGGTCCGCCACAAACCTCCTAGCCATTGTAATAAGCCAGGGGGTCCTTGCTGCGAGGATGGCGGGTGAATCGCCCCAGCCGGGCCGGCGGTTACTACCTAATGGGGCCCTTAATATTCATTACTTGTAATTAATTTACTTCCCACCATGTACCCATATAAACCCCACAACCTGCACCTAAAATTAAGGATGCACAATACGCATAAATAATTATCAATTAAATAATTAATGTTAATTAACAACTAGCTACGGAAAATCCTTGTCAACTTTCTGTCTTATGCTTTAAAGGAGAAAATACTCAACACGGCGCTCAAACTTAAAGCTACAAAATGCTCTGAATTTCCTTTTGAGATCCGTTCTGATCTATGCAAGACTACACTTGACAGGCAGTGGGAGTTGGGGCAGAAGATGGACAGTTTCAGAACGGCTGGTGCAACAGTCCAGATGAGGTTCCCGGCCTACCTGCGCATTATGTACAATAATAAGATGCATAACGTCAGAACTCCACTGGAGGCGGATGAGCTCCTGGAGTCCATCCAGAACCATTCTCAGGGCAAATATTGAACGACCAGGACCATCCCCTCTTCTCAGTTCACTTGCCCCCACTCAATAGGCTGAATAGGCTGAATAACGAATTATTCGAGAATCAAAGAATCAAAGCATCTTGCCAGCCGTTGCCAGTTGCTGTTGTTGGGTGCCCTCACAGAGCGAAAAAAAAAAAAAAAGGGGGAAGCAAAAATGGTAGAGGGCTATCCATCAAAAAAGGGGGGAGAAGGAGGGACGAAGGAAGAAAGAAAAAGGAAAAAAAAAACATATAAAAAAAAAATAAGAAAAGGTGGGGAGGAAAGGGAAAAAAAAAAAATAGTTTGAGTAAATACACAAATAATTATAACCTGCACTATCTGGAGAACGTAAATAAAAAAATCACCAGGGTGTAGGTGATGGCGATGGTGAAAGCACAAGACTGATTACTGTTTCCTTCTAGATAATTTTATGGAGCACAACTCTGTGTGAGAGTAGAGCTCAGATCAGCGCAAACCGGCCCATCATCTGGCCGGTGCAAGTAAGGATGGGTTCTCCAAAGGGGTGGGGGGGGGGCACAAAAGCATAAAAACTCGAAATTATCCTCAGAAGCTTGACCCTTCAAAGCAGACTTTTCTTTTTAATAGTCCAACTGCCTTAGATAAAATAACTAAAAGCAGCAAAGTAACAAACACCAAAATGTGTAGTATGGAAGGGAAGATTGGGAAGGAAAAATGACATCGACACATTTTCTATCTTGGAACGTGAATGGTCTGCGCGTACAAGGGAGAAGAGAACGCATCCTACAATATTTACGCGATTCCCCGGCGCAGATCATCATTATCCAAGAATCACATCTCTTAAAAAACGAGGTAAATGCAATACTAAAAAAACAAAAATGGATTGATGTATTTTTAAGCACCGACCACAATGCAAATATAAGAGGAATTCTCTTAATTTGCAAAAAATCAGCAAATGTGCGGATTCTTGAATTTAGAGAGGACAATAGTGGAAGATGGCTGATAGTTAACCTCTCCATACACGGGCAGAAGTACAATCTAGTTGGATATTATGGTCCTAATGCTGACGACCCATCTTTTTTGGAAGCAATAAGGAACGAGTTAACAACCACTTCAGACCCAATAATTTGGACAGGGGACTTTAACGTTATCTTAAACCCGAAATTAGATAAAACTACCAATAGCAGTAGGCACACCTGTCAACTCCCTTCAAAATCTAGACAGACTCTTAAAGGGATTATGGAGGATCTCGGTTTGGCTGATCTATGGAGAGAAAGAGCCGGCACTAAACCAGGGGTATCTTATAGGAATTTAAAATATAAACATACATCACGAATAGACTTTGCCCTGTTTAGCTACTGTCTCCAAAACTCAATAGATAATATTAAGTACGTACCCTCTCACCTATTCGATCATTCAGCTCTGTCCTTCACTTTAATACTTCAAGCTCAAAAAAAACATCCCTCCTGGTCATTCGATCGAACCATCTTATTGGTCACGGAGGAAGTTACATACCTTAACTCCGAAGCTAGGATGTTTTTGGATATTAATTTGCACTCGACCTCCCTTGCTTTAGTTTGGGAAACTCTTAAGGCTTACTTGAGAGGTTGCATTACCAACAGAGCTTCCTTTATGAGGAAAAACTATCTACTAAAAATCCAGAATCTAGAACAAGAGCTGGAGAAGATTGAACAAAGGCTTGGGGGCACAACTGGGTCATTACAAGATCAAAAAAATATGTCAGACCTCGGAAGTCAGATAGAAGATATCCTACAGGAAAGGATTTCAAAGAAATGGGAGGCGAGTAAACTATCCAGCTTTGAATTCGGAGAAACTGCAGGCAAGATTTTAGCTTGGAGGGTTAAAGCAGACCAAGCAAAAAACCACATAAGAGGGATTATGGTGGCGGGGGAAAATCAGCTCAGGTCATCAGATGTAGAAATTAGTACTGCCTTTACGCAGTTCTTTGCGGAAATATACAAGGACAACACTATAGATGACCAACAGGCAAGGAATTCATGGCTTGATAAGATATCGCTTCCATATCTATCGCAAGCACAAAGCGAGGCAATGGAATTGGACATCTCAGAGGCAGAGGTCAAAAAGGCCGTTTCCGCACTAAAACAGGGCAAAGCTACAGGTCCTGATGGACTCCCCGGAGAACTGTACAGAGCTTTGGCCGACACAATTGTCCCTACCCTGACGGCCCTTTTCAATGGTATCCTGAAAGACGGCAACGACCCACCTCAATCATGGAGCGAGGCAACCATAGTCTTGATCCTAAAACCTGGAAAAGATCCAACACTATGTGGGTCTTACCGCCCTATATCATTGTTGAATAATGATTACAAGATATATGCCTCCATTTTAGCAGCTAGATTGGGATCAGTAATGAGGGAAATAATCCATCAAGACCAGAAAGGATTTATCAAAGGGCGTCAGCTCTCCGACCTAACATACGATTTAGTGGGGGCAATTGACATCGCCTCAGCATTTTCTATCCCGCTGGCAACTCTCACCCTAGACGCGGCTAAAGCTTTCGACAGGGTAAACTGGCCCTATTTAAACGACGTTTTAAAGAAGGTCAATTTAGGGGAAAAATTCTGTCGAACAATAAAGCTTATATATAAATCCCCAGTAGCACGGCTTCTAATTAATGGCAAACTGCCTGATTCGTTCAGGATATTTAGAGGCACAAGACAGGGCTGCCCGCTTTCCCCCCTCCTCTTCAACCTATACATAGAACCGTTTGCGGAAGTTCTCAGACGAGAAGATTCTATTCCATCTTTTAGGTTCGGGGAGTGGGAAAAGGGGGTAGCTTTGTATGCGGATGACATCTTGGTATTTACCTCAGACCCAGAGACCGCACTCCCAGCAGTCATCGAGAGAGCTGAGGACTTTGGCCGTATCTCGGGTTATGAGATAAACGCATCTAAGACAGACATTATGGCATGGAACATACCCGACCTTCGGTTAAATACATCAAACTCAATGAGATATTTAGGAATTCGGATAGTGCAAGATATCGCCCAAATTGCTCAAGTTAACCTTGAGAGAATTCTTAAGGAAATTAAAAAATCTTTAAAATCTTGGTCTAATCTTCCACTGACTATTTTAGGCAGAGTAAGTCTGTTAAAGATGTCAATCCTTCCCAAGTTTACCTTCTTATTCAACACGATTCCCCTCGCCTTCGACAAAACAGCGTTAGAGAAATGCCAGAGAGAGTTTAACTCCTTCGTGTGGGGATACAAGCCAGCAAGAATATCTTGGAAAAAGCTGAGGAGGAGGAGGGAAAAGGGGGGGTTATCCCTGCCCGATCTGCAATACTATGCGTGGGCATTCCAACTGTCCCATTCGAGAATGCTCTTAAAAGTGCCATCCAACACATCAATAGGCTTCATGTTCATGGCAATGCTGATCGGTGCTGGCCTACCAACTAATGGCTACATGTTTAAGTTTGGAGAACAGAAATACTTCAAGAAAGTTAAATTAAAAATTCTTATGTCCCAAGCAAAGCTATGGTCACATATAAGGAGGAACCTGGGTTTGTCATACTACTCAAACCTTGCACCCATCTGGGATTCCCCAGGGCTCCCTTCTTGCTGGGATGATAGGCTTACTATTCCGTTGAGAGCAGGAGGGATACTAACATGGGGAGAAGTGTTGACAGGTGACTCTCTGATGCCCTGGGAGGAGTTGAGGGAGCAGCGGGGGATAGAGCTCTTGAGGTTTAAGTTTTTACAATTAGATACTTGGGTTAAGGCAACAAACAGATCCGGGGTATCATTAGGGAAACACAGTATCACTGAAGAGAAACTGATAACGCAAATAGCAGGGGGTAAAGAGGTCTCGCAGTGGTATTGGTGCCTGCTAGAAGAAATAGACGGAGACTTCACCCTCCCGGAACAACTATGGGGCTCAGATCTGGGGGCCCAGAGTATCGAAACCTGGCAGAATTCTTGTACCCTACTATATAAATGCGTCAAACCCGCATGGTTAAGGCGTAATCATTTTTTTACAATTCACCGTGCATACTTCACACCCCTAAAACTATCTAAATTCATCCCAGGGAAGAAATGTAATAAATGTGGCCATATTGCAGCCTCAGATATCCATATGTTCAAGGAATGCCCCAACTTATTACAGTTTTGGAATGAAGTTAAAATAACCTTGGACTCCATTCTCAATACCTCGATTTCCATCACACTTTCCTTGATCACTTTTGGCTGGGACAACAACATAAAAGGGCACGCAAGGACATTTCTTTTCTTCGCCATATTGCTTGCAAGAAGAGAGATATGCAAGGTCTGGGTTGAAAATTCAGCACCAACTCACGCAAACTGGCTGTCATCCCTCTACGCAACCTCTAAAACGGATTTGAGGAGATCAGGTGGCGAACGTAGCCGTATCTTTTGGGACGTGCTGGTACGTTGGAGACAATAACCGGGGTTTTTTTTTTTTTTTTTCCGGTCCTATGATTATGCCTTGAAACTCCAAGAACTAGGCCCCCCCAGTTGGCTCCGAATGGCTAGTTCATTTGAATAAAACATTGAGTTTGGAGTCTTTTCCCACGATACTCTTCGGGCCATCTCTTGCCGAGTCCCACGGAATGGTGTATAGGGTGCAGAGGAAACCATGCACCTTGTTCAAGTGGTTGGCAGTTGGAGGCTAAATAAGAGTGGGTCAGGCAAATGAGGATTTAAAAAAAAAAATGATAAAAAAAAAAAAAACAACTAGCTACTAACTATTTAGAATTAATTTAATTGCCACCCGAGTTCTAAACAAATTATTTACACAATTTCCATAATTATCAATGAAACAAATAATGTATATTAACTAATTATCAAATTATTAAATTTGAATTGCTATTCACCTTGTACCCCAATAAACCCCACAACCCGCACCTTAAATGTAAATGAAAAACTTCATTGCATAATTGACTTAATTATTTGCCTATTAGATAATAATAATTAAAAGCTAATTGATAATTTATGATAAATACATTACTACCAACAACCCGCCATGGTTCTAAAAATCACAAAAAATGATAGGATTGAAATGTTATAACTACAAAAAATTCAACAACTATATCCAACAACATACTTAATAGTTAAACCAAAAATTCACATCATAATATATAGTAAAATACATAACGATAATTAAAAAAAACGATATTATAAGCAACTATATATTTGTTAATGGTATTAATGACTTTGATACTTTAAAAATGTAACTTACTTACCTAAAAATTGATATTCTAGACAACGATATTCTTGCAGATGATATCTTCATATATTTTGGTATGACGATATCTTAACTTCAATATTTTGTCTGAATACCAATAAAGCTGATCCATAGCTGATTATTTAATGGGATTAAATACTTCCAGAAGTTCTGTGTTGGAGTACTGGCTTACTTCTCCATGCTCAAAGAGTAAATAACATAAAAGTCTTTGATATTGTAAATGATGTACAAATGCTGGTTTAGGTAATTTTATGTTGCTTGCATTTAAAAATATTTTGTTAATCACAGAATTTCACTAGTTTAAATTGTTGTTTTTAATTTTTTACACACTCTTCACCAAACACATATAACTGTTTTCACTTAGGAGACACTGAATTGGCCAATGTCATATTCTTCTCTAAGAACAAATGAGTTCACTGATCATGTTCAGTGACAATGGTCTTTTTCTTTGTGCTGAGCAATATAGTTCACCAATTTAAGTTGTGAAATGTAATCCATTTTTTTGTGTTGGCTTTATAAGCCACTAAGCTAATATATGAGACTAGAAAAGAGCCCTCTGCTAGTTTTTCCATATTATAGAATAAAAGCACATATTCATTTTCCGTGTACTTCTAACTTTAACATGTCCTGGTAGTGAAAAACTGCAAGGACTGCCACTCCCATAAGATAACATTGGGTTACCTTGTTACATTTAATATGTAATATCTTTCAATTTGGAGTGCGTAGGAATAGCAAGTTTGGTGTCTTAAGAATTGTAATTTAAAATTCTCATTAATGGTAAAGTTGAATTTTAAGTAATAATTCTGAAAATTCCACTTTTATAAAGTTGGCATTTTCCTGTCCCAACCATTTGGTGCCTGTACTCTAGGTCACATGACTAGGTGTAGCTGGCAGTTGGTCTTAGTGTATTGCTCCCAGACAGTGAGATGAAGGGAGAATCAGTGATGGTAGTGTGGGCTATCGCTGACTTGATAAGGGGGAGGAGCTGTCACCAGCCACACTTTCATATCACAAACGCCTTGCCTCAGTACACTCACAAAGGGTTTCACATTAGTATTTTGTGCCCCAGTCAAGCTGGGGCCAGGGCACGGAGGCAAGAAATTCCAGACACCTCTGTAGGGGGAAACTCCAGAAGCTTATCCTACTTTAAAGCCTGCATGAGGATACAAATATTAAACCTCAGTCCCAATTTGTTAGCACATATCTGGACTGTGGACAACTCTGAAAAAGGACTGTTACTCTGCTGCCCTGCCTCCTGTTGCCTGAGTGAGAATACCCGGACCTGCATCTTGAAGCCAGGACCACCAGAGTTACTCCGAGGGCTAGTTGGGTGGCCTAATCAGAGCCTCAGACTCCAACCTCTTTGAAGTCTGCCTGTTGTGAGTTTTGTTCCCCCTAATGTTGCCACATCCACGTCCTGGACCCTTTGAAGTGGGCCTGAATGTGCTCTGCCAGCCAAGGTTTGGTCATTTGAGCAAAACTAATGCATCTCAACATTTGAACCACCATTGCATGATGCATCCCCAGCACAGGACCCCGGAGGTCTTCAGATCCACTGCTGAATGATGCATCCTCAATGCATCCTTGATGCAGGACCTCACATCACAGCCCGCAGCACACTAGAAACACCACTGCATGATGCATCCTCAATGCTGGATTTTGCAATGCTCCAATACCAGGATTTAAGGTATTTTGTTCAGCGAGTCCTGTTTCCGGTCCGCACTCATTCCCAGTTGGCCTGAACTTATGACTTTTTCCTGGTCCAGGAAAAGACACAGAGATGATGGATGGAATGCAAAGCAATTCAAACAGTCTTCCCCAGTCAATAGATCTGGGTTAAATCCATCGTTCTTTTGCTCACATTGCCACCCCAGATTAGACCCAGCCATACGCAAATCCGTTTTGACCCTGTGCCTCATGGGACCAGTCGAGACCGAACGGCCAAGCCAGGTCCTCCTTGGACCAGAAACAAGCAATCTGGGACCGGTTTCGGGGCATCACCCCTCATCAGCCAGGCTAGGTTTAATCTAGTGGCACAATGAGCCCGGGACCCATGCCTGGGCATACCGGGCCCACTTAGGGTGAGAAAGCTAAAAACACACAGATGATGGAAGGAATGCAGAGCAACCCAAACATTCTACCCCAGTAAATAGAACGGGGTTAAATCCATTGTTGTTTTGCTCACCAGGCCACCCCAGTTTAGACCCAGCCATATGCAAATCAGTCTTGACCCTGTGCCTCATGGAAACAGTCCAGACTGAGCTGCCAAGCCAGGTCCTCCCTGGACCAGAAACAAGCATCCTTGGACCGGTTTCAGGGCATCACCCCTCATCAGCCAGGCTAACTTGAATCCAGTGGCACAGTGAGCCCGGGTCCCATGTCTGGGCATACCCGGCGCATTTAGTAGAAAAAATGGGCAGTGGACCAATCAACAGAAATACAGCACCCAGCACGTCAATCACCTATGTCATTTATGACAAAATCAAATATTAATATGTGCCAACTGTCCACATGCACCCCCTACCCAATGGTGCCTCCCTTCAAAAGGGAGTATAAGACAACAATACACAAATGGAGCTGCACCACATATAGATCAAAAAGAATATTTTTAAAACTACAACAATGTCCACAATACACAATCTCATACGGGAATTCCTTTCAAAATATAAATATCTGTACAATCACTAGGTTATTCTTTTTTCCTTCATTATATTTATTTTCAATTGTTAAAAGGATCATCAGCCAACGTGTTTTGTCCACTTAAAATTGGACTTCTTCAGGGGCAATTAGAGCGTAAAAAAAACCTATATACATCCAAATGTGTGTACCTGAATTTCCAACAGGATTCAGTTTGAAGCCAAAATAAGGCTACTCAACAGGGTTGTTTGGATGGCAGTCCTGATCGTAACATTCAATTATAAGAATATTCCCACATGAAAATGTGGTAGAAACAGATATATATAGGTGTTGTATTTCAAATCGGTATAAGTGGCATCAGTGTGCTCACAATAGTATAAGAAGCATCACTTAGTGGAGAATTAGCCATCCATCTGTACGCACTATAAGGTGTGTAACGTTGCAATAACAACTTCCTGGTGTGGCAACTTAGGGCGAGAAAGTAAAAGACTCACTGATGATGGACGGAATGCAGAGCAAACCAAACCTTCTACCCCAGTCAATAGATCTCGGTTAAATACATTGTCTTTTGCTCACCATGCCACCCCAGTTTAGACCAAGCCATATGAAAATCAGTCTTGAGCCTGTGCCTCATTGGAACAGTCCAGACCGAACTGCCAAGCCAGGTCCTCCCTGGACCCGAAACAAGCATCTTGGGACTAGTTTCAGGGCATCACCCCTCATCAGCCAGGCTAGCTTGAATCCAGTGGCACAGTGAGCCGGGACCCACGTCTGGGCATACCTGGTGCACTTAGGGTGAGAAAACAAAAGACACACAGATGATGGACGGAATGCAGAGAAAATCAAACATTCTACCCAGCATGACCAGATAACCACAGTTGGAGCTATGTCCTTTTAAGCACTATTTTGACTTGACCATTTAAAACTGCATATCTTTGATTCTACTTATTGGATTTTTGTTTTGGAGTCAAATCATTTATTAAAATCTACTAAATTGGTGTGGAAGTTTTCTTGTATTGTGTTTTTCCTTTATTACTGTTTGAAGTTCTGCATAAATCCTGCACAGGTTAATTTGAGGTTTACTTGTGTTCACTTGTGTTTCACCCCCTAGCCACCCTCATCCACTAACCCAGTTGTCTACACAGAGCTGTCCAGGAGGGCACCCAGGTCATACAACTATTTTAATGCTAAGGGTCAGAATGCATCAGTACTAGAGAGTGTGGAAGGCAGCAAGCTATCATGAACAGAAAACCAAACGTCCAGGGGGCTGTGGTATTGTTTCTCCCTTGAGACAATACAGCTCACTCAGGATAGGTGATTAGCATAGGTTTATTGTAGAATCCATTATAAAGACCTTATCAACCGAGTAGCTAGCATCCACTGCCACTCTCTCAGTAATCTACTTTCCGCCCTGCAACCTCATCCCCTCTCCTCATTAACACAATTAAAGAAATTAAAATAGAAATAAGACAAAAACAACAAGAACGTTGAAAACAACTTAGCAGACACAATCTGAAACACAAAGTGGAATCTTTCTTACATGGAAAGGCCTACCCCCTTGATCAACAGGTATACTTGCACCACAAGTTTCATTAGATTGACATTCAGCAATCATATTAAGATTCCATATCTTATGATCATCAGTTTTGACTGTATTTTTGAACATTTTAATAATCCTCACTGGTTGACAGAATTTTGACTTTTTCGCTTCCTTTCTTGATGACTTGACTCTGATCCAATCACCCAGACTCACTATGGTCTTTTTCACTGCCTTTCTCTCATCCTACCTCTCCTTCCTCTTTCACATCTTTGCCCCCTCTCTTTCTCTCTATTCTTCTGTAACTCCCACACGATCATCAACCACCCTTCTTCTCACAGTGACCCACCATGGAATCCCCTCAGTTTCAGCAACTCTGCCTTTGAAAAACCGAAAGGGAGCTACTTCCATGGAAGAGTGCTGGGTACATCTGTATTTTCATACCTTTTTCCTCATGGCTGCTTCCCAATCATTTCCAGAGACAAATGACAAGTTTCATTAAGTAGTTTCACAAATCTGTCTATTACACCATTACTCCCTGGGAGAGCCAATGGCACGTTTTTTTTTTTATATAGCACAATCTCGTCTTGAAGATAGCAGGTATCAGAGCGCTTTGCATGACCACCAGTTTTGTTGCATTTGTGGTAGGCAAAGGGAGATTAAGTGATTTGCTCAGAATCACAGGATGTTGAGCGCCATTGCCGAGATTCGAACGTGGTTCCTCAGCTTCGAGGTCGACCGCTCTACCTTCTTTTGCATAAACCCTCTCTCTCTCTCAAAATGTCCTTCACCACCCGAGAGGTAAACTGAACTCCAATGTCTGACAAAATGGACACCCAAAACCCCTCTCCTTCAAAGAGTTCCCCCAAGAAGCCAATCACTACTCCAGATTCAACTGAATTGACCCAACTTGATCTCAGGCCATCTAGTAAACATATTAAGGCAAACTAACACATAACAATCTTGAGACTTTATCCTGACTGGACTAAAATATCAACTCCAATGTCCTTCCACAGACCACTAGCTTGCTCTCTGATTACCATAGGCTGGGCCCTGCACTTCAAAATCCTATCATAACACACACACATTGCAAACAATCCTGAACCATCCTCTCAATATGCACATCAATGACAGGCCACCGATAGGCTTCTCTGACTCTTTCTTTGGTTTTAGAAAACTATGTGACTAGCATGAGCATTACCTACCAATTTGTCTATAAAATTACCAGGAGCAACCAATTTGCTACCCCGTATAAGAAGACCATCCATCACTGCCAAGTATTCCTTGACTTGCCAATACCCTCTAAGATCACCTTGGCAATTACGCTTCTCATTACAGCCACCTTATACGCCATAACTAGCTGCAATACAAGATCCTTACCCAAACACTCTCTCCATTCAGTTTCTTAAATCAAACCTTCACTGATCTCACAGATATTTACCTCCTCTTCAAATTATTCAACACCAAAGAAATCACAATCCTCAGATGTGGAGATCACCTCAGAACCCAGTAGGTAAGAAACCATAAACTCAAACTCCTGCAAGGCTACCACCCACTTTCCAATATGATGTGATACGAATTCTATTCCATTCTTAGTGAAAACTTTTCACAAAGGCTTATGTTCTGAAAACACCTTAAATCTCTTACCTCACAGACATTTCTTCAGTTTATGCACCACCCAATGAACACCTAGAGCTTCTTTCTCCAACATAGAATAATTGCATTTAGCTCCTCTCAATGATCTAGAGATGAACGAGATAGTTTTCTCCATTCCCCCCACTTTTTGCAACAATACGGTACCTAGGACCTTTGAGCTTGCACCAGTCATTACATAAGATAACTTAGTGGGATCGAAGCATCCCAAATTTGGGGCTTCATTCAAATGCTTCCTGTTGGACTTGGCGTTTTTTGCACGTCGTCCCAGAACTTTTTGTCTTTCTCCTCTATTTTTTCTGACTTGTTCTTTTTTTTTTTTACTCTGGGCACTTCACCACTATCTGATCAGTGCTAAAGTGCATACGCTCTCCCTGTAAATTATTGTTATAAATTGGTGTTTCCATTACTGACCCTAGTACAGTGCACTGTGTGGGCCCAGGGCCTATAAATCAAATGCTAGTGGGCTGCAGCACTGATTGAGCCACCCACAGAAGCAGCCTGTAAAATGTAACTCTGGCCTGCCTTGAAGCACTTTAAGGCCCAAAAAACAAAAATAACTGCTGTGCGCATCCGTGATACAGCGTAGGGAGCACTAGAAGAAATAGCAGAAGCCTGAATGCCGTGTGAATCAACCATGTAAACCAGGTGCATTTAACAACAGAATTTAACAAACTACAGCTGCACACATCAGCGTAAGAGCGCGATGAGCGCTTGAAGAAAAGGAGAATCCAACCTTCAATAAATTCAATAAAGCATTCGGCTGGTCCAACATGGCCGCCACATACGTCACGTAAAATGCATAAGGCACTCCTATAGCGCTCCTGGGGCGTGCACGCCACATATAATGTCAGGCGCTCTTGCGGCGTGAAGGGCAGGCAGGCTCCGAGAGCTGGTCCCAAGTGCCGCTTTACATCAACAACCCTTGTGCAATGCCAGTGCGAGCCCCCAAAATGACTGGAAACAAAACCGCTTCCAGTGATTCAGTTTCCCACTGGCAGCACGCACCTTCAGGCAGACAGCAGAGGCAGCAAAGGGGTGTTAGCATTTGAGTGCCAGCTTCCTGTGCTTAAGTTGTTTCAGCCCTCATGGATTCCACAGTGAAAGATGTTGAGGTCTCCCTTCAAGTGAAATTAAGTCTTAGTTTTCGCTCATCGCAAAAATGTGGCATTGTTCCTCCCTTGAGACAAGACAGCTCATTTAGGTTAGGTGAATAGCGTAGGTTTATTGTAGAATCTATTATCGAGACCTTATCCATCAAGTAGCTGTCATCAACTGCCTATCTCATAGTAATCTACTTTCCACCCTGGACTGCGTTTTTGAACATTTTAATAATCTTGACTTGTTGGCTACAGATTTGATTGTTTAGCTAAAAGACCATTGGTTATGCTTTGTTTCTGGGATCGGACACTAAAGGGATGAGTGATACTAAATAGTAACCTAATGGGATGCCCTTCTCTAGGGAAAAGGAGGACAGTCGACATTTTACATTGGTGCAGAATCTCAGAACTGAGTGTAAAATATTCATAGTTGTACTGATCATGAGGTCAAATCTAATTCTTATGATTTCTCTGTTCACTTAGTTCCACTTAACTCTTTTCATTACCTCATACCAAAAATACAAGGTCTGGTTTTACCTGAAAATATTCTAAGTCTGTCCTGTTTAATTTGGACACTAGGGGCCAGATGTATCAAGAATTGCTTTTGCAATTCTTAAATAGCAAATTTTACTGATTCGCTATTTAAGAATCACAAAATGCAATGTATGTAGTATTTGCACAAAAGAATTGCGAATTCTACATATCCATCAATAGTGAATCGCAAATTGTGATTCGCTATTAAGGAATACCTTCCCATTCATTCCTATGGGCCTTGAGAGGAATGGGATTGCATTCGTAATTTGCCAGTACCAAATAGGTACTCGCAAATTGTGCATGCAATTTCAAGGGGCCAAGGGTGCCAAAAGGACACCCTATTGCACCCCTGAAATATGCTTGTATGTACGTCACATGGCACCTAGAATAACGCAAAAAAGTGAATTTCTTGGAATTCTCAAATTACCACCAACTTGAATTTAGTGGTAATTTGCGATTCCTTAAAGCCAGGTCCCAATTTCTTTTTGCTTCCTGCATTTCCTTTTAGGAATCTTTAATTGAGATTCCTTCAAAGCATTCGCAAATTGATCATCACAAAAATTGTGATTCCCTATTTTGCAAATGCCTTTTGAGATGATACATCCCAAAAAGCTGTTTCCCGTTCACAAACAGGTCTATTCTGTGAATCGGCCCATTTGCGAACGGGAAAACGCTTGATACAGCTGACCCTAGATCTCTTCGAGGATCTATGGTTAATACTGAAGTAATAACTCCTTAATTTACATGGAAACTATATTAGCACATTTCTGGTAAAAGAGAGTAATGAATATATAATTGTGATTACATGATAAATACACGAGCTGCTTGAATAAAATACTGTGTGAGTAGGCACAAGTGTGAGTTTGTACTCTTCTTTTTGTATAGCCTGCTACATAGAGAAGATTGTGAATTTGTGGACCTTGACTTATTGTATGTATACATTCAGTTTCAGGCCCCTGAGGAAGAGTCTCTCAAGACTCGAAATGCATCGGGCATCAATCATCAGCTTGTTATGTTTTGTAAAAAGGGCATCAATCATCAGCTTGTTATGCTTTGTAAAAATGTCATGTAGTGGAAAATAGTTCAAATAATGTGTGTTTTCAAAAGAAAATGTTATTGATGTATTGTTTGATGATTTAAATCAAATCAATATTTATAAAAAATAAAAGATCAGTTTATTTGTTGAAAACTTGCTTCAGGAGATTAAATTAAATGTGAATTCATTCACACACAGCAACAGTGCGTAGAGGTTGAGTGGCCAGACCACTCAAGGTAGGAAGGTTCATTGTTAAGGCACGGAGTGAGGACAGACGTGCCACCTCCACAGCACGCTTGTAAACAATATAGAATAATTAGTTGCGAAAATATTAAATGAGTCTTAATTGAGGTGTGCTTCTTCGAAATTTATCATTTTGTTACAAGTGTGAGTTCTACCATAATATATACTTGATCAAGCCCAGGGATTGCTTTGTTTGGTTGTTCCTCTTTATTTGTATGATGGGGAGGTCACTGGGGAAGTTATTGTTGGAATTAGTAACTTGTTCATGGCCAACTGGTTCTTCCAAAGAGGTTTTGTGTTTGCAGCTCTGTGTAGAATGTGGCTGGAGAATGCCAGTAAGTTTTTCTTTCTGTAAACATCTTTAGGACTGAGAATGCATCAAGCGGAGAGAACAGTGTAGTACTGGTGAATTTTGATTCCATCAGTACATATTGAGTGTGTGCTCTGTTAAATGTAAGACATGTTGATGACCATGTGATGTCAATCAATCAATCTATCAGGATTAATATAGCGCAGCTAATCACCTGATAGGGTATCTAGGTGCTTGCCGGCTCCATAGGCTTATTCGAACAGCCTGGTCTTGAGGGCCATTCGGAATTCTGGAAGTGAGGTGATGGTCCTAAGGTGCATGGGTTGGCTGTTCCATGTTTTTGCCGTGATGTGCGAGAAGGAGCATCCTCCACTTCTGCTTTAGTAAATGTAGGGAGAATGGGCAAGTGAAAACGAGGCAGAGAATAGGCTTCTCAATGGTTGGTGGAAGTTCAGGTGGTGGTTGATGTAGGTAGGTCCCGGGTTTGTAGAGACTTGTGTGCGTGGGTTACAGTTGAATTGGCATTTCTTCTATGCGCAGAGTGAGGAAGCAGATGGAGCAGAGACAGCATTGATCTGCGATTTCATGGTGAGCTTGATGTCAATAATGATTCAGAGGTTTCTGGCGTGGATGGAGGGAGTGGGTGTGGCACCTAGGTCTAATGGCCACCAGGAGGATCAGTACTTCCATCTTGTCTGTGTTCAGCAGCATTCAATTGTTCTTCATACAGTTGGTGATGTTTGTCATGCATCTGTGGAAATTAGCTCTGATGGGGCTGGGGTCATTGGTGAGTGAGAGGATGAGTTGGGTGTCGTCTGCATAGAAAATGATGTTGAGACCTTGGGACTGACAATGTAAGCCAGTGGGGTCGTATAAGTCACAAGCGCTGTATGTATCCATGTATATCAGCATGTAGTAAATTAATCTTCCATCACTGTGGACAAGGTCTGAAATGTTTGCCTTGACTACTTAATTTCTGTCAAATAGAATGCATCAATGTATATTCCACACACATTTAATTACATAGACTTTCTAAGTTAGAGGACGTAGGTACCTCATTCTATGGTGAGAGGTGTGTTCATATCCTGTACCGGGCATTTTCTAGCTTTAAAAGTGCACTTGTGGATATGCTATTTTTCCTCTTTGATATCCCTGCTCTTAAGCTTGGCTTTGCTAGCACTTGCGAAACATGCTGTCTCCAGACTTCTGACTTTGCTTCGGTCTGGGATATTAGATATATAGCTCGCCTGCTAAGGAGTATTTGACAGAAGCAGCTGAAATGGATTGGTGAAGACAAGCATCCAACACACCCGCAGGACGTCACGTGTTTTCCTACTGTTTGCCCTGGATGTCTGCTATCAAAGCTCCTCTGGCCTGATAGGTAGTCGCGAAGTATAAAACAAATAAAGCAGCCAGAGCCTGCTGAGAATGTTCCTGCGAACTGGGACTCCGTGCCTGACAGCTTACTGGAACGAGTTCAGTACAACAACATTGCCCTTTCATTTCACTGCGGAAAGGTTTAGATTTCTAAAAGCAGGCACAAAGAATAAGTATATTTTTGTTGACATGGAATTCGAGGTTTTGTTCTATCTGATTTTGAGCAATTGCTGTACCTAGACAATTACATTTGTTATATGTAAAGACTGACAGAATTGTAGACACAGCTATTGTGTTAAAAGCTAATTACCTCTTAATATGGAAATGTTCTTTTTCATAAATAATGTGCTTTCTTTTATTTTGAACCCAAACAGAAAGACGAAAACAAATATTGCAGAAAACTTTCACTATTTCCTTCATTAGAATGCTTCATTCTGTAGTAAGATTTTGAGATTTCAGCAGTTATGTGCTCAGTGTCTACTGTTAGCCAACTGTGTCTGGGGTTAATAGGAACTTTGAAAGATTTCAAAATCCTCATTGGAAGTGAGAATGTAGGTTATGAACACACATTCAATGGCTGTACATACTCGTTTAAAACGATGCTGGCAAGGGAGGAGCTCTGTGTGGCACATAAAGTGATTATACGTTGACTGCGCTCAGTGCTCCACTTGATGATATAATTCAGCCAGCAAGAATGTATGTATGTGGTATTTGAAAAGGGACAATTAGGTTCTGGATCAAAATTGAATCTATTTGTGATTATTTGCATCTTTCGTGGTGTAGGAAAATGGCCTATTAGTTGTGAGTGATGTGAGTCCTATGCAACTAGTAGGTCTGCAACATTTCCTCTACTGGGAACTGAGTACCCCAATGTAGCAATTGATTTTCTCAGGGTAGCAAAGGAGAGGAGTCCAAGGGCTACTCAGGAAAGGTGGTGTGAACTGGTATCACAGTTCACTTGTATACAACAAAATGCCTCAGTAAATTATTAACCAGTCAATGATTTTTCTATGCATTAATTTGCAAATGGGTACTATAAGTAGAGAGAAATACTTTTGATGACACCCTCACAATTGGTCACACATCATGTAAGCCCTAAACTCTATAGTCACAATTTCCCAATTTAGACTTGGCAAATATATGGGGTGTTGTGTTCAAACAGGCAAGCCTAACAGCTTTGTCAAGGTGTCACCATATAGATAAAAGCTAAAACATGTTATCAACCATAGCAAGACCATTGATGTATTTGTGGATGGTATAAGACACATAACCTGTCGTTGTCGAATATGATGTTTATCAGTAAAGGATTATATTTTCAATAAAATCTGATCAAGAGTGCTACTTGTACTGTACTGCCAATGCAGCATTAGGACCAACCAACAGGGGTGTCCGCACTCCAGAGCCTAGGGCAAAAGTGCAAGCTCTAGAAGTGCTAAGAACAATTCAAAACGTTTCCCAGTGGCATCAATATAACACCCTGGAACACTAGGAACAACTTTCAGGGCACTACTTCTGGGGGCTCAAATTAGGGCTGCTGCACTGCTGACCGCATCCAGCACACTTTATGAACCTTTGGTTGTGCTCCTGCTCTTTCTATGGTATAACAGGAGAAAAAAAGAAAATTTTACATCACTTGCAGGGCTAATGGGGAGTTCTCGCCTGAGGTTTTGGAATTTCTAATACGCAATTTGCCGCTTACCCAAAAAGTTCTCTGCTCGAAAATGGCCCTTTCTGAAGGGTCACCCCAAATTTCCTCTTTTTCTGACCTTCTTTTTGTTATCCTTAGGACTCTGGGCATTTTACAACTGCTGACCAGTGCTAAAGTGCAAGTGCTCTCTCCTCTTAACATGGTACAGCTGATTTAGCCCAGTTTGGCATATTTTATTTATTTGTAAGTCTCTTGTAAAGTGTTATACCAAATACCCAGGGCTTGTAAATGAAATGCTACTGGTGGGCTGCGCGATATCAAAGGGGATGATGGACGGAGCATTTGAGCAAATCAAACACTCACCCCCAGTCAACCGATCTGGGTTTAATCCATCATCATTCTTTAGCTCACTCCAACACCCCAGTTCAGACATTGCCATCTGCAAATCAGTCTGACCCTGTGGCCTCATGGGAACAGTCCAGCCTGAACGGCCAAGCCATGTTTTTCCTGGACCGGAAACAAGCATCCTGGGACCGGTTTCTGGCTAATCAGCCATCATTAGCCAGGCTAGCTTTGCAATTTGCCACAAAGGCCAATACTGTTTTTGTAGTGGGCTGCAGCACTGATCATGCCACCCACAAAAGTATACTTACAAACCTGTCCCAGTCCTGCTGCTACAGTTCCTATGTGTGTAGTTTACTGTCAGTTTGAATTGGCATTTAAAACTACTTTATTACATATGTCTCCACTAAGGTATGCCCTTAGTAATTCAAAGGGCAGTGTGCTTTGTAAGTATAGAGGTAGGACATAAACTTGTATGTTTTGCATGTCCTGAGAATGACAAACAGTCTATTTCAATTTTCACTACTTTGAGGTCAGCATTGAGAATTCCTTAATACACTTTTAAGCTGTTCAGGAGTCGTTTTTTCATATTTCATATGCCTGGAATGGTAATGATAAATCCTCCTCACTGGTGTAGTTGGATTTAACATTTCTGTTTTTGAAAATCCACGTTTAGAAAGTGGACATTTCTCTATAATTACTTCTCTGTGTGCCTGACTACCTTTCTACGGTACATGTCTGGGTTGGGTGACTGCTATACTTTGTGCATTCCCTCTAGACAGACCCAAACACAGGAAGTTGAGGCTCATCTGCATTCTGATCACTCATCTGCATTCATCTGCATTCTGATGGGTCTTCCAGGGGAAGGACGAATGGGAGGGGCTGACACTTATGCTTCAATAGGAACCTTGATTTGCTCTGGATTCCGTTCATCATCTGTGTGTCTTTTGCTTTCTACACACAAAGCACTGTTTTACAACCCACGAGTAGTCTGGCAGACAAGGCAGGGTTTGAAAGGGATCCTTGAGCACTTCAGAGAGTTCCTTTGAAGTCACCCCCTCTACCAAATGCACTTTCGGATACAAGTAGAAACCTCTGGATCTTGAACTGGAACTCTGTCAGAAGAACTGGTGTGCTGCTTTAAGGGCAAAACTTGACTGTTTGTCTGGAAGGGCTGTATTTCTGTGTGTTGCCTTGCTGCCTGCTGTTCCCTGTCTCTGCTGAAAGAGAACCAGTTCAGCCTTGACTTCAAGTGATATCCAATGGCTTGCCTCCTGTTTTCTGAAGTCTCAGGGATACAAAAGACGTCCGACAATTATGCTGGTGCTGCTGGACTCTGTTTTCAGTGAGTCTTACCCTTGCCCGAGGTGCCCCACAAGTTCTAGGCCTCAGAAGTGGGTTCTGCAGCGGCTTTCATCAAAACCAACATATTGTCACTACTGTGTTGATCGGAACTGATGCATCGCCTTTGATCTCATTACATTTCTACTAGACATTCCCTGAGCTTTTTTGCATCCCAAGTGGGGTAGATCAGGGATTAATCTGAGGGGTGGTGGGGACGTGGATGACTGAAATAGCAGGACGATGGCGAAGATTTTTGAGAAATCAGTTTTCAACCAGAGGTTTATTTTTTACTAGTTTAGTTGGTGAGACAAGGGACACCCCCAAAAAAATTAAACAGAGGAGGAGATAAAACTGAGAGTGAGCAAAGAAAGAAACACAAGTTCAAAACTCTGAGCAACCCTTAAATAGTAGCTGATAATGACACACATTTATGAGGTAATCCATTTTAGACTGATACTAAAATTCCTGAATTAATCTCTGTGCCCGTGGCAGCAGAATGTTATTATTGATGGTTCAACTGCTGAGAAACGCAACAGAATCAAGGCTGATTTCTGTTCTTCATTGAATGTGGTGACGAGTACTTCTCCTATTTCAACCAGAGCTGATTCCATTACACTTGATGGCAGGAAACCTGATTTAAGGTCTTGATGCCTATGGTGTTCTCTGACATATGTTAACCACTTCCATGCTCATGACGGAGCCGCTCCGTCATAAGCCTCGGTTGAGCTGTGCTCATGACGGAGCGGTTCCGTCATGGCCCGCTCGGCGCGCCTGCGTGGCGCGAATTCCGCGCCTGCACTGGACGTTCCATTGAGCGGGCGGGGCCATGACGGAACCGCTCCGTCATGAGCACAGCTCAACCACGGCTCGTGACGGAGCGGCTCCGTCATGAGTATGCGAGCGCCGCTCGGCCCCCCGCCCCCCCTAGCGCTTCGGCGGAATTGCCGCCGCAACGAAGGGGTTAAGATGATAGATGGTCAGTGTTATAGTGCCTGCGGCAGGTGTCTTTGGGATTGGCAAAATGATTGCACAGTTTAAGTTGCCAGTGACCATGCAAAAGAAAGTTAAACTTTTATGTGAGTGGCCATAATGAAGGATAGGATGAGAAAAACGTATTTCATGCAGACTGCATTACAAGAGTTGTATATCTTTTGTCTCAAGTTAAAACAATCTGGACACATTGAGTGATTCTGTCTTATATACTTGGCAAGCAATAAACCTGCTAAATGACAAGTGATGTGAGATCATGAGGAGCAATTTAAAAAGCGCTATCAGCAACAAATCATGTGGCAGTCAAATTCACACAGGTTGATGACACATTATTACATCACATAGCTGAATTTCACGAGCAGTTTATGTTTATTGCACCTTAAAAAGTTATATAACTAAGTCTTTATTCAATAGACCTAGTGTACCTCTGAATGTTAGTAATACTTCTTATCCACCTGACTTAGCTATAATATTTTTGGATCAGCCAGGATGTATTTGCTCGACTTGAGACTAATAAACTTTTCAAATGTTATGTTGCATTTTGGTTAGATGATCAAAAAGTAATTGCTTTTACAGATAATTGGTTATATTGTATTTTTAATTGAAGAAATATTGACAATTGATTGTGATTTTATGTCTTAAATTGCACAATGGTATAATAAATGTTATGGCCAGTCTGGCTGAAAACAATGAAAGATTTTGTTTTCAAAAGTCACATAAATGCATGTGCTGACAATTCTTCATTTGATAAGGCTGATTGCAAGCTGAACCTTTAACTCAAATGTCTTACAATGCACCCTTCCCTAGGGGTTGTTAGGGCCTACCTCAGTGGTGACTATAAAGTAATATAATGAAAAGTTAAGCCCTGGCAAAAGGTTTATTTTTCCAGGTCAAAATGTCAGTTTAAAACTACACTACAGGCTGCAGCAGCAATCTTGTGACATGGTTTAAAAGGTTACGTTAGTATGGGGCAGAATGAGTGCTGCAGCCCATTAGTAGCATTTAATTTACTGGTCCAGGGTACATGCAGTACCATTTACTAGGGTCGTATGAGTAAAATAAATGTACCAATTTACCATGTGTTAAGGAGAGACCAGAAGCACTTTAGCACTGCTTAGCAAACTAAGTGAATGAAGGCAAAATGTTTTTGGGGAATACCATTCCAAAGATGTCAGGATTAACACTGCCAGGTAGACAGCTGTAAAATGATTCACACAGCTTGAATATGATTTACAAAACCCTTCTAAGACGTTGATTAATAGAGTATAAAGACTCAAAAATCAAGCTGCCGAGATGTTCCTGAGCTTAAAAACATTTGACTACACCATACCAGACATACAAATTGGGGTTGGTCCAAGGGATGCTAGGTCTATAATTCTAGGATGCTCTGCACCCCATCTCAGAAGTGAAGACAAATATTTATGATCTAGAAAATATCTAAAGCTGATCTTTTACAAAAAGCCAAATACAGCTCCACAGGCTGCGTTTGAAGAATGTCATGAGTTGAGAACCATCCCTTCTGGCTATACTTTAACTGCATGACTATTTTCCTATCACATTGCAAATGTCGTAACTGCTTCTTTCTGGGGAAGCAATCATTATTGTCAAACAGTGCATGGTCATTCCAAGATGACAAATAATGTTTTATAAAGCACCTATCTAAATACAGATATTAATATAAATATCTGGGGTTTCTTGTGACATAACTGCCCTTGTTTTAGCTTTGTCTCAGGACACATGATTAGCTTCTTATGTATTATCGCTAACTGGGGCGTTCTAGAATAATTAGTAGGGCATTATTAGTATGTTACTACGCTAATCGTCTACTTTGCATTCTGCTCAAGCTCACTACTTTAATTTGTTGTAATTGCAGATTCTGAAGTCACGTTAAGGCGACATGTTAGCACCTTATAATAAATTGTGTGTAGATTAATGAACTCAGGGGCATATTATCAAGGGGGTTTAACTCCGCTTTTTGGCTTTAAAAGCCAAGAAAGCGGAGATAAAATTATCTCCCTATTACCAAGCTGTCGCTAACACCAGTTAGCGACAGCTAATAGGAGATAGCGACCATCTTGGGCCCCGCTTTGCATGTCAGTGATATTTATCACTAATGACATGCAAAGTGGGCGTGCCAAGATGTTAGCGACTGGAAACAGTCGCTAACATCGCTATCTCCTATTACCAACTTTTGGAGATATTCGTGCTAAGCGCGAATATCTCCAAAAGCTAACACCTGCCCTGAGCAGTTCTTAGCCATGTTATCCAATGGGAGGTGGATAACATGGCTAAGAGCATTTGCTCGATAATGCATGAATATCGCTGACTTTTCAGCGATATTCATGCATTGCGGGAGTTTTTTATCGCATTTGCGATAAACCTTGCTAATAGCAAGGTTTATCTGCGATAAAAATCGCCGATGTGCGGCGATAATTTTTGTCTCTAAACAAGTTAGAGACAAAAATTATCGCTAGTTGTTGGTAATATACCCCTCAATCTTTTGGTAAGCATGAGTCGACATGGATTTTAAAGAAATTCCTCTGTTTGGCTGTTCCTTTGCTGAATTGTATTGTTGTAATCCTTTATGGAATTTCAGTTTGTTCTATTATTTGTGTGTGTTCTTGTGAAATTGTTGTGTAGATGTATTGAGTGCTTGCTTTCACCTTGTTATATTCATTTCCTTTTATGCTCTCTTTGGCCGAATACATTTATTTGATGATAATGATGAGTCTACAAGGCACATATAAGAGCTTGTTCTTATGCATTCATTTTTTTTATAAGTCCGAACAAAATCATTTTCATACATTGGAAAATTGCCAAATGTGCCTCGCATAAAAAGCAAACTTCAAAGGAGCATCAGCTGACCGGAGTGTTCAAGAAATTAATTTATAGATGTGCATGAAAACAATGTGAGCATGTATGAAGTTTTAAACAGGCAAAAAAATATTATTGATGTGCCACTGCACAGGCATCATCTGTCTAATTTGCATGAACATTTTATTATTTGAATAAGAACACTATATATTATATTAGAATTAACTACTTAGATCTGGAAAACTAGCAAATGAAACATTTTTTTCTGTTAGAACTTTACACGCCGTCCTCTAACAGAGCGTCATAAAGTGTTTTAAAAGCCTCTTTGGTGTGCCACTATACTGCTAATATTTTGTAAAATGACAATATTGTATAATGCTAGGGTGTTACTTTATAAAGCTGATCCAAGGCTGTCGATAGGATGCGTTGTACTGGGGTGCATAAAATAGCACGCTAGTATGCGCGATTGAGAATGCCAATAAGTGACAATCCACTACATAGAGTCAATGAGGAGTTGTTAAAAGGTCAAAGAAATAAGTTTGAACAAAACCTTACCCATACATTGGTTATTGTAGCTGACACTCAGGGGAATGGCAGACGCTGGGTCTGTCCTTAACCTTCCAAAATCATAGGATGTCACCAAAAGTAAAAAGTAAAGAAAGTTCCCATTCTTCAAACACTTGGACCTTTACCTAATGAGCAAAGAAATAAATTCAATTAGACAAGATTCTAAAGGAGAAAAGGTCAGCTGCAGATTCATCTGTCAAGATGAGTCAACTGCATGGATCATGAGGAAAATTGTTCTCTCAGTGCAAAATAATTAAGTGCAGCGGGACACACTCATCAATACTGCCTTGGAGAAAGCCTGCTGAAAGGTCAGGAAGGTTGTTTTCTACCCTGTGTTTCATTAGGATTTGCCTTGACGTCATGGTGTATGCTAGCAGGCTAGGAGCGGCTGAGGGAGGGCTGTGTGTGAACACTTAAACTATATAGCCATCATCCTGTGCCAGTTCATAGTAGCTTTTACACTCTCGCAAACATTTACACCTGTTATTGTGACAGGTTCACATCAGGCTGACAGAAAGCCGAAGGTCAACCGAATGACATATATCACTATATAAAACCTATCTTTTGAAAAACAGTGTTTTAGGGGCATTGTAGGCTTCTTTGCCTTCTAATAATTCCATAGGATTGACATTTCTGACAACAATGATTTTTGAAAGGAAATCCCAAAAATGAATTCATGGTATCCAGACAATATGAAGTAATGATGGTTTATATTGTATTTATTATTAAGCTTTATGTACTTTTATGGCTGTTCTAAAATAGCCGAATAAAGTATCATGCACCAAACCAAAGTGATTATAAATCCCAGCCTAAGGATTACCTTATTAATTTTTGTCATTTATGTTTCTTTTATATACAGGATAAAGTACCCCTGCCGTACATTATAAGGATATTGCAAGACACTACAGAGTTCTTTTATTTTATAGATAAACAAAACCCGAGGCCAAATTTGTTTATAAGGTCATGGAATTCCAAGCAGACTTGTAATTTTCTCTTAAAGTGTGACCCACAGTAATTTATATATTCACACCATTACCCTTCTCACGAATTGCTTAAGACCTCAGTGCTTTGCTTTTTGAAACATCAAACCCCTAAAAAAGTAATTATTTATTGCAAAACTGTATTGGACGCAATTTAATGTAAGTCAGATTAAAACATGCTCGACCTCAGAATTTGTAGAAACATGAAGCGAGATTCTATAATTCCTGCAAATGCCTATAGCATGCAAAAACAAACATGTTGCTAGGCAATTAGGTGGGGAACTTTAATTATGGCACACCGTAATCCACCAGGGTGGTAAAGTTTATTGATGTTTTGCCTTCTTAGCAATTAGCTATCTCTAAATTAACCCCTTGGTTTTAGGATAAAACAATATTTTGGTCAACAATTGTGATATTAATGTTAAAAAAACTATTTCTTGAGGCACAACTGAAATTCCCTGCATGGGGATTCTAATTACTTTGGTGCAGTGAAAAGAATACACTGAAATGTCTTGTGTTGTAACTTGTGGTGTTTACAGGTTATACTGGAACACATTGGCACATATACACTACAAATATGTTATAGTTAATACATATTAACTCCTTCCTTTAATAGTTTCCTGAATTATGTACGAAGTCTCTTTTCAGTAAACAAACCAGCAAAACCAAGTTAGAGGCTCATCAATTCTCCCTGTATGAAAGAAGTGTGTAAAGTTTTAATTTGTGTTTTATGGGTAATCGTTTTTGACAAAAGGACAGATCCATTATCTAAAGAATCAGTGCCAGTAATCAATGCATAATTGTTCCATACAGATTTTATGTTAGCGCCCTTAATTCTTGTTTTATTATTCAAGGGAAATCCACATTTTCCAATGAGGTATTTATGTAAAATTCCTTCTACTTAAATAGTATAAGTATTAACCTTCTTAATATTAAGTTTATTTATTCAGTCCATGCTCATTATGATTGTTTTAAAGGAGAGCAGATTTATGAGGATGCTCCTTTCCATCAGAGCTAAATTGAGACTTACCACCTATAAGGCGCGTTTTCATCTTACAGGGAAATGCACCGACGTGGCCTCGAATCTCCAGAAGGCAGTTCAGTCAAGAAACCTAAGGAGCACCAACACTCTACTCCTTAAACCTCCAAAAACTCACAAAAAAAACTGCATCGCGATCCTTTGCAGGAAGTGCACCCCAAATCTGGAACTCCATCCCAATATACATCAAGACTAACCCCTCCTACTTAAAATTCAAAAGACAGAACAAAGACCTCCTCCTCAACAGATCTCTCCCAAAGGTTTAGCTACAACCCAACACTGAAGCCTGCCTACATCAGCACACTGTCACTTTGACCTTAGATCTCTACCTCACTCTCCCCAAGACTACCTCAACAACCCCCCCACATCCTGGATCCAACCCCGGCAGGAAACAGGGTGCTATCTACGACAAGATCATTCGGAGCGACCTAAGACACTGAACATAAAACTGTGTTAACATCTCTTGCAAGCAATTCAGTGCTCACAATGATTCATACCCCACATCCATGACCAAATCCTGTCAAGAGACATGGTGCCTTCCACGATGACACCAGGCGAAACGTCTTGAGACACTACATATACAATGGTGTTAACATATCCCACGAGTGACTGTGTACTTGTAGCAAAGATAATACTAGGCCTGGGTGGTAAATTCCGCTCTGCTAGCGGAATTTGGGTAATTTTGTGTTCTGCTGAATTTTTTGCTTGTTCCCGCTTTCAAAATGCGCGTTCGTGAGATATTTTCCCCCCGAGCATGCAAACAGTGTTCGCGAACATGAAAAAAGCATTGTGAAGGGTGGAACAAGCAATTACGCACGTTCGCAGAGATTGTGCGTGCTCGTGGAGATTTTTACCATTTCGCGTAGCTTTGCATAGCACGACTATGCAAATTCCGTCCACCCATAGATATTACACGATGCATAAGGACTCACTGTGCATTTTACTATATTAATGTATCTTATTATTGATAATGCTGTAAAGTACTCGGATACCCTCGGGTCTGCCTAGTGCTATATAAAACCCTTACATAAATACATCTTTTCCAGAAGTGACCAGAGATGAGGGAGATGCCTACATAACTTTTTTGTCTTTCTTATCCTAGTCCCTTTCCACCTTCTGTGTCTCTGCATCTACACTGTAATTTGGGACATGTACAGACAGGTGATAACAGTTAGATTTGGCCAGCTCCAACCACACGAACACAAACGGAAGTACTTAAGATGTTAGTGATTAAAAGTGTGACAGAGCAACAATCCCATGAATTGTTAGTCCTGCATGAGCGACAGGAATTCTAATCTAGTTGTTTTGGATGATGTAGCCCATGTACTAGCAATACTTCAGGAAGAAAATCAAGCTTTGCACAGAGAATTTACCTAAGCTCAGGGAATCACTACCTCCACGTCCATGCCTTGTTAAAATGATTAGCTTATTTACAGACATTCAGTATTCATGCCTTAACCTCAATTTCTGCGACCCAAGTAAAGTTCAGAGTGGGCTTCTGGAAGGGGAATAAAGTGCCACTCGAAGATGCCTGACATGGTGAGACGACAAATAATTAGTAATCTGGGTTGATGTGACATGAGTTCCATTGTCAGTCAGCAAATCCTGGGGACTGTCTTCAGTATTGAAAGCCTTGCCTAAAAATGTTATGACTGCCAAGGTGTTGGGTGAAGCCGTAAGCTCAAGTTAAATATATTTCAAGTAATAGTCTAATTTTCTAAGAGCTTTTATACATAATTTTCATCATCTTCTACAAAAGTGACTTTATTTCATTGCTCTGTACTGGATTTTCTGATCCAGGAACAAGTTTTAAGCCCATTAGTGCCAAATACTGCCAACCTGTAATATCTTTGGCCCTCATTCCAACATATACCTTGGTCTTGATGTGTCTGCACAAACAAGATACGTTCTTTACAAAATATTTAGCCCAACATGTCATTATTATTATCACTATAGACTTTAGGTAAAATATCTGTTTGTTGCAATTGCACCTTGGCAGACCACTGCTGTGTATAAAGCTGATCTGAAGTTATAGTAACAGGAACACCAGAGTCAGCATCATGTTCAAAGTCAAATCACCAATACTTGGCAAAAGGGACCCTTAGCTTTATGCCTCGAATGAGAAACAACATCAGTATTAATAGTTAAAACCATCTCTATTGAGCTTATAGCCTGAGACATGTGCATACTCCTCTATTGTTTGCACGAGTGCCTTAATTGATTGTTCTGGGTTGTTCGTGGTGATCAGAATATCGTCTGCGTATGCCGCTAACTTGAAGGCTTGCCCCTCTATCTGCACCCCCGTGATCCGGTCATTTGACCTGATCATGTGGAGGAGTGGTTCCAGGGCGAGCAGGAATAGTCCCGGTGATAGGGGGCAGCCTTGCCTTGTTCCTCTCTCTAGTATGAGTGTGTCTGATGTGGCTGCATTAACTACCACTCGCGCCCGGGGGTTTTTGTACAGGGACATGACCATACCCCTGTATTTCTCGCCTAGACCAAATTTGAGCATGCATTGGTTGAGGAAGGGCCATGAGACTCTGTCGAAAGCTTTTTCCGCATCCAAGGCGATCATCACCGCCTTTTCCGCGCTGTTGGCCGTTCGGTTGATTAGGTGGCATAGCAATCTGGTGTTGTCTTGCGATAGTCTGTTTTCCAGGTAGCCCACCTGAGCTTTGTGTATGAGCGCGGGGAGAAGTGCATTTAGCCTGGCGGCCATGACTTTTGCATAGATTTTGCAGTCCACGTTAATTAGAGAGATTGGTCTGTAGTTGTGAGGGAATTGGGGGTCCTTTCCTTCTTTGGGGATGACAATAATGTTTGCCTCCGCCATTGAGTCTGTCATATTTCCGTTTTCTGCACATGCACGGAATACTCTGACAAGTGTGTCTTTGAGTAGCGGTTGGAATTGTTTATAGAAGGTGGCTGTGAAGCCATCTGGTCCTGGGGCCTTGTTGGGTTTTAGTGAGTCTATGGCCATCCCCACCTCCGCTTTAGTTATATCTTGGTCTAGGGCCTCTCTTTGTTCTTCGCTTATACTGGGTAGGTCCAGGCCTCCCAGCAGGCTTGCCCCGCCGTCCGCATCTAGCGATGCGTCAGCTGTGTATAGTTCTTTGTAGAACTTCCTGAATGTTTCGAGGATATGTTTATTCGCTGTGTGTGTTTTATTGTCTGCGTCTGTTATTGTGGCTATGCAGTGCTGCCTTTGCTTGGCTTTCAGGTAGCCTGCCAAGGCCTTCCCTGCTTTGTTCGCCGAGCATAAGTTTATGGCTTTGTACTTGTTGATCCACGTGGATGCCCTCTCGCTTAGGATTCTGTTTAGCTCATATTTTTTCTTTGTTAGCGTTGTGAGTGTGTTCCTATCTGTTAGGTTGGCCGTGTGGTTCCTTTCTAGCCCCTTGATCTGCTCCTCCAGTTCCTTAATTTTTTTGTTTCTGCCCCTGTTCATGCGTGCTTTGATGTTTATGAGTTTCCCTCTTATTGTTGCTTTAAGCGCGTCCCATAGTGTCGCTGGCCCTGTGTCAATTGTGTCATTAAATTCGAGATATTCTTTGATCGCTTCCTCTATTTCCGTGATATTGGCAGGGTTTTCGAGTATGTCACTGTTGAGGCGCCATCTCCTGCTCGGTGTTTCGTTATGCTTGCCACTCAGGGAGAGGGATATGTGTGCGTGGTCTGAGATTGTGATGGGTCCTATTTCCGTCGTGTCCGTCAGGTGTGTGTGTGTGTTGGACATGAGTAAGTAGTCTATCCTGCTGTATGAGTTGTGCGGGTGCGAGTAGAAAGTGTACTCTCTGGCGCTCGGGTGTTGTAGTCGCCATGGGTCCGCTAGTGAGAGTTTGGTGCATAGGTTTTTAAGTATGTTCTGTTCTTGTGAGGCATGACTAGATCTGTGTGGGTGCCTGTCAGTTGCGTTATCCATCGCCTGGTTCATGTCCCCTGCCGTGCAAACCGATGAACTGCCACACAACAAGGGATGTGCTGGGTACATCCGGCCTAGCCTGGCAAACAAAACCCCTAAAATACCTAGGCCTCCTTTTCGGAAGGGACTTAAGGGCAACACTGGACCATAACGAGGAAGCGATGCTAAAAAAAATTAAGTCCAAGCTGGAGACATGGAGCCCCAAATTCATAAGCTGGTGGGGTAGGATAGAAACTATAAAGATGATGGTTACCCCGATGCTAAACTACTTGCTTTCCATGCTGCCTCTCACACTCACACCCGAATTCCACAAACGCCTAGACAAAAGCATCAACATATTCCTCTGGGGAGGGAAAAAACCAAGAATGAGCCTAGCGAAACTCAGACTTAGAAAAGAACAAGGCGGACTGAACCTCACAAACTACAAAGCCTTTCAGAAGGCGTCCCTGGCAAAACAGGGTCTGCACTGGATCGCCCCCGCACCAGATTACACACCGGTGTGGCTGGACCTGGAAAGGTGTCTTCTGGGTGGCGCAGACCCAATCATGGCCCTCACGGCCCACAAACACCCAGAAGCCAGAAACGCAATAATTCACAACACAAAGATAGCGCTGTTAAGAGTAGACAGGGAAATGGCAGTGAGTATCAAAGGTACCAAATGGGAATCTCTGTGGCATAACACCAAAGTCACATACAAAGGGAAAACACTGGACAGCATGGTATGGCGAAGCAGAGGCATCACTACGCCTTCGCAACTAGAAGCAGGTAACACCCCACTCACCTACACGGCACTACAGCAGACGACCTCCCTGCCTAACAAGGAGTTCTACGAATTCCTCAAAATCAAAGCAGCTGTCACCAAAGCAGGACTAACGAAACTAACACCCACCATCATACAATACGCACAAAACTTAAACAAGACGGGCCACCAAATAGCACAAATCTACAAGCTAATCACACCACGCACCACTACCCTAAACAACAAGACGCTGGCATTCTGGGAGGAGACCATACAGAGACAGCTGAACGAAGTGGAAAGAGCCAAACTATGGACGACAGCGTCCAAAAACAAAATCACACCACAGCTCGCACAAACCAAATTCTGGCTACTTCACAGGTTGCACTGGACACCAGCGAAACTAGGGAGGGTCGGAGCCAGCGACAACAGCACATGTTGGAACTGCCAGAGTGCCACGGGAGACCTATCTCACATGCTATTCGAGTGCACCAAAGTCAAAGCTTTCTGGGGCAAGGTCTACAACGTCATAGACACAATAACGGGTAGTAAGATACAGAGAGGACTAGCCGGGGCAGCCACTGCATTCCTAGCGATAGAACTCCAGTCTAAAGAAATACGAGACCTGGTCGATGTCCTTCTAACGGCTGCAGTGAAAACGATTCTGGGTGACTGGAAGGACACCAGCAAAGCCACTTTCAAGCGCTGGTTCAACTGGGTAACCTTCCTCAGGGGGGCAGATAACATCACCGCCAAGCAAAAGGCGGCAAATCATACAGCCAAGGAAAATATGTGGGAAGCTCTCGACGCATACCTGGAACGATAACCAACCCCCCCCCCCCCCCTCTTTTTCTCTCTCCTTTCCTTTTCTCTCTCTCAGGCCCCGCCAGGCCGCAATCTTGCAAGACCAGTACAGTATTAAGAATGTCTTTTCTATGGATATGTAAAATTTTATTTTCAATAAAAATATTTTGAAATAAAAAAAAAAAAATAGTTAAAACCATCTTGTGAAACTCACCCTGCAGACATTTATTCTGCAAATATGAATCACATAGGGGCTAATTAGGATGTCGGTCTTAGAGGCTCTCCGACCGTCATCCCTGGTTTGACTTCCGACCGCCATATTAAAATGACCTGACTTCCAATGGGCTCGAGGAGCCCGTCGGCCAGTCGGAAGGCCACATAATCCTGTGAGGAAAGCATTTCTGCCTTTGGGATTATGATCGCACTTTCCTAGAGCAAATCCATGTCGGCCTTTCCTACATGGATTTGCTGTTGGAGAGTGTCTTTGGGGGCACAATCTCAGTCACTCCATTTGGGGTCACCTATGGTGCCCCACTGTAAATCCCTGCTCCGTGAGACAGGCATCGTGAGGTGCCTGCCACATGGTGCAGGGATTTATACAGCTTTCCATAGAGAAATGTGAGTTTGCGACCACACATGTGCGGTTACATTGTAATTGTGGTGTCGGGACCGCCGAACGGAGATCGTTCGGACCCGAGACCGCAAATGTTTACCCCTGACATCGTAATCATGCCCAAAGTTGTGCATCACTTCTCACTTGTACCAAATTATTTCCCCTTCACACAGACTGGAAATGCACCATTTTGCGACATTTGAGAAATTTTTTC